>NW_026294573.1:35331107-35931107 GCF_007827085.1 Peromyscus californicus insignis
CCTCCCAAGTGCTGGGATTAAAGGAATGCACCACCACCCAGCTTATTTTATGTGTATGAGTCCTTTGCTTGAATGTATATCTATGTACTCCATGCATGTCCGGTGCCTGAGCAGGTCAAAAGAGAGCTGGATCCCCTAAAACTGGGGTTACAGACTGTTGTGAGCTGCTGTGTGAGGTGATGGGAATCAAACCCGGGTCCTCTGCAAGATCAAGTGCTCTTACCCGCTGACTCATCTCTCCAGCATCACCAACCTCCCTTTTCTTTCTTTAAGAGACAGGGTCTCCCTCATGTAGCCCAGGCTGGTCTCAAACTTTCTTTGTAGCTGAAGATGACCTTGAACTTTTGATCCTTCTACCTCAATCTCGAGAGTCTAGAGGTTACAGGACTGCACTATCATACCCAATTTATAGTGTTTATGAGGTTCTGGGAATCAAACCCTGGGCATCCTTCCTGCTGGGCAAGCACTCTGAATCAAATCTCCAGGCTTCCCTCGCTCAGTTTTCTTAACAGATTTTTATCATATGTATATGTGGCAGGAACACATCTGAAGAATAGACGTGTGCTGGTTGTTTTTTGCCAACTTGACCCAAACCTAGACATATCTGAAAAGAGGAGAGAGAGCCACAATTGAGAAAATGCCTCCATAAGATTGTCCTGTGGGCAAGCCTGTAGAATATTTTCTTTTTTCTTTTCTTTCCTTTTTTTTTTTTTTTGTTTATTTTTCGAGACAGGGTTTCTCTGTGAAACAGTCCTAGCTGTCCTGGAACTTACTCTGTAGCCCAGGCTAGCCTTGAACTCACAGAGATCCGCCTGCCTCTGCCTCCCGAGTGCTGGGATTAAAGGCGTGCGCCACCACTGCCCAGAGGATATTTTCTTAACAGGTGATTTTTATGTGGGATGGCCGAGCCCATAGTGGGCAGTGCTATCCCTGGGCAAGAGGTCTTGAGGTATTTAAGAAAGCAGGCTGAGAAAGTTATTGGGAGCAACCAAAATAAGCAGCATTTCTTCATGGTCTCTGCTTCAGTTCCTGTCACCAGGTTCCTGCCTTGCGTTCCTGCCCTGACTTTTTTGGGTAATGAACTATAAGGCATAAGATGGAATGAATCTTTTTCTTTTGGTCGTGGTGTTTTATCACAGCAAAAGAAATACTAAGAGGCCAGGCGGTGGTGGCACACTCCTTTAATCCCAGCACTCCGGAGGCAGAGCCAGGTGAATCTCTGTGAATTCGAGTCCAGCCTAATCTACAAAGTGAGATCCAGGACAGGCTCCAAAGCTACACAGAGAAACCCTGTCTCGAAAAAACAAAAAAAAGCCGGGCGGTGGTGGCGCACTTCTGTAATCCCAGCACTCGGGAGGCAGAGGCAGGCGGATCTTTGTGAGTTCGAGGCCAGCCTGGTCTACACAGTGAGATCCAGGAAAGGCACAAAGTTACACAGAGAAACCCTGTCTCGAAAAACCAAAATAAATAAATAAATAAATAAATAAATCACAAACAACAGCACTAAGCTTTCAATTTCTTTAAAAAAGAAAAAGAAAAAAGAGCTTGCTAGTGGCGCACTCCTTTAATCTCCGAGCTCTGGAGGCAGAGGCAGGCAGATCTCTATGAGTTTGAGGCCAGCTTGGGTTACACATCAAGTTCCTGGCCAGCCAGGACTAGATCGCGAGATCTTGTCTGGGGGAAAAAAAAGGAGGGAGGGGCTTAAATCTTGACCTAATAGCTAAAGATTCTTTCAAATCAATAGGGGCAAAAGTAAATACCCTGAGTAGAAAAATGGACATGGGGACAAACAGGCAATTTCAAAAGCAGATACACAAAGTCTCATAACAACATGAGAGGTTCTCAGCCTCACTAAGTTGTCCAAGGAATGCAAATTCAAACAAGAATAAGGTGCTGGTGTTTGACTATCAAATAGGAAAAAAAAAAAAAACAAAACAAATTAGCCTAAGTCATATATCAATATTTTTTTTTTTGGTTTTTCGAGACAGGGTTTCTCTGTGTAGCTTTGCGCCTTTCCTGGAACTCACTTGGTAGTCCAGGCTGGACTCGAACTCACAGAGATTCGCCTGCCTCTGCCTCCCGAGTGCTGGGATTAAAGGCGTGCGCCACCACCGCCCGGCCATATATCAATATTGATGTAGGGAATTGGAAACATGTTGCTAGTGGAGATATAGACTGATTCTACCCCTTTAGAGAAAATTTTGCAATATTTATCAAGAGTCATATTGGGCACTGAGGATGTAGCTCAGTTGTTGAGTGCTTACCTAGCATGCTCAAGGCCCTGAGTTCAATCCCTGACACCACATGACCAGGTGGAGTGTAATCTTGGCCTTCCCGATACTTCTGTTATGGAGATGGGAATATCAGCAGTTCAAGCTAGTCTTCAGCGACATAGTAAGTTCCAAGCCAGTGTGGGAAACATGAGATTCTATAGCAAACAAAAAGGCATCCTGGATATATAGCTCAATGGTTGAGAACTTCCCTAGCATGTGTGAGGCCCTAAATGCCATCCCATCCTCAGTACTCATTGGGGCAGAAAGTTTCAGTTTGAACTGCAAAGTATTTTTAGCCAGGCATAGTGTTATACATGCTGTTTTCTAACAATTTCCTTCCAGATAGAACATTCCATCCAAGCAGTGAGTGGTGGCGCACGCCTTCAATCCCAGCACCTGGGAGGCAGAGGCAGGTGAATCTCTGTGAGTTCAAGGCCAGCTTGGTCAAACAAGGTAGTAAGTTCCAGGACAGCCAGAGCTACATAGTACTACATAGTGAGACCCTGTCTGTCAAACAAAACAAAAACAACAACAAGATCTTCCAAAGCTCCTCGTGCCTGAGGATGTCCTAGGGCTGGAGAGATGGCTCCGCAGTTAAGAGCACCTGTTGCTTTTGTAGGGGACTCAGGTTCAGTCCCCAACAGCCATGGAGTGGCTCAAATCATCTAAAACTCCAGTTCCAAGACGTCTGACACCCTCTTCTAACCTCTGAGGACACCAGGTACACATGTGATGCACATACATATATGCAGGTAAAAACTCATACACAAAAAATAAAATCAACGTTAAAAAAAAAGACTAAAGATATTCTTTTGTTGTTGTTTTCCGAGACAGGGTTTCTCTGTGTAGCCCTGGCTGTCCTGGATCTCACTTTGTAGATCAGGCTGGCCTTGAACTCAGAGATCCACCTGCCTCTGCCTTCGGAGTGCTGGGATTAAAGGCTTTTGCCATCACAGCCAGCTGACTAAGACTATACTAAAGGGGGGTGAAAAAAAACATCAGTCCTTCAGGGAACCTATCAACCCTTTAGGAAGTCCCTGAAACCGACCAGATACAGGAGTCCTCTCCCTCCCTGTGTATATATAAGCAGTAAGGACTGCTAGGAGACACTGAGACCCTGTGTTGTTGGTCCAGTGACCACAGCACTGTGTGAAAATTGTCATTCTTGTGTCTCCAGCTGCCTTGAAAAGATACTTTCCAGCTTGTTGAGCGGCTTGCAGGCTGTGCACTGCACTCCAGGTCATAGCTTCTGTGAGCCATCGCTCATACTGGGGTGGGCTTTTAGTGACACAGCTGTCATTGAGTCATTTTTGTTCCTAGTAACCCTTCACCCACGTTTCTAGAAGTAACCCCAATAAAACTGTTTGGTTTACTAGGTTGGACTTTGGTGGTATCCACACTTTGGTCTGTTGCCAGTTCCCTGTCTATAGTGAGTAGACATTTGTTCGTGTCTGTCACACAACACATGTCTGTAATCCTAGTATTTGGGACACAGAGGTAGGAAGATCAGGTGTTCATGACCAGTCTGAGTTACATATAGTAAGTTTAAGTCCAGCCTGGGCTACATGAAACCTCATTAAAACAAAGCAAAAACAAAAACAAAAAACCCAGCCAAATAGGAGAGGAGAGTTGGGATTGACTTTGATCAAAATACATTGTCGGCCGGGTGGTGGTGGCGCACGCCTTTAATCCCAGCACTCGGGAGGCAGAGCCAGGCGGATCTCTGTGAGTTCGAGGCCAGTCTGGGCTACCAAGTGAGTTCCAGCAGAGGCGCAAAGCTACACAGAGAAACCCTGTCTCGAAAAACCAAAAAAAAAAAAAAAAAAAAAAAAAAAATACATTGTGTGTATGTATGGATTTTTCAAATAATAAAAATATTTAAAAAAATCAACTATACAAAAGATAAGGCTGGAGAGATGACTCAGTAGTTAAAAGCACTGACTGATCTAGAGGACTCCTGTTCTGTTCCTAGCGCTGGGTTAGGCAGCTCGGAACCAGCCCATAACTCCAGTTCCAAGGGATCCAGCGCCCTCTTCTGGCCTCTGTAGGCACCAGACATTTATTCAGACAAAATACCCATACATAAAAATAAAGAAGAAAAATTTAAAGTGCTTCATCATTGACACAGCTATACTTATTTAGGAATTCACATAAGGGAAACAGACAAATAATTTAAACACTGCAGCAACATTCACACTACTGAAAAATTGGAAACAATCCAAATTAGAGAAAGCTACATATATAGGATCGATATCTCCTGGGTACTCTTCAATGCAGAATCTTGGATTCTGCCACAGACCTGCTGACTCAGAACTTGTACTCTGTCAGTTCCTTATGGTATTTGTATGAGCATTAAAATTAGAGACAGGCTGACAAGGATGTGCACCAAAAATATTAGCAACGGTCCAGGGATGATGTGTTCCCTATCTGTTTCAAAGTTTTCTAGTTCGTATACCTTTGACACGCACTTTTTCTGATGAGCGTCTCAGGTAGAAGAGCACGGTGCTGTGCTTGCATGTGTCATTCTCTCTTCCCGGTGCCTTTCCTGGCCCACCTCATGCAAGATCAAGTCCTTTGGGAGTCCCCGTAAGCCCTTCCCCATCCTCACCAGACTAGTCTCATAGCTAGCTGTGTTGTTAGTCCGGCGACCATAGCACTGTGTTAAAAATTATTTTCCTTGCTTCTTCAGCTGATCAAACAGTTGCACGTGGAAAAATACCAAGGAAATTATCCAGGCTGCAGGGCACAAATGAAATTCAAACTGGCATGATGATTATTGCTTGGCTTCTCTGTCTCTACCGTACTGTGGACTTGGAGCCAGAACCAAGACTTGCTCACCTCCCAGCTTAGAGCCTGACCCAAAGCAGTCCATGTTTGCTAAATGGATAAAAGAGACATGCTCATCTGGCCTTCAAGTAGGAGAGAAATCGGTTGTCAGAATTGCGTTAGATTTGAGTGCTCAGAATCTCTGTCTCCTTCCTCAGAGTCAGTCTTCCAGCTCCCACAGTGAGCACACACCTTCCTCAGCTCCCAGAATGACTTCCCAGCTCCCACAGTTAAGAAAGGACTCACGAGGGGCTGGAGAGATGGCTCAGTGGTTAAGAGCACTGCCAGCTCTTCTGGAGGATCCGGGTTCGATTCCCAGCACCCACATCACAGCTGTCTGTAACTCCAGTTCTAGGGGACTCAACACCCACGGCAAAACACCAATGCACATAAAATAAAAATAAATAAGTTAAAGGAAGGACTCATATCAGCCTGTCAAGTCCACTTCTCAAGGACAAGCTGCTCTTGTCTGCCAGCCTCCAGCACCAGCCCTCATCTGCAAGGTGAAGTTCAGGCCAGCTTCTCCCCTCATTTAGGTGACTGGGCTGACTGCCGAAGCTCCCTGGCCCAGGGAACTGGCTGAACAGGTGAGGCTGTATCAGAGTTCCCGGTGCTTATGATTCTTGTGTCCTGAGCCTCTAACAGTTTACTTTCAGCAGCTACCACCACAGGCAAGGGTTAGGTGTGACTGAACCAGACGCGAAGGCCAAAGTCATTAGGACATCCACAATCCCTCAGTTACAATGAGGGTAATGAGTAATAATGCTGACTTCCAAATCTGCAGTTCATTATGCAGGCAAAAAGAAAGATTAGCATTCCTTCACTTGATATGTTTTTTTTTTGGGGGGGGGGCGCGTTTCTAGACAAGGTTTCTCTGTGTAGTTTTGGTGTCTGTCCTGGATCTCGCTCTGTAGATCCGCCTGGCTCTGCCTCCTGAGTGCTGGGATTAAAGGTGTGTGCCAAAAAAAAAAAAAAAAAAAAAAAAAAAAAAAAGGTGTGTACCACCACACCCAGCATTCACTTTTCTTTTTTTTTTAAATTTATATACACCTGTTTCCCCTCCTTCCCCTCCTTCCTCTCCTCCCAGTCCCCCCCCCCCCCCCCCCCCGGCACCTCCTCTCTGCCGCCCCCCCCCCCCCCCCCCCCCCCCCCCCCCCCCCCGCCACTCTTCCTCCATTTCTCTTCAGAAAAGGGCAGGCCTCTCACAGAGATCAGCAAACATGGTGTATCAAGTTGCAGTAAGACTGGGCACCTCCCCTCTTATGAAGGCTGAACTTGGCAACCCAGTATGAGGAAAAGGGTCCCAAAAGCAGGTAACAGAGTCAGAGACAGTCCCTGCTCCCATTGTTAGGAGTCCCACAAGAAGACCTAGCTACACACCTGTAACATATATGCAGAGGCTCTAGGTCAGTCCCATGTAGCTTCCCTGGTTGTTGGTTCAGGCTCTGTGAGCCTCTATAAGGCCAGGTTAGTCGATTCTGTGGGTTTTCTTTCTTTCTTTCTTTTAAGTTTTTTCTTTCTTTCTTTTAAAAATTTTTAAAGATTTATTTTATGTATACAAGTGCTCTATCTGCAGGTACTTCTGCACACCAGAAGAGGGCATCCATCTTACTACAGGTGGTTGTGAGCCACCATGTAGTTGAACCCAGGGCCTCTGGAAGTGCAGCCAGTGCTCTTAACCTCTGAGCCGTCTCTCTAGCGCCCCCCCCCTTTTTTAAAGATTTATTTATTTACCATGTATATAGTATGCCGGTACACCAGAAGAAGGCACCAAATCTCATTATAGATGGTTGTGAGCCATCATGTGGGTGCTGGGAACTGAACTCAGGACCTATGGAAGAGCAACCAGTGCTCTTAACCCCTGAGCCATCTCTCCAGCCCCTGATTCTGTGGGTTTTCTTGTGGTGTCCTTGACCCCTCTGGCTCCTACAACCCTCCCTCTCTGTCTTCTGCAGGATTCCCAGAGCTCCGCCTAATGTTTGGCTGGGGGTCTCTGCATGTGTTTCCTTCAGTCAGTATTCACTTCTTTTTTTCTTTTTCCAGACAGGGTTTCTCTGTGCAGCTTTTGGAGCCTATCCTGGAACTCACTCTGTAGACCAGGCTGGCCTCGAACTCACAGAGATTCACCTGCCTCTGCCTCCTGGGTGTTGGGATTAAAGGCGTGCGCCACCACTGCACAGCCAGTATTCACTTCTTAACTTTTAATTATTTAATTAAGTAATGATTGAGACAGTATCTCACTATATAGTCCTGCCCAGAACTGGATATGTAGAGCAGGTTGGCCTCCATCTGCCTGCCTTTACCTCCCGAGTGCTGGGATTAAAAGGCATGTATCACCATGTACCCCTCCCCCTCTCTTTTAGACAAGGTCTCACTGTGTAGCCCTGGTAGCTTGGAATTCACAGAGCTCTGCTTGCCTTTGCCTCCTAAGTCTCCCAAGTTTTGGCTGGACTTAAAGGTGTGCTAAAATAACATTTATTTATTTATTTATTATGTGTTCTTACGTGAGTGCATGCATGCCACTGTGCATGTGTTAAAGTCAGAGGACAACTTGCAGGAAATGGGTCTCTCCTTCTCCCATCTTGGTCCCAGTAATTGACTCAGATCTTTAGACCGGCAACAACCACTGTTACCTGCTGGTCCATCTTGCCACTAATTAACTTTAAATAAAAATTATTTTATTTTATGAATATGAGTGTTTTCTTCCATGTGTGTATGTGCTCTTAAGGGCTAAGCACCCCTCTCCATTACTTTTTAATTTTGCTATAGGGTCCCACTAAGTCACCGAGTCACCCAGGTTGGCCCTAAAATCACTGCAGCCAACGATCTTGAACTTGTGATCCTTCTGCTTCAGCCTCTCCAATAGGTGAGGACTAAAGCGGAAAAGAGAACAAGCATTTAGTGGTGGCCAAGGAGGACTTCACTGACATTTCCTCAAGGAGCTGAGGGAGCAAGCCACACACCAGGGAACAGAGAACTGGACGAGACAGCTGGGGAGGATATACTGGGGGAGGGGTTGTCCTAGTCTCCTTAAGGGACTTGGCTTTTCTCCAAAAGGATCTGGGATGTCTTTTGATGGCTTGAAGAGGAGAAACATGATCTGGCTTCTAGGAAATAATCACTCAGACTGCAAGGGGCCAGGGCAGAAGAAGACATTTAGGACGCTATGGCAGTTACCCTGTTCAGGCTATAGATGGCTGGGACCAGGGTGCAGTAGAGGTCAAGGGAAATGCTCCCTTCTTGGATGGATTTCTGATGCAAATCAGAACCAAGTCCATGTTAATGTCAAAGCACAATTCCTAAAATAAATTAATAAACTGAAACCTCATCAATATCCCAAAGTCACATGCTTCAAGAGATATCATAAAGAAGATGAAAAAGACAAGCTACAGAATCAGAGACAATATCTATAAAGTCTACATCGGGTAAAGGACTTGAATCTAGAATATACAAAAGAACTCTTACAACTCAATAATAACAATTCCAACAACCCAATTCAAAATCAGACAACAGATCTGAATGATGCCCCCATGTATATATGAACACAGCTAATAGGCACATAAAAGACGCTCTACTTCATTAGTCATCAGGAAAATGCAAATGATGACCACAACATGATACGACTTCAAGTCTACTAGAATGGTTGTAATCAGAAAGACAAACAATATCAAACGTTGGCAAGGGTGTGCAGAAATGGGAATCCTCATATATTGTTAATGGGAATGAACATTTCTGAAAACAGTTTTTGCAGTTTCTTAAAAAGATAACCACAAATTTCCTATACAACCCAGCAATTATTCCACCCTAGTTATCTACCCAAGAGAAATGCAAACAGACATTCACACAAAGGCTTGTGCATAAATGTTCATAGCAGCCCTATTCATAACAGCCCCAAAGTGGAGACAATCCAGATGTCAATCAAAACCACAATGGGATGTTGGTCAGCAGCAGAAAGGAAGGAAACACGGATGCCAGTGCAGCATGGGTGACTCTCCAAAAGACATCATGCTCAGTGAAAGAAGCCAGACACAAAGGACCAACCCAACACTGTATGGCTCTATTTACAGGAAACAACCAGAAGAGGCCATCCTGCACAGAGTCTGGCTCCCTCGGCTGGGGTGGGAGCTCAGATCAGCTGCAAGCAGGCACTGGAAATGATGGAGGCTCTTAGTGAAGGGGTAGACATGCTCCAAAATTAGATTAGGTATTTTGGTAGCTATATTTTTAAAATGTATCATTTTAAATCATGTATGTGTGTGTGTGTGTGTGTGTGTGTGTGTGTGTGTGTGTGTGTGCAGTTGCCAGGGGAAGCTATAGTCCGGTCAAGCTGGAATTACAGACAGTTGTGAGCCACTAGACTGGGGTGCTGGGAACTGAGCTCTTGGGTCTATCTGCTAGAGAAAGAAGTACATGCTCCTAACCACTGAACCACCTCTCCAAACCCAGGCAGTAGGAGAAGGAGAATCTTATATTCAAGAATTCAAGGCTAGCCTAAAAAAAATAACAACAACAGAAGAGCTAGCCGGACGGCTTAGCTGGTAAGGGTGGTTGCTGCCAAGATGGGCAAGCAGGTTCAACCCCCAGGACTCGTGGTAGAAGGAGGCAACTGATTTCTGCAAGTGCTCCTCTAACCTCCCCATGAAAACGCACTGCCCTCCAACCAGTAAATCAACATATTATTTTGAAGAGAGAGTCTCACAATTAACCCTGGCTGGCCTGGAGCTTGCTCTGAAGTCACAGAGATTCACCTGCCTCTGCCTCCTGAGTGCTGGGATTAAAAGCATGTGCCACCAAGTCTAACCTAATAGATATAATTTTAAAAATTAGAAAAAATTTAGATTCAATGAAAGTATTTGGGATAGTTACTGTTTCCTTTCTCCTCCTTCTCCTTCTTTAAAACAGTCTTGTTTTGTTTTGTTTTTTGAGACAGGGTTTCTCTGTGTAGCCCTGGTTGTCTTGGAACTCACTCCATAGACCAGGCTGGCCTTGAACTCACAGAGATCCACCTGCCTGGGCTTCCTGAGTGCTGGGATGAAAGACATGTGCCACCACTGCCGGCAATACAGCGTCTGATACAGCCCATGTTGGCCTGGAATTTGCTATGTAGCCAAGAATGTCCTTGAGTTTTTTTTTTTTTTTCTAATAGAGACAGGGTGTCTCTATTATGTAGCTCTGGCTGTCCTAAAATTCCCTATGTAGACCCACAGAGATCCACCTGTCTCTACTTCCTGAGTGCTGGGATTAAAGGCAAGCACTACCATGCAAGGCTATGAACCTCTGATCCTCCTGCCTCTACCCCTTAAATGCTGAGTTTGGCAGGGTTGTCCCATTATGCTCAGATATCTGTGTCTGTGTGTCTCTCTCTCTGGAGAAAGTGTCTTATTATGTAACTCTGTCCATCCTGAAACTCACTATTCCAGGCTGACCTCAAATTCTTTTTTTTAAACAACTTTTTCACCAAATTCGTGCCCAGATCATTGACCTATAGTATCCTATGTGTTATCTTCTTTTAGTTAACATTGGTAAACTCTTGCCATCTCGACTCTCCTGAATTTCTTCCTGCTGAAAATCCAGGCATGGCTGGGCAGTGGTGTCACATGCCTTTAATCCCAGCACTCAAAGGAGGCAGAGCCAGGTGGATCTCTGTGAGTTCAAGGCCAGCCTGGTCTACAGAGCGAGTTCTAGGTCAGGCTCGAAAACTACACAGAGAAACCCTGTCTAGAAAACAAACAAACAAACAAAAATTCAACTTCTCATCCATGCCTGGATTTTTTTTTTTTTTTTTTTTTTTTGAGACAGGGTTTCTTTGTGTAGCTCAGAGAAGTTGTTCAAAAAAAATATTCATTTAGTGAGTGTGTGTTTGTGGGGGTTGTGGCACGACATCCTCAAAAGTCAGAGGGCAACCTGTGAACTTGTGGATGTTGGTTCTCTCCCTCCTCGGTTGACCTCAGATCATGAGGCTTGTGCCGTTCTTCTCCCAGTTCTTTCTCTGGACAGAGCCGTCCTTCCTTCCTTTCTTCCTCCCTCCCTCCCTCCCTCCCTTTCTTTTGTCTTTTCTTCTCCTCTCCTCCCCTTCACTTCCCTCCTCTCCTCTTCTCTCTCCTTTTCTTCCTCCCCCGCCCCCCAGACCCGCGTTTCTTTGTGTAGCCCTGTCTGTCATGGAACTAGCTCTGTAGACCAGGCTGTCCTCGAACTCACAAAGATCCACCTGCCTCTGCCTCCCAAGCGCTGGGATTAAAGGTGTGCACCACCACGGCCTGGCGAGAGGTTGGTTTTGAAAGCAGTTCAGGCACAATACAATTCTTTCCAGTGCTAGCGGAAATTCTGTTCATGTTTTATGCCTTTATGATTCTCATCCTTCTTTAAAACAGTCTTTTTTTTGTTTTGTTTTGTTTTTTGAGACAGGGTTTCTCTGTGTAGCCCTGGCTGTCTTGGAACTCACTCCATAGACACTATAAGAGTGTCCTGTTAACATCTCTTTCCTCATCGTCCTTGACAATCTGGGAACTCTTTAAAGCATCCCACAACTCCCAGGAACTGCTCCTAATGGCTTCTAGGGATCCCCTTCGCCCTCCTAAAGCGCCTCTAGGGATTCCTAGAATCACCCTTTTCGCCCCAAGAGCTGCTAATAACCCCAAATCCTTGCTCAACGGGAACTGCTTTTTAAGAACCCTAGGGATATCATCCCTCAGGTCCTGTCCTAATGACCCCCAAGGGCTCCTTTTCCTGGGGCAGCTCCCTAACTGCTCCACCTTGCCAGCTGGTGGGGACTTCTGAGAACGCAGGACTTTCAGAACTCGGAGTCCTGGACAAACCCGGACAGGCTGGTCACGTTCTCGGGACTCCTTGACTTTTGAAACTTTCCCGGAGGTCCTCCATCGCCTTTACAGCTTAGGTAAAGAGGTTACAAACAAAAAAACAAACAAAAAAACCAGGCTTATCGTTTCGCTGGAAACATCCTGTAACCACCTGCTCGCCCTTCCCCTTTTAACCGGCCGGCCCATTTCGGGGTACTCGCCTCTTTCCACTCTGATTAGCGATGGAGGTCTGAGTCAGCTTCTGATTGGCCAACTCCGGATTCAGCTCTGATGCTCAGTGGCCGCAGTCCCGAGAGGTTCAGCGTTTTCTCCTGGCAACAGCCCGAGCAGGCTCTCATAGGCTAAACGGACCCGTAGTCCCAGACGCTGAGCAGCTGTAGTGAGCGCTCATTGGCTGGGTGTGGGCTTAAAGTCACCCTCGGATTGGTTGACTATGGGGCTCTTTGAGGCTGCGCAGAGTCCGACTTTAAAGGAGGCGGAGCTTTGTCTCTTTGCCCTCAAGAAAGACAGTGGGACCGGCGAGTGGCGGCAGCAGGAGCCAAGCCTGAGCCCTGTTAGGGCTTTAGGCTTTAGGTGAGAGCCATTGGGCTTTGGATCCCTTTGGGTTTGATGCTGCCACAACCGTGATTGTGATCTCCGGTGGGGGAGGGTGGCGGGGTGGGTCTGTCTCTGCTAAGTGATCGACATGTCTCTTGACCAGTAGAAAAAGGAGTTCCTAAAGTGAGTTCTGTGATTGGTTTTTTCCAATCTCTAGTGGCCAATGGACGTCGGGAGAGGGGGGCGGGCCCACTGGGCCTTATTTTCTTCTTCCTGCGGCCGGGCCTCCCAGGGCTAGGCGGTGGGGCCGGGAGGGGCAGTGTGTAAGTGTTGAGCTTCGGGACACTGGGAACCCGGGCTGCTTTGGGAGGGATGTCGCGGGGGTGGCTGTGGGGGCGGAGAGTGCAGGAGTTTCAGATCGCTATTTGCAAGAGCTGCCTTTATGGAGTGCTTAAGTACCGGGCCTAGCGTCTAGGTTTCGCTTGCATCATCTGAATTAATCATATCGATCATGCAAGGCAGGGGTTTGGGATCCCCATTTTGCAGATGGAGAAACTGAGACTCATCCAGCCTATTCACACAGCCAAGGTCATGTAGTTAAAAAGTGGCAGAGACCGGATCAGTATTCGGAGTTTTCACTCTGGAGCCGATGCTCTAGAGCCCTGGACTGTGCTTTGTTGCTGAATTGCGAGTGGGAAGGTGTCCGGACCAGATTTCCCCTAGGGAATATATTGCAGGGAGGGAACCCTAGGGCTAGAGAAACGGGAGGATTCACTGAAGTGAGCAGAGAAAATGAGTTATTCAGCAGTTACTGAGTCTCTACTTTGTGGCATGCATTGTTCGGGGTTCTGGGCACACAAAGATAAATAGGGCCAGAGGCGAATGAAGCTCCATTGTGGCCCCAGTCCGGAATTTGTGTTATATTTTTGTAAATTTCAAAATTAGAGTATTTTCAAGTTTTTCTTTTAGAGAGAAAAGCCTCCCAGGTTGCATAGGCTTCTGGGTCCTTAAAGGACGTAGTCCAGGTAGATATTGGGGCTGAGGTAGCAGAAGGTGGTGAAAGGTGCCTTAGGGAGGGGACTCTGGGCACATTTCCTGGTATGTAAAACAGGGATAACAGTATGCCTGTCATGCAAAGTTCTTGAAAAACCCTTAACTAGAGCTACCGTGGCTTTGTTTGACTTTTCTCCTGTCTTGGATGGTTTTACTCCATGCTGCCTCTGAAATCCCTTACTAGGTTGCTGTAAGGTTGTAGACAGGTTCCTCCTATATAATAGCCTTAGGAGTGTCAGTGGCTTTGGGGAAGCAGAACTCTTGGGCTGTGGGGGAGGCGGTCCAGTAAGGGACATACTAGTTTTGCTTCTAAACTGGCTCCTTTTAGTGTGTGTTGTCTTTCCAGTTGTGGTGATGTGTTGTATTATCAGCAGTGGGAGTAGGGTCTGCCCACTTGATTGAGGTCCTCATCCAAAAATATGTGTTTTCTCTCTGCAGTTAGGAAGTTTGTCCTGAATTGCCCACTCAGTGCCTGTTTAAATTTTGTCCCATGAATTCTGGCTTCAGTGCAATTGAGCCAAGCTTGACTTCATTGAGTACTGCAGAAACTGTTTTGATGTAGAGAGAACAATTTCACTGTACTGTTTTATGTGTAATTGTGTGTGTGTTGTTTTTGTTTTGTTTCTCTGTGTAGTCCTGGCTGTCTTGGACTCTGTAGACCAGGCTGGCCTCAAACTCAGAGAGTGCTAGGATTAAAGGCGTGTGCTGTCACACCCAGCCAACTGTAGTATTTTAAACCGAGTATACTGTTAATATCAAAGTACTTCTTAACCCTGAAACTTTATTTATTTTTTATTTTTATTATTTATTTTTTATAATTTTATTTTATTTTATGTACATTGGTGATGGTATCAGATCTCCTGGGACTGGAATTACAGACAGTTGTGAGCTGCCATGTAGGTGCTGGGAATTGAACCTGGGTCCTCTGGAAGAGCAGTCAGTTCGCTTAACCCCTGAGCCATCTCTCCAGCCCATTAACCCTGAAACTTCATAACCTGCAGCCAAGTTACTTTTCAGAAATTTAAATACCTGTTGTAAAGCTGTACCCCAGAAAAGAATCCGTAGGAGACTTTCTTTTTAGATCATGCTGTAGTTTGTTGAATGAAGGGATTGCTGCTGGGTGTGATGGAACACACCTTTAATCCCTGCATTTGGGAGGCAAAGTTAGGTGGATCTCTGAGTTTGAAGCCAGCCTGGCCTACATAGGGAGTTCCAGGATAGCCAGAGGTACATAAATAAGGGAATAACTTGAAGCCGCCAGGGTAGAATTAAAAAGTAGATAGGTCAGCTGTATTTTTATATAGAACCAATAACTAAATGATGTTTTCTTTTTTTAGCTGAAATAGTATCTACATATCAAATGAGATCTGTATATATGCAGTTTTTTTTGTTTTTTGTTTTGGTTTTTTGAGACAGGGTTTCTCTGTGTAGCTTTGCGCCTTTCCTGGAATTCACTTGGTAGCCCAGGCTGGCCTCGAACTCACAGAGATCCGCCTGCCTCTGCCTCCTGAGTGCTGGGATTAAAGGCGTGTGCCGCCACCGCCCGGCTCGTTTTGGTTTTCTGAGATAGGGTTTCTTTGGGTAGCCCTGGCGATCCTGGAACTCACTCGTAGACCAGACTGCCCCTTAACTCAGAGATCTGCCTGCCTCTGCTTCCTGAATGTTGGGATTAAAGGAGTGTGCCACCATCATCTGGCACATCCAGGTTTTTGTTGTTGTTGTTGACGACTAAGTGTACTTGTAGAGGTAGGTGGTTTCCAAACTCTTGATCTGGCCTCCTCCCTAGTGCTGGGATCACAGGCTTCTGCTTACCTTCTGGCTTCCTCAGGTTCTTTTTAACCTGAAGGGATTTTATTCATACTTCTAGTTCATTTAAATAACTATCCTAGAGGCGGATTCCTTGTTTAATTTTGTTCCCTTTACTTCAGATTTTTATCCAAACAAATCAACCTGAAAAAGAAGAAAACATGGCTTCTGAATCGGAAACTTTGAACCCCAGTGCTCGGATAATGACCTTTTACCCCACCATGGAAGAGTTCCGGAACTTTAGCAGATACATTGCCTACATTGAATCCCAAGGAGCTCATCGGGCTGGCCTAGCCAAGGTAAAGAGCAGGGTAGCTAACCTGCTTAGGCAGCTATTACAAGAGTATTTCTGATCTTGTAATTGGAAATTAGTTTCCGGTTTGCGCTCATTTTCTTTCTGTGCATTGAATCAATGTCCCTTCCCCTCCCCCAGTCAAAGCAGCCTTTCACACAGCCTGTTGCAGTCATGTTTTCTGAGTTCCTAAAGATGATGTGGGCAGCAGTGATATGTGTATGTATATGTGTGTGTGTGTATAATATATTTTATATATATATATATATATATATATATTTTTTTTTTTTTTTTCCCCTAAATGAAGACCAGAACTGAGTTGTACTGAGAGTTAGGGTGTAGCCAATCCTTGCTAAGATCAGCGAGCACAGTGCACCATTAGGGTAATGGGGCAGGAAAGGTAAGTCCACAGCCAGTGTTTCCAGGCCTGGCCTCGGGCTTCAGGCCTCTTGGGGGGCTGGGTGCTTTGCAGGGTTTTGCCTATCATCGATTATTATGCCACCTGTCTTCTCTCCTTGGGCACTTGATAGAATTTGCTTTCCCATGGGGACTTCCTTCAAGGGAGAGAGGACGCTGGCCAGACCCATGAGTATTCTGGTCTTTGGAGTTTGGAATTGGTTTCTGGTTTGTACTTCCTTTCTCCCTATGCACTGAATTAGGGCCATCCTCCCAACCCCTAGTCAAACCAGCCCTTCCTATATTCAGTCACAGTCAAGGTTTTCTGAGTTACCCCCAGTAAAGAGATTGCATTTTTGGAAGAACCCTCCAGAAACTGAGGCGAAAGTCTGAACCCAGAACCCAGAGGAGACGTTCTGTTCCAGGTTTGAATTCTTGTCTGTATGTTTTTTTGTTTTTCACGGTATGAAGATTCAGTTTAGTGCTCTATACCTCTGGGCTGTTTTCCTCTTTGTTTGTTTGTTTGTTGTTTTTTCTTTTCTTTTTTTTGGTTTTTTGAGACAGGGTTTCTCTGTGCAGTTTTGGTGTCCGTCCTGGATCTCACTCTGTAGACCAGGATGGCTTCGAACTCACAGAGATCCGCCTGGCTTTGCCTCTTCAAACAGAGATCTACCTCTCAGAGTGCTGGCATTAAATATGTGCGCCACCACAACCCGGCTGTTTTTCAAGACAGGGTTTCTCTGTGTAGTCCTGGCTGTCCTGGAACTCACTCTGTAGACCAGCCTGGCCTTGAACTCAAAGACCTATTGGCCTCTGCCTCCCAAATGCTGAGATTAAAGGCGTGGGCCACCACACCTAGCCCCTCAGGGTTGTTTTTCCAGCTCTTACTTTCTGGTATAGGGGAAAAAAATGTATGCACAAAAACCAAGGACTTGAGTTACAAAGCTGAAGACTAGTCTTGGACCTTGGTGTCTCTGAGACTCCTGGAAGCTTGACTCAAGTGTAAATGGTTCCTTCAAGGTTCGAGTAGTAGTTAGAACCTGCATGGCCTACAGTGTAGCTTTCAGCACATCTGCGGGCTGTTTGTGTGTGTGTGTGTGTGTGTGTGTGTGTTAATAAGTGTACATACTTATTAGATTTTATATAAAAGCCATTGAGATTTTTATGATGCATATCCATTATTTTCTTTCATAAAAGTCATGTTAATTACTGTTTTCTTGGTTGAGACAGGGTCTTACTGGTAGCATAGACTAGCTTAGTGTGGACTAGGTCTCAAACCCGAGACAGCCTGGAGTACTATGCTGACGGGCATTGGCCGGTCAGCACACCTGCTTCTGTGGCTTTGTTTGCTAAAGAGCTTTGGGCTGTTAAAGAACTAGCTCTTCCACCTGATAAGATGCCTGGGTTTACAAGTAATGTTTTGCTTAGATCACTGAGCTAGATTATAGGGTGGTCAGTGTCAGTTTGACAGTGACTTCCTGGGTTTGGAGGAACATAGGTAAGTCAGAGTTACTTTCTGGTCAAATGGATGGCTAGTTTGGACGATGGCTTACACACTTGGATTCTGGCTTGCTGGGTTCTCATCTGCCTCCATCTCTGTGTTCCCTGTAGGTCGTTCCTCCCAAAGAGTGGAAACCACGAACGTCCTATGACGACATCGATGATCTTGTTATCCCTGCACCCATCCAGCAGCTGGTGACTGGTCAGTCTGGACTCTTCACTCAGTACAACATACAGAAAAAAGCCATGACTGTCCGTGAGTTCCGAAAGATCGCCAATAGTGATAAGTGAGTGGGAATACCTTTTTTTTTTTTCTTAATTTTCATTTTGTTCTGCTTTGTTTTTGAGACACGTTTTACTGTGTAGCCTAGGCTGGCCTCATCCTCTGAGAGCAGCAGTTACAGGCATGTCCTTTAGGCTTAGCAAGTAGAAATACTTTTTTCCCTGTCTTAACATCTCAGCCTAGAATTGCTTCTTTAAAAATATTTAAAACTTTATTTAATTTTTTTTGGTTCTTTGAGACAGGGTTTCTCTGTGTAGCTTTGCTTCTTTCCTGGAACTCACTTTAGCCCAGATTGGCCTTGAACTCATGGAGATCCGCCTGGCTCTGCCTCCCGAGTGCTGAGTGCTGGGACTAAAAGCGTGCACCACCGCTGGGCTGTCCTGGAACTCTGTACACCAGACTGGCCTCCTCGAACTCACTGAGATCTACCTGCCTCTGCCTCCCAAGTGGTGGGATTAAAGGCATGCGCCAGCACTGCCTGGTGATTTTATTTAATTTTGAGACAGGGTCTCATTATGTAGCCCTAACTAGCCTGGAACTAGATATGTAAAACAGGCTGGCTTTGAACTCAGAGATTCTCCTGCTGCTACCTCCAAGCCCTAGGATTAAAGGCAGGCACCACCACATCAGGCTGTTTTTATTTTATTTATGGACCACACATGAATACAGAGATCAGAGGACAATTTTCAAGAGACAGTTCTCTCCTTCTACCTTTACACGGCTTATGGGAATCTCAAAAAGTACTCTTGCCCACTGAGGCATCTCTCTGACCCTAGGATTGCTGCTTCATAGCTGTCCGAGGATGCTGCTGTGTTACTGTTACTGAAGAACACTTCCTTTGGGTCAGACATCAGTTTCCCTTTCTGCTCTTTTTTTTGGGGGGGGGGGTTTGGAGACATGCTTTCTCTGTGTGGCCCTGGCTCTCCTGGAACTCACTCTGTGGACCAGGCTGACCTTGAACTCAAGATCTACCTGCCTTTGTCTCCTGGGAGCACTGGGATCAAAGGCTTGCGACACCACCACCTAGCTTTTTTTTTTTTTTTTTTTGCCTTTCTGCTCTTTTTATGGATGAATTTCCTCATGGTGCTCTGCATTCTTCACTCTTTAAACCTTTTTATTTATTTATTTAATTATTTTGTTTTTTGAGACTAGGTCTTGTACTATCCCAGGCTATCCTCTAGTTTGTCTTGTAGCTGAGGATAACCTCCTGACCCTCCTGTCTCTGCTTGCAGGTGCTAAACTTGTCCATGTTCTTTTTTTTTATTTGATTTTTTTTTTTTTTTTTTTTTGAGACAGGGTTTCTCTGTGTGAAACCTGTTCTGAATCTCTCTCTGAAGACCAGGCTGGCCTCGACCTCACAGAGATCTGCCTGGCTCTGCCTCCCGAGTGCTGGGACTAAAAGTGTGCACCACCACCGCCCACCATGTCCATGTTTTTTAGAAAAAATTGATTATTTTTTTATTGTGGGAGTATGTGAGCTTGCATGCCATGGCACTCATGTGGAACTCACAAAACAACTGTGGGGGACACTACCCCCTTTCTCCCATGCTGGTCCCAGGGATCAAACTTATGTCATCAAACTTGGAGGTATCACTGGACCCGCTAAAGCATCCTGCTGGCCCTGTTCTTGTATCTATAAAGTCCCACTGCTTTCTCATCACCAGCCGTAAGTTTGTGTTTTAATGTTTTGCTATTTTAGTGTGTAGGTGTTTGTCTACATGTGTGTCAGTCTGGTGAGAATGGAGGCCAGCAGAGGATGTTGGAGTCTCCGGAACTGGAGTTACAGACAGTTGTGAGGCACTGTTCAGGTGCTGGGAATTGACCCCGGGTCCTCTGCCAGCGCAACAAGTGCTCTTGGCCACTGAACCATCTCTCCAGTACCAGTAATTTTGTTTTGTTTTCTAAAAGATTTTATTTAAGACAGGCATGATAGTACACGCCTTTAATGCCAGCACCTAGGAGGCAGAGGCAGGTGGATCTCTGAGTTTTAGAGCAGCCTGGTCTATATAAAGTGAGTTCAGGATAGCCAGGGCCGTTACACATAGAAACTCTTATCCCCAAAAACCACAGGCAAAAAACAAACAAGCAAACGAACAAAACAACAAAACCCTGATGATTTATTTTATTGTACCAGCATGGTGGTGCATGCCTTTAATCATGCCACTTGGGGGGCAGACACAGGCAGATCTCTGAGTTTGAGGTCACACTGGTCTCTATAGCAAGTTCAGACCAGCGAGGGCTACATGTCTCACAAGTCTAAAAAAAGAGATTATCTTATTTTTATTTGTTTGTGTGTTTCTGTATCAACACTAGATTGCATGTAGGTACCCCCCAAAATAGGGTGTCAGACACATCCTGTGGAACTGGGGGACCAGGCAGTTGGAGGCCACCCAATGTGGGTGCTGGGAACTGAACTCAAGTCCTCAACAAGATCAGTGAGCGCTCTTAGCTGCTGAGCCATCCCTCTGCCCCAGTTGCAGGAGGGTTTTTTTTTTTTTAATTTGTTTATTTTTATTTTATGTGCATTGGTGTTTTACTTGCATGTGTATCTATGTGAGAGTGTCAGATCTTAGAGTTACAGACAGTTGTGAGCTGCCATGTGGGTTCTGGGAGGTGAACCCAGCTCTCCTGGAAGAACAGTCAGTGCTCTTAACTGCTGAGCCATCTCTCCAGCCCCTGTTCTTTGGGTTTTTTTGGTTTTGGTTTTTTAATTAAGAGCATTTTTGTTGGTGCTGAAGAGGGAACCCAGAGCCTCTTACGCAGACGCATCGTCCACAGCCCCAGCCATGTGATGCGCTTTTGACTCTGGAAAATTGCACAGTTGTGGAGGAGAATGCTGGACGTAAGGCCGAAGGAGCTTTTTCTCGATCTGTCCATCGCACCTGCTTGTCCTCCTGTCTGTCATGGGCAGCGGCGCTGTCTCACCGCCGCTTGGACACTCCCCAGTGCGATGGACAGTTGCCGAGCCGGGTACAGATTGCCAGCCCTCCTTGGTTCCTCTGGCCGTATTCTCTTCCCGTGTCTGTGCTGTTGTCTGCAGTCATTCTTTAAGATTCGGCTCTCAGTCTCCTCCCACTCCCAGAGATGAGCTCTGTTTGCACTCTGCTCTCCCAATCATTGCTCTTAAGCCTTTCTCACTTCCCACTCCGCTCCTCAACCCCAAGGGCCCACGGGGGTCCCTTCTTTCCTTGTCTTCATTCCCCAGTCTCGCTGGCCCTCACGTCTTGATTTCTGCCTGGCAGCTGCACCTCCACTGAGCAAGCCCAGTTTTAAGTCTGCAGTTTTCCATCTTCACACCTGGGCACATTCCGTGCACCTCAGCGTCACCCCTCCCCGGGTGTCATTTTACTTGTCGCGGTTCTAATTGAGATCTTATGGGTTTGTTGATAACTCTTAAAACATCTACATCACTGGCCAGCTTTTTGGCTAGTGAGGGAATTTATGCGGAAGTCTGTTGAAGAAGTGTGCCATGCTGTGGATGAACGTCTGAGCCATCCTTCATGGCTCCTCTAGCTATGCCCTATGGGCCACACTTACCTGCCCATCAAGGCTTCATGCTCCTCTCTGTCATCTTTCTTTAAACAAACAAACAAACAAACAAACAAAACGAAAAAAACCCTTTCATGTGTGTATGGATGTGTTCCCTGATGTATGTATGTGCACCACATGCATGTCTGGTGCCTACAGAGGCCAGAAGAGGACGTCAGAATGCTCGGGACTAGAATTACAGACAGTTGTGAGCCACCATGTGGGTGCTGGAAATCTAACCCGGGCCCCTGGAGAGGAGTTTGGTTTGTTTGTTTTTTTCTGTTTTTTCAAGACAGGGTTTCTCTGTGTAGCTTTGGCTGTCCTGGAACTCGCTGTGTAGACCAGGCTGGCTCAAACTCAGAGATCCACCTGCCTCTGTCTCCGGAATGCTGGGATTAGTCAAGCAGTCCATGTTCTAAACTGCTGAGCCAGCTCTTCAGCCCTCGTGTTTTTTTGAGACAGTGTCTCGTGGCAGAGGATGGCCTTATGCTGATTTGTATGAGGTCTTGGGGTTGCAGGCATGTACCACCATGCCTGGTTTGAATCAGAGCTATGTGCATGCTAGGCAAACACTGTTACGACTGAGCCGCATTACCAGCCTTGTGTATTGTTCTTCTGAAATGTTTGGTTGTCCCTGGAATAGTGACTTGTATCTTATATGGTTCTTAATACCTCATAAACTTATTCTTCTGTTATATTAATTACCTTTCTGTTGCTGTGATAAAACACCATGATTAAGGCAACTTATAAAAGAAAATGTTTAATGTGGGGCTTATGGTTTCAGAGGGGTAGAGTCTGTGATGGCGGAGCAAAGGTGTGGTGGAAGGGACAGCTGGGATCGCACACCTCAGGTGGCAAGGGGGGTCAGAGAGCACCCTGGGGGATGGACAGAGGCTTTGGAAGCTCTAAAGCTGTCCCTCAGGGATGCACCTCCAGTAAGGCCACACTTCCTAACCCTTCCCAGTTCTACCAACTGGGGACCAAGTATTTAAACATGAGTTTGTGGGGCCATTCTCATTCAAACCACCACATCTGTAAATGACTAACATCTTCCTTTTATTTTTGGAAGGTACTGTACTCCACGATACAGTGAATTTGAAGAACTTGAGCGTAAATACTGGAAAAACCTCACATTCAATCCTCCCATCTATGGTGCAGATGTGAATGGTACTCTCTATGAAAAGGTGAGACCACAGGGCTGGGGAGATGGCTCAGGGGTTAAGAGCACTGGTTGCTCTTCCAGAAGACTTGGGTTCAATTCCCAGCACCCACGTAGCAGCTTACAACTTTAACTCTAGTTCCAGGGGATCTGACACCTTCACACCAATGTAATTTAAATGAATATTTAAAAAAAAAAAAAAAGGTGAGACCACTAAGAACCCTGCAGTTTTTGCCTGGCACACAGTAGGTGCTTTCCCTGGCACACAGTAGGTGCTTAAAGGCTGGTGAATGGGCGGCTGAGCAAACCAGTGCTCTCCCCCATTTGCTGTCCTCTCCTCCTCGTTGTTGCATTTCTGCACGGGACTGATTTTGTGTCTCCCACACTTGTGTGAAGCGGGTGCTGTGGTGTCCTTTTCAAGCTTTTGCATGGCGTGTGGGTGGTAGATGATGAGTTCTTAAGGGTGGGGTAGGTCACAGAGAGCGAGGCTCTGGGAGAGGGAAGAGTGTGGTTTCCGCAGCAAGAGGCTCTGACTAGTCAAAAGGGAGGGCGGGGGTTAAAGAGGAGAAGCACATTTGGGTTTCCGAGCTCGCCAGTGAAGTTCTGTAACAGGAGCTATTTTAACCACTTTTACTGGCTTGGCATGCAGTGCCTTTTTGGGATAACAAGTTGCCTTACTATGGTAGAAGGGGGAATAGTTAGGTCTGTCTGTGGGTGACTAAAAAAACCCTATAATGCTTTTCAGGGATTATCTCTCAG
This sequence comes from Peromyscus californicus insignis, assembly GCF_007827085.1. Lineage (NCBI taxonomy): Eukaryota > Metazoa > Chordata > Mammalia > Rodentia > Cricetidae > Peromyscus > Peromyscus californicus. The sequence continues at coordinate 35,354,338 of NW_026294573.1, forward strand.
ATGACTTGGATACGAAGTTGGTTGATGTCACTTTGTATGGTGGGGAGTCACATGGTGACAGGAAGGTGACAGGTCCAGAAAGAAATGGGTGCCAAGGTCCACATGGAAGGACACATGGTGGGTGGAGGGTGGAGAAGGTGATGGCTGTAAGTACCGGAGGTGGAGGTAGATAGAGCAGCGGGGTGCGGCCATCCAGAACCTACTTGGAAGAGGGGCTCCGAGATGACCGTGAGAACTTAGGGAGAGGATGTGGTCAGGGGACCTTGAGAGTCAGTTCTCCTTCGGCCGTGTGGGTTCTGAGCATTGAACTCAGGCCATCGGGCTTGATGGCCATTTTGCTGACTCTTTCTTAATTATTTTTAAATTTTACTTCATATTGTTTTCAACTTTTTTTTATTTTCTAATATTAAATTCCACCACCACCACCCAACGCCTTTTTTTTTGTTTTTCGTTTTTGAGACGCAGTCTCACTATGTAGACCTGACCAGTCTCGAACTCACAGAGATCCACCTGCCTTGAATGCAGGGATTAAAGGTGTGTTCTTCCATGCTTGGCTATTTATTTATTTTGGATGCGGTGGTTTTGATGTGCCACATTTTAGTCAGCAGTGACAGGTCAGCTGAGGCCCCTGCCTTTAAATGTGTCCTGGGCTGTTTTTTCCTTGGCAGCATGTTGACGAGTGGAACATTGGCCGGCTGAAGACCATCCTGGACCTGGTGGAAAAGGAGAGTGGGATCACCATTGAGGGAGTGAACACCCCATACCTGTACTTCGGCATGTGGAAGACGTCATTTGCCTGGCATACAGAAGACATGGACTTATACAGCATCAACTATCTGCACTTCGGAGAGCCAAAGTCTTGGTAAAGTCAGCCTGTAGTTCCGTCAGTTTATCACACTTCCGTTAGTTAGCACAGGGCTTCTGACTTTCATGAGAAGTGTAGATTCTGAGTACCAGCTTTGGAGTGGAGCTGAGTTACGCTTTGAGGTGCTTTGGGAGCCCAGAATACCTTTGAGTAGCAAGTTCTATTTTTGTTGTTCTCTGTTGTTTGAGATAGGGTCTCAACCCCGTAGCCCAGGTTGGCCTTAAACTTGAGATTCTTCTGCTTCAGCCTCCCAAATGCTGGAATTAATAGGCACATGTCTCCATGCATGGCTGAATAGAGGGTTTAAAGAACAGCGTGCTTAAATATGTGTGGAACCATGCTTCACACGGTGGTGGAGTTACTCAAAGGCATTAAATACGTGCGGAACCATGCTTTACATGGTGGTGGAGTTACTCAAAGGCATTAAATACATGCGGAACCATGCTCCACACGGTGGTGGAGTTACTCAAAGGCATTAATTACGTGCGGAACCATGCTTCACATGGTGGTGGAGTTACTCAAAGACTTGGGGCTGTTCCAGGCTTGCTGTTTTCTGATTCCCTCTTTGGCCTGTGGCTTTTTTTTATTTCTTGATTTGCGAGACAGGATTTCTCTGTGTAACCCTGATTGTCCTGGACCTCACTCTGTAGATTAGGCTGGCCTCAAACTCAAAAGATCCACCTGCTTCTGCCTCCCAAGGGCTGGGATCTAAGGTGTGCACCACCATGCCCAGTTCCTGGGGCATATATTAAATTTACTCGTCATCTGTTAGGAAGATTTCTTTGCTTGTGGAAAAGTGATTTGGTGTGCAGCAAATGAAGCTATGTTGAACATGCTCCTGCTTTTCACATGTTAGGGAAGACAAAAATTAACTCTGTGTACTGCCCTGTCTCTCACTCTCAGCCTTTTAGTGGAGGCTCTGCCTGTGACAGCGGTGAGCAGCACATGTGAGGCGCTCAGGCCACAGGTAGGAGGCTGGTCAGGACATACCAGGAAGCAGAAAAGTGACAGGATAGTGAAGGAAAAGCTGCAGGAAGGTCCCCAGAGGAAGGACACACAGGTGGGCTGGAGGACAGAGAAAGCATTAGAAGATGAGACCCAGGCTGAGACCTGGAGAGGAGGGCAGAGCTGGGTGGCATGGTGGTAGGCATGGGAGAGGGCGTGAGGGAAACACTTCCCAGGTGTGAGCTGCACTGCAGAGCTCTTGGATTGACAGGGCACATGTGCTTAAAAGTCCACTGGTACCGTGTCCAGGAGACAGTCCTGGGTGAGTGCTGCCATCCAGTGCCTCGTCCATATCTGTGTCCCACCGCACTGAACTGAAATAGTCTTCAGTACAAATTGTGAGGATTTAAGTAAGGTAACGGAATAGAAAGGTTAGCAGTTCTGTAGACATTTTCAGGAGTCTCAGGTGTTCTTATTTCCTTGTTTTTCCATGAAGAGCAGCTCCTGTGATGTCTCCACCACATTGCATGGAGGAGTAATGAATCATTGGGTAATCAGTATGACTTTTATGGTAGAAAAATGGGTTCATCTGCAGTATGGGGCCAAGTCTCAAGGTGCCACATCCTTGGTCACCATGTTCCCATTTCTCTAGCCTGGCTATCAGGCCTTTCCAGGAGTATTGTGAAAAGCTTCACAGTAATATGATTCCCCGTCCCTAACGTGCATGGAACAATTTTATTATAGGAGTTCCTTAGTACGGAGAGAGACTTACTGTTCTGTGAGCTCTTATTCAGTACCTGTCTTGTTAAGTGAGTGAGTGTAGAAGAGATAAATCCATCCTTCTGTGTAGGCTCTCCACTCCTTTGTCTTAGAGTCGAATACTTCATTTCCATAGCTGGTTGTTTGGTGTCCAGGATAGCTCAAGCTGGCCTAGAATTCTTTATCTTCCTGTCTCAGCCTTTCTGGTTTTGCTTCGAGTAAGGTGTTCTTAAATACATTTTAAGCCCGGTATGGTGGAACACACCTTTAATCTAGCACCAGAGAGGCAGAGACTGGCAGATCTCTGAATTTGAGGCTAGCCTGGTCTACATATTAAGTTCCAGGCAAGACAGGACTGCATAGTGAGATCCTGTCTCAACCTGTGCCCCACCCCCCAATAAACCCCTATTTTTAGCTGACACATAGTAATTGTATATGTTTATGGGCTGTAGTACCATATTTCAGTACATGTATGTGATGTGTAACAGTCACATCACCTCAGACATTTGTCGTTTCTTTGGACTGGGAACCCTCAGGATCCTGCCTGTTTCCTTCAAGGTGATTGTGAGTGAGAGCAAGTCCCTCACCTCCTTCCCTTATCCTCTGCTGGTGTCTGATGTTATTATCATGTGATTGCAGGTATTCTGTTCCACCTGAGCATGGGAAACGCCTGGAACGTCTTGCCAAAGGTACTGTATCCCTCCAGATACAGGGTCAGCCTTCTCCAGTCTAGCTCCCTGTTCTGAAATGTCCATTCTCTGTGGTCATTGACCTGTGACCTTTTACAGGCCTGCACGTGCGGTGGGGTGTATGAGCTCAGCTGCCAGATCATACACACACATTAGTGGAACAGGCCCAGTCTGAGCCTTTCCTAGTCTGTCTGAGGAGGACTTGGTCCTTTTCCTACTCTGTCTGCCTCCTTCTCTCCAAACCTCAACCAGGAAGTGACTTGGTCAGATTCTCCTCCCAAAGTTCCAAATGTGAAAGCCCAAATTGAGTTACTGTGTTTTGTTTAGGTGTAGGGTGTGTGTGTGTGTGTGTGTGTGTGTGTGTGTGTGTGTGTGTGTGAGAGAGAGAGAGAGAGAGAGAGAGAGAGAGAGAGAGAGAGAGAGAGAGAGAGAGAGAGAGATCCTGAGTAATCACACTGTAGATGTGATGTGCTATCTTCGACAGACTTGGGGTGCAGTCTCAGTCTTTAGACCTGGAGAAACTGAGTAGTTCTCAGCTCTGTAGGAACAAGGGCAGCTTGAGTATCTGAGTGCTGCCAGAGTCTGATGCCCCAGGTCCCGCTCCAGCTGGCGGAGCGGGAGGCTCAGCAGAGGCCTCACTCTACTTGGAACTGGAGCAGCATTAGCACCACTTTGTTTTTCTTTTTCTTTTTTTGCCAGGCATGGTGGCTCTTGCCTTTAATCCCAGTAGAGGCAGACTGATATCTGTGAATCCCTGGCTACACAGAGACAAGCCCCAAACCCCCCCCAAATTTTTTGTTTTTGTTAGTTTACAATGTTAATTTACATGCTTGAGTGTGTTGTGTGTCTGTGTGCGTACCATTTGTGGAGGCCAGAAGAGGGTGTTGGCTTCCTTGGAGCTGGAGTTATAGGTGCTTGTGAGCTGCCTCCCATGGGTGCTGGGAACCAAATGCAGTAGTCTGTAAGAGCAGTAAATGCTCTTAACTGCTGAGCCATCTCTTTGGCCCCTCTTAGCATCACTCTGGTGACTGTCCTTATCATTCCTGAGATCTGCAGATGTGAAGTGACTTCAGGATCCCAGAGCTTGGGCAGAGCCTTTATTAACTCAGACCGACCATTCTTTCAAACAGGCTTTTTCCCAGGAAGTGCTCAAAGCTGTGAGGCCTTTCTCCGCCACAAGATGACCCTGATTTCCCCACTAATGCTGAAGAAGTACGGCATTCCCTTTGACAAGGTGAGCTGCCTGTGGTCCTCCCAGAAGTCCGTGGACTTGCCCAGGAGCGCCCTCTGGTCTGTTGGGCGGAGTTTTCTCAGTCTATTATTCCAGTCTCTAGGGTGGAGACTGGTAACAGGTGGATTCATTGGGAGGAGTGGTTAGTTAGGCTCTTAGCATGCATTCGATGTGTTAAACGGCAGTTCAGGACCTGGCAGTCTTGACTTCTTGGTTGATCGGCTAAGTGGTGGCAGAGAAACACTCAGGAGCCCAGGTCTAGCTCCTCCCATGTGTGGCAGTTGCTTCAAATCCGCTTTCGTTCAGGTGACCCAAGAAGCTGGAGAGTTTATGATCACTTTCCCATATGGTTACCACGCTGGCTTCAACCACGGCTTCAACTGTGCCGAGTCTACCAATTTTGCTACCCGTCGGTGGATTGAGTATGGCAAGCAAGCTGTATTGGTAAGTGCCTTCTTTTGTAGCACCATGGGCAGAAGGGTCTGACTGAGGAGATTCTTGTCAGAACATTTTTGTTTTTTTGAACTGTTGGAATCTGGGACTATGTGGGAGTGCCAGCATTGTGTGTCCATAAAGGCTCTTTTTTTGTCTCACTCTGTAGCCCTGAAACTCCCATTGTAGCCCAGGCTAGCTTCAAACTCTAGACAGTCTTGGCTCAGTCTCCTCTGTGTTGGGTTGTAGGTGTATGTCACCATCTGTGGCTTTTTAAAATTTTAATTAAAAAAAATCTTTGTATGTTTTAGCAGGCTAGACGGGGCATTTATTATTGAACGTGATTTGGGATGTAAGAGCACTGAAAGGCCCCAAGAGCGCAGGACCTTCTACTTGTCAAGGGGACCATAGTTGGGGTGTGTTTGACCCTGTAGCTCTCCAGGAGGAGCAGCTGCTCAGCCGCCATGGCGTCAGTTAATCTGCATTAAACTTGGTGAATCCCAGCACTCGGGAGGCAGAGGCAGGTGGATCTCTCTGAGTTTGATTGAGGCCAGCCTGGTCTACAGAGCGAGTTCTAAGACGGACTCCAAAGCTACATAGAGAAACCCAGTCTGGAAAAAAAACCAAAAAAAAAAAAAAGAATGTGGGTCTTCAGGGAACTTGAACTTGGCTCTAGGCAGGGCTTCAGTCACATGTTCCTTATTCTGCAGCTTGGTGTAGATAGATGGACAGGATGACCTGGCCAATGTGAAGCCTGGTCACTGTGCCCTGAGGCTTCCCAAAGGTACACAGTGTGCTTATCAAAAGACTAGATTGGGGACAATATTGAGTTTTAAAAAAACAAAACATGAATAGACTGCCAAGGTCCTTTAGGGCCACAACCCATATGGGAAACGCGTCCAAGGAGGCTGCTGCTTAAACCGCCGCAGCATACCACGACCCGGTTAACTTAATTAACTGAAGGAAACATTGTTTTTGTCACTCTTCGAGTGTGTCTGTCTGTGTCTGTGTCTCGTTAACTGGGACTGATATTGATCCTAGGGTATTTTGCATGTTAGATAAGTGTTTACCACTAAGCTACATCCTCAGCCTCTTTTTCTTTTTTAAGATAGATAGGGTTTTGGCTGGGCAGTGGTGGCGCATGCCTTTAATCCCAGCACTTGGGAGATAGAGGCAGGGGGATCTCTGTGAATAGATAGGATCTCATTACACCAGGCTATCCTTGAACTCATAGGAGATCTTCCTGCCTCTGCCTGGAATGCTGTGATCAAAGACATGCACCACCACTGTCAGCCTCAGACTCCCGTAAAAAGTTTTATTTGCAGGCTGCTGGGGCAATGGTTCAGTGGTTAAGAGCACTGGCTGCTCCTCCTGTGGACTGGGTTCAATTCCCAGTTCCTACATGGAAGCTCACTCACCACTGTTTGTAACTCAAACTCTGGGAGTTCTGACACCTTCACACAGATACACGTGCAGGCAAAAATCAACGCACATAAAATAAAAATAAATAAATAAATAAATCGTTTTATTTTTTGTTTGTTGGGTCTTGTTTTATAGTCCAGGTTCTCCTTGAACTTGTGATTTTCCTGCCTAAGCCTCCCAGGTAGCTTGGACTGCGTGTATGCACCACTACCGAGCTAGCTTTCTGTCTTGCAGAATCCTTAGGGGCCTGGAATAATAAACGTGCCTGTTGGGTCCCAGCCTGGGTAGCTGTCCAGGGGCAAGTGGCCGCTCACCCCTGGGGAGATGGGTGCAGATTTTGTCTCCCCATTCCCCTTAGACCCGTTTGGCTTGGTCGGCTGAGCCTAGTGCTGTGCGTTCTGCTTTTCCATTTTCTGTTTGCTTGAATTTGAAGGCTTGGCAGGACAGTGAGCCCTCAGCCTGGAAACCAAAACAGCTGTTTTTGTAAATTTCAGCATTGGCTGCAATTGGTGTATTAAATTTGGAATATATTGTACAAATAATGGATTTCACCTTTCACTTTTTCTTCTCTTTTTGAGACAGGGTTTCTCTGTGTAGCCCTGGCTGTCCTGGAACTCACCGTGTAGACCAGGCTGGCCTCGAACTCACAGAGATCTGTCTGCCTCTGCCTCCCGAGTGCTGAGATTAAAGGCGTGCATTACTGCACCCTCCTTTACATGTCATTTTCATATATGTTAAAAATGTACTCGGCCATACTCCTCCATCGCTCTCTCTGTGTCCCATCCCCAGCAGCGTAGTCTTAAACCTTCTTTTTTCTTTTTTGTTTTTTTCGAGACAGGGTTTCTTTGTGTAGTTTTGGTGCCTGTCTTGGATCTCACTCTGTAGACCAGGCTAGCCTCGAACTCACAGAGATCCTCCTGGCTCTGCCTCCCGAGTGCTGGGACTAGAGGCGTGCGCCACCACGGCCTGGCTGTTCTCAAACCTTGTAATGCTCTAATTTACTTAGAAGGTGGAGGTGGGCCGTGGCGGGGGAGCTGACAGGCGTCCTCACTGTCGCTCTCCCGTGGTAGTGCTCCTGCAGGAAAGACATGGTGAAGATCTCCATGGACGTGTTTGTGAGGAGGTTCCAGCCTGAGCGCTACAAACTTTGGAAAGCCGGGAAGGACAGCACCGTGATCGACCACACTCTGCCCACACCAGAAGCTGCTGAGTTTCTGAAGGACGGTGGACTGCCCCCAAGAGCTGGGAATGAGGAGTGTCCAGAGGAGGACATGGAAGGACTCGAGCAGGGAGAGGAGGGAGATGTGAAGAGAAGGTACTGGGCAGGCTTGTGGCCTTGACCTTGGGGGAACTTGGCTGCCACAGTTTGAATGTTTGTATGACATGCAGGCAGGTCTTGGAAAAGGCTTTGGAAGCCACCGCACTGATGGCCCCAGCACTTCTAAGGAATGGGGGTGGTGAGCCTGAGCTGTGCCCAGAGTCGGTTTTCCTCAGCATCACCTAAGTGTCTTTTGAAAGAAACATGGTGGTAGGAGCTAGATTCGCCAGCTCAAGGGGAATAAGGAGTGGCATCTGGCTTCGTCAAGATCTGAGCCAGATAGGGGGAAGATGGGAGGGACATTGGGGCCGCCTGGTCTAGGCCAGGCGCCCCACCAGGTATCCTGCATGCCCTGTCTTGGTCCTCATAAAGACGGCAGCAGTATCTGCGTTATTCAGATGGTGGAATAGGCTGGGAGGTGAAAACCGTCTGTTTTGGGTTGTATGTCAGCGTGTGTGAATGCATTTGGGGGGATGGGTGAACATAAGGCTCTTAGAAGGTGCCTTCTCCTTGCAGCCTGGCCAAGCACCGAATAGGGACAAAGCGACACCGAGTCTGTCTTGAAATACCACAGGAGGTGAGCCAGAGTGAACTCTTCCCCAAGGAAGAGCTGAGTTCTGGACAGTATGAGCTGACGGAGTGCCAGGCCACCCTCGCCCCAGTGAGGCCTACCCACAGCTCCGTGCGGCAAGTTGAGGATGGCCTTCCCTTCCCAGGTGAGCTGACCTGCTGGTCTGTCCTTCACAGTCTTAACTGACAACTTTCTATTGGGAGGCAGGCGGCCAATGTTGTATTGAGTTGCAGGGTCAGAAATAAATGTGAGAATCTGGTCTGTGAGCAGACCTGCACTGGAATGTGAGAAGCATTTTGCTTGGAAACCTGTAGGGCAGCCAGACACAGAGGAATAGGCTCAGGGAAACACCAAAGACCAAAGGCTTCCATGAAGGCAATTTTGGTAATACGAAGTGGGCAGATGGAGCAAGGACATCTCAGTGAAAAAGAGCCAGGGCAACCCTGGTGATGGGAAGCACCATCTCTTAGAGTCCTTGGTACTTTCTTCTAGAATTGATAATGGGTTGGGAAGGATGGATGCACTGTGTGGCCAGGCTGGTTAAGAGGGGTGAGATGCTGTAGATATGCTGCCATTTTACTTATATCTACTTAATTTTTTAAAACGTTTGTTATGGGGCCAAGTAATCCCAACACTTGGGAGGCAGGGCAGGTGGATCTCTGAGAGTTTGAGGCCAGCCAGGACTACACAGTGAGAATCTGTCTCAAAAAAAGGGGGAAGGGGGCTGGAGAGATGGCTCAGAGGTTAAGAGCACTGGCTGTTCTTCCAGAGGTCATGAGTTCAATTCCCAGCAACCACATGGTGGCTCACAACCATCCATAAAGAGATCTGGTGCCCTCTTCTGACCTGCAGGTGTATATGCAGACAGAACACTGTATACATAATAAATAAATAAATCTTAAAAAAAAAAAAAAAAAAAAAAAAAAAAAAAAAAAAAAAAAAAAAAAAAAAAAAAAAAAAAAAAGGGGGAAGAAAAACAATAACAAAATTTTATGTATTATGGCGTGTGCTTTGCGTGTATATGAGCTCTTCTGTACGTATGTGTGCGTGTGTGCGCACACGCGCATGTACGTGCCACAGAGGAAAACATGGTGGAGTGTGTTCTTTCACCTTCATGTGAGTTCCCAGATTGAACCTAGGTTTGCTGGGCTTGTGATTTTACCTGCTGGACCATCTCACTGGCTCTTATTTTATTGTTTATTCATTTTTATTTTTAATATTTTGAGATAGGCTCTATATCCCTGGCTGTCCTGGAAATCTCTGTGCAGCCCTGCACAGACAAGATCTGACTGTCTTGGCCTCCTAAGTGCTGGTATTAAAGGCATATACCACCATACTTGGCTTATTGGTTTTTGAAGCAAGGCCTCACTATGCAGCCCAGCCTACGTTTGAACTGAAGATCCTCTTGCCTCAGGCTCCTGAATGTTGGGGTTTAGGCATGTGCCGCTGGGCTTGGTTTTTTCAGTCCTTGTCTTGCTTTGTACCCTGACTTGCTGGCCTTCAACTTGAGGGCTCTCCTCCTGCCTCTTAAATGCTGGCATTTAGGCAAACACCACCATGTCCAGCTTGAAAGTCTTGATGAAATATAACTCCATGTTGGAGGAGTACAGTGTCTCATCAGATCAGGCTACCTGCCCCTGTAGCTTTTGTTCACACTTAGAGGCTGGAAGACCCATGAGTGTCGTAAGAAACATAGTGGGTTTGGAGTAGGGAACTCAGATAGGACCAAGTCTGGATTTGTTAGGGACAACTTATCTTGGGCTTGAAAAAAATCTACTTACTATGCCGAGGTATGTCTCATGGCTAGAGAGCACTGTGTTAGTATGTCTGATGGCTACAGAGCACTGTGTTAGTATGTCTCATGGCTAGAGAGCTCTGTGTTAGTATGTCTCATGGCTAGAGAGCACCGTGTTATTATGCCGAGGTATGTCTCATGGCTAGAGAGCACTGTGTTAGTATGTCTCATGGCTAGAGAGCTCTGTGTTAGTATGTCTCATGGCTACAGAGCACTGTGGACTTGGGCTTTGGGGTATGGCTGGCTCTTAGTAGATTTCTTTTAGCTTTGGCAGCTGGACTTCTGCTGTGCCCACAGGCCTGTGAGGAAGAGCAGCAGCCCCTTGCTCATAATCCTATCATGTGTGAGTTGTAATACTTTATGCCTAGGACTTGGATTTAATCCCCTAAAAAGAAATGGTAGGATCCTCACATAGCAAGGAGAGGAAGAAATTGGGGGCCCTAGAGGTGAGCACTGAATCCTGATCACACAGTGGTCTTGTTGACTGTTATACTTTGCTATCCTGCTTTCAACCAGGAAGTTGGCTCTGTCTGATATGCACCTGTGTTTCAGATTACTCTGACCCCACTGATGTCAAGTTTGAAGAGCTAAAGAATGTCAAACTAGAAGAGGAAGATGAGGAGGATGAGCCCGAAGCAGCCGCGCTGGACCTTTCTGTGAATCCTGCATCCGAAGGAGGACGAATTGTCTTCTCAGGTTCCAAAAAGAAGTCCTCTTCCAGCCTGGGCTCCAGTTCATCTCAAGATTCAGTTTCTTCAGATTCTGAAACCAGCGAGTCTGTCTCTTGCCAAGGCCAAGAGAAAACAGGAGTTCTCACCGTGCACAGCTATGCCAGAGGGGAAGGCAGGGCCGCCATGGGAGAGCCAAGCGTGAAGAAGAAGCGCAGTGCCCCCCGAAGCATCAGTGAGCAGGAGCTGGCAGAGGTACAGGCTCTGTGCCATGGTGTGGGAGGCCACTGCCCTGCAAGGCATCCTGTGAAGGAGGGGCCTGTGAGGGTGAAGGTGCTGCAGGTGTGTGAGAAAGTAGGGGAGAGGCTCCCTCTGTCTCATCCTGCATCTGCTGCCTGCACTGGTTGTGTGAGAATGCCAGGTGACGTTCCTTGTCTTCCTTCCTTTTTCTCTGTGTGTGACTGTTGATCCAGAGGACCACATCTCAGCATCAGCGTCAGGGACAGCACAGTGCAAATTCTATGCTTGGTCGGATGTGCTGATAGGCTGGGAGCCCTTCCTCTGACTCCTTGCCTAGAGCAGAAAGGTTTGGATGGCAGTGGTTGCAGCCCAGATGTTGGGGTTCGAGATGAGGTGGCATCTTAGTCACTGTTTGTTGCTGTGAAGAGACACCATGACCAAGGCAACTCTTACAGATACTTACAAAAGAAAGCATTTAATTGGGACTTTCTTACAGTTTCAGAGATTTGGTCCTTTATCATGCCGGGAAGCATGGCAATAGGTGTGGCAGACATGGTGCTGGAGAAGTGGTTGAGCTTCATCCTGATCTGCAGGCAGAAAGGGAGACTGGGTTTGGCATCGGCTTTTGAAACCTCAAAGCCCACCCACAGTGACACTTCCTCCAGGCCACACCCCCTAATCCTTTCAAATAGTTCCACTCCCTGGTGACTGAGCATTCAAATATATGACCCTATGCAGGCCATTTTTCTCCAAACCACCACAATGGCTTTTCTCACCCTGATATTCAAGGGCATTTTCTTCTTAGGAATTTTCACTGCTCTGTAGAATCCCAGCTCATCATTGATAGATCTTTGTTTTGGAGACCAGGACGAATTCCCAGAGCTGCACATGGAAATGTGTTTGTTCAGGCCTCCTCCTAGTACTCACTGTTATCAGAAACTATTTTTCTTCCTTTTTTGTATATTGTGGCTCCCAGCAGGTCTGCCATGCTGAGAGTATTCCTGTTGGCTGCAGCTGATTCACCTCTCCCAGATAACCTCAGTCCCTGGCCTCACAGCCTGTATGGTCCAGATTACAGTCAGGGTAAAGGGTGGCGAGCTGGGCATGATGTGCACACCAGTAGTCCCAGCATTGGGAGGTGGAGGTAGGAGCAGAGGTTCATGGTCCTCCTTGGCTACATGATGTGTTTGAGACCCTGTCTTACAAAAACAATAAAAAGGCCTAGTGAGGTTGGCTAATAGGCAGAGATGCTTGCCACCAGGCCTGATGACCTGAGTTCTGTTTCTGAGCCCGCATAGTAGAAGGAGAGGCCCAGCTGCCGAAGTTCTTTCTGACCTCCGTGTGTGCTGTGGTAAATGAACACCCAAGTGGCCACATTCCTTCCCCTCTCCTTGTGTGTTAGAGTAACAGCTCACTCTGTAGCCCTGGCTGGCCTTGAACTCGCCGAGTCCACCTACTTTTCTTCTTTCTTCCATGTTAAGTAACTTGTTGGGTTGGATGTCTGTGGAAAGTAGGAATGCTTCCTGAGTTTGCCATCACCTTGGCATGTGGGCCGTCTATGTTGATCCTCCATGTATGTTCCTGACCCCCCCAGTTGCCTTTTGCCCCTGTCCTTTAAAAAAATACTTATTGTCAACTGTGTGTATGTGTGTGGTCTTTGGGCATCAGGTTTGTGTGGCGAGTGATTTTTACCTGATGGGTCACCTCGCTGGCCCTTGGTTCTTGCTGTTTGATATGGCGCAGGCTGGCCTTGAACTGCTCTACTCCCTGACTCCTGCTTCTGCCTCATACACGTCATCCGTTCTTTTTAAAACTCAGACAAATCTTCTCATTAAGGTTCTCACTAAGTTGCCTAGGCTGACCTGGAACTCACTATGTAGCCTTGATCTCAAGATCCTCTAGCCCCGGCCTGCCAAGTGCTAGGACTACGGCTATCACCGTCTTCCAAGCTTCTTGTCTCTCTCTTTTTTTTTCTGGTTTTTTGAGACAGGATTTCTCTGTGTAGCTTTGGTGCCTGTCCTGGATCTCACTCTGTAGACCAGGCTGGCCTCGAACTCACAGAGATCTGCCTGGCTCTGCCTCCGCTGGGATTAAAGGCGTGGGCCACCACTGCCTGGCTAATTTTTTTTTTATGTTTTAAGGAATGCTTTGCTTTTTATTTTAAAAAACTGTTTTGGTTGTGAGCCTAACTACACAGAGAAACCCCACCTCACAAAACAAAAACAACGAAAAGTTTTTTTTTCTTCTTTTTCAATTATTCATTTTGTGGGTGACTTTGTATACATTTGTGGGCAGTTGTGTGCCATGGTACGCAAGTGGAGGTGAGGGGTGGGAAGGGGTTCTCCTCTTCCTTCCACTGTGTGTGGGTCCCGTGGATCAAACTCACAGATGGTCAGGCTGGTGGATAGCCACTGCACAGCCCTCCCTCCTCTGTCTTGCATTACCCAGGTGATTCTCCCCACTTCCTCTGAGTGTCGAGGCTCAGTTTCTGCAGACTTCCTGCATGCATCTCATAGTGGTTGCTGGCTAATGAATTAATAACCACCTTGCTTCCTTCTCATTGCCTTGACCACTGCTCTCTGTACCCCCAATGCAGCGCCCACCACTGCTCTCTGTACCCCCAATGCAGCACTCACCACTGCTCTCTGTACCCCCAATGCAGCACTCACAACTGCTCTCTGTACCCCCGATGCAGCACTCACCACTGCTCTCTGTACCCCCCAATGCAGCGCCCACCACTGCTCCCTGTACCCCCAATGCAGCACTCACCACTGCTCTCTGTACCCCCCAATGCAGCGCCCACCACTGCTCCCTGTACCCCCGATGCAGCACTCACCACTGCTCTCTGTACCCCCCAATGCAGCGCCCACCACTGCTCCCTGTACCCCCAATGCAGCGCCCACAAGAGAACGCTTTTCAGCTTGGAAACCATCTTAACCCCTGCAGCCGCCACCGTGTTATTAACCCACCCTGGTGTGGCACAGCAGTTCACCCCTCTGTCCACTGCTTGTGGAATTCTGACTTCCTGCTAGTCACAGTCCCAAGAGTAGCTAGCAAATATCAAAGATGTAACGGATCCTAAATGTTTTATGAACGTTGTTCAGTCTATTACTGTAAATTAGTCTTACTAGAGTTTTTTGGTGTGGTTTTTATTTTTGTTTTTGGAGAGCCTGCAGCAAGCCAATAAATACTAGTCATCTCTTTTTCTTCCTATATTTGATATCAATTAAGTGATGGATAAAAAAATTGGGTTAGATGTCATTTTGCTGCCAGTTAATATGATTGAACAAAGTGACTTTTTTAACCTGTGTGCAAATGGTCCTGCTGCTCTTTGACTTTCAAATAGATGGATGACCCAGGGACAGGCAGTCCTGGATGTCCACAGGCCCTAGAAGGGACAAAACATTGCCTAAGCTCCCACATGGTGAGGTTGCAGACCAGCATGTACTCCCCCTGCAGAAGGCAGATTGCAATTCACTGATGCATACTGAGCATCCATGGCATGGACAGAAGCCAAGATGCCTTCGCCATCGAAATCCGCAGGGTAGGGAGGCTTCTCTTTAGATGCCTTTCAGTCCTGCTGAAAAGCCTGAGTGCTTTCGGCTTCCTCTTCATCTCTTTGTGGATTCTCCTTCGTTATAATCCCTCTCTCTGTTCTGTCAGTGTGTGCTGGCAGCTTTGAGCTACTTAAGTTCTCCAAAAGGTCTTGTCTGACCCGCCTGCTTCCTCAACCTTTGTAGTCATTAGGGCCTGTGTTCTGTGGGCCAGCACTGCCTTACAGGACCTCCAAAGCTCCTGGAGAACTGAGTGTGGACAGAGAGAGCATATGGTTTCAGTACTGACTGATGAGGAGTGATGTAGCTCCCCTTGGAAGAGCTGGTAGCCTGACTGGGCTGAACGAGTTCAGGATGCAGAGAAGGGCATTTTTGTCTCAGCCTTGAAGTTTGGAGGGATACACCAGGTAGACAGAATGAGATTGGAGCAGGAGTCTGGGAGAGGAGAGTGTTCTCTTCTTCATGATGCTGATAGCCCACAGGTCAGAGCATGATGGGTCTGCTCTGCATGCAGTGTCTGGAGACTGAACGCCATGATCTACTCGGAGTGCACAAAGATGGAACATGAGTGCTGGAGGGAGCATGAGGGTGCCTGGCATGCAAGTCTGACCTCGGTTCTTGCCTGACCTGTTCTCCATGCTGCTTTACTACTTTAAACCAGAGGCCATGTAACTTCCTTCTTTACTATTTTTCTTTTCTTCTGGTGTCACTGTGTGTCACTGGCTGTCCTGGAACTTGCTGTATAGCCAGGCTGTCATTGAACGCACAGAGATCCACCTGTTTCTGCCTCCCTAGTGCTGAGGTTAAAGAGTGTGCCAGCACACCCAGCTTACATGTATTTGTTCTACTCCAGCAAAGGAGGAAAAAGGATCTAAAGAAGAAAAGCCCTTGATGGTGGTGCACACCTTTCATCCTAGCACTTGGGAGGCAGAGGCAGGTGGATCTCTCTGAGTTCGAGGCCAGCCTGGTCTATAGAGTGAGTTCCAGGATGGCCAAGCTACACAGAGAAACCCTCTCTCAAAAGACCTACCAACCAATAAAAGAAAAAAAAAGCCCCCTGGGAACCTGTTCCTGTGGTTTGAGAGATAGTGAGAATGGAGCTGGACTGTGGTGACAGACAGGTGGGGGCAGAAGATAGATGCACCTGAGTTTCTGGAACGTAGGAGCCCAGGACTGGGAGACAGGATGGCCTGACACATAGCACAGCTCAGGCAACTCAGGTTTTGGCTTGATTTCCTGGAGTGGCAAGGGCATCATCTGTGAAAAACAGATTCAGAGAAAACTGAAGGGTTTTTAGTGTTTGGTTAGTGAGTTAGTTCAGGGCATGTCGAGCGTCTCTGTTTGTGAGGTATGCCGAGGAAGGGGCATGTAGGTTGGGCATGCAGGGCATGCAGGCATGTAGGCAGTCACTATGAGGTTGTCAGAGGGCATGCACTATCATGGGTGGAGGTAGATGGCAGGGGTGGGGCGGTGTGGTGGAGGGGTTGTGTGTGTCATAATGAGAAGGAGCAGCCAGAGTGGAGAGTAGAGAGCAGTATATTCAGCTCCAGGGAGAAGGATTCAAGACAGTGGGAGATGTGGCCAAGTGTGCCTTGAATTGAAGGGCAGGAGCTTGCTAAGTGGGGGAGGTAGAAGAGGATACGAAAAGGAGGGGTTGGATCCTGGGGGGTAGGCTAATGGGGGGCATCCTAGCACTTGGGGAGAGAAGTGATTAGATCCTGGGAGTTGGCTAGAAATAGGCATCACGGCACAGGTGGACGAACTGGGAGGGAATGGCTACACATAGGGTTGTTGTTTTTTTTTAAATTTATTGAAACATGACAGATTCACCATTTTAGCTCTATTTCCAGTGTCCTATTCAGCGGCAGTAAATTCATTCACGTCTACCATCCCCAGGATGTAGATGTTTTTTTGGAGTGGGAGGAGACAAGCGTGGCCTCCAAGGTCTCCTGGAATGTACCTTCCTCAGTGTGACCAGCCCTTGTCAGAGCCATTTCTGGAAACTTCTTATTTTGTGCTGAGTTCCCATTCTCTTTGGAAGCCTTGCAGGTATCATGTCAGAAAGGAAGATAAGCACATAGAAGGTAGCCTCTGTCTGATCCACCATCCCTTGGCATTAGCTGGTCCCTAGTGCCTGACCCATGAGCCTTCTGTGCTTGGGGAATGAGTGACTGAAGGTCAGGCTTGTTTTAGTGAGAAGCCAGCATCAAGACCGGCTAGGTTGGCATGGAAGCTCACCAGCTTTGCCCATCCCCGAAGATCTGATAGCACTGTCTACGTATTTGGAAACATTGGGGTTCCTGAGCACTGTGTGTCTCAAGTGCTCACACCCCCTCCCCTGGTGTTCCCAAGTTATATTTGGGCCACTTGCTTTCAGTGTGCATGCTGACACCCACCTCCAGGCTCTGTCTGGAGTTATCTGGTAAGCTAGTTTGGGTGACAGCACCAGAGCAGTGGGGTCCCTGCAGCTCCAGGAGCTGTGGAGGTGTGTCTGCTGCAGAAGTGCTTGCTCAGACAAGGCTGGGAACACTTGCTGCTTCTGTGCAGAACAACCCTCATTGGCAGCATTGACTACAACTCTGTGAGCCACATGTTAGAAGAGGAGACAGAAATTTCTGGAACCCGGGGCCCAGGTTTAATGCAGTCAGGGGTCTAGAATATTCTGCACGAGGTTCCTGACCCCTGTTTGACTGGTGCTGGTCCTGTATGTGCCTTAGTGATTATATTGGTCCTGCCCAGATGATCTGGGATAATCCCCCTACTTACAGTCATCTGATTATCAATCTTAATTCTCCCTCGTCATATTAATATAACATGTTCACAGGGTTAGGTTGTGGACATTCTGTCTGCCACGTATGTGTTTTTTTTTTTTTTAAAGACAGGGTTTCTCTGTGTAGCCCTGGCTGTCCTGGAACTTGCTCTGTAGCCCAGGCTGGCCTTGAGCTCGCAGATCCGCCTGGCTCTGCCTCCCAAGTGCTGGGATAAATGGTGGGCGCCACCACGCCAGACAGCCACATGTCTTAGTATCTCCATTTTACCAGCTTCTTTCGTAGACCGTGCTCGGATGGCCTGTCCTGGAGGCCACTCTCTTCTCAGACTAATCTCACTTGTTCCTCTCCAAGATGGGCTGAGGCATGCTTGCTTCCTGTTCCTACTGTCTGCTGGGATGAACAGACTTGAGTCTAGACACCCTGGTGGCCATGTGTTCTGGGCACCCCTCTGCTCTGTCAGCGTTCCCAGCTCTGTGGGACTCCATACTTGTTGGCAGAGCCTCTGTGTGGGTCCTCACAGGCCTGCCTGCGGCTGCACTGCCTCTGCTGCCCTTTGTCCTGCTGCCGGAAGCCTGCTCCTCGGCCAGGTGGCCCTTCCACCCGTGATTGTAGCTCTGTGGTTTGGTCATCATTGGAGATGGAGTCTCACTGTATTGCCCGGGCTGACTTCTAACTTGGTGGCTTTAAATGATCCTTCTGCCTCAGTCTCCCAAGTAGGTTGACAAGGGCATACCACAAAACAGCCGTGGTCTTAATTTTGATCTGTGCTGAGGAGTCTCCGGGACACAGTTCCTGCCTGACTTCCCTTCTGACTCTGCCCTGCACTTCTTAATGCCGCATTTCCCAGGATTAACAAGGGAGGCTTTGGATCCGTGTTGTGCCACTCAGTGTGTTTGACCTAGTTTGTCGTCCCTGTCCTTATCCAGGTGAGCCGTCTTAGACGCCTCTCACCGTGCTCAGCCAGTCTAGATTCTCTTTTTTTTTTTTTTTTTAAATTTATTTATTATGTACACAATGTTCTGCCTACATGCAGAAGAGGGCACCAGATCAAATTATAGATGGTTGTAAGCCTCCACGTGGTGGCTGGGAATTGAACTCGGGACCTCTGGAAGAGCAGCCGGTGCTCTTAACCTCTGAGCCACCTCTCCAGCCCCCAGTCTAGATTCTTAACTGTGTCTGGTTTCTTTGTTCTCTCACTGCGTATCTCTGCACATGCCAGGTGTGAGCCTGTCACTGAGGTGTACTCCAAGTAGGAAGTCACAGAATATTGTGAATTTTATGATGAATTACACATTTAATTTATAGTGGTAATATAGGTAATTAAAAATGTGCAGAATTAGGTCATTCATAGAGAAATAGTGTTTTAAGAAATTAGACTAGAATTTCTCTAAAAAAGGGAAAGCTCATGCTAGAGGGATGGCTCAGTGGTTAAGAACCCTAGCTGCTCTTGCAGAGGACCAGTTTCAAATCCCAGCACCCACACGGTGGCTCACAGTCATCGGTAACTCCAGTTCCAGAGGATCGGATGCTCTCTTTTGACCTCTGGGTACCAGGTGGGCTCGTGGTGCATAGTCATAAATGCAGTAAACACTCATATACATTTAAAAAAATAATAAAAGATGGTCAATCTTACTCATTTGAAAATTGTGAATCATGGGACGGGATGTGACTCAGTTGGTAGAGTGTGCCCAGGATTCGATCTCTAGCTCTGCTCAGACATGTGCAGTGGTATGTACCCGTGTAACCCCAATACTTGTGCAGGTCGGAGGAGCAGGAATTCAAGGTTATCCTTGGCTATGCAGGAGTTTAATGTTAGCCTGGGCTACGTAAGGGCTTGTCTCAAACTAAACAAAACAAACAAAAGCCCAAAAAGAAGCCTATGAATCAAAGGGTAAAAGGGAGATGTTTGGGTAGAAGGGAGATGGTACCCAGAGCCCTTCCCGCTCACTTCAGTGGTGGCTATTGAGGGGCCTTCCTCACATACGTTGTTTTATGACGCAGAGGGTTAAGTCTGGTCCTGTACATGCACTGCACCATGGTGTCCCATTGTACGTTGGAAAACCACTGCTTTGGACACACTGTGTAGTTCGGGTCTGTTTGGAAGACTGTGTGTCAGAGGTCATGCCTATTGAACATCCTCACGCTTCGCCTCATTCCTGTGTGTTGTTCCATGCCCCTTTCCCTCAGGGAGACCGGATCCTGTCCTGTCAGTCCATCGCTCCACACCGCCTCCATTCCTGAGAGGTGTCAGTCAACATTTGCTGAATGAGTGGTCTCATGGACCCTCACCTGTGGGTAAACTTGTATTTGCAGGAAGAGGCGCTGTTCTGCCTGAATGTGACTTGTATAGAATTGTTTTCTCTTGATCCCATGTGCTGGTCTCTAGCTCGGACACCTCTGCAGTGGCCCTGCAGTGCCACCCTTTTGTAGATCCGAGGCATTAGTTTAGTCAGTGTTGGAAAGTGGCCGACTTCTAGGCCTCATTTCCTCGCTTAATGGTTTTGCCGAGCCCATGTCTCATAATGTCAGTACAACCAATTTTTAAGGATGTTGATTAAAAAGAAACTCATGGAGTATTCGTCAGTCCTGTACATCTTAGACCTAATTATGTTTGCTCGGGCATGATGCAAATGCAGTGTTAAATCATCAACCTTCCCTTAGCTTCTAGGCCGGAGGGCAGACACGCTCTGCCTTGACTGGTGCTCTTTCTTAGAGAAGAGGAAAGTCACCTCACCAGGGTGTTAGCAGTCGCCACAGCAGAGCTCAGCAGGTTGGAAGGTGGGACTTGAACAGGGCGGCTGTCCCTGCAGTGGTTTAGGTACCTTTGTCTTCTAGGTTCTCAGTATGGATGGCCCTGCTGCCCAGCACAGGCACTGTAACAGGAAAGGGACACTTCAGCCGCTCTGATGTCCTCTGATGTGTTCCATGGCAGGGACCTGAAAGTGGGAGGGTTCTTGGCTTGTCCTCTAGTTCAGGCATTTTCTGAGAAGGCTAGGAAGCAAGACATAAAGGGATTTTTGCACTAAAATTCCAAAATACACTAGTATAGACTAGTTTGCCTGGCACTGTGGCTTATGCTTTTCTAAGATGTGTTTTTTTAAGTTGCTTTATTTAAATTTTTATTTTATTTTACACGTGTGTGTTTGGCCTCCATATATGTCTGGGCACCACGTGTGTACAGTGCTTGAGAATACAGAAGAGGGTGTTGAATTCCCTGGAACTGGAGCTTCAGATGGTTGTGAGCTGCTGTGTAGGTGTGAGAGCTAGAACCCAGATCCTCTGGAAGAGCAGCCAGTGCTCTTAACTATTGAGCCATCTCTCCGGCCCCAAGACAGGGCTTGTGGTGTGGTGTGGGGTGTGTGTGTGTGTGTGTGTGTGTGGTGGTCAGTTTTATATTTTTTTGTTTCCTGTGTCCCTCCTCTCCCCTTCGCTCCCCTCTGCCTCCAGGTCTCTCGAATCCCCTCCTTCCTGCCTGTTTTTGAGGTGATGTGCTGCATGTGTCGCCCATGCTGCCTTTGACTCTTTGTCCTCACTCTCCAGCCTCCTGAGTGGAAAGACTGTTTGCAGGTGTTTACAGGTGTGTGTCATCATAACTGCCTCCAGTTTCATCACGAGCTGATTGCCCCGCTTTGCTCAGGTTGCAGATGAGTACATGCTTTCCCTGGAGGAGACTAAGAAGACCAAGGGTCGGCGCCAGCCCCTAAGCAAGCTCCCACGCCATCACCCGCTTGTGCTGCAGGAGTGCGGCAGTGACGACGGTAAGTCTTGTCTCCTCTCTTCACAAGAAGGAGAGCAGTTCACCACAGTGGGCCTCGCTCGCTCTCGTTGGGCATCAGAGGTCAGGGGCGAGCGAGCGAGGGCCCGTGGCTTAGCTCTTCTTCCGGGTGTCCCAGACAGAGGACAGGACTTGCTTTTGTGCCTGGTTTGTGAATGAATTTTCTTCACTTCAGTGCAAGACTGGTGGACTGGGCCCCATACAGGATAATTGCACGTAGGTTCTTTATTTTCTTCAGCTAGGAGGTACAGGGCTGATTTTTCAGGAGAGTAAATTCTGTCAATGATGCCAAGCCCTGTACTGGATGTGTGCATACAAAACTGACTAAGATATGTCCATGCCTGTTGTTTTTGATATTTTACTCTTTTTTTGGGAGGCCCACCATCCAGCTCCCAAATAAATCATACATGGATGCTTATTCTTACTTTTGAATGCTCAGCCTTAGCTTGGCTTGTTTCTTGACAGCTTTACTTAACTTATTCCATCTATCTTTCGCCTCTGGGCTTTTCCTGTTCTCTTACTTCTGTAAATCTTACTCCGTGGCTTGCTGTGTAGCTGGGTGGCTGGCCTCTGGAGTCTTCCTTTTCCTCTAGCTACTTCTTTCTCTTCTCACAGTTTTCTCCTTCTGTATACACTCTCTGCCTGCCAGCCCACCCACCTTTCTCCTGCCTTGCTATTGGCCAGTTCTTTATTAGACCATTAGGTGTTTTACCCAGGCACAGTAGCACAGCTTCACAGATTAAACAAATGCAACATAATCAAAAGTAACACACCTTAAAATATTCTACTACACGTGCCCTCAAGATGCTCCCACAGCAGTGGGGCAGACAGGTCTCACATCCAGGCTGAGGGGACAGCGTGAGTACACAGAGCGTAGGAATGGGAGCACCAGTGCAGAGGAACAGCCTTCAGGTCAGTGTGGCTCAAGTTCAAGGGCTACAGATGGAGATGAGCTGGAGGAGCGAGGTGGGAGTGAGGCTGGGTGTGCAGCCCCACTCACGAGCCTACGGAGGCTTTTCTCATAGGTGTCTAGGAGCCATGGAAGCGTGTCTGAAGCAGGTTGTGTGTGTTTGAACACAATTCGGTTGGCATCAGGAGGACTGCTCCTAGGCCAGCTGGACTAGGATGCTGGTGGCAGGAACTGGAGAAGTGGAAGTACTGAGGAGAGAGCCAGCTGGATTGGACAGCGGTCTCTGGAGGGGGGAGGGTGGGCCGCAGGGAGAAGGATGAGTTGATGGCCTCCTCTTGTGTCTTAAAGCTTTTGGTTAGCTTAAAAAAACCCAGGTTTTGTGTGGATAGAGGATGTTGACATGGGAAGGCACAGATGTGTTTTTGTAGGGTCATTTTTAAATAAAGGCCTTTGTAAAGGCAAAGAAGGGTGAGCAGAGGCTGGGGGATTGCTAGGCAGAGGAGCCTGGGAAGGAGACCAAAAAAAGGAACTAGAGACCTGTGCAAGGAGAAATGAGAAGTGTGGCTCCGAAACTCACCATGACAACACAGAGTGGTCAGCTCAGCTGCCTGGAGCAGAAAGAGGATGCTGGTAGGCCTCGGCAGGTACTGGCATCCGCACCCTTGTGCACGCAGAGCTGCCTGCACAGCGGTGCTCTAGTGCTGAGCACTCCGCTCCTCTCTTCCTCTCCTCCGTGTGCTGTCATAGCTCATCTCAGTTTTCCTTCTAGAAAGTATGAGCGGCCTGGATGTGGGGACAGCCGACAGGTCCTGGGGGTCAGAAGACTGGACCGACCCTGAGTGGGTCCCAGCAGTGCCTCTGAGCTCGTACTCCAGCCCTGCCGAGAGTTTCTGCTGTTGCATGATTTCCTCCCTCAGTGTTTGAAAATGACACAGATTAGCCGAGTGGTGGTGGCACACGCCCTTAATCCCAGCACCAGGGAGGCAGAGGCAGGTGGATCTTTGAGTTCGAGGCCAACCTGGTTTGCATACAGAGTTCCAGGACAGCCAGGGCTACACAGAGAAACTCTGTCTCCAGAAAGAAACAAAAAGCAGAAACAAACAAACAAACAAAAAGACAATATCTTGTAGAAAACTGGAAAAACTGAACGTTTCCAAGAGGCAAAAGGAAAATTACCCTTCGCTTTATCTTCCAAAGAAGAGCACGTGAATACTGAATACATATACTTTTAGGCCTGCATAAATCATGTCTGAGTGTGCATAAACCGTGTCTAAGTGTGTCTTTTTGAAATAATGTAACTGATATAATCTCCCTCCACTTTTTGTGACGACAGAGTTAAAGGGTGGAGAGTCTGTGGTCCCCACGTTGTTTTCAGAACATTGCTGTGAGTTTGTCTGCTTTCTTTCTGCTAGTACCTTCTGGAGGCAGGGTATGGTGTAGCCCAGGCTGGCTTTGGGCTTCCGATCCTCCTGCCTCCCCCTTTCCAGGTGCTAGGGTTATAGGTATATGCTACTCCACCCTGCTCAAGCAGTGTAGGTGGGGTTTTCTGTCCTGCCAGCCGCTCCCACATAACCACACAGAGACTTGATATTAATTATTAAATGCTCAGTTGATAACTTAGGCTGGTTACTAACTAGCTCTTACAACTTACATTAACCCGTGTTTCTTCTCTCTGCCACATGGCGGCACCGTTCTCAGCACGGCATGCTCATCTTGCTGCTTTCTGTGCCTCCTGGTGACTCCGCCCTCTTTCTTCCCTGTGCTCTTTTTGTCTGTAAGTCCCACCTGACCTCTACCTGTCTATCTTTTCTAGGCTGGTCTCGAACTTTTGGTTCTCCTACCTCAGCCCCCAGAGTAACTGAGATTACAGGCCTGCTTACTAGACTCAGCTAGATCACTTCACATTAGTACACCAATAGGCATCCTCTAAGGATTGCCCCTAAATAAACTCACTGCTGTTAATCTCGCTTTACATCAGGGCACTAGTTACCTAAATAGCCTTAGTCCAGCTTTGCCTTTCTTCCCTGGCTTGACCTAAGAATATATTCGGTAGGGTTCCCCCCCTTGAAATTCATATAAACCAAACAAAGGTTATTCATTATACTTAGAATTCTTAGTTTTGTTAGTCTAATATGTCTTTATTCCACCTTTTTTTCCTTTTAGAAATAGGCTTGGCTGTGTAGCCAAACTGGGTTTGAATTCATGATTCTCCTGCCTCAGCCTCAAAAGTGCTGGAATTACAAGCCTATACCACCATGCTCTGTTCCTGCCGACTTTTTTACAAAGGCATTTTTATTTTAAGTACAACATTTTTAGTGAAATGCACACGTCTTGTGACTGGAAGGCTCTGTGAAGCTTTACATATGTAAACTGTTAAAATTTGGTTCCTGCAATTTTCCCTTAACACAGTGAGCGTTTCCCCTTGGCAGTGACTAGTCACATATGCATGATTTGGGCCACTTTTGGCTTTGTAAGTTGAACAGATGTCTGTATGCGAAGACTGGGGCTATGAGCATATCTATTTCTGTCTCTTCTGTACTATCTTGGTCCCTCATGTTTGGGTCAGGCACTCTGGCTCTAGTCTGAACCATGGGGCTCTCTCAGAGGCTGATGTGACCTGCTTGCATCGACCTCCTTACGCTACAGTGGCCCTTCACTTAGCTGTACACAATGGCAGCTGCCAGATCCCTTTGGCCGAAACATGACCGTGAGGGAGGAGGGGGCACTGCTTTGTCTGCATTGTGCTGGAGTGGAAGAGAGCAGGTGGGCACCTGGTGCAGGTGTACCCACCGCAGTTTACAGAGATCTCGGGGCCTCTAGGGAAAGGAGTGCTTTTGTCTTAGCGCAGTATCACTGTAGTGGATTACACGTACACACACAGTCCCGCATGCAGTGGCCTTGCGGCGGGACTGATTGATGGGTGCACTGTCAGAGCCAGCCTCCTGTCAGACACCAGACCCTTGGCCAGGGAAGACACAGCAACAGGCTTCCCATCCCCACATCAAGTGGCCGTCCCTCCAGGCTTGCGCCACCACACCTGCTTATGTGGCAGTCGGTTGGGATGTTTGCCCCTGCTTCCACCAAAGCCCCCTCCCAGCATTTAGAGTCGCAAAGACTGCCCTCTGCTCCTTGACCTTGTGTGTTCCAGGAACTAGTGGGCTTTGCACCTTACTGCTTCCATCTTGCTTTGTGAGGACACTTCCATTGTCCTACATTTCTGTAGTGAGGCTCACTCTTCTGGAAGATGTTCCCAGAGAAGGATCTCTCTTGTGTTGTGTTGAAGGGTGCCTTAGTTGTGGGACCTGTTGCCCAGCACACCGAAGAGAGATGAGGAGTCTTTGGTCCAGCAAGTACTTGATGGTCTCTGGGATTATCATTTCTCTTTCTCACCCCAGTTTCTGAAAATGCCACAGCAGTTTTTATTTCCTGACTGGTTGGATGATGCCTGCAGGCTCTCCTTTTGACAAGCTCCTGGTCAAAAGATGGCACGAACATTTTATGGCCAGGAAGAAGATTCATCCTCTGAGATATACAGGAGTCCTTCCCCAGCCAGGGGGAACCCTCTCCCTGGACTTTCCAGAGCGAGAGGGAAAGTCCTGACGGAGGCCGTGATGTGCCATCTTTCAGGCTTTATCAGTTCTGTTTTCTCTCCCTGTTTCCCCAGCACAGCTGAAGGGACAGTCCTAAGAGGAAGGACTTAGACATCCTGGCATTTGGGAGGCAAATGGCATAGTTTCTGACAGGCTGGTGCTTTATTCTGCTGCCCTCAGAGGGCAGAGGGTTGAATGTGGCAGCTGTTAGGGGAACAGAGTGGGCTGAGTGCCTGAAACATGAGGATGAATAGAGACCTTGAGTCATTCTGACCAGAAAAAGCAGTACAAACAGCCACCCCTCCTCCCTCACCCCAGCTCCTACCCCAGCTAAGTCATCCAGGCCTTAAAGCAGTCCTTTGGTACTGCTCTGCCCCTGCCCTTTCGTCATCTCTGGAACCTTGAGTTTAGTTCTAACCTGGGCCCAGGGCCCCAGCTGAGCCTCTCCACTGTAGGCAGACCCCCTATGTGCAGGGCTGCTGTGACTCCTGTGCCTTTTTCCTCCTCTAGAGACTTCTGAACAGCTGACCCCTGAGGAGGAGGCTGAGGAGACAGAGGCTTGGGCCAAGCCTCTGAGTCAGCTGTGGCAGAACCGACCCCCGAACTTTGAGGCAGAAAAGGAGTTCAATGAGATCATGGCCCAGCAGGCCCCTCACTGTGCTGTCTGCATGATCTTCCAGACCTACCACCAGGTGAGCCTGCTCTGCACCGCCAGGCATCCAGGGCCAGCAATCAGAGGAAGCTGGCTTTCACTGTGGGGGCAAGGCAGGTCACTGCTTGTCTTTAGGGGGCCTTTTCCTCTAGCCTTCTCATCCTGTCAGCTCTGTGGTGAGGATCTGCCAGGCAGATAATCCAGCCATGTGAGCCTACCCTAAGAATGCTTCGATCTGGTGACCCTTGCACACGACATGGACCTCGCTGTTGGCAGAGCGTAATGTTTCTTACCCTCCTAGTCTGGGGCTCTCTCTGCCTGATGCTGTGCAGTCCTGGTCAGTTGGGATCCTAGACTGCCGTTTCTTTCCCATGTGAGTCCGCCCTGAGTGAGGAAGAGCCAGGCTCCCATGCATGCCATCATCATCTTTCCTTCCTCATTGTCATAGTGAGTGCTGCTTGGCCAGAAGGCAGCTGGGGGTTGGGGGAGGGGAGAGGCAGAAGGTCTGGCACAGTGAAGGCTGGGCTCAACTGTGACCTTCTGGTCAGTGCTGGGGCACTGATGGCCTCACCATCATGGATCACTTTGGGTCAAACTCAGGAACTCACAGCAGCAGGTGCCAGGTGACCAGCTCAGGCTTTGATGGGTCCTTCACGGGGTGGCAGTAGGTAAGCAGCTAACGTGGCACAGCTGCCCCGAGCTTGGCAAGGCCCCAGGCTCATGCTTGCAGAAGGATGGAACCTAGACCCACATATTGGGTCAACAGCCCACTACTTCTTTGTATTAACAGAGCAACAGCAAAGGACTGTTTGTGCTTTTGTTTGCGAGGGCCGTGACTGGCCTGATTGTTACTGTCAGCAGATCTACTAGGTGGGGGCCAGAGTTTCTTGAATGGCATAGGCTCAGAGGGGGACGTGTTTCTAGACTGTCCTTGGAATGGGGATAATGGTGCCATCCAGCGGCAGAGCCAGAGGATATTTGCAGTAAGTATAATTTGCCAAGGGCAGTGTGTAACATAATGTTCTCCTAGAGAGGCCCCAAGCCAGGAATCTCAGGTGGGGATCCAGCCATGTGACAGTTGCACAGTTCAGGTGACCTGCTGACATGGCCCTCCGAGGCAATCAGTGCTGGTCCATTAGGAACATGGGCTCTGGGTGCTGTCTCCCGAGTGGGGCCACCATGCGCAGCACCTGGGGACAGGCAGTGCCTTGCTGCTGATGTCTCAGTGCGTTTTATTAACACTTGGTTTGGGAAGACTGAAATCCCAGGTGCCTCTTCCTTGCTCCCTCTTCTCAGTTGTCCCCCAGGGGCCTTTGTTTGATGCTGCTGTGAGAAATTGAATTTGAGTCATTAGAGGTAACTTCAATTAGTAGCTTCAGGATAATGGCTGTGCACCCGGGAGCTGGAGCTGCAGTCACACCAGTAAGAGGCCCAGCTTTCTGCTGACGGAGCAGGTGGAGAGCGGCATGTGCTCACTGAGCGGCGCGTTCTCTGCCTTTCACTTAGGTGGAGTTCGGAAGCTTTAGTCAGAACTGTGGGAAAGCTTCGGAGCCAGCTGTTCAGACTCAGAGGACCAAGCCATTGATCCCAGAAATGTGCTTTACCACAACTGGCTGCAGCACAGACATCAACCTTTCTACACCTTACCTGGAGGAGGATGGCACCAGCATGCTAGTGTCTTGCAAAAAGTGCAGTGTCCGGGTCCATGCTAGTGAGTACCTCTCACTTTTCCTCCTGTCCCAGCAGCAGGGCCTGCTTGCTGGAAGTTGTTGATGCCCATTGGCCTTCCCAGTCTCCTACAGCAGAGGACGCTTATGGATTCTTGGGAAGTTGGTTGCTGGTGGATGAGTTTCCTTTTGGTCCCAGCATCCATCCCAAAGGCCTGTCAACTTTGGAGTCCCTTAGGTTGTGGTTATCTGGGGATTAGTCCCTGGCTACTTACTAGGGAGATGTGCCTGTGAATCCAGTTTCTGACTTTCCTGGGTTCTAGACCATACAGTATAATTGAGCCCTGGGGACTCTGGGTCAGATTTCAGGAATTTCTGTGTGATTGACTGTCTTTGGGAATGGTCTCTGTGGAAGCATATTGTTCGTGCACATTCTGACCCAGCCCCTGGACTGGGTTTCATTTGCTCTTCCTGATGTTGTTATTAGGTTGCTATGGGGTGCCCCCCACAAAGGCTTCTGAAGAATGGATGTGTTCTCGATGTTCAGCCAATGCTCTGGAGGAAGTGAGTATGCTGTGCTCCCCATCTTCCCCAAAGACTGGGGTTGACAGGGTTAGCCTCATTTCATGCTGGACATAATTTATGCAGTTGGCTTAGGATGGTACTCTGTGGTGTCAGAGTGGATCTGGAAGCTGTTAGTTCTGTGGGGGAAGACCAGGTAGCTGCCCTGTGGAAGAGCCATCACTCCCTTTGAAGAAGTAAGCTCTGAGTTTGGAGTCTCAGAACGGGGCTCAAATGATTCATTATGCAGTTATAATTATGCATTATGGCCTGTCTCTCACAGGGGAGTCCTGACCACAGGACATGTATCTGAAGGCCCACCTGCCATACACTCCTCCCTGGTGTAGTTCAGAGTTGTCTGCAGGAAGTCTCAGGAGGGCAGATGGTATGGGAATGAACTGTCGGTAACCGTGTTCCTTCTGCTTTCTGGGCAGGATTGCTGTTTATGCTCATTGCGTGGAGGGGCCCTGCAGAGAGCAAACGATGACAGGTGAGTTCTCTGAGGTGCGTGGTACCCAGTTCTGATGCAGCATGCGCAGCTGTGGGGCAGTGCCCAGTTCTGATGCAGCATGCGCAGCTGTGAGGGCAGTACCCAGTTCTGAAGCAGCATGCACAGCTGTGGGGCAGTGCCCAGTTCTAAAGCAGCATGCACAGCTGTGAGGGCAGTGCCCAGTTCTAAAGCAGCATGCACAGCTGTGAGGGCAGTGCCCAGTTCTGAAGCAGCATGCACAGCTGTGAGGGCAGTGCCCAGTTCTGAAGCAGCATGCACAGCTGTGAGGGCAGTGCCCAGTTCTGACGCAGCATGCGCAACTGTGAGGGCAGTACTCAGTTCTGAAGCAGCATGCGCAGCTGTGGGGCAGTGCCCAGTTCTGAAGCAGCATGCACAGTGCTGTGAGGGCAGTGACTGCTCCTGAGGGAGTACTGAGGACTTGGGCAGCACATGACATGAGACTGGAGTAGCATCTCCAAGACTCATCCTGACAAGCAGCCCTAGACTGCCCGTCTAACTTCACTCTCCTCTCAGGCAGGGGTGTAAGTGCATCCTCTTTGAGAGGAGCTGACCACAGATGCAGGAGAGATGACGCCCTGTGAAAATGACACAGGCATTTTGTGGCCTGGAAGTGAGGACACTGACCTTGTTACAATTGGCTGGCCTGCCTGCCTCCCTCCCACCCTCCCTTCCTTCCTTTCTTTTTCAAGATAGGGTCTCACTATGTAGCTCTGACTGTCCTAGAACTCACTCTATACATCAGGCTAAGCCTCAGAGATCCGCCTGCCTCTGCCTCCCGAGTGCTGGGATTAAAGGTGTATGCCACTATGCCCAGCTTTTTTTCCTTTTCAAAAAAAATTATTTTACGTGTATGGATGTTTGCCTGTGTGTATATCATGTGCACAGGTTTCCACAGAGGCCAGAAGAGGACTTTGAATTTCCTGGGACTGGAGTTACAAATGGTTATAAGCCACTATGTGGGTTCTGGGAATTGAACCCAGATCCCCTGGAAGAGTAGCCAGTGCTCTTAACCACTGAGCCATCTCTCTCCGGCCCTGTTTCTTTTTTTCAAGATAAGGTCTCCAGAAATTTCCTGTGTAATCCCTGCTAGTGTCTAACTGGTGATCCTCCAGCCTCAGCCTCCCACAGACTGGGGTTACAAGCACTTTCCCATGGAGTAGGTTCTCCCCAGCCAGACTTGGTGTTTGGAGAGTGGGCAGATGTCCTCAAGGGAACAGCTGGACACTGAGAAGAGCTTAGGCAGGCCACCCACTGTTAAGTCTACAGATGTTTCTGGGCTTCTCAGCCGTCATTCAGCTGATTCTCATTGAGTTGCATCTCTGTGCTCTGTCTCAGGTTTACCTTCTCTGAGGGTTTGCCCCTGAAGGGCTTCTGTCTAGGGAGTTGCACACATGGGTTGACAGCAGTGGTGAATAACCTGCCTCGGAGTAAAACCCCACAGTGGTCCAGTCTCCCGCCTGGCAGGGTCCCCAACATGTTGCTTGCGATGGAAGGCTGCTTGGCTGTGCCGCACTCTTTAAAGGCATGCTGCTGTTAGTCGTGGTCATTATAATTCTCTCAGGCAGGGTGGGGCTGGCTGGTAATGGTTCCTTATTTAGAGCAGAAATGGTTCTGCTTTAACCTCTCATCTTTGCCCTTTAATCCCTGTTCTGCACTCTAAGGCCACAAAAAGAGACCTGTTCCCGTTCCCAACAGCAGTCCCTCCAGTAGTGCACACCATTTCATTTCCATGGATGTTGCAGGTTTTCATATGGGTGGAGCTAGGTGGGCCTGAACCCAGGGCCTTGTGCATTCAACACACACTGCCAATGGAACAGCAGCACAGTCTGATAGTAAGAGATTCCACAATCTTAGGCTTCCCCACTTGGGACATGTCTGTTTCCCAAAAGGGTGGGGAAACCCTGAGTAGTGCTCTCTAGTTTTTGCTCCCCTGAACCCACCACACTAGGTCAACTATGGTTCTGCTTATTTTGCCGCAGATAAAGGAGGTGGTGTAAGGGGGTTGATCCTGCACTGGCCTTGGGCATTGTGCGTGCAGTACTTGATGTGGTAAATGACACTTTCCCTCCTGAGTCCTGGAGCCTGGGTGACCGAGTGACCTTCCTGGGTGATGGAGGAAGTTCTGTCAGCAGGCCCCCACAGGCCTGTGGAAAGAGGTGACTGAGCCCTTCCTTTTTTGGTAGATGGGTCCATGTTTCATGTGCTGTGGCAATTCTAGAAGCAAGGTTTGTCAACATCGCTGAAAGAAGTCCAGTGGATGTGAGCAAAATCCCTCTGCCCCGCTTCAAACTGGTAAGCAAGGGAGGGGCTTACGGAATTTGCATAGCGCGTTTCGGCTTGGCTCATGGCCTCCTTCACCCTTGTTCTGGTCAGTTTGATTCTTCCTCTATCATTACATTACGTCGCGGGGACTTTACATTCGGTTAGAGCAGGCCGTAGGTGTCCTCACGTTTTGGGAGGGGCTTGGCTCTGGTCACTTGGGAGGGAGAACAAGAAGAGGCGGCCTGCCGCTCCAGGGAATCACGTGCTCCCTCTCCTCTCTGCAGAAGTGCGTCTTCTGTAAGAAACGAAGGAAAAGGAATGCTGGCTGCTGTGTGCAGTGTTCTCACGGCCGCTGCCCCACTGCCTTCCACGTGAGCTGTGCCCAGGCTGCCGGGGTCATGATGCAGCCCGATGACTGGCCTTTTGTGGTCTTCATCACCTGCTTTCGGCACAGGATCCCCAATCTGGAGGTGAGAGGGCACCGTGGTAGAGTCCTCTTGACCGTACTCGATGTGATGGTAAATGACACTTTCCCTCCTGAGTCCTGGAGCCTGGGTGACCGAGTGACCTTCCTGGGTGATGGAGGAAGTTCTGTCGGCAGGCCCCCACAGGCCTGTGGAAAGAGGTGACTGAGCCTGCTTCCTGCCTCGGCTTCCCAGGCAGTGACACTGAACAGACTGGGTGTGTTTCTTTGGTTGGTCGGTTTCCTTGCTCGCTTCCCCCAGGTGACCTCTGTGAAGTTCCTTAGACTGTTCATCTGAGGGATGTCACAGCAGCTGTGACGTGGTGGGAGCTCATGCCTCAGACAGTGGGGCACTTTCTGCTACCTAGGAGGGAGTTCACAGTCCTCTCAGTGGTGACATGTGCAGGGCATGGGGGACATGAGCTGTAGGAGTCCTGGAGGGGCCTGGGTGGGCACTGAAGGAACTCAAACGTCAAATAGACGGAAGGAAGAGTGTGTTCAGGGCTTCAGAAATAGAGGAGTAAGTCTTGTAAGAATGAACATTCAGTGGGGGAGGAGTGGAATGGGGGGCAGAGGGAAGGTGTAGGGAGGAGCTGGGAGGAAAGGAGGGAGGGGAACTTTGGCTGGGATGTAAAATAAATGAATTTATTTAAAAAAAAAAAAAAAAAAGAACATTTGGGCCTGGTTCTGGGAACCCCCAGGTAGTCGTGGGAAGTGAACAGTGCCCAAGGGTGAAAATCCTGGACCACCACGTTTGAGTTTACTTCTCTTTTTGAATGAGGAGAACTTCCAGAATGTCATGATTTTGAGTCACTTGTGTGCAGATGTGCACATACATGGCGTGCATATGGAAGTCAGAGCAGCTCTGGGGAGTCAGTTTTCTCCTTGCACCTTGTTGAGGCAGACTTTTTCTCAGATCCTATGTGCTGCTCACTCCAGGCTGGCTGGCCACTGAGCTCCCAAGTGACTCTTCTGGTCCTACCTCTCATCTCGAAATAGGAGTGCTGTGAGTCCAGATATGTGTCACAGTGGCTGATCCCCAGCATGGAGAGAGGATCATAGTGCTCAAGACTAGGGAGTCCCAGAGTACTCCCCCCCCCCCCCCCCCCCCCCCCCCGAGAATCCAGAGTGTAGCCAGTCCACAGCAGGGAGCTCTTTATGTTGCCGTCTGGGGTCCGGGAACAATCATCCTTGGTAGATTTGGCCTTGGTTTCACGCTTGTAGCCTTCATGCTTCCAGCTCCTGTGCAGTCGGCTCTAACCACAAGCTTGTGGTAGTCCTTGTCTTTGTCTGGTTACTGAGATTACAGGTGGGCCCCATGGTGCTTTTCTCACAAAGGTGTGCATGAGACCTCAGGACAGTGGAGTGATCTTTAACTGACGCTGAGGCTGTGTTGGTGTAAAAGCTGAGATAGCATCAAGCCCCATTTGGTGATTGGGAAACCTGAGATTGGTCGTGGAACAAGATGGCAGATTTATGATTAACTTAGTCTGCAGTTCATATACCTACAGGCTGCTGGGATCATGAGGGAATTCATGCTGTTAGTATTTCTTTATAATTCACTCTTCAAATGTGTGTTAAGCATCTGCCATATCCCAGGCTCAATTAGGAATTTACCCAGTCTTCATGTAGTATCATGAGGTACATATAGTCAAGTTGAAAGATCCACTGGAAACTAATAAATACACGGTATGCCAGAGCGCAGATGATGCAGTGGGTAAAATCAGTGCAGGACAAGGATGTGGAAGAGAAGTTTGTGATGAATGGGATCAGTGAACAGACACTGCGGATGAAGAGAGCCAGGGTGTTGGCAAGTGCGTAGTATAGCATCTTGGGTAGAAGGAACAGCAGTGCCGAGGCCCTGAGGTAGGAGCATGTGTAGCACGTGTGTTCAGAGAATAGTGAAGAGGCATGTTTGCAGCAGTGTCTGGGTAGGGTTTGAGAGTGGTTGACTTGAGCCATCACATCAAGGACATCACACATCGCATCAATGAAAAGGGTTTGTGAGGTAGGATGCTCACTAGCCATGGCAGGACCCTGATCTGATAATAGGGGCGGTTTGTTTGGAGAGGAGGACCTCTGGGAAGCTCAGTCCTTGTGCCCTTCTCGTGAAGGGAGAGCTAGTCATTGGGGAGTGTTGCTCAGGGTCTAGGGCCCAGGGCCACCAGCTACCTATTAAGTCTCTACCCAGATGCTCTGACACATACCTGAGCTGTACATATTAGTGTGTATTATTTGGTTGGTTTCAGGGAAATCATGAAGGTTAGTTCCTGGAGTTTTGGATAAAATATACCGTGGTATATAGGCATGGTGAGCATGCCTGTAATCTTAGTGCTTGGGAAGGTGAAGCAGGAGATTGCCGCAAATTTGAGAACAAAACAACCAAAGAAAAAGACAGTATTATCTAAGAATCAGTTGGCCTGGAGCTCAGGTGAGCAAGGTTTACAGAGGAAACATGGCCCTGGCTGGAATATCGGAAAGACCTGTTCCAGCTTCTGTTCAACCCAGTCCTGGCTTATTTTCCCCCAGTGCCCATGAAGGGGAGTTTATCAGACCTGTTGGTGCAGGAGTAACCGAGGCTGTTTCTTGCAGCGTGCTAAGGGGGCCTTGCTGAGCATCACCGCCGGCCAGAAGGTCATTAGCAAGCACAAGAATGGGCGCTTCTACCAGTGCGAGGTGGTCAGACTCACCACCGAGACCTTCTACGAAGTCAACTTTGATGACGGCTCCTTCAGCGACAACCTTTATCCTGAGGACATAGTGGTAATGTCTGCAAGCAGCTTCTTGGAGCAGTTGGGGATTGGGATGTCTCAGTGTTGCTAGCTGCCCGACTGTGGCCCCATCCCCTTCAGTTCCCAAACAGAAAGAAGCATTCATTCTAGGGTTCCTTTTCAAGGGAGAGTTTAAGTGCTAGGGTACTCTGCTTCCTTCCCCAGAAGTCCATGGGAGTCAGTGTTTGGGCAGTTCTCTGAAATGTGCAGCCTCCTCCCCTAGAAGTCCATGGGAGTCAGCGTTTGGGCAGTTCTCTGAAATGTGCAGCCTCCTCCCCTAGAAGTCCATGGGAGTCAGTGTTTGGGCAGTTCTCTGAAATATGCAGCATCTGGTTCAGGATCCGAGCCTGCACTCTGGAAGCAAACCAGTGCTGATACAGTGTCATAAAAGCTGTGTGACTTTAAAGGAATGATCCAGCCCTCTTTTCTGCCATGCCTTCTTGGGATGTGTATGTAGCTTGCTCTTGGCTCTCCTCGGGTGAGTGTTTCAGAGCTACCCAGAAACTCCCTGGAAAAAAGCTGCACCTCCTCACCTCCGTGACACTAGAGCCCTACCTGGAACTGGGCCCGTGTTTCCTGGCTCGGTATTCAAGGCTTATCGGGTTCCTTAGCCTTTGCCCTTTCTTTTCATGTGTGAGTCTAAGCACCCAGCATAGAAGAGCAAAACCATTTATCAATTTGGGTCTTTCTTTATACATTTATACTACATTAGCAACTTCATTGCCAAAAGCATATTAATTAGTGTCTTGGTTACTTTCTTATTGCTATGACAAAACACCATGACCAAGGCAACTTATAAAAGAAAGCACTTAATGTGTGGTTTTCAGGGTCCATGATGCAAAGGCATGGCAGCAAGAGCAGCTGAGAGCTCACATCTTTTTTTTTTTGTTTGTTTGTTTTGTTTTTTTTTTTTTGGTTTTTCGAGACAGGGTTTCTCTGTGTAGCTTTGCGCCTTTCCTGGAACTCGCTTTGGAGACCAGGCTGGCCTCGAACTCACAGAGATCCGCCTGGCTCTGCCTCCCGAGTGCTGGGATTAAGGCATGCGCCACCACCGCCCGGCGAGAGCTCACATCTTGATCTGCACACATGACGGGGACAGGACACGACACAGGGACACACACCCACCCTCCCCACCCCCCCAACCCACACACCCGGAATACATGGTTAAGAGTCTTGAAACTTCAGAGTCTTCTCTCAGTAACACATCTCCATCGAGGATGCATTTCCTAATCCTCCCCAAGAAGTTCACCAACCAACCAAGACCCTGTGTTAAATGTGAGCTCGGGGCCATTTGCACAAGCACACCGAGCTCCAGGGCAGTGTTACTCTGAAGATGAGGGTCTGCACAGCTGTAGCACAGCCGAGGCCTGTGAGGCTGTCGTACAGCCGCTGTGCTGAAGGCCAGCTGGCAGTGTCCCCCTTCTCACGCATGCTCATTCTCTCCAGCAGGAGAGTGCTTTTAGTGCTTTATTTTCTAAGAGGCTTTTAAGCTCTCAAAGAGTTTGTGGATTTTACCTATCAATAGTTATTCTATTAGAAATTAAAACTAAGATTAGTTAAGATCTTTAAATTTTTATTTATTTGGTGTGTGTGTGTGTGTGTGTGTGTGTGTGTGTGTGTGTGTGTGTGTACACATAGTGCCATATTTCTCCAGTTTTACAAACAAATCAGGTCATTTCTTCATTCACTCTTAACAATTGTTGGGATAAACATAAGGCATAGTGGTACTTAGCACTTAAGAGATGAAGCGGGGGTGGTGCTCTACAGTTCAGATCTAGCCCTGACTGCACAGTGAGACTATCTCAAAGACAAAAAAGTTAAATGAAAAAAATATTGGAAGAAATTTACCTGACATAGGTACGTAATTGGAATGGAGAAAAACTAGACATAGTGTGAAATCCGAAAGGACGTTGAGCTTGTCATACATGGAGTCCATCCACCTATCTCACACTTAGAGTAGATCTTGTGCCTGATTTATTACACTGTATGCTGGTCATTTAGAAAATGCTGGCGTCCTGGGCTGTGGAGAGCTTCCAAATGATACTAAATTGTATTATAAATATATGTTAAAAAATCAAATTCATATTGCTGCCCATCTCATCAGAAAACTGTAAATTCTGGAAAGGGCCGAGACAGTTTAGTGGGTAAAGGTATTTGTTGCTAAGCCTGAAGACCGGAGTTCAAACCCCAAGTCCCACATGTTAGAGGGAGATAACAACTTGTACACATAGTCCTCTGCCTTCCTCATGTGCACTGTGATACCTGTACACACGCATCATAAATAAATAGTGTGACGAATTCTGAGATCTTCATGTTCACAGCTTTGAGGCCACTTTTCTGACATGCTAATTTTTTCTTGAAGGCTTGAGTTTTGCTATTGGCAATAGATACAGTTCCTATTTTCCTTGTAATGAGACACTCCCTTCATTTGGTTTAGGAAGGTGTTTGCCAGACACACAGCCTCAGTATCCAGAGCTTGTCAGTCATTTTCCCCAAATACAGCCAGTGTTCTCTGTAGCCCTGGCTGGCCCAGAACTCACAGAGATCCGCCTCTCTCCTGCCTCTCGAGTGCTGGGATTAAAGATGTATGCTTCCATGCCTAGCCCAAAGCTGGTATTCTTTTAAAAAGAGAAAAAGCTTATGTAGTCATACAATTGCACAGGTCACAAGTGATTTTCTTTCCATACACTGCTGCTGGGGATTGAACCCAGGGCCTCAGAGACCTACCACTGAACCACACTCCAGCTTAGACACAGGTTTTCCTCTGTGAGTCCCTTATGCAGCCTCAGTTGTCTGGAGATACTTACATACACACCAGGCAGTAAATACAGCAAGGCCCATCGCTCCTGCTCCCTCGTGCTTTGTGGACCTGGCTTTTTACCCCCTGAAGTCTGTGTGCACGGGGGTGGGGGGGGTTGTGGGGGAGTAACGGACGCAGTAGGAGCTGGGGGAGGTTGCTGCTGTCTTTGCTTTGAGTTGCACACCTGGCCTGTTTTGATCCACACCATGGGTTTTGCTGGGAATGCCAGCACGACAGGAAGGCTGATGGTTGGTTTGTGGTGTGTGTTTTGTTTTGTTTTGTTGATGGTGCTGGGCATCAGGGCCAGAGCTACAACCCTAGGCATTTGTTTTGTATCAGGCCACACTGCATAGCCAATGCTGGGCTCACCACGCTCAGCTAGATGATCCTTTCCTTTCTTACCATGTCTCTATTTCGAGAGCACATTTCCTAGAACCACTCAGATACAACCCTAGCATCCCTCCATAGCAGATCCTGGGGAAGCTTAAGACGCAGAGTGGAGAGGACACAAGGATCGTGGATTCTAGAGCCACACATCTGCTTTTGTGCTTGTTACTAAGTGTATCACACCTGCTTGGAGCTTTGTTTTGCTCACCTAGAAGCAGCAGGGTTTCAGATAAAATGAGGCCAAGCCTGTGACTTAGTGCAGCTTTCAGCCCAGAGCAAGCTGCCTTTCCTGAGCCCCTGAGCAGGAGCCTGGCCCGCCCGCCCTCCCTCCCTCCCTGAGTCAGTGATGTTTACCCACCACTGTGCTTAGGCAGAGCTGCTCTTCACTCCCCTCTGCTGTTTCTTCAGAGTCAGGACTGTCTCCAGCTGGGGCCTCCTGCTGAAGGCGAAGTGGTCCAAGTGAGATGGACAGATGGTCAAGTCTACGGGGCCAAGTTTGTGGCCTCCCACCCCATCCAGATGTACCAGGTAGCCAGAGGTTCCTGAGTGGGCATTGGGGGGCGGGAGGGCACTTTATTAACTCCGTGTTTCCTGTTGAGCAGGAGGCTTGTCTTTGCTCTTGAGAACTTGGGGGTCCTAACAGTCTTCAGGTCTGGAGCTGTCTTGGGTTCACTTTGCTGTTGTGCCTTCAGACATGGCAGTCCTTACTTACTGCCATGTTGCCTTCCTCTAGCTATAGGAGATTGCCACTGTGCACGCAGGTCCAGCGGGACTCTGGTACCCTAGCTAAAAGGCCTTTGTTTGCTTGGCAGGTGGAGTTTGAGGATGGCTCACAGCTTGTGGTTAAGAGAGATGATGTATACACACTGGACGAAGAGCTTCCTAAGAGAGTCAAGTCTAGACTGGTGAGTGTATGGTGTGCTCTCTGTGCCCTTAGCTCCTGTCTCAAAGGAAAGAGAACAGGGCAGGAGCGTGTCCCTTTGGTGGTTATTGGTCCGAGTGGCCACAAAGTGACCATTCCCTTGCCTTTTCTTTTGCAGTCAGTAGCTTCAGACATGCGCTTCAACGAAATTTTCACAGAGAAGGAAGTAAAGCAAGAAAAGAAAAGGCAACGGGTCATCAACTCGAGGTACCGTGAGGATTACATTGAGCCAGCACTGTACCGGGCCATCATGGAGTAGATGCTTCCAGAATCTCAGAGGTTCCCAGCCATCAAGGCGAGAGCACTCGAGGGTTCCACAGCACAGCAGACACTTGGAACTCAAGTCTCAAAAAGTAGAGCTGTACAAAGAAAAGGAATGATCAGTACGACCCCATTACCTTCTCACTCCACCCTCATTGAATTCTGCCATGAAAAGACAAGCCTTTTTGGGGACACTTGGCAATAGCTGCTGGTCTCCAGCTGAGGGGCTGACACTGGAATGCAAAGACTGTATCGGTCCCCAGTCCAAACGGGTCAGCTGTGCCTGCTGGGCTGATTGCTCTGTCCCTGGTCCAGGACGTGGCTTCCTTCCGCCCACCTGCATCAGCAAGGCAGAGGTGCTGGTGCTTGACCTGATCCCCTTTTGTATTTATGTGTGTGTGTGACTGAGTGTGTGCGCGTGGGTATGCTCGTGTGCTTGGTCTGGACCAGCTTCTGACAGCCCCTAGTCTTCACTTTCTTCTTTGCCTCTGCAGGGCAAACAAAATGTGAAATTCTGCCCTCAGCTGAGCTGAGTAAGGGCCTGGGGGATGGCTCGAGGTGGGTTGCCATCTGTCCCTACCTGGACTGGTTTCAAGAGTGCTGGCAAAGCTACAGTATTGAGATGCTAAGGAGCTGGCTGCCACCTCTCTGTCTGTCCTTGAAGTAGAACTCAGAGGTTACATACCATGTGCCCATAAACTTTAGGCACAGAGCCCCCGGGGCACAGTATTAGAGGGTGTGGGTAGGGACTACCTTGAAGGGAGAGTTTTAATGGTGGAGACAGGCAGAGCCTGGTGGGTGATTTTTTTTTTTTTTTTTTTTTTTTTTTTTTGTCCAGAGGAAATCGCAGTTATGCAGGGGCTATGGGTTTTTAGGATGAACTGGGGCCATTGGAGGCCAGGGCAGGTGTAGCTATGCCCTTGGTCGGGGGTGGGGGTGGGGCTGATTGCAAGGGGGGGGGCGGGTGGGACTAGAGGGCAACATTGAAGGGGTTAAACAGGTTTTTGCTCCTCTTGAATTTGTCTGCCTGGGCCTGGTATTGGAGGGCTTCATACCTTGCTCTGTATACAGGAGTCGGAGTCAGATTTATAATACTTCCCCTTTTTTGTTACCTATGAACTCTATAAACCAAATTATTTTGAAAACTGGTGCATTACCTTGTTCTTAGCAATAAACTGTTGAACAGAGGATGGACTGTGGTCTGCCCCATGGAGCCCTAGTGGCCCAGGGTCAGGCTGTGGAGCAGGGCCTGGAAAGCTGTTCACACAGGTGGGTGCCGTCCTTCAGCATTAGGCAAAGCTCTGTGGTCCATGAGCATCCAGGGCCTTGTAGCTGTGGGTGCCTCATTCTGCTTTTCCTGGAGGAGGTAATGGAAAAGTGTTAGACTACAGTCTTCTCAAGCGTTTTTTTACTTGAACCCCATTTGATATCCTCACTGTCCTGGGCCAAGTCCCTTCCATTCGTGTGGTACCAGGAGGGAGTAGGGTATAGTCTCAAGCTAGAGACTTGCTTTCCCAGTGGGGTGCAGCAGCAGCTCCCTGCAAAGCCTGTGGTAGGTGAGTGTTTGCCTGAGCTGTGGGGCAGCTGCTAGGTTGAGTAGTTGCCGGGCTTCTGCACAGCCTAGCTGCTCCAGCTAGCCTTAGCTTTGTGCTCCTGCAGCAGATCACTGTGTGCAGAGTCAGTACTGCTTTGTCTTCCTGGAGCTGCGGGGTGGGGCTCTGCTGGGGATTGGTTGTGGTCAAAGGGAAGAGCAGAGTTTGAAAGATGTTTTTCGACGCTGACTCATCAGCGCCAAGGAAAGGAGGTTGACCTCTGTTCTTCACTCAGGGGTTCTCAGGGAGGTATGGCTGGGGAAGCCAGGTAGGGCTAAGCTTTCCTGGAATGGTACGTGGGACCCAGAAGCACTGGGAGGAGGGAGAAAAACTTAATTTTCTCAGGTACCCATAGTTATCCCCATGATGCTGAAGGGCTTGCTAATGGGGTGCTCGGTGTAATCCCAGCTCTATGGGAACTGAAGATTGAATTTACGTCTTTGACTGTATCAGGCAAACACTGCTGCTGAGCTACATCCATCCACAGCCCTCTCCACTCTTCCGTTCCCCAAAGATGGGTCCACCATGGGATGGAGAGATGGCTTAGCCATTAAGAGCACTTGCTGTTACAAGGGACCCAGGTTCAGTTCCTACTACCCACTTGGTGGCTTGCATCTACCGTAACTCCAGTTCCAGGGGGTCTGAGGCACCAGAACATACATGCATGCAGTCAAAGAACAAAACACAGGGACCCACCAAGTTGTCCGGTCTGGAGTGTTTAATCCTTCAGTTTCCGGAGTAGTTGAGTGCACACCAACTCTACCGCCCTTGGGCAAGTCAACCATTTAAAAACACTTTTGGCCCGTGTAATACCTATAAGAAAACTCCAGCTCAAACAAGTGATGGGACTTTCCCAAATCTCACAACCTGGCCTGTGGGTTTTTGTTCTGGGCCTTGAGCATGCAAAACTTAATAGTGCAGTCAAGTCTAGGCTTATGAATGACCACAGCCAAAGGCTGAGTGTGTTTCACAGCAGCTTTTTGCCAAAGCAAAAGGAACGCCTTATGTAGAGTAGGGTCCAATGTTTGGGTTGGCATCCAAGAGTGGCAGGTTAAAAGTCCCCACCTCCTCTTCGGGAAAATTCTGAATTACACTCTGCCTTAGGTGGATTATGGGCTCTGCTGCGGGATGAGGGAGCGACCTCCTGAA
The DNA here is from genome assembly GCF_007827085.1 of Peromyscus californicus insignis. Taxonomy (NCBI): domain Eukaryota; kingdom Metazoa; phylum Chordata; class Mammalia; order Rodentia; family Cricetidae; genus Peromyscus; species Peromyscus californicus. The sequence goes on from NW_026294573.1 coordinate 35,395,871, forward strand.
CTGCTTGGGTATGTGGGGTGTCTTTGTGGCCCACCTGTGACATTTATACGAGACTCAAATTGGTAATAACGAGCCCTGTGGGGACTTGGGTGGCCTATCACCCCCATAGGATTGGACAGGGCCTTAGGAGGCGTTTTGGGGGCAGATCACGACCGCTAGCACCTAGGGAACAGGCCCACGGGGGCTGGGTCCTGCAGCGGCCCGGTCCAGACAACAGAGCGGTGGGGTGGGGGCAGGAGGCTTCTTCTGGGAGCCAGAAGCGACCTGACCGCAGCGGGGCCGCCCCACGATTGGCGGGTCCACGCGGCGCTCCTCCCTAGCCCCAAATCCCGCAGCCCGGGGGATGTGGGGAGGACTCGGCCTCCGGTTTCTATTGGGTCTCCCGGGTTCGGGCCCGCCCGCCTACCCCTGCGGCGAAGCCCCGCATTGGCCTGCCCGGCGCCCCGCCCGGCTCCCGGTGCGCCCATTGGCTGCCGATGCCCGACCCCCGGCGCGACCGCCGAGGCGGACCGAGGGATTGGTGGTCCCGCCGCTGCGTCCTCACCATGGCGGCGCCCGTGCAGCCCGCCGCGTCCTGGGCGCCCGCCGGGGTCCCCTCGGCTGTCCCCGCTATTCGGGCTGCAGCCACCTCCCCGCTCCGCGTGCGCCCTGGCGCCGCCCGACCCCGGCCTCCCTCTCCGCTGCGGTAAGGCCTGCCCCGCGCCCCGGCGCAGTTCTCGGCCGCCGCGCCCCTCCCCCGGTCAGGCCGGCCCGAGCCGGGCTGGGGACCGAAGCCCGGGCCCGGGAGGGGGCCAGGCCCGAGGAGGAGGGCCGTGCGAGCGGGGCCGAGCGCGCAGAGGTCACCTGCGTGCAGCGCCCCGGAGCGCGCGACTCTGGGCGCAGAGGAGGGACGCGGTCACCCGGGACCCGCTGTGGGACGAGCGCAGGAAAGTCCCGGGAAAGCCTAGCGGGAGTCAGCAAGAGTAGCGGTTGTCATCTCTGCCTTCCCCGGGGCCAGATCCTCGGAGTGACCGGGTCAGTTTGTCAGAGTACGCCCCCTCACTGCCTTTCCCTCTGGAGTGTGTCTCCATTGTCTGCTCGGTGATCTTGTTTGTGAGAGAAAATCTTGGCGAGGTCGGCAGATTCGGTTATGAGGATGTCCCACTGATGTGTTTAGACTCCTTTTTACAACAGCACTCATTTTTATGATTCCTCAATAAACCTCATTTTCGTTTGTTTTTCTCGCGTACGGGGAGGGAGTGAAAACGGTAAAACTGAGTCACTGCAATTAGCCGAGGAAGTGACCCGGTGACGAGAGACAACTGTTATCCCAGAAAGCAAAGAGTACTTAACACATTTCTGAGCGGTCCTTTGAATTATTGGTACTGTAGGTAGTGGACTATGAAGATAGAAAACCACGAATTAAGTTCCCGCTATGTAGCACAGTAGACATCATGACAGTTTCAGTTGTGTCTGTGAACTTTCAACTAGAGACTCAGAGGATCGGTAGCCCAGGGCCATAGGTGCACACCTGTAATAGCACCCAGAAGCTGAAGCAGGAGGATTGCTTCAGAGGCCAGCCTGGACTATATAGAGTAATACCTGGTTAATAAGAGCCACATAGCAAGACCCAGCCTCAAAAGACTGAAGAGAGAAAAAAGATCGGAGGATTAAAAGTCGGAGCAAAACCGTATGACCAAATGGGAGTTTCATATATAACCTAAGGTAGTGGACATTTTGAAGTATGAAGTGGTGCCAATTTCTCCATTTCACAAGTCTGAAGTCTGTCTCATGACAAGTAAGTTATTAGTGGTGGAACAAGGCAAGTGTGTTCTTAGAGACTAATTGGCTTGCTCAGACAGTCAAATGTCTACTGAATACATGTTTTGTGCAAGGCATTGACTTGAGGGAAACTCAGGCAATTAAATTAAAATATGGAACATGTTCCCATGGACCTCTGTAGGAGAGTTGTGTGAATGAAGCAGACACAAATGATAGCATGGTGTGGCCTCTAGAATTCCAAGACCGTGGGTGCCGTGAGAAATCCAGAAGAGGAGAAGTGAGTGTGCTTAAGGGAGGCTTTAGGGGGGAACTGGAGTTTTGAGTCGAACCACAAAGAGTGGAAAGGCTGCTTGGAGAAGTGAGGAGCTGGAGTGTGGTGGGGAGGACCCAGGAGTGCGGGTGGGGGGTTCCAGGGCTTCGTAGAAAAGGAAAGGGCGATGAGGTTCTACAGAAGGCAAGCTGGAGGCTGGGGATGTAGTTCAGTTGGTGGAGTCCCTATCTAGCATGCAAGGAGCCCTGGATTTGATCCTCAACATCGCATAAAACCAGGTAGGGTGCCGCTCTCGCCTAGAATCCTAATACTTTGGAGGTGGAGACAGGAGGATCAAAAGTCCTCCCTGGCTAAAATGATAAATTTGAGGCCAGCATAGCATAGGCTACTCATGACCCTCTCTTAAAATCAAAAGGCAGGCTAAAGAGGCACCCTTGACCCATGGTCATGTGGACCTAGACTTGTCAGGAAAGAACTCAGTAAGTGGCAGTTAGGTTGTACTGTCACTTTTATAGTTAGACTCAGTCACCACAAGCTGCAGTCAAAGCTGCTTCTTGCCTTCATTTACTGGCTTTGTGCGGTTGGTGACCGGCCCTAGGGCTGCCACCACACTGCTCTGACATCGGTTTCTTTCAGTTCTTGGAGTCATCACACTGATTTGGAGCCTGATGTGTCTGGGAATTGCCCCCAGAGTCCCCTAAACATGTTTTTCTTTCTTCCTGTTAATCCTCTCTCAGCCTCACCCGTGGGTGCGCCACTTGTCTGGCTCCTTACTGTTTAGTTAGGCCCAGAGCAGCCTGACCTCAGCAGATTATTGCCATACCCTTTGGTAGATCGCATTTTCTAGGTCGGTAGAGCTACTTGGCTTGGTGTTTCGTTGTTTGAGCTCCAATGTATTTGCACATGTTGGCTTTTTCGGTCTTCAATGACCCCCTTCGTTCTCAGTCCTTGCCCCTGGCTGGTGTTTTATGGCCATTTGATAAGGAACTTCCTCTGTAAAGCCTTTTTGTACTTTTTTCCCCACCTAAATGAGCCGGCCTCTCTGATGATGGGGCTCTGCCTTTTGTATTTGTTTTAGGTTGGTTTTCTTGTGTGTGGATGTGTTGTGTTTTTTTTGGTGGTTCTTTTGTTGTTCTGTTTTTTGAGACAAAGTTTCTCTCTGTAACAAAGTCCTGGCTGTCCTGGAACTTGCGTTATAATTGTAGATCACAGAGATCCTCCTGCCTCTGCCTCCTGAGTTCTGGGATTAAAGCTGTGCACCACCATGCCCAGCTATTGTTTGGTGATTTTTGAGGCAAGATCTTGTCTAGCCCAGGCTGGTCTTGAATTCTTTTTTTCCTTTTTAAACAGGACTTTGTGCAGCCCAGGTTGGCCTCAAAACTGAGTGTTGTAGCTGAGGATGACCTTGAACTCAGAACCTTCCTGTCCCCTCACTTCTGCAGTGCTAGGATTAGAGATGGGGGTCACCTGATTCCAGGCTTCGAAGTTTGCTCTTTTGCCATAATTCCTTTATTGTCTCTTCCACTTACAGCATCAGATGTACTTTTAAAGGCATGGCCTGTCTTCTCCGTCATCTGGCACAGTGCTTTACATAGTAGGTACTTGGCATATATATGTATTGTATGTAGAAAATAGTGTTTTTATGCAGGTAATACTGTAGTTACTGTCTCTACTGTTCCTGTCCACTGTGATTGCTGGTCACTGCTCTCTTGCAGTATACTCAAAAACTATTCTAACTAAAAGAAAAAAGAGGCGGGGGTAGGGGAGTGGGGCGGCGGGGGAGTGTGACTCAGTTGGTGTGCTTGTGTTGAGCATTTTTTGTGAGGCTCTCAGTTCCGTCCCCAGCACTTCACAGATAGGTCATGGTTGTGCACACCTGTAACCCCAGCATTCTGGAGGTGGAAGCAGGAAGGTCAGCCGATGAAGATGTCTCAGTTGGTAAAGGCACTTGCTGCCACGCCTCATGACCTGAGCTTGATTCCTGGAACACCCCCATGTTAGAAGAAAATAATTGGTTTCTACTAGTTGTCCTCTGACAGCCACATGGGTGCTGTTTGGTGGGCAAACAAAAAGAGAGACAAACGTTAAAAAAAAAAAAAAAGTTCAAGCTAATCTTCAGCTGTTTGTGGAGTTTGTTGAGACCAGCCTGGGCTATATGAGATCTTCTCTCCCCACCTCCACCCCTCAAAGAAAAAGAAAATAGCCTTGAATAGGATAGCTATAAAAATATCCTTTGTGCAATCAAGATATTTGTCATAAAACATGCAAATAAAGTTGGCAATATGAGAGGATGCTTTACTGAGGGATTAGGGGTATTGGTCAGCATAGTTTAGAGTAAGCTAGAGAGTAAAAGAAGTCTCGATAGCTTCCGGACTTAACAAAACCAAAGTTGACTCACTATGCATGCCACCCATTTGTCACAAGCGTACAGGCACTGTGCTGGTCTCACTAGCTCAGGGATGGAGACATTTGGAAACTAGTGGATGTTCGAGTGGGTACCAGCTTTTACAGCTTCAGTTCTGTTACTTTTACTTGTGTTTCGTCCGTCAAGATGTGGCACATGGCCTTGCCTGACTTTAAAGCAGGATCAGGAAATACAGACTTAGCTTATGACTAATGCAAAAAGAGCCCGAAGTGTTTTGGCTCTAAGGACTACTACATATTCTGTGGGTGTCGACTCTCAGACCATTGAAGATGAGTTGGGTGGGCACCAGAGGCAGGTGGTATACAGAAGGATGGGTTCAGGGCCAACACCCCATTACAACCTGTGTAAATACTCATAAGCCAAGGCCAGAAATACAATACATCACACTCCAATTATAATGCAGCCATCCCGAAAGTATTACTGTTGTTTTGTCTTGAGAGAATCTCATGTAGCTCTGGCTGGCCTGGAATCCTCTATGTAGCTGAGGATGACTGAACTCCTGATTCTCCTGCTTGCCCCTCTCAAGTGCTGTAGCATTCTGAGATATCCAAAACTAAAAAGGTCAAATTAGCCTGGCACAGTAGCACGCACCTGTACTTGACACTCAGGACCAGAGACAGGAAGATGGAGAGTGTAAAGCTAGCCTCAGAAAAACCTATCTCAGAAATGATTAACAGCTAAGATATAGTTCGTTCAGTTAGTAAAGTATTTGCCCAGTGTACACAGAGCTCTGGGTTCAGTGTCCAGTACTGTGTGAACTGAGTGTTGGAGCATGTCTGTAATTAGCATTCGAGAGGTAGAGGTAGGAGGGTCACAGTTCCAGGTCATCCTTGGCTACACAGAGTTGGAAGCCAGCTTGGGATACATGAAGCCCTGTTTAAAAACAAACACCCCAGATATAATAAGTAGTCTAAATCATATTTAAGCTTTTTCATTTAAGAAGTCAGGGAGAGGGGAGCCAGAGGCAGGAGTATTAAATTCAAGGGGAGCCTGGGCTACATAAGTAAGACCCTGTCTCAGAATACAAAATAAATAAAGTCAAGAGTACAATAATTTGAGATGCATTTAATTGGTTTAATTGGATTTAAATGAGGCTTCGAGCTTGGTGTTCGGATTCTTTTGCTAACAGAGAAGCTAAGTGCTAGTTGGAGGTGACTCCAGAGATAGAAAAGCTAACTTTCTGACTTTGGGTCTTGGCTCTGTCACTGACTAGCTGTCTAATATTTAACAAGTTTTTCGTTTTGTTTTGTTTTGTTTTGAACTTCCTGTGCTGGAGTTTGATCTTGTGCATGCTGGGTAAGACCTGTGCCACTGAAACACGTAACCATCCAGTGTCTTATCTTGTCCTTTTCCAAGCTGTTTCCTGGACTCCCTGAGGACACCCAAATCTGAGGATGTACAGATCTCTTACATAAGATAGTTTAGTATTTACATATAACCCCACACAGACGGCCTCTTTAATCACCTGTGACTATAGCCCATGATATAATGTAAATGCCATGTGAATACTTTTTGTGTTCTGTTGTTGAGGGAACGATGGCAAGCAAAACATCCTTGCATGTTCATTGCGGATACGTCTTTCATTTGCTTTTTATATATTGGTTTGGTACTCACTCTCAGACTTGTGGCAGTCTTCCTGTCTCTGTCTCCTAAGTGAACAGATTATAGGCATGAACCACCGTGCCTGACTCAACACATGTTTTTTTTTTTAGTTTAGTTTTGTGTTTTGACAAAGGGTCTCTAGCCCAGGATGTCCTGTAATTCATTATGTAGCTGGGGGTGACTTGAGCTTCTTACCCTTCGGCCTCTGTTGCCTGGGTGCAGGGCAGCATAGACCACATGCCCATCGAACATAATAGATTTACAAAATTTTGATTACGTGGGGTGTGTGTGTGTGTGTGTGTGTGTGTGTGTGTGTGTGTGTGTGTGTTCAGGTACTTGCAGAGATGAGAAGAGGGTGTCAGATCCCAGGAAACTGGAGTTACAGGAGGTTTTGAGCCCCCTGGGGTGGATGCTGGGAACTGAACTCGGCTGCTCTGCAAAAAATATACAGTATTTTAAAATTTTCTTTATATATGCTATTATTTGTGTGGGGGTGTGCCATAGCATGCCTGTGGAGGTCAGAGAATGAGTTCGTGGGTTGATTCTCTTCCTCTACTTTTTTTTTTTTTTTTTTTTTTTGGTTTTTCGAGACAGGGTTTCTCTGTGTAGCTTTGCGCCTTTCCTGGGACTCACTTGGTAGCCCAGGCTGGCCTCGAACTCACAGAGATCCGCCTGGCTCTGCCTCCCGAGTGCTGGGATTAAAGGCGTGCGCCACCACCGCCCGGCCCTCTTCCTCTACTTTTATGTGGGTTTTGGGGATGGAAATTAGTCCTCGGGCTTGCACAGCATACGCTTTTACCTGCTCAGCCACCTCTCCGGTTCCCAGACATTTTTTTTTTTCTTTTCATATATTTTTCTATCTGTGATTGATAGAATGTGGAACCGGTAGAGATGGAGAGCTGACCACCTTAGAACAAGGGTGAGACTCAGGGTTTTGTGGAGGTATTAAAGGGGCCAGCTGTCAGGTTGGGAATATAAAGTAATGGTGTTCTAGAGAAATTAATGCCTAATTTAAAGTCTTAGTTAACCATTGGTCATTAGGTAGATGTGGGTTTCAAGGGCTTTTCACCCAGGAAACAACGTATGCCCAGGCCTAGAGACCCAAGAACATGCCTACATCTTGAGGCTGCTTGTGTGGTCGAAGTGCAGAATGTCTTCAAGCCATGAGTGGAAATGATGCAAAAGTCAGTCAAGAAGATTGAGCTAAAGCCTTGTGAGTTAAAGCTTCATCCTGAAGATGATTAGGGGCCAGAGAAGGATTGGACGGTAGGAAATGACATTATCAGCTTTGCCTTTTGGGAGGATCGTGTAGGGAGGAGGGAGAAGGCTGACTATCTTGCTGTAGAAAGCTCTGAGGTTTACAGCCACAGTCCCATGCCTACTACACGAGTCATAAAATATTTATAGATGAGATTACGTGATGTAAGAGTGGAGGAAGGATGCTGGAGGCTGATACCGTCAGATGACAGGTGTGTTCATGCACGGAAGTGCAGAGAAGAGCCAGCGAACCAGGTAGATTTCAGTCAACTTGGCCAGTTTCTAACGTATGACCTTGGGCAGGCTGCAGACCTCTTGTATCTTCCTGATTTTCAGATTCGAGAATTAGAGATAAAATTTCTTAACTTCCACGGTTGTTGTGATGATCGGCTAGAATAGATCCAAAAAGCCTGGGCCTGTGCTGCTAGATGTGTAAGGGATTTCTGCGTCTGTCCCTGTCTCTCTTGCGTGTATGAATGCTTATGTGCGTTTGTGTGGCTGTATGTGGAGGCCAGGTATTGTTCCTCAGGAGCTGTCCACAGCTGTTTTTTTGAGACATGGTCTCCCCCTTACCTGAGCTCTGTGACTAAGCTAAGCTGATTAGCCATCAACCCCAGCAGTCCTCCTGTCTCCTTATCGTTGGGATTACAAACATTCACTAATATATACTTGTTTATGTGGGTCCTGGGAAATCAAACTTAGGTCCTCCTTCTTATGTGGCAAGCACTTTACCACTGAGCCATGCCCACAGCTCCATAAAGGACCTCTTGTAATAAAAATAATGATTTTATTGTTCCTAACATTTAGTATATAGTACCTCAGCCATGGTGATGTTCATTAGTCTTAAATTCCCCTCACTAAATATAACCACCGTCTGCTTCATGTTTTTTTATGTCTTTGAAGGTGATTGATGCTGCTTGTCTGGCAATGTTAGGCATAAGGGAATTATTCTGACATTAAGAAGGGAGAGTTGATGTGGATAGCATATCAATTAAAGCAGTGTTTAAACGCTAACCAGTTCTGTCCCCAGACCTCGTGCAGAAGTGACATGAACGTACACCACGTTCCACCGCTGCCGCTGGTGATAGAATGAGCCGAGCTGCTGACATGTTCGCATCTCCTTGGTCTGTTCTTTCTGACTTCTTCCCCCTTGAGATTTTACTGTCCGACTGTCTTCTGGTGGCTTTTTTTATAAGGATGGTGATAGGTTTTAATTCAGATTTTTTTTTTCTGTCAGCTTCCTCTTGAGCCATCCTGGATTGACACAACCTGCTCCTCTGAACTCTGCCGAGCTTAGCCTGTTTTGTTCTGATGGCCCTTATCTGTTACCGAGTCAGTATTTCTGTCTGTATCTTATCAGTGTCTCTTTCCTTCCTGTCAGATTTTCTTCCAACATAATGATAAGGGAGTATGTTTATTTGCTTTGTTTCCTTCCAGACAGGGTCTCTCTGGCTGTAGTGGAACTCACTCTGTAGACCAGGCTAGCCTGGAGCTCACAGAGATCTTCCTGATTAAAGGCATACGTTACCATGCACAGCAACCTTTTTTCCCTTTTAAATGTGGTGCCTGTGTGGGTGTGTGTATCCATGTGTTCGTGTGGATGTCAGCCCTCGCCTTTCATCCTGTTTGACAGATGTCTGTGGTCCGCTGTACCAGGCTAGCTGACCTGTGAGCTTTTGAGGGTTCTCCTGCTTCCTCTTCCCGTCTCATAGCACTGCCACATTCATGCGGCTGCGCCTCACTTTTACATGGGTTCAGGGGATTCGAACTCAAGTCTTTGTGCTTACATGGCTCATGCTTTACCCGCTGAGCCATCTCCTTACCCGCAATGTATTATTGTACGTATATGTGTGCGTGCTTGTGCTCATGCCTGTGTGCATGGAGAAGCCAAAGATCAGCTTTAGTTAGTTGTTCCTCAGAAACCACTGCCTTGTTGTTTTGTTTGTTTGTTTGTTTGTTTTGTGAGATAGGGTCTACTACAACCTGGAGCTTACCAATTAGGTAAGCTAGGCTGACCTGCTGGCGAGCCCTAGGGAGCCCCTAGGATCCACCTGTCTCCCCACCTGCCCAGTGCTGGGATTATAATGCTCATGAGGCAAGCCCTTTACCCAGCCTTATTGCATCCTGTGTTTAGAAAGTCAGACTAGTTGGGAAACCCTGTAACTAGGTGTTTCTGAGACATTTTGGCTTCAGGATTTCTTTTACAGTTAAAATATTAAACACTCCATAGAATGTTCCTCTTTGTGGGCTTTGTCGATTAATTTACTATATATTAGGTGTATTGAATGCATTAAAAGTTACTGGAAGGCCGATGAGATAGCTCACTGAGATGGCTCTGACCTCCACCCCTCTCTCTGTCTCTCTGTTCCTCTCTCTCACCTATGTCAGTAAATCACTGTTAAAAAGTTATTAGCTACTAAGAAAACTTTAGATCACAAGAATGCACAGGTGTATTTTCCAATAGCTGTGATAGCATGAATCATACCGTATGTCACATTGTATGGCCCCAAGACACTCTGTCAGGCCCTTTAAGAGAGAGTGTGAATGAAGAGTAATGTCTTAAATGATGGGAATAGAGTCCCTGAAAAGTTCTGGGATCACAGGTCCCTGGAATACACTTTGAGAACTCGTGTGTGTGTGTGTGTGTGTGTGTGTGTGTGTGTGTGTGTGTGTACACGTGTGTGTGCAATATGTGTATGTGAAGTATGGGAGTGTTTATATGATGCTTTCATGTACTTCTGCTAACAAGGTAACAAGAATGGTAACATTGATAAACTAAATCGCACATGCACTCAGCCTGGTTTCCTCTGAAGAAAGCTAATCTCTAGCCTTTGTTGAGACAGGTGCTTTGTCTTGGAAGGGCAGATGTGTGCACTTTGGCATATCAGGTAGGTACCATGATCTGAAAACTAGGAAAACCAATATTCCTGTGGAAGACAAACACCATAGTTAAGTCCTAGGAGTCTTGTGATTACTTGGCAGGATGATGGCTGACGAAGTCTGTGGTTTCTCAGTACACCTTTGTGACAATCCTGCTCTGTGAATCTGATTGTTAGGAACTTGGCCACATCCACATGGATGTCATTTAGTACCGCGTGAGCCTTGTACATCAGGAAGTGAACGTGTCCCCACCTTCCACCTGGGTGGCTTCTGCACTAACTGAACCCTCTGTGCCCAGGAACCAGTGGCGGTGAAATTACAGATTAGGCAGATTCATACTTAAGAGGGAGTTCTGGTGTCTTCCTTTGGTATACTGGTGAGTCACTTAGCACCCCTGGAGATGTCGCCCTCTGAAGGCATGTGGCCTGTGCTACTAAAGTGGCCTCATGTTGGCCTTGCAACAGTTCTGTCCTGTCTCCCCCATGTTGTGGTTTGAGCAGTCTTTCTCACACAGTTCTGCATGTTTCCCCCGCGTGATCCCACAGCAGTTCCTCACTGCCAGTGGGATAAAGCTGGCGTTCCCCAGCAGGCCTCAGTGTCAGCTTCCCAGGCTCTGTCGAGGGCCGCCACCACCTCTCTGAAGTGTCCCTGAACCTCACAGACAGCCATTAATTACTGCCATCCCATTATGTCTGGGCCCTGTTTATTCTGGGCAGGTAAGTAATGGCTTTGTTTGTGCTGATAAGATAGCCCTGGCGCACAGGGGTTCGCGCTCTCTGTCCACGTGGTGTTAAGACAGGGTCTTTCTGTGTAGCCCTGGCTAGCCTGGAATTCATTATATAGACGAAGCTGGCCTTGAACTCACAGAGATCCATCTGCCTCTGCCTCCCAAGTGCTGGATATTAATGTTTCTTTATTTGATTTTTGTATGTTTGTTTTTAAAGATGAGTAGGTAACAGAGAAACCCTGTCTTGAAAAACAAAAACAAACAAACAAAAAAGATGAGCAGGTAAACAATATGGAGCCCTATGTAGATTTAAACACACGCAATCTCAGAGGAGAGCAGCCAGGAGCATTTGTCTCACATTTCTTTTCTTTTTTGGTTTTTCAAGGCAGGGTTTCTATGCGTAGCCCTGGCTGTCGTGGAACTCGCTTTGTAGACCAGGCCGGCCTCGAACTCACAGAAACCACCTGCCTCTGTTCCTGAGTTCACCACCACTGCCGGGCTTATCTCACATTTCTAACCATATACTGTTCAGCAGTAATGTAAGAGCAGACCTGTTAAGGCTGTTCTTACAGAGGACCCAGGTTCAGTTCCCAGCACTCACATCAGGTGTCTCACTGATAACTGCTCCAGGGGATCTATCTTCCGACCTCTGCTGGCACGTGCACCCGCGTGCATATGCTCACACACAGACAAGTAGTTTAAAAAAGTAAATCTAGATGAATAAAGGAAACAACATCGTAGAATAATGGAGCCCATCATTAAATCTGAAGATGTCACATTGCTTCCGTGTGGGTTTTTTAAAGAAATGCAGCGTCACATTTTCTGTAAAGGCCCTCTGTGTGTTTTTCCCTAGTGTCTTCTCCTGCACTAGAGACAACCCAGCTTTGGTTCTGAGTGCTTTTTCTTTGCGTCTATGTTTCCAGTCTGGGTTACATGTTCTGCCTCCCGGCACCTGGCCTGCACTCCTTGGGCACAGCCATGCTGCTTTGTTTATGTGTCACCAGCAGCTGCTTTTGAGCTACAATTTGGTTTCCAGTTTTCTGGGCATACTGCCATCTCCCAGCCTTCTTTTCCACGCCAGCCGCCACCCCTCTAGTTCAGGCTGCCCAGGCAGAGAAGGGCCAGTTTCTCAAATCCTGAAGTACAGTTTTCTCATCTGCACTCAGCATTCGTATTGTTCTATGGACGTCACCTTTTCCAAATAAAAATTATGTCTGCAACTTTTTCCTTCGAACAACACTGAGACAAACAAGTAAGGACATACGTGTGTGGAGAGAACCAGGCTACTGGCACATGAGTTCCCCCAACATACATAATAATAATATAGATATAACATACATAATATAACATAAATAATAAATAAATGTAATGAAAAACAGTAACAACAGTCTTGGTATGGTGGTGTACAGCTTTAATCCCAGCACTCAGGAGGCAGAGGCAGTGTGTGTGTGTGTGTGTGTGTGTGTGTGTGTGTGTGTGTGTGTGTGTGTAAAATTAAAACTAGACCTTAACAGCTCTTCTCTGAAGAGTCTCCTCTCCCTCCAGGAAAAGCGACAATAAATTCACTCATGCAAAACCAAAAGTTTTCTTTCTTCGGATTTTCATTCCCCATATCCTTCCTTGACTTCCAGTTGCAGCTGCAGGTGTGAGCCACACGGCTCTCAGCTTCTCCTAAACTCCTTCTAGCAAACGTGATCAATTAAAATTGTATTATTACTGTATGTGTATATACACCGTGTGTGTGTGTGTGTGTGTGTGTGTGTGTGTGTGTGTGTGTTAATGCCTCTGGGCACAAGCCGTGGTGTCTGTGTGGAGATCAGAGGTCACCCTCGAGAGTTGGCTGTCCTCTTCCACTGCAGGATTGGGATCTGATTCAGGTTGTCAGGCTTGATCATTAGATGCTCTTGCCCGCTGAGCCATCTCACCAGCCTGTGCCAACTCTTTTTTTTTTAAAGATTTTTTTTTAATTTTTATTTTTACGAGTACATGTGAGGGCCTGCCTGCACACATATATATATAATGTATGAATGTGCATGGCATGTGTGGTTGGTGCCACGTGGGTCAGAAGAGGGCATCAAATGCCAGGATCTGGAGTTACAGGTGGTTGTGAACCACCACGTGGGTGCTGGAAATTGAACCTGAGACCTCTGGAAGAACAGCCAGTGCTCTTAATTGCTGAGCCATCCTTCAAGCCCATGTTAAACTTTTTTTTTCTTTTTTGAGACAGGATTTCTTTATATAATAGCTCTGGCTGTCCTGGAACTCACTCTGTAGACCAGGCTGGCCTCAAACTCACAGAGATCCACTTGCCTCTGCCTTCTGAGTGCTGGGATTAAAGTGCACCACCACACCAAGACTGTTGTTACTGTTTTTCATTACATTTACTTATTTATTTGTATGTATGTTGGGGGAACTCATGTGCAATAGCCTGGTTCTCTCCACTCTGTGGGTCCTGGGGATTGAACTCAGGTCGTCAGGTTTGGCAGCAGGTGCCTTTACTTGCTGAGCACCTCGATGACCCCTATTTTTAAAATCTCTGGTAGATACTTAATTTCTCTTTAGAAAGTCACTGGGAGACTGGGGCCAGTCAGGAGAAAGAAACCACATGACAACTGGAACAGACAAATTTGCTCATTTTGTTGTATTTATTTTGTGTGTCTGGGTGTTTGGCCTGCATGTATGTCTGTGCACCATGTGTGTGCCTGGTGCCCACAGAAGCCGGAAGAGGGTATCATCCCCTGGAGTTAGAGTTACAGATGGTTGTGAGCCTCCGTGTGGGTGATGGGAATTGAACCCAGGTCCTCTGGAAGTACAGCCAGTGCTCTTAACCACTGAGCCATCTCTCCAGCCACCAGCAAAGTTTAATATGAAAATCATTAATTGAAAGAGCTGGAATACTGTGGGATTGATTAGAGCGGAATAAACCAGTGGCATGTGGACTAGTGGGCAGCATCATGAACCAGCTCATACTCGCTAGGAAGCCGTTGTCAAAGACATGTTGGGGCAGGCGCCAAGAAATTAGAACTCTCTGAGGCCAGCCTGGTCTACAGGGAGAGTTCCAGGATAGACAGTTTCTACACAGAGAAACCCTGTCTCAAACCACCACCCCCCCCCAAAAAAATTACAACTTTCTTGCCCTGCTGGGAGCAAAAAGGGATAGGCCCTTTGCAAACACTGACATTTCTTCAGTTAAACACAATTCATGTTTGGCCCAGACATACGTCATTCTGAGGCATATTTACCCACTGCTGCCCCAGAGAATAGACATCTCCAAGAGCAGTTAGAGAGCTATGACGATATGAAAATTTGTAGATGAATGTTTATAGTAGCGTTATTCAAACCAAAAGAAGAAGGAATTCCAATATCTACCCACTGATGGATGCTGTGGGATGGTCTGTATGTCAAGTGTGTTGCTGATTGATCAGTAAATAAATCACTGATTGGCCATTGGCTAGGCAGGAAGTGTAGGCGGGACAAGGAGGAGAATAAAGCTGGGAAGTGGAAGGCTGAGTCAGAGACACTGCCAGCTGCCACGATGACAGACAGCATGTGAAGATGCCGGTAAGCCACGAGCCACGTGGCAAGGTATAGATTTATAGAAATGGATTAATTTAAGCTGTAAGAACAGTTAGCAAGAAGCCTGCCACGGCCATACAGTTTGTAACCAATATAAGTCTCTGTGTTTACTTGGTTGGGTCTGAGCGGCTGTGGGACTGGCAGGTGAGAGAGATTTGCCCTGACCGTGGGCCAGGCAGGAAAACTCTAGCTACAGATGGATGGTAAATACGATCTGGTACATCCATATGAGGATGTATTTATAGAAAGCAATGAAGTGCTGATATGTGCCACAGCAAGCATGGACCTCAAACTCATTGTTAATTAGTAGAGGACAACCACCAATACCTGTGTGCCACATGGCTTCGTTTTTAGGAAATTCCAGAATAGGCTGGCACATTGGGAAGTAGGTTAGCGTTGGAACAACAGGAGGGTCCGTAGCATGGTGTCCGCTAAGGGACACCTTTTCTAGGCAAATGGGTACACTCTAAAAGTGACTATGGTTTGTTTTGTACAACTCTGTGAGCTTTGGGAGTATTCTGTTGTTGTTGTTCAAGGCAGGGTTTCTCTGTGTATCCCTGGCTCTCCCAGAACTAGCTCTGTAGACTAGGCTGGCCTCAGACTCAGAGACCCGCCTACCTCTGCTGAAGGCTTGCATCACCACACCCAGCACTTTGTGTGTATTCTAAGAGTCACTGAATCACACACTTTTTAAAAATTTCAGTTCTTTCTTCTACTTTTTTTTTTTAAATGTATACAAGTGCTCTACCTGCATGTACGACTTTATGGTAGAAGAGGGCATCAGATTCCACTAGAGATGGCTATGAGCCAACATGTGGGTGCTGGGAATTGAACTCAGGACTTCTGGAAGAGCAGCTGGTGCTCTTAACCGCTGAGCCATCTCTCCAGCCCTCTTTATTTCTTTTTTTAAATTATATGTATGTGTGTGTCCATTTGTGCATATGCAGATACCTATGGAGGCCAGAGGCATCTTATCTCCTGGAACTGGAGTTACGGGGGGTTGTAAATCTACAACTTGGGTACTGGGAACAGAATTTGGGTTCCCTGGAAGAGCAGAGTGTGCTCTTAACCACTGAGCCATCTTTCTAGCCCCCAGTGTGTGTGTGTGTGTGTGTGTGTGTGTGTGTGTGTGTGTGTGTGTGTGTGTGTATGCGCATGCGCATGTATGCCTGTATGTATATGGAGACCAGAAGAGGGCCTTGGATCCCAAGGAACTGGAGTTTTTTTTTGTTTTGTTTTTGTTTTTCGAGACAGGGTTTCTCTGTGTAGCTTTGCGCCTTTCCTGGGACTCATTTGGTAGCCCAGGCTGGCCTCGAACTCACAGAGATCCGCCTGGCTCTGCCTCCCGAGTGCTGGGATTAAAGGCGTGCGCCACCACCACCCGACTGGAGTTATTTTTGAGACAGGGTTTCACTATATAGCTCTAGCTGCCTGGAATTTCCTATGTAGATCAGGCTGGCCTCACACTCGAGATCTACCTACCTCTGCCTCCTGAGTCATGAGATTCAGAATGGGCACCAACGTGCTCATCCTCTAAGGAACTGGAGTTGGAGGCACTGGGGAGTGCCTGGCTTGTTGTGTGGGGATTGAAACTGAAGTTCTCATGGTTGTGCAGCCGGCACTCCCAATTGCAGCGCGCCTCTCCAGCCCCTTGGATTACTTACCCTGAATCCAGGAAGGGTGTTTTTAAAAAGTAGAGTGGGGCCAGCTAGATAGCTCAGCAGGTAAGGGCCTCGAAGATAAGCCTGATGACCAGAGTTCAGTCCCTGGGGCCGACTCGATGAAGAGAACTGACTCCCTCAAGCTGTCCTCTGGCCTCTCCATTTACTCTCTCTCTCTCTCTCTCTCTTTTTTTTTTTTTTTTTTTCCGAGACAGGGTTTCTCTGTGTAGCTTTGCGCCTTTCCTGGATCTCGCTCTGTAGCCCAGGCTGGCCTTGAACTCACAGAGATCCGCCTGGCTCTGCCTCCCGAGTGCTGGGATTAAAGGCGTGCGCCACCACCGCCCGGCTATTCTCTCTCTCTTATGTTCAGGCACGCATGCACACATGCACAGGTCAGGGTCTTTGTTTGTTTGTTTTCAAGAATAATTAGTACAGAAAGTGTGAAAAGTGGATCCAATTTAGGAACTAACAGGCAGTAAGTCTGTAACTATCACAGCTAGCTGGGTCCTCAGTGTACCCATAGTTTTTAAATTCCCTTTGTGGAGGTGGAGGAGGGGGTGGGATGGGGTGGTGGGGCCTGAAAAGATTACCCAGGGCTTAAGAGCACTGGCTGCTGTTTCAGGGGACCTGGGTTTGGTTCCTGGCTCACGTAAGGTGGCTCACAACCACCTGTCACTCTGGTCCCAGAGGCTTCAGTACCCTCCTGAGCTCCACAGGTGCTGAGCATGCACAGGTGCACAGCCGTGCATGCAGACAAAATGCAGATACACACGAAGAGTTCCCTTTGCTGATCTCCAGTTCCTGCTGCCTTTGTGGTTGAGGTTCAGAGGATCCAGTCCCCCAGGGACTTCTCAACTGTCCATTTTCTCTTCTTTCTCTGTCCCATTTGTTTGTTCTGTTTTGTTTTTCCCGGAGCTGAGGACTGAACCCAGGACTTTGCTCTTGCTAGGAAAGCGTTCTACCACTGAGCTAAATCCCCAACCCCATCCCATTTGTTTGGTGGTTGCTTGGACAGCATTGCTTTCCTGGGGTTGGTTTTGGTTTGTTCAGGAAATCCTTTGACGTTTTTATTCTTTTTCATTTATCTTATTCATTTTTTTTTTAAATCGATCACAGCTTTTATGATCCTTACTGTATTTTGGAGAGTCGACTCTCTCTTCCATATTTCTCCTTATCTTTTATGGTATTCTCCCAGTTCTTTGTGCTAGGTGCTGATCTGATTCTAACATCTTTGCTGTTTTTACTGCCTGTGGTGGTTAATCTCAATTGCCACCTTGATTGGACTGAAGAAGGCCTAGTGATTTAGTAATGCAAACTTGGGGGTGTGTCTGTGAGTGTTTCCAGCCAGGTTAGGTCTCATATACTCCACAGATGGCCTTATCAGTTGCTGGACTTGGGATCTGAGGAGTCTGTTGTGGTGTAGAAGTGTGAAAGGTGTGGCCTGGATGGAGGAAGTGTGATTCCTGTTGCTGCCGGCTACCCACTGTGCTGCTGCGAAGTGAATTGCCTCTCCTACGCTCCACTCTCGAGGCTGCCATGCCACGCTGCCCCACACAGTCCTGGAGAAGGGAAGTCTAGTGGCCATGGACTGATGCCTCTGAAACCGTGAGCACATGTAAACCTTCCTTCTCGTACTTTGTTTTCCGCTGGCGTTTGGTCACAGCAACACAAAGCTAATCACAGGGAGCTCTCTCCGTCGGTGCTCTGTCTTTGGCCTCTGTCCCTGCTGCTGGTTTTCTGTACAATTTTCTGGGTGGAACTGACTTTTTGCTGGCACACATGTCCCGGAGCTCCACCTTGAACTCTTGTTACATTTCCAGGCTGATCTTGTTAATGATCTTGGCTGGTTCCCTGACATTATCATCATTGTCGTCATCGTCATCATCATCATCATCATTCGGTCTCCCATACTTTCCTGGATTTGCCTTGACTTTCCCTGTTCTTTCCTCTTTTGTTGCAGTATGTTTATGTGGCTCCTGTATGTACCAGTTCTTGGCTGTTATTATTTATTTGAGACAGAGTCTCATTATGTAGCCCTGGCTGGCCTCGAACTTGCTGTGTAGATCAGGCTGTCCTCAACCGCACTGCCTGAGTGCTGGAATTAGAGGCACGTGCCATTTCCTGGCTCTATTACTATTCTGACGCAGCTTTTCTGAGTATCTCCCCGTTTCTCTGTGTCTGTCTCTTTGGTGCTGGGGATTTGAACCCAGATCCTCATGTTCTGCCAGTGAGGTGCTCCCTAGCCCCTTTCTTTTCTTAGAGAGGTGATACAGTATGAATGGGACCGGATCGTCTGGATTTGAGTCCGGCTCTGCTGTGTACTGAGCTGTGCTCTCAGACTGCTTTATGCTTGGGTTTCTTCACTAGGAAGTGTAAATGATAACTTCATAGAGTCGAGAAGCAGAACTAATAAATAACACTCTTACAGCTGTGGCTGGCCCACAGGAAGTGCAATGTGAATATCAGCACTATTAATTATTTTATTAGTCATGATTCAAAAAGAACATAATTGTTCTGAGTAGAATAATTTCATATATATTAATTGTTTAAATCTGCTCAGCTAAGTAGGAATTCTGAATAGCTTGGTGTGTTCATCAAAAAACCATTTTTTTTTTTTTTTTTTTTTTAAGAACTGAGCCGGGCGGTGGTGGCGCACGCCTTTAATCCCAGCACTCGGGAGGCAGAGCCAGGCGGATCTCTGTGAGTTCGAGGCCAGCCTGGGCTACCAAGTGAGTCCCAGGAAAGGCGCAAAGCTACACAGAGAAACCCTGTCTCGAAAAACCAAAAAAAAAAAAAAAGAACTGATAAAGGACTAGGTGGTGGTGGCGGTGGCGGTGGCGGCGGCGGCGGCGGCGGCGGCGGCGGCGGCGGCGGCGGCGGCGGCGGCGGCGCACGCCTTTAATCCCAGCTCTCAGGAGGCGGAGGCAGGCTGATATCCATGAGTTCAAGGCCAGCCTGGTCTACTTGAGCGAGTTCCAGGACAGCTGTGATGGTTACACAGAGAAACCCTGTCTTGAAACATAAAAAAAAAAAGTAAAGAGCTGATGAAGGAACTGGTTTGGGAAGCTGCTAATAAATTGTATGTGATAACTTCCAATTAGCTTGCTTCTGAAGTCTTTGCAGGAGGATGCCCTGGAAGTGCCTTGTGACTTTGCATGGTGGCATTCCTGTCCTGTGGCTGGCACCTCCATTTCAGTTGTTGCTGGCTTAGTTCAGAAGGTAATCAACTGTAGGATGTTTCGAAATGGTTTGGGTGCAGTTTCTCCCAGTAGATCAGACTTTTGTATGACTTTCTTCCTATGGCTGATTTAGGCGATGTAGTTTTCTGTGGTATGAATGACTCTTTTAACGAATGCTAGAACCAACTGAGTCATCAGGCAGTCAACAGATATAAGTGTTTGAACACGTACTGGGGCACAATGGTAAACAAAACAGCCGTCTTCCCTGCCTGGGTGAGCCAGAATCTAAATGCTAGATTGTTGTATTTACCAATATAACATGAAAGGGGATGGGCTGCACAGGTGCTGGGGCCGGGGATCCAACAGAAAGCCTCGGGCTAAAACGTGAGACAGGTAACGTTTCCTTGTGGAAGGGATTCAACTTTAAGGTGAGGATGAAGGCTGAGTAGGAGATGGCCAGAGGAAGGGTTTGTAGTCAAATGTAGTCCATGGCTAGAGTTTGGTTCCCAGCAGCCACATCAGGAGGTCCACAGCCACCTCTAAACTGCTGTAAGGGATTCAATGACCTCTTCTGTCCTGCACCAGCCCACACATGTGGCATACTTACACACACATATTTAAATAAAAATAAACCTTTAAAAAAAGAGGCTAGGCTGTACAGTGAGGCCCTGTCTCAGAACAAGTGGGCACCAAAGGCGTCAGCTTGACCTTGGGTGGGAATGGTGAGCTCTGAACACTAAAGAAAGTTTGCTGGTGGGAAAAGGAGGCTGGTGGTGGGTGTGTAGGGAGATGGGGAAGGCAAGGGAGCTGGGAGAGCCTGGCTTAGTGGGGAAGTAACCTAAGGATGGTGGGAAATCTGTGTCTAGAGTGAATCCTATTACCTTGACTACTGAGTATGAGATTTGTAGAGGGAGGGGACAGAAGCCACAGGTTTCTATGAGGCTGTTATGGAACCAACGATTATGGGGGGGCTGGGAACAACACGGTAAGGTCTAGTCCATAGGATGGGTGGAAGGCTCCAGGTATGGCCAGAAGGTAAAATTCCTAAGGCTCGATTGCTGTGTGATTGATTGATGGTGTGTTGGGAGTGTCAAGCATTGTTTCCAGGCTCTCTTAGGAGCTCCTGTTCTGTGAACTTCTCCAGAGGTGAGTAAGTGCCCGCTCATCCCCTGATAAGGCACCGACAACCAACCAAAGTACAGCTCCGCCAGAGTCCAGCTCGGTGAGCCCGTGAGTTTATTAGGCCTACTTAGAGAGCATGAATGAGATATTACTTACAGGAGTATGGGTAACCCTGAAACAGCCACACCACCAAAAAGTCTCCCTCCACCATGGAATAACAGCCTCCCCGTGGCTGCATAGATAGACTCTCCGGTCTCAGCAGCCCTTCACTTTCTACCCACTTCACCACTGGCAGTGGGTGTGGGCTGACATGGCTGTGAGGGTCTTTTAGGAGGAAGAGGCCGGGATCTCAGGCAAGGGCACAGTGATCCTCACCGCCCACTTCTTCTGTGAGGAGATGTCAGTCAAGTCAGCCTGATCTTGAAGGTCACAGCTGCTCCTGTGAAGACGGTAACGACCACGTTCTTCTGATTCACCTGTGATGGTCAGCGCAGAGCTGGTCCTTGGAGGAGGCTGTGGGAGGGGAAGTGAGAGGGATCCGAATCGCTGACAGCAGCGGTTGAGATGGTCAACATAATGGTGGTAAATTCAGACACCCCCTTGGGGTTGTCTGCAGGATGGGAACGCCTAAGACAGTTCTTTTCCTCCCTTCTTTTCTGAATACTTTCAGGAAAGGAATCCTAAGCTTCAGGGGCAGGGGGAGGCAGAAGTCCACAGAGGGCCCAAGGGAGCAGCAGAGCAGATAAGTGAATATATTGAAGCCAGTGGCGGAGGATTTCTAAATGATTGAGACCTGTGAAGGGAAAAGCTAGGGCTAATCACTTGGTTTGTATTAGAATTGGAAGTATCAGGGTGAGCTGATTGTTCTCTGTATAAAGGCCAGTGCAGGTGCAGATAGCATGTGTGCACATGCGTGTGTATGCTCACCTGCACTGCCTAGCTCCACCCCTGAGACCCATGGCAGTGAGGACACAGGGAATCTAGATTCAGGGTTTCTGTTCGTGTCTGTGGTCCTGGGACCGGAACCCAGGGCCTCACACATGCTAGGGAGGCACTGTTTCTTGCTGTGAATGTGGCACATGCTGCTTGTGAACTCTTTGTTGAATAAAGGAGTAGATCTGTTAGACTGACTCACAGACTGTCCTGTGCCTGCCTGAGCCTAAGGCTGTGGTCACTGTTATGCCCAGATCACCCCCAGAGAGACCACCAAAGACCAGGGATGTCCAGAATGCAACAGCAAGGTTTATTGCAGGCGGTGCGCAGTACACGCCGGCCAGGGGACTCGTCCCCAAGCACTTGTCGCAGCGAGCCAGGGAGGAGGAGTTAGTCTTTTCCTTGTGAGGCTAGCTTTTTTTTTTTTAATTTATTTTTCTATTATCAGCTTGATACAGTATAAATTCTTATCCTAATAGTGAAATGTTTCACTGAGGCTTGCCCAGTAATTTAGTAAAACCAAAACTTATTATAAGCCACAGTCATCCTAGGGTCCCCCCTGCTATATAGCCTCCCTGGTTCTGTGGGTTGCAGTCTGATTGTTCTTTGCTTTATATCTAGTATCCACTTATGAGTGAGTACATACCATGTTTGTCCTTCTGGGTTTGGGTTACCTCACTCAGGATGATATTTTCTAGTTCCATCCATTTGCCTGCAAATTTCATGCTGTCATTGTTTTTCTCTGCTGAGTAGTACTCCATTGTGTATATGTACCACATTTTCTTAATCCATTCTTCAGTTGAAGGGCATCTAGGTTGTTTCCACGTTCTGGCTATTATGTATAGTGGTGCTATGAACATAGTTGAGCATGTATCTTTGTGGTATGATTGAGCATTCCTTGGGTATATGCCCAAGAGTGGTATGACTGGGTCTTGAGGTAGATCGATTCCCAATTTTCTGAGAAACCGCCATACTGATTTCCACAGTGGCTGTACAAGTTTGCATTCCCACCAACAGTGGAGGAGTGTTCCCTTTGCTCCACATCCTCTCCAACACTGACTGTCATTAGTGTTTTTGATCATAGCCATTCTGACAGGTGTAAGGTGGTATCTCAGAGACGTTTTGATTTGCATTTCTCTGATGACTAAAGATGTTGAGCATTTCTTTAAATGTCTTTCAGCCATTTGTGATTCTTCTTTTGAGAATTCTCTGTTGAGCTCTTTAGCGAGGCTAGCTTTTTAAAGGCAAAAACCACAAGCCCCTCTAGGTTGTGGGGGAGTTAGTACGGGTACAATTCTAATTGGCTCAATCTTCCCGGGCCTCCGTGTTATCTTATTTTAGTTTGTCTGTTTGCTTTGTCAGAACCTTTACAGCCCATCTCCGGAGTTGAGGCATGCTATCTCTGGGGTTGGGATATCTCGTGGTTAATCAGTCACCACCAGATAGCCAGACATCCTGGCTTTGTACTTGACTATCTCTGGCATTTGGGGTATTCTGTGGTTAATTAGTTGCTACCAGACAGCTCTTCAGACATCCTGACTTTGTACTTTTGGGTTCCTAGGGCTGATGCCATTATTTCTGGGAGCTTGAAATTGGCCTGGGTCTATCTATATTAAGATATCTTTGTCTAGGCCCCCTTTTTTGTCTTAGAGAATAGAGTGAGGGTCTCACATTCCCCACTTCTTTTGGTCCTAGCGGGGCTCAATCATGGGCCCCTGGCCATTTCTAACTCATGGAGTCCCCGAGTACCTTCCTCAGGGTTGGCATATAACTTGAACTCAGTGGTACTGACTGGTGTATACCCTCTTTGTACCATCAGCTGAATTGTGCC
Organism: Peromyscus californicus insignis; assembly: GCF_007827085.1. Lineage (NCBI taxonomy): Eukaryota > Metazoa > Chordata > Mammalia > Rodentia > Cricetidae > Peromyscus > Peromyscus californicus. The sequence goes on from NW_026294573.1 coordinate 35,419,096, forward strand.
AAGCCTTTGTTTCATAAATTGTACTAGCCTGTTACGGATACAGCGTCCGAAGATGAGTAAGATGATGAGAATCATGGTGGGCCCTACTAGACTGGAAATTAAGGTAGTTAACCAGGGGGACCAATTGAATAACCCCTGATACCGGGAACTCTGTTGGTCTTTTTGTCTATCTTTTATCCCTTTATGGATCTCATCTAAATTTCTAGTAACCACTCCTGAGTGATCTCTATAGAAACAGCATTCTTCTCCTAGGGCCTTGCACAATCGCCCCCGTTGTAAAAAGAACAATTCCAGCCCTCTTCAATTCTGCAGGGTAAGTTGTGCTAATGAATCAAGAGACTTTTGGAGAAACCTAACAGAAGTTTCTAACTTATCAAGGTTTACGTCTATTAGATGTCTTAATTCTTGAAACTTATTTTGCTGTAAAACCATGGAGGCGGCTCCTAATCCGGCTCTGGTGGCCCCTAAGCCGAGGAGTGTGGTCACCACTAGGGCTGTCATGGGTTCTCTCTTTGATCGTGGGGCTAGTCGGGCCACTCCCTCTTCATTGCTGTGATATAACACACGAGGAAGCATCAACACCAGGGCACAAGATTCATTCCATAAAAACAAAAGCTCAGTAGCCACACAAGGGGATAGTCCGGTCTTACGACAGAGCCAGCATACCCCTGCATCTGTCAGTTGGAGCCATAGAGGAGTGGTGGAACTAGCCTTTTGGCACCTGGACCAGTATTCGTCCTGATAATTTTCAGAGGTGACACAGATCATAGTATTAACCAACGGGAAGGAGAGCCCAGTGGGGTCCTCTACGGTTGGGTCACCCCACCTGCATCTTGAAGGGCTGCCTTCCGTGTTGAAATGCCCTTTCACTCCTATGGCTTCGAGGAAGGAGGGGCGTCTGTGTAAGCACATCCAACAGGAGGTGGTTAATTCTGATCAGGAGTAGCGCTAGAAACGCCATATGCACTGCCGACAGGGCGAGCCCTTTGTCCTCAGGCAATTTGTAGAACTGGGGGGGGGTGCCCTATCCTTGTGAGTAATGGGATAAGTGGCCCGATACTCTGTGATTAGTTGCATTGGGGGTACTGTGATTCTGGTTTGGGGAACGGATTGCATAGGCCCAACAATTTGGGGCTCCTGGGAAGGCTGCACGCTCCTTCTTATTGAGAAAAGCAATCCCTGGTCGCGTCCCTGCTGATATAACCGGAGGCCCCACATGCCTCCCATATCCCAGTTGAAGGCCTGTTTTCCTGCCTCTGTAATGGTCACCTGGATTGGGTTGCACTTGTATTTGGAACACCAACCATACAAGGGGTTGGATGCGAGACGAGTCTGAGTGACTTGCTGAACCTTGAGGTCACCCTTTGGTGTTATCCAATGTCCCATTCCCATTTGCTCACATCCCCAGTTAGCACAGTAATAATCACCTGCACCCCCACACTGAGTTACCTCCTTTGCAGTTCTGTTGTTTCCAAGGCATACGTAAAAAGGGGTGTCTTGTAACACAGTTCTCTTCAGTACATGAGAACACCTTGGGCTTTTTGAGCCGCTAGTCAAAGGGAGAGTACATCCCTTGGTTCCACTGCATTCTGGTCGTCCTTCGTGGGCTGGTGTCCAATCTCCTACATCTCAAGAGCCTCGGGCCAAGTCACAGAGGTTGAAGTAAAGCTCGGGCCACCATACTTCAGGAACTGTCTCGTATGGAACTGTCTCTCGGGTGGAACTGTTAAGGACTTCCCCATTACCGGCATTGACCATTGCCCACGTCACCTTCTGAGGTTGGTGAGGATTGAGCATGGTCCTGCTTACTGTCTGGAGGGTCCCCACCAGACATAGAAACAGGACTGGGGATCATGGTGTTGGAGCTTGAGTTTCAAGGGGTTGTCTGGATCAGGCCTTGTTGTCCAATTCAATCCTTCTGATGCAGGGTCGGAGACTGGGCGCACATGAGAGTGATGAATCCATGGAGCGATCCTGTCTACCTTGAGTGCGGAGGGGGTAGTTAGGATGACTAGGAATGGTCCTTTCCACCTGGGCTCTAGGGTTCGGCGTTGGTGTCTGTGGACTAGGACCCAGTCCCTGGACTGGAAGCTGTGAGGCTTAGGGGGAGAAGAGGATGAATACATAGCTTGCAACTGGAGCCATATATCCGCTTGTACTTGGGACAAGAACTTTAGACTCTTAATAAGATCTGTGTCATCTGTCTGTATCACCAAATCTGTTTGCAAGCTAGGTATGAGGGGAGGGGGTTGCCCATACATGATTTCAAAAGGGGTTAGTCCCAGCTGATAGGGGGAGTTCCTTACTTGGAACAATGCTTAGGGGAGAAGAGCCACCCAGTCACCGCCGGTCTCCAAGGCTAATTTTGTAAGGGTCTCTTTTAGGGTCTGATTCATTCTCTTGATCTGTCCAGATCTCTGGGGCCTATATGCACCATGTAATTTCCATTCGGCTCCCAGTGCAGTGGCTGTGAGATGAAGGCAGGGCCTTTATCCGACCCAATCGTGTGGGAAGCCAAACCTGGGGAGGAGCTCCTCAAGTATCTTCTTATCCACCTCATAGGCTGTTTCATGCTTAGTGGGGTAGGCTTCAGTCCATTCTGAAAAGGTGTCTATAAAAACCAACAGGTATCTATATCTATATTTACCTGGTTTGATTTCTGTGAAGTCTACCTCCCAGTACGTACCTGGGCGAGTTCCTCTCATCCGGACACCTATTGCTCCTTTTGCTTTGTAGGTGTTCACTAGCTGGCAAGCTTTACATTCGGCTACAGTCTTATCAATTGGGTGATTGGCTTGCCGAATCTTTAGTGGGGACGCAGAGATTAATTCCTTAAGCTTTCGGGTTCCTAAGTGGGAGGCCTGATGGATCCTCTGGAGCATGTGCTTCCCTAGTAGTCTCAGGAAACGTACTTTTCCCGGTAGGTAGCTGCCACCATCCACCTTTTTTATATGCTCCCTCCACTTGAGTAACCCAGGTTTCCTCATCTGAGTTGTAGCTTGGCAAGAGGGGCAGGCTGCGAGGGCCTGGATCGGCCAGGATGGTTAGGGCCGCTGTGGTCTCTAGCAAGGCTGCTTCCTTTGCCGTCCAGTCCAGGGTTGTTTCCTTTAGTGACAGTACCTGTCCCCCTCTGGTGGCCCGGACAATGCATCACCGCCAGTTTCCTTGGGAGCCAGAGTGCCTGTAGCAATTCTGCTATTTCTTGTTTATTTTTAATAGTCTTTCCTTCTGCGGTGAGTAGCCCCCTCTCCATGTATATTGCCCCATGGATGTGTAGGGTGGCAAAAGCGTACCTGCCGTCTGTATAGATGTTGACTCTTTTATCTCTGCCCAGGTGCAAGGCTTTTGTTAATGCTATCAGTTCAGCTCTCTGAGCTGAGGTCCCAGCAGGTAGGGCTTCTGCCCAGACCACCGTGTGGGCTGTAGTCACTGCAGCCCCAGCATACCTGCGTCCATCACGTACAAAGCTGCTTCCATCCATGAACCAAGTCTCTTCTGCATTTGTCAGTGGCATATCACGAGGATCAGGTCGGACGCAGTGCACCTGGGCTAAAACTTCAGCACAGTCGTGGAGAGGGGCCTCTAAATCAGGGTCAGGCAGCAGGCACCTTGAATGTTATTCTGCCTGGATTTAAGAGCAGAGCTTGGTAATGAGTCACTCTAGTATTGCTCAGCCATCTATCGGGGGGCTGTTTCAATACTGATTCCAGGGCATGGCAGGTAGCCACCACAAGGTTTTGTCCTAAGGTTAGCTTGTCAGCATCCTTAACCAATAAAGCCACAGCCACAATGATGCGTAGACATGGGGGCCACTGGGCTGCCACAGAGTCCAGCTTCTTCGACAAGTAGGCAACCGGCCTTTTCCATGGCCCAATGTTTTGGGTTAGTACCCCTTTGGCTATTTGTTTTCATCTACATACAGGAGGAAGGGCTTATGGATATCAGGGAGGCCCAAGGCTGGGGTTTCTAGTCATTTCTGCTTAATGGTATCAAAGGCAGTCTGCTTCCCCAGGTCCCAGGTCAGGGTCTGTTCCTTCGTAGCCTCATAGAGGGGGCGAGCAATTTCAGTGTACCCTGGGATTCAGAGTCTGCAAAATCCTGCAGAGCCCAGGAATTCTCTGCCTTGTCTCACTGTCTTAGGTACAGGTATTTTTAACACAGTTTCTTTCTGGCTTCAGAGAGTCATCTCTTTCCCCCTTTTAGTACATATCCAAGGTAGGTTACCTGTTTCTTGCAGATCTGAGCCTTTTTTGCTGAGGCCCGATAGCCCAATGTCCCCAGGGCCTTCAAAAGGTCCCTGGTTCCACTTAAGCATTCCTTTTCCAACCTGGTGGCTATTAGTATATCATCTACGTATTGTAGAAGAGAGACATGTGGGTGCTGAGAGCGATACTGACTCAGGTCCTCATGGAGAGCCTCATCAAATGTAGTAGGAGAGTTCTTAAATCCTTGTGGCAGTCTCATCCAGGTCAGTGGTCCACTCACCCCAATGTCTGGATCATGCCATTTGAAAGCAAAATATCCCTGGCTACTTGGGGCGAGTGGGAGACTAAAGAAAGCATCTTTTAGGTCAATAACTGTGTGCCACCTCTTTTCTGGTGGGAGCATACTCAGCAGGGTGTAAGGGTTAGGCACAGTGGGGTGGCTGTCCATTACCCTTTTGTTGACTTCTCTGAGGTCCTGGACAGGGCGATAATCATTTCTTAAACGGCAGGAGGGGTGTGTTCCACGTGGATTGAACAGGTCGCAGGACTCCTTGCAGGAGCCGCCTTATGTTGGGGGTAATTCCCCTCTTGGCCTCTAAAGTCAAAAGATACTGGCGGACTTTGACTGGATCTGCATTAGTCTTAAGTTCTACATATTCTAGAGGCCGGTGCTTAGCCAACCCCATTCCCCCTGTCTTGGCCCAAGCGGCTGGGAATTCTTGGAGCCAAATGTTCATGTTTAGGCTGGGAGCCGATTTCTGCTTATGGAGGCGATATTCTTCCTCCAGAGGCATTGTCAAGAACACCCCGATGGTCTTTCCATTTGGATGTCTGACTCAGGCGCCTGCATCTGTGAAATGGATCTGCGCTTTCATTTTTGTGAGCAGATCGCACCCAAGCAAAGGATATGGGCATTCAGGGATGACTAAGAATGAGTGGGTTACCCGTCCCACTCCCAGGTCCACCGCTCTTCAGGTAGTCCACGGATAAGGTTTGGTGCCCGTCGCACCTTGCACCTAGGTTTGCTTTCCTGACAAGGGGCCTTTGGGTGTCAGGAGTACCGAGCTTTCCGCCCCTGTGTCCACCATGAATTGGTTAGGTTTCCCCTCCACTCTCAGAGTTACCCTAGGCTTGGGCAGGGGAGCCGAGCCCCGTCCCCCCTAATCACTATCCTCCTCTTCCAGGGTGGTGAGGATGGGAGTTGGCTTTCTTCGCCGACACATCTCTCTTATTCCTGTTCTTGGGGCATTCTTTGGCCCAGTGTCCTTCTTCCTTACAGTATGCGCACCAATTCTTTCCTAGTTTAGACCGAGGCCTCTTGCTTTTCTGTTTCCTGCCTTGGCGGCCAGGAGCACTCTTTCCATCTCTGCTTGCTGTCGCTCCAGTATCTTAGGCTCCTTTCTTGTCTCTTTTCTTTCTTGTCTTCCCTCTCGGCATTCTCTTTCCTTTCTTTCTTCTTTCTGATCCTCTGTCTCCCTCTTATTATAAACCTTTTCCTCCACTGCCACTAAGTCCCTCAAGCTCCTCTCCCCTAATCTAAAGACGGTAATTTTCTTCTAATAGCTGGCGCTGCCTGATTAACATAAGCTAGGATGACGGTCTGCTGTGCCTCCTCAGCCTCCAGGTTGTAGGAGGAGTATTGTTTGAAAGCCCCCATCAACCTTTCTAGGTATGCAGCTGGACTCTCCTCATTTCCCTGTTTTACATCATAGATTTTAGCCATAGTAGTAGGTCTGCGTGCAGCAGCCTTGAGACCTGCCAACAGAGCCTGGCGGTAGACACAGAGACTCTCCTTACCTTCTGCTGTTATAGTCCCAGTTAGGGCGGGTGAATGGGAATGCGGCCACGGCCAAGGTGGGGTCAGCCAGAGGGGCACCCGTTGGTCCTGGGACCAGCTTCCGGGCATTCTCCAGTATCCTATTTCTTCGGTCGTGAAGAGGACCCCCAAAAGCTGCTGAGTTATCCCATGTGGGCTGGTGGGTGAAAAGAACAGTCTCTAATAGGTTAGTTATGTCTTGGGGGTCTTTGGAAAACGATACATTTTGAGCCTTCCGATTATATCGGTCACTAGTGGTTAAGGGCCAATAGTGGAAGGGTTTGTTCCCTAAATCATCAGGCGGGCCGGTGGGCCTGAGGGGGAGGGCCACAGTGGTGTCTGGGTGTGGGGTTCCCCCTCTCTTGTGGCGGGTTGATTGAGCCGCCCCCCCCCCCCCGTCCGCCCCTGATGGTTGGGGTACTTGGGTCTGTTCCGCAGGCGCCATGGGGCGCACACGGGGCGGTTGAGGAGAGTAGGGGGTTGGAAAAAGTTCCGCTTGAGGAGTTCCTCCCTAGAGTACTGCAGCAGGCTTTTTCTTCTCTTTTTTTTCTGGTCTGCTGGGGAACTAACTCCTGGGCTGAGTGGTCAAGACCTGAGTGCCCCGAACCTGCTGTGGGGGCAATGGTTTAACCCAGGGGAGAGATCCACCCTCCCTATTTATCAAGCCTTTCCAGGTAACAATATAGGGGACTTGCCGGGTGGTGGTGGCGCACGCCTTTAATCCCAGCACTCAGGAGGCAGAGGCAGGCAGATCTCTGTGAGTTCAAGGCCAGCCTGGTCTACAGAGCGAGATCCAGGAAAGGCGCAAAGCTACACAGAGAAACCCTGTCTCAAAAAACCAAAAAACAAACAAACAAACAAAAACCAAAAACAATATAGGGGACTTGGTTGGGGTGGCCAGAGCGAGGGTGGGAGACAATCTCCTCTACTCGGTGGATAGTCGCGGCATCAAAGGTCCCGCCTGCTGGCCACCCGACATGGAAGGTTGGCCACTCAGCTGAACAGAAAGTGACCCATCTCCTTTTCTTGATGATCACACTGTTGTTGCTGGCGGTATCCTGGACCACCAGTGAGCAAGGGTTAAGTCTAGGGGTGAAGAGGGGGTATTCCCCATAGTAGAAGGAGAAAGTTGGAGATAGAAACTGAAGAAGAGAGAAAACAAGACGACAGCAACCACAACGGAACACAAAAAGACTGACCATTTCCTGGGACAAAGTACAAAGTGGCACTTCCCCCCCGCGGTGGGGAAGATACCCAGAGATGCTCCTAACGGGTCGATGAATGCTCAGGAGAGGCTCCTGATCATTCCCCGGAGGAGACTGCTGAAACCAAACGGTCACTTCTGAGGTGGCCTCAAGCGTCTCGGGACCCGAGGGTCCCTTGCCCAAACCGGGGATCGAGACGTCTCTCTTTCCCTCCGGGTTCACTGTCCGGGCACGTCTGTCCCAGTGAGAGCCTGCAAAGTACAAAACAGTCGACCGATGCAAAACGAAGGGAATGCTCGTTCCCCAGAGACTGGAGTTACAGACAGTTGTCAGCTGCCCTGTGGGTTCGAGGAGCCAAACTCAGGTCCTCTGTAAGAGCAGCAAGTGCTCTTAACACCTGAGCCATCTCTCCACTTAGTTTTTAAATTTACGGGCTTCCCCGTCTGTTGTTGGCAGGATGAGGCTGTACATATGCACACTCGTCTCCCTGTAGATCACTTCCACGTAGCCGTGTGCTCTAGGCTCGAGTCTGTGTTGCACATCCTTTGCTTCATTCTCTCTGCATTTCCTCCCCTGTCCTCGAGGACCCTGTTCACCTTTTCTCTGTTCTGTGGTGGCCTTTGTGAACTGCCACACTTCCTTGCCCTCTGGCTTCCATTTGGGACCAGTTGACGGAACTGGGTGAGCACGAGGTTAGAGTGTTTTTATCACTCAGCTGCTGCTGCCACTGTCCTAGAAGAAGCTGTGCCCTGCATCTCGCTGCTTCCGTCTCACGCCTGTCTTCTCCTGCCAGCGTGTCCACAGCTGCTGGGACACCTTCCTCTCTTCTCACCCTTTCAGGAGAGGAGGAGCAGCCTCCCGCCCTTGCTAGTCTCCCAGCGGCTCTTTTAAACCCTGCCCACACAGCTTACAGAAATCCTGCCATCACACCTCCTCCGGGATCCCTTCTGGGTGTTCAGTGTGCTTCCTGTCAAGGCCCAGCAGCAGACACGCTGCAAAGAACCCGAGAATTGTGGCTCCCTTGCTAACTGGGCATTTGAACTGTTGTTAATTTTGTCTTTAAAATCTGTGTGGCCGGTGGGCACCCCTGCACAGGACTGTTTTAAAGTCATATGTATGTGTGTGCATGCCATGGGGGTCAGAGGACAACTTGGAACTTTCCTTCTACCGTATGGCTCTCTGGGATTGGAGTCAGGTTGCCAGGCTTGGCAGCAAGCGGCCCCACCCGCTGAGCCGTCTCACTGGTCCCTTGTGCAGGACCTCTCACTGTTTGTTGCAGAGCTGAGTTAAGGTGTAGGAACATTGTAAATTTCAGTCATGGAGTCAATACTGTGACTCATAACAAATATAATTCTGAAGTGTTTAAAGGGGAAAACAGAGACCTCCCAAGGATGCACCTGTCACACCCCATCCTGTTCCCGAGGAGCAGCTAGCATAACAATTACAGTGCCTCTCAGGCCTTTATATGTATATGTTTAGCATCAAATAAAGGTACATATGTCTATATAGATAAACCTATGCCTCTGTATATCTGTCTGAGGAGGCTCATTTTTAGAATCCACTAGTGGTCCCACTATGTTTTGTCCTGTGTCTCTTAATAATTACAGCTTGGAGTTAGTTTTGTTGTGAGAGAAGGTAAATTTTCATTGGAGATATTGTGACACATACGTTTGGTCTTAAACTCTGTCTCCTGGCAATATAACTCCTAAAATCTTTAGAATACCTGAAGTGATCTCTTGGTGTGTGCCAGTGGCTTGACTGATAGCTGGCAGTTACTGTATGGCTGCAGGATGGAGGCTGGTTGTTTTAATCATTTTTCTCTTGCTATGATAAAATACCATGTCCAAGGCAACTTACAAAAGAAAGCATTTAACTTGAGGCCTACAGTTTCAGAGGGTTAGTCCATGACCATCATAGCAGGGAGCATGGCAGCAGGCAGGCAGGCTTGACTCTGGAGCAGTAACTGAGAGCTTACACCTTGAGACACAACCACAAGTCAGAGAGTGTGACACGGAATGGCTTGAATCTGTTGAAACCTTAAAGCCTACCCCCAGTAATACACTGCCTCCAACAAGGCCACACCTCCTAATCCTTTCCAAACAGTTCCATCAACTGCGGACCACATATTCTAACATAGGAGCCTATGGGAACTATTCTCATTCAAACTGTACTTTTTTTGAAGAGACTGAGGTAGGAGTGAAGAATTGGGACCTTTAGTCTCACCCTCCAAACTTTTCAGGGATATAAAGTTGGATACCAATGGCCATGGTGTAAACATTGGTCCATGTACCAAAGTTTCCACAAAACATGAAAGGATGGGGTTAAACAGGTGAAGATTCCTGGGGTGCCAGCTGCAGAGGCTGTGGAAGCCCTGTGTACCCTTTCCTTTATGTGATCTGTCTCTTCATCTGTATCCTTCATAAAGTCTTACATTCAACTGCTAAATGTGTTTCTTTGGGATTTGTGAGCCAGTCCAACAAATGAATGGAACCAAGGCAGGAGGTCTGGAGAACCCTGATTTGTAGCCCCTGGGTCAAAAGTACTGGGAAATCCAGATGGGGCTTGTGATTGGCATCTGGCATGGGTCTGTGACTGTGCTCTCAGCCAATGGGATCTGATGTTAGCAGAGCGGAGTCGGATTAGAGGACTCTGCCAGTGTCCACTGCTGCATCATGCTGCTTGCTGCCTGGGCAAGGGCCTCGCACCTGCTGTAGAAGTGTTGAGACGATATATAGTTTATAGTCTATAGTTTCTATAGAGTACAGTTTATAGTTTATAGTATAGTTTATATAGGGTATAGTTTATACTTTGGCTACTCCCCATACAGCTTCAGTTTCTCTCTATTTTTCATTTTAAAAATTTCGGATAACCGTCATATGTTTTCTCACAATTGTGATGTCTAGACTTCATATGAAGATATAAAATCATGTTTTTGTATACAACCAGAAAGGAAAAGTGAAACTGGGGGGGGGGGCAAAAGGGACTAACTGGAGGGGCAAAACCAAAAAGGACGTGTAAAGGGATGTGAGACGGCGTACGGTCACCGTACAATATATATATACATGCACAAGAACTTTGAAAACAAAATGAAAAAGGGCTGAGTGATGGATGGCTCAGGCAAGCGCCGGCCTTGCAGGCATGAAGACTCGTGTTCCAGCCCAGAACCCAGGGAGAGAAAGCCAAGTAGTGGTGTGCCCTTGTTGTCCTAGAGCTGCAGGGGCAGAGGCTGGGGATAAATGCCTGGACCATTAGCCAGCCGGCCAAGACTGTAGAGGGAGCTCCAAGCCGGGGAGAGACGTTGTCTCAAAAAACAACCCAGATGGCTCCTGAGGAATGATACCTGAGGTCATCTTCGAGCTTCCACATGCACACGTATCCATGTGCATGTGCTCCATACATGTGTAAACACATGCATATGCATACACATACAAGAATTACTTTTTTTCTAGGTTCTTTCTGGGGCTTCTGGGGAGTGTATAGCCCCTGACGCACTGGCTCAGACTCACATGACTGTACACTGAGGGCGTGACGGAGCTACTCAGTATCGGGAGTTGGCCTTCAGGACTCTGAGATAATGAATGTGTTTTGCTGTAAAATGTTTAGTCTGCCCCTACCTTGTTTCAGCAGCAGAAGAAAATGAGTTGAAAGGGGTTTGAGCATGGCAGCAACATTTGATGTTAGAAATGGTTATGAGCTGGGCATGCTAGCACATGCTTGAGGTCTCAGCCAGCACTCAGAGGCTGAGACAGAAGGATCATAGCTTTGGGCCAGTCTGGGCTACACCCGCAAGTTCTAGGTCAGCCTAGGCTGTGTGGAGACCCTTGTCTTGAACAATACAAGAAAGAACCAAACAATGATCCTCTGTACAAAATGGATGCAGAGGGTATAAACGGATTTGTGGAAACAGTAATGGCCTGGACGAGGGTAGTGATGGTGGGAAGGCATATGATGTCATTTACTTGAGGGCTGGAGATAGTTCAGTGGTTAATAGTGCTTTACTGCTCTTACAGAGGGCTGAACTTCAGTTCCCAGCACCCACCTCAAGTGGCTCACAACCACCCATAACTCCAGCTCTGGAGGATCTGAGCTCCTCTTCTGGACTCCTGAAGCACCTGTGCTTATACTTGCATATACCCCACCATACACACAAATATACACGTATTTTAAAAAGGGCTAGAGAGATGGCTCAGTAGTTAAGAACGTGTATTGTTTTTCTAGAGGATTCAGATTGGGTTCTCAGCCCCGGCATTGAGCTGCTCACAACTGCCTGTAATTCCAGTCACAGGGGATCTGATACCCTCTCTGGCTTCCCTGGGACCTGAATGCATGTGGTGTACATACACATACAGGCATGTAGGTATACCCACGGATAAACATAAATCTTTTAAAAATCGAGAGCAGCCGGGCAGTAGTGGCGCACGCCTCTGCCTCGGGAGGCAGAGGCAGGCGGATCTCTGTGAGTTCGAGGCCAGCCTGGTCTACAGAGCTAGTCCAGGACAGGCTCCAAAGCTACAGAGAAAAACCAAAAAAAAAAAAAAAAAAAATTGAGAGCTATGCCGGGCAGTGGTAGTATTCAGGAGGCAGAGGCAGGAAGGAGGACCTCTGTGAGTTCGAGGCCAGCCTGGTCTAAAAACAAGTTCCAGGACAGCCAGATCTATTACACACAGAAACCCTGTCTCGAAAAACCAAAACCAAACCAAACCAACCAAACAAAGCAAAAAAAAAAAAAAAAGAATTGAGAGGCTAGAGAGTTGGCTTAGTCATTAAGAATACTTGCTGCTCTTTCAGAGGACCCAGGTTCAGATCCCAGTATCCACATAGCAGCTCACAACCATCTATACCTCCAGTTTCAGGGAATCTGATGACCTCTTCTGGTCTCTGCAGGCACTAAGCACACACATGGTACACACACACACACACACACACACACACACACACACACACACACACAAAACACTCAATATATATGGAATCAAAATAAACTTTTACAGTCAGACATAATGGTGCATGCCTTTAATTCTAGCACTTGGGAGGCAAAGGCAGGTGGATCTCTGTGAGTTTGAGGCTGGCCTGGTTTACAGAGAGAGTTCCAGGATAGCCAGGGTTGTTACACAGAGAAACCCTGTCTTGGATAAACAACAAAAACCAAAAAAATTATTTGAGAGCTTATAATTGCCAAAAATTGGCTTTTGGCGTGAGTGAGGTCACGGATGAGCAGGTGCTGAGTAACCTGGAGAGGTTCCCTTGAGGCAGGCACCTTGCCATGACTCAGTGATTGCTCTTTATTTGGAAACTGTCTCTATAGTTTCTTCATGTATAAGGATGATGATAGCTTTATATCTCAATGGCTTTTTTTGTTTTTACTTTTAGGTCATGTAGGAAATTGTAAATCATGTGAAGATGGGACTCTTGGTATTTGTGCGCAACCTGCTGCTAGCCCTGTGCCTCTTCCTGGTCCTGGGATTTTTGTATTATTCTGCTTGGAAGCTGCACTTACTCCAGTGGGAAGACTCTGGTAAGTACAGCCACTGTGGTTCACCCCAAGCCTGTCGCTTGCCTGTAGCTGCAATGTCTGTGGGAGTAGGCATAGAAATCTGCCCCCATTCAGTTGCTGCAGGCTGAGACCTTTGATGCTTTCTCTCACTTCAATCTGCATGCCGTGGCAAATCTGTTTCCTTTACGAGCTCAGTGAGAATGTGCTATTCTTCCGTTCAAACCTCAGACTGTACCCGGATTTCTAGTTCCCAAAGGCTTTTGTCTTTTCTAATTAGTCAAATGTACCCCACCCTTACTTCTCAGTTACTGCCTTGGGGTTTGGGATTGAAGTTGGTTTATTTTTCTGCCCTCAGAACATTCCTCTTTACTTTTTCCTTGCATTTTCAATTTGATATTGTCTTTGTTTTATTTCCCCTGAGGAAACTGTCTCCTCCATCTCTTCAGCCCTTTGGTATTGAACTTGCGTCTAACTAGAATACTGTGACCCAGCAACTCCCAACACCTCCCTCCATGTGAGCGTCTGGCCTCAGGTGTTACAGTGCCCCCCTCATGGCCTGACAGCCTGGTTTCTGTTCCTCAATGTCCTCTGTGTTACAGGCGTGCAGTTGAGGGGATGACATTACTTGACATCCATCATTGTACATTTCGTTCTTGGCTACAGCTTGAAGCATCACATGGGGAAGCCCCATGGTGGCTCTTCTTTGGCCGTTTTGTTTAATCTTAGCCTGGTTTAGGAAACACTGAGTTGCCTAGTCTGATTCCCAGTGATGCGTCTTCTCAAAACCAATTCTATTTTTGTGGACAGCTCCTGGATATCAGTGTATAACTAACTAGTCTAGAGCATGGGGTCAGTCTCTGGGCCAAGGTTTAAACGAGGTGGAAGATGTGGCTGTTGGCTGGCTTGCCGCTGGACTGAGCCCTAACACAGCAGCTGTTGCTGTGGAGTAGACCAGGTGTTCCTCACATGGCCCAAACGACTTGGGTAATTTTAAGCTGAACTTTAAAATACCATGTTAAATCTTTATTGCTTTGTGTAGAATGTTCCTGCCTCTTAAATGTTTAGCTTGGGCTGGGGCTGAGTTCAGCTGGTCAAGTGCCTACCTAGCATGCACAAAGCCCAGCCCCAAGTAAAACTAGTCTTGGTGGCTCATATATGTAATCCTAGTACTCAGGAGGTGAAGTCAGGATTAGAAGTTCAGGGTCATCCTTGGCCATGTACTGAGTTCAAAGCCATCCTGGGCTATATGACACTCTGTTTAAAAAAAAAAACGCTCAGCTTATGGTTGCCACTGCTTTATGTTTCAAGAAGTTATTAAAATTTTTCTGTCTTGATTTATTTTTAGAATTCAGGTTGAGTGCTCCAAAGTAAGGAGCCTTTATATCAGACAGTGTAGAATTCTGAATGGTGGCTCCATGCCAGTCTTACGCTAGGAACAGAGGCCTTTTTTTTCCCCATCGCGGTCATAACTAAGGATCAAATAATATTTTCCTAGAGAAGTAAAAAGGAATTAGCATTATGGAAGACCCATAATATCAGGCATCCAGCCAGACAATATATACAGTTTATTTCATCTAATTTAATTCTTAATACCAGTCTGTGAAGATGCCTTTAATCCTCATTTTCCAGTTGGACAAACCCCAGCACTTAAGTAATGTACCGGGGTCACACAGTTGAGCTGGACCTGAACTCGGATTTTCCATCTTTAAGACCCATTTCACATTGAATGCTACAACAAATACTGAAGAGAGAGTTTAAGTCTGTACTCTACTTGATAAAAAGAGAAGGAAAGGTTCTCAAAGAGGCAGTAAAAAGCGAAGAAGGGAATAAGAGGAAAGAGAGACAGAAGCTGGGCGGTGGTGGCCCACACAGTAATCCCAGCACTCAGGAGGCGGAGACAAGCAGATCTCTATGAGTTCGAGGCCAGCCTGGTCTACATTGAGAGGTCCAGAACAGCTTATGTCACCTAGTGAGACTCTGGCTCAAAAAAGAAAAAAAAAAAAGGAGGTGGGGGGAAGAGGGGGTTGAGGAGGAGACGTGGAGGTTGGTTAGGTTGCGTTGGTAGCTGCTCACAGCCACTGTGCTGTCTGTGGGCCTGGCTGGTTAATTCCTAGTGACCACCAGGTGTGTTTTGTATTGTGAGCTGATGAACCAGCATGCACATGTTCCTGATAGTGTCTCTCAAGCCTCTTAGATCCTTGACGTGGGGTGGGTTGTTGAGTCCATCTCACTGTGGTATCTCTGTGTTGTGGTGTCAGAGGGAGAGGAGCAAGCCTAGATGGGTTAGCAATCAGAGAGGGGCCTTCACTCAGCAAACAGAGGCAAGCCCAGATGGTTACCTTGATGGGGGTTGGGGAATGTGTGTGTGTGTGTGTGTGTGTGTGTGTGTGTGTGTGTGGTGTATGTGTGTGTTGTGTGTGTGTTTTAAGATAGGGTCTCTCTATGTAGTGCTGGCTGACCTAGAACTCATGATGTAGACCAGGCTAGCCTCAAACTCACAGAGATCTGCTGGCCTCTGCCTTCTAAGTGCTGGGATTAAAGGCGTGAGTATCTTCCAGATGGAAGTTTTGCGGTTCCATCAATTTCAAGGCATGTTGTAGAGGGGTGCAAACCACTTTATTTTGGACAGCTTATGGCACATATACCAGAGGCCTGGATCAGACACTGACCTTCAAAGAGTAGTTTGAGATTAGTTTAGTTATCACCCTGTTTTATAAGTGCTATAGACAGAGCTAGAGAGATGGCTCAGTAGTTAAAAGAGCTTGCTGCTCTTACAGAGGCCTCAAGTTCAGTTCCCAACACCCATGTCAAGTGGCTCAACTCCAGCTCTGGGAAATCAGATGCTTTTGGTCTCCGTGAGTACCTAACTGTTTAACACACACACACACACACACACACACACACACACACACACACACACCATTAAGCCAGATGTCACGTTACAGGCCTTTAATCCCAGCATCAGGAGGCAGAGGCAGGCAGATCTCTGTGAGTTTGAGACCAGCCTAGTCCACATAGCGAGCCAGGCCAGCCTGGGCTACACAGTTGAGTCCTTGACTCAGAAAAACAAAACAAAAAATAAAATAACAAAACAAGCCGGGCGGTGGTGGCGCACACCTTTAATCCCAGCACTTGGGAGGCAGAGCCAGGTGGATCTCTGTGAGTTCGAGGTCAGCCTGGTCTACAGAACAAGATCCAGGACAGGCACCAAAACTACACAGAGAAACCCTGTTTCAAAAAACCAAAAAACAAAACAAAACAAAACTTTTAAAAAAGTTGTTACAGACAAAAAAATAGCATAGGAACTGGGTATGTGGCACACACTTAGAAACCCAACATCTGAGAAGCTACAGCAGTCTGGGTTTCCAAACGAGAAGAGCTGAGCCTGGTGGTCCAGGTTCTTAGTCATAGCTACTCAGGTGGCGCACGCCTTTAATCCCAGCGCTCGGGAGGCAGAGGCATGTGGATCTTCAGCTTCGAGGCCAGCCTGGTCTATAGAGTGTGTTCCAGGACAGCCAAGGCTACACAGAGAAAAACCTGTCTTGAAAACTCAAAAAAAAAAAAAAAAAAAAAAAAAAAAAAAAATCAAAAGCTCAAGATCTACTGAGCTACCTAGTGAGTTCAAGGCTAGTCTGGGCAACTAACTGTGATCTTGTCTCAAAATTGAAAAAAAAAAATATATGTAAATATAAAAGAAGCTGGGAACATGGCTACTGGTAAAGTTCTGGCCTAACGTGCAACCCTGGGTTCAGCCCCCAGCACTGCATACACACATATATACATATATACACATTCATACTTACATACATATACTCATATACATATGCACACATAAGTACACTGACATACATACACACATGCACATATATATACACACCTACACATTCACCTACACACATTCACACACGCCTACGCATAACACACACTCACACATGCATATACATGCATGCATACTCACACACACTCATATACACATTTAATACACAAACATACACATATATTCTTTTGTTTTCTTTAAGAAATTTTCTACTCACTCTACATACCACCCACAGATCTCACCTCCTCCCTCTTTCCATCTCCCAGCCCTCCCTCCCAAGCCACCCCACATCCCCACATCTCCCAAATCAAGGTCTCCCATGGGGAGTCAGCAGAGCCCGGCACACTGAGCCTAGGCAGGTCCAAGCCTCTTCCCACTGCACCAAGGCTGTGCAAGGCACCACACCACAGGCACCAGATTCCCAAAAGCCTACCCATGCACCAGGGATGGATCCCGATCCCCCTGCCTGGGTGTTCCCCAAACAGTTCGAGCCAAACAACCGTCTTCTGTATCCAGAGGGCCTAGTCCAGTCCCCTGGGGGCTTCACAGCCACGAGTCTACAGTTCATGGGCCTCCAGTAGTGTAGCCGGTCATCTCTGCACGTCTTCCCATCATGATCTCGACGTCCCTTGCCTGCAGAATCCCTCCTCTCTCTCATCGATTGGCCGTGGATCTCTGCATCTGCCTCCATCAGTCACTGGACAAAGGCTCTCTTAGTCCAGTCACATACACATATATTCATGTACACACTCTCATACGCATACACACACTAACAAACACATACACATGTACTTACACACACTCAACTATCCATATTCACTCACATACACACATGCATACATACATATACACTCACACACACATACACACACTGTCTTAGGGTTTCTGTTGCTGTGAAGAGACACCATGACCATGGCAACTCTTATAAGGAAAACATTTAATTGAGGTGGCAGCTCACAGTTTCAGAGATTCAGTTCATTATCATCATGGCAGAGGCACATGGCAGCTTACAGGCAGACGTGGTGCTGGAGGAGTAGCTGAGAGTCCTACATCTTGCAGGCAACAGGAAGTGGACTGTGACACTGGGTGGTATCCTGAGCATGGGAGACCTCAAAGCCCACCCCCACCGTGACACACTTCCTCCAATAAGGCCACACCCACTCCAATGAAGCCACACCTCCTAATAGTGCCACTCCCTATGAGATTATGGGGGCCAATTGCATTCAAACTACTACACATACACAAACTGTAGAATTATATTTATAATGTGATGAAAATATGCACATCTGCCTTTGGCACAGTTATTTTTATAAATTAATAAGCAAACCAACGTAGTCCTCAGGGTTAGAAAGCTTTAGGTATCCTTCCATTTCTTCCTTCCCAAGTGGTGGTAAAGTACTTGAGTTTCTCTTACCCAATTGTTTATCTGGGCCATTGCTCTGGCAGAGGTAGGTGTCTCTTCTTAGAAATGATTCTAGTGTCCTGTTCCATAGAAACTATGCATATTAATTTAAAGTTCTGCTGTTTCTTGTTAATGAAATGGATCTTCCAGGATTTTTTTCCTGTGTGGTGGGATCTTTAAAATTTTATGCCACTGTGTTTATCAATTATAGGAAGTCCCTTCAGTTTCATATTTGTGAAGGATTGTAACAGAAGGGCTCTAAAATACATGCTGCTGATCTGATTGCTACTGAAAATCTCAGGGAGCAAGTCAGTTGGAAATTGTGTCTGATATTTAAAAGGACAGGCTGCCCTGAGCTGATAGGAATAGTTCAAAGGACCCAAGTTCAGCTTTCAGCATCCACACTGGGTGGCTCACACCCACCTGTAATCCCAGCTCCAGTAGATTCGATACCTCTCTGGCCTCTGCAAGTGCCCTACATACATGCACATACGTGCACACAGATAGACGCACACAGATAATCCAAATTAATCTCTGCAGAAAGTGAAGTGGAGGTTGGCGTCTCTGGCCATGGGTTAGACGACATTCTGCTCCCTGTGACGATAGAGTAAGTGGTGTTAGAGTAGCTTTCGCTCTAGAGAGAATTGTTCTCAAGGACAAAACAAATGAAGGGCTGTGTCAAGGGACACCGGGTGTAGATGTCAGCCCCGAGAAGGAACACACCGAGCGAGCTCCACAGTCTCCCGGCTCCTGCCAGTGCACCACCCGCTCTGTTCAGACCGAGTGGGAAGGGTTGTGGTGGTCTCTGCTACTCAGAGACACCTTGGAGCATTGGAAGCTGGGAGAATTTGTGGGATGGCCCATCGGGGGGTATCAGGCGTCTGTGGGAGGATTCTGGTGAGTCTGAGCTGTATACTCAGAGCAGAAACTGAGGCTTCCAGTGCAGCCCTGCCCCAGGCTGACACACAGGAGAGGTGGCAGAGGGGGAGGGATGAGGGGAAGCAGTGCTGGGACATCGGTGTCCCCACCCTTGCAGTGGAAAGCTCTCAACACCCTGTGTGCAGCTGAGGCACTGGAAGGCCTCACCCGAGAGCAAGACCTACTCTGGGCCCACTCTTGCAGGGCTCTCAGCAAGACAGTCTTAGAAGTGTGGGTCACCTCTAACTCAGAAAACAACCCGTAAGAAGTTAAGCATCCTTGTATATGTGTCTGTAACTATTTACTCAAGACAAATGAAAACTTCTGTCTAAAGTTTTCTAAAACTAAAACAGTAGAAACAAATGTCTGTGGCAGATTTATTAACAGCAGCAGGTACTACCCCCTCAGTTTCTGTTAGTGACGGGCAGTGGAACACACCGGGCTGTAGCGCACGGTGGAGCATCACTTCGCAGTCAAGGGAACGAGCTACTGACTGTTACATGAGAAGCATGGCTGAACCTCACATCCATGCTCTGAGTGAAAGAAGCTCGGTAGGAGAGAGTCCAAATCGTGAGGTTCCATTTAGATTCAGGTCTAGAAAGGGTTAACTAGTCCTTGGCTATAGAGGTTTGCGTCAGTGGTTGATTTATGTGGAGGACTGTAGGAACATGAAGGGATTTTCTGGAATGATAAAACGCTGCACATCTTGTTTGAGGTCATGTTCATACTCGTGCATATATGCACCAAAAGTCAGAAGACCTGTCTAGTTAAATGTGAATTTTATTTTTAAGCATTTTTTAAAAAAATTAAATGTATTTCATTAAAATCTTTGTTTTAAAAGAAAGAGTCAGGGCTGGCAAGATGGCCCAGTGGGGAAAGGTGCTTGCTGCGAAGCCTGATGACCTGAGTTTGACCCCCAGGACCTACGTGGTAGAAGGAGAGAACCGACTCCTATAGGCTGTCCTCTGACCTCCGTGCGTACACAGTGGCATGCTTGTGCATGTGTAGACATACACACAAAATAAATAAATGTAATTCTGTTTTTAAAGACTTTAAAAAAAAACTGAAAATAATAATATAAAGCAAGAGACTTACCCTTCCAGACATCAGAGTCTGTTCTGAAGCCACAGTAATGAAATGGCGGCACCAGTGTGTGGGAAGAAGTCAGGGGATCTGTTACCTGCAGTGCAGGAGCATGCGCAGAGAAGTGTGGTCCTGAGAGATAGCGACTAAGATCTGAGGGCAAAGATGGATCACCCTACTTTGTTCTCAGACATCCACCTAATTTAGTCAGAGAATTCAAGTGAAATCCTTCTCACATCTCACACAAAAATCAATTCCATATCAAAGCTATAAATAGGATACTGTTAAAGCTGGGAAGAGTTCATTGACATGACGTCAAGGTCAGGAATCATAAAAGAGGAAAATGGAAAATGTTATTCTTGTCTATTAAATTTTTATATGAAGGAAATTGTGAAATTTTAAGCAAAATCAAGACAAATAACAAAGAACGTATTTTCATTGTATATGATAGAGGGTTGTGGTTTTGTTTTTTTTACAAATCCACTTTTTTCTCTTTGTTTTTCACTAGTTACAATCTGGGAGGGGTGCAGCCTCACACAGATCCTGTGCCCAGTGGCCCTTAGAGGAAGGTTGCTTCGGCATTTGACAACGAAAAGCATGACACTATTTCCATGGGCCCAAGTTACCTTTCCCCAGATTATCTGGTCTTGTTTGGTTTGCCTCCAGGACTCACTGGGCTGTTCTTGGCTTTATACGCAGGGAGCACATCTCTAGTTTCATCTCAGGCATAAACAGCTTTGAGCTGTGTGCCCTCTTTGGTTCCAGAGACTTCCCTTACAGCCAGCAAAAGCGGCCTTGCACCGTAATGGCCTTCTGCCTGTTAGAAGTCCTGTTCCCAGCGGGCCCCGGTAATTTGTCCTCACAGTTCAGCAGCCGTGGTCGAGATTTTTTTTTTTAAATATTGTTTTAAATTGTTTATTTATATTTATTTGCTTATTTATTTACTGTGCCAGAGCCTCACACGTTACCGCAGATATTCGCAGCTCTTGGGCCTAAGTAATTCTCCCACCTCCGCCTCCCAAGTGCTGGGACAATAGCCTTGCACTACCACACTTACATTTTTAATATATATTAAGAACTTGTGTAAGTTTTTTAAAATTTAGATTTATTTATTTTACGTTTATGTAAAAAATGTCCACATGTACACCCTCACATGCCTGTTGCTCACAGAGGTTAGGAGAGGGCGTCAGATCCCCTGGAACTGGAGTTGCAGATGGTTGTGAGCTGCCATGTGGGTGCTGGGACTCAAAACTGAGTCCTGGGTAAGAGCAGCAGGTGCCCTGAACCACCGACCCATCTCTCCAGCCCCACCGTTCACAAGTTTAAACACACGTGCTGTCTAATCAGGTTTTACTTGCCAAGGAGATGAGACCAACAGCAGTTTTACTTCCTAAAGAAGCAGGGAGCAACATGCCAAGATGGACGCACCAGTGTCCACCCCAGTTGTTTACACGAAGAGATGAAAGCTACTGAGAATGCCAATGGGACACAGCTGGCTGGCACCACATCTGTAGTCTGCTTCTAGATTCCACACATCAAAAATATTCAGAAAAAAGTTAAAAAAGTTGTGGTTGTACTGAACGTGTGAGCGTGCAGACTTTTAAATTTAATTTTATTTATTTATTGATTGATTGATTGATTTTTGCTTCAGGGTCTCACTATATGGTCCTGGCTGACCTAGAACTTGCTGTTTTGACCAGGCTGGCCTTTAACCTGTAAAAATAAGCCTGCCTTTGCCCCTGAAATGCTGGGATTAAAGGTATGTCCCCCCACTTTTTCCCTCTCTTGTTGTTCCCAAACAGTTCTGCAGACTTCTGACAGCACCCCTCTACATCTCCTTGGGCGGTTCTGATGTTAGTGCACTGGAGAGGAGATGGTGTGCAGGGTATGGTGGTATATGCACAGGCTTCATGTGGTGTCTTAGTTGGGGTTTCTATTGCTGTGAAGAGACACCATGACCACAGCAACTCTTATAAAGGAATACATGTCATTGGGGCTGGCTTACAGCTTCAGAGGTTTAGTTCATTATCATCATGGTAACATGCAGGCAGACATGGTGCTGGGGATGGAGCTGAGAGTTCTACATCTTGATCCACCAGCAGCAGAAGTAACTGTGACACTGGGTGTAGCTTGAGCATAGGAGACCTCAAAGCCCACCCTCACAGTGACACACTTCCTCCAACAAGGCCACACCTCCCAGTAGTGCCACTCCCTATGGGAGCCATTTTCGTTCAAACCACCACATGCAGGAAACTCACACAGGAGGGACTGGAGCACCTTTGAAGTTTGGTCTGGGAAGTGTCCTGGGGATGTTTTTAGTGTGATTGTGATGATGTCTCCACTCAGGGACACACTAGACCATTGACATAGATAGGTAAAGTAGACATACATACCAACACGAAGAGTGTTAATAAAGATGTCT
This sequence comes from Peromyscus californicus insignis, assembly GCF_007827085.1. Classification (NCBI taxonomy): domain Eukaryota; kingdom Metazoa; phylum Chordata; class Mammalia; order Rodentia; family Cricetidae; genus Peromyscus; species Peromyscus californicus. The sequence goes on from NW_026294573.1 coordinate 35,441,458, forward strand.
GTACACATGCACATCCGTACAGAAGGGAGGTCGTTTGCAAAGAGTGGAAAATCAGTAGCAGGAAGTATTTACTGGCCCAGTGGTCCTCACTTGCTCCTTGTCAGGGTTTTGGGATAAATACATGTGTTTATATTGCTGCTCTTCTCTCATGGCTCTTATGATTTGGCAGCCCTTTGAAAAGATTTAAAAAGAAAAAAAAATACGTGTATGTGTGTGTGTCTGAGTGTGTGTCTGTGCATAATGTGCATGAATCAATCCTCAAAGGTCCGAAGAGACTTCAGATCCTCCAGAACTTGAGTTACAGACAGTCGAGAGCCACTGTGGTGGTTTGGATATGGTAGGCTCATGTGTTTGATGCTTGGTCACCAGAGAGTGGCACTGTTAGGAGGTGTGGCTTTGTGGGGATAGTGTGGCCATATTGGAGGAAGTGTGTCACTGTGGAGGCAGGCTTTGGGGTTTCAAATCCTCAAGCCAGGCCCAGTGTCTCTCTCTCTTCCTGCAGCCTGCTGATCTAGATATAGAACTCTTGGCTACCTCTCCAGCACCATGTCTGCCTGTGTGCTGCCATGCTTCCCACCATGATGATAAAGGACTAAACCTCTGGACTGTAAGCCAGCCCCAGTTACATGTTTTTCTTTGTAAGAATTGTGGTCATGGTGTCTCTTTGCAGCAATAGAACATTGACTAAGACAGACCCCATGTGCATGCTGGGAGCTGAACCTGGGACTCTGGAAGATCAGCCAGTGCTCTTGAATGCAGAATCCTCTCTCTAGCCCCCACTAAAATATGTTGATGATTCATGTTCTCGGAGCTGAGCTTATGCTTCTTATGGTTTTTTTTGTGTGTGTGTGTGTGTGAACACGGTCTTATGTAGCCCAGGCTGGCCTCAAACTTGATTTGTAGCTGAGATGATCTTGAATTCCGTATCTTCTACCTCGTCTCCCTAGTTCAGAGATAACCAGTGTGTGTGTGTGTGTGTGTGTGTGTGTGTGAGACCACCACGCCCAGTTTGCATGCCTGCTTTAGCCCTATTGTGTTTGGTAGTACTTCCACATTTTAAAGTTGAGATTCACGAGGCTCAACACATTCTTAATGCCTTGTTTGAGATCACACACCTAGAGTTGTAAAGTCCGAGACATTCTTACCCAGTTGTACAGGTGGGAAAACCAGGGTTTGGGAATTTTTGTTTGTTTAGAGACAGGATCTTAGGATGCAGCCTTAACTGGCCTGGAACTGACTATATAGACCAGGCTGGCCTCAAACCCACAGAGATCCACCTGCCTCTGCCTCTGCCTCTGCCTCCTAAGTACTAGGATTAAAGGTGTATGCCACCTCTCACCATGGGAAAACTGAGTTTTAAGTGAATTGGTCCTAAGTGGAGACAGGTCTACACTCAGTACTGGTGTCTTAGAGTCCAATCCCCACCTGTGTGATACAGAGTCCTTTTGTCCAGAGCTGTCTTTCCTTCTGTACATCCCTCAGCAGCATATCTGATCACAGCCAACTGAAGGCCAGAGAGTTCTCTTGGTGAGTTATGAGTTTACTTCAGAGGAAACAGAATGCAGTGGCATGGATGGAGATTGCTATAAAAGCAAACAGAGTAATGGTGCATACCTCCACTTTGAGAGACTATTCATGTTTGAACAGAACCCCCAAGTACACAGATGTCTTACTATGAAATTATCTCAGAAATCATACTGTTGTAAGCGTGCACTGGTTACAGTTAATAGTATTAACTGTAGTCAAGTGTGTACTGGGACTAGCTATAGTTGGTGTGCACCGGGACCGGCTGTAGTCAGTGTGCACCGGGACTAACTGTTGTAGTCGGTGTGCACCGGGAGTAGGTGTAGTCGGAGTGCACTGGGACTAACTGTTGTAGTCGGTGTGCACCGGGACCGGCTGTAGTTGGTGTGCACTGGGCTGACTGTGGAGTTCTAAGCTGACTCAGATCTGAAACTTAAGCAAGAATAACTGTGATTTCATACCATGCCCAATTTAAGGCAGTACTAGAAACTTACCGATTGTAGAGCAAGGGTCAGGATGTAGGCGGAGAGGAGCTGTCTGAACACAGTGGTTCATAGCTGGACGGCCTGTCTGCCGACTGCTCAGGAGATCCCGGCTTCAGTTTACAGGGCACTCCAGGCACATGCTCCTTTTGGTTTTACTTAAGTCGGATTTCCATAATTCAGTAATTTCTTCTGTAGAGCTCCATTAAGTAGGTAAGGTCTAATTATGAATAAAAGTAAAAATATGTGCAATACCTTGTGTCACAAAGAATGAACGTGAATTTTTGGGTCAGTTTGTAGACTATTAGAAAAATCATCAGCGTGCTGTTCTAGAATCACAACTTTTTTTTTCTCTTGAGACAAGGTCTCATGTGGCCCAGAGTGGTCTAAAACTCTCTGTGGAGCTGAGGATGACTCTGAACTACTGGCCCTTCCCTCCACCTCCTAGGTTGCTGGGGTTCACAGGTGTGTGCCATCACTCCTCATCTTTATGTGGTGCTGGGGATCGAGCCCAGGGCTTTATGCATGCAAGGCAGGCACTCTCTCAGCTGAGCCATACCCCAGCCCCAGAATCACCCGTCTTTCCCTGTTGTATGTATGATGGGAAATCCGGATAGGTCTCTCTCTCCCCTCTTTCCCTGTTGACTTCATCATCCACATCCATCTCAGCTTCTAAACTCACGCGACAGCCGTCTTGTCTAGACATCTGACCTTTGCCGTTGTCCTTTTTCCCTCCTGGGCTTGAGGAAGCGCCTCCTGCGTCTTTGAAGCTGAGCACATGGAGGTTGACCTCTCACATGTGAAGACGTTTCTAGTGTCAGACAGTGAGAAGCACTAGTGTTGATGCTAACATGGGAAGGGAAAAAAAGAACGGTTTGAAGCCTAGAGAGTAGAGACGGAAGCCCCGTCCGTGTCCAGGGATTTAATGAGTGTGTCCCGGACACCGAGAGCAGCGAGGACACACGTCTCACTAAAAGAGCCTGAGGAGACGAGCTTCCGTGAAATCCACACACAAACGTAGACTTTAGAGAAGCCCCAGGCTCTCAGAGTCAGGCCTGGGGAGGTGAGTCTGCAGTCTGCAGCATCCACTGCCTCGTGCGGAGGACCCAGGTTCAGTTCCCAGGACCCACATCCTGTGTGCCTGTGACTCAAGCTCCAGGGGTACCCAGTCTCACTCCTCTGTCCTCCCTGGGCACCCGCACACATGCACGTCCCCACACAGGCCACAAACACGTAATTAAAACCTTCAGAAGGAAAGATTCCAAGGAGAACAGTCACATAGAAGAAAGTAAAGGATTATCTTTGTGACCATGTCACTGTGACAGATGCTCTCGAGCAACCAAGAGGAATTAATTCCTCGACTCTGTGCTCCTGAGGTTCCGTCAGTGGCCCGGCAGGTGTGACAGTGGACCGCTGACAACGTGGCCATCGGGAAACAGTGACCGCTGCTTCCTCCTTCACCCGCTTCTGTTCTGTCCAGGCCCCCAGCCTGAGATGGTGCCACCCACTCAGCTAACCCTCCTTGGAAATACCCTCAGAGGCACACTGCGGGTGTGCCTTATTAATTCCCCAGAAACTTCTAGTTGTGATCAAGCTGACGGTCAAGAGGGAGCATCAGAGTGACTTGGGTGTCGAAGGACAGAAACGAAATCTTAAATACAGATATCCTAGGCAAGAGCTGGGCACGGTGGGCACTGTGGTCTCAGCACTTGGAAGGTGCAGGAAGAAGGAGCGTCCTCAGCTACAGAGACAGTTTTGAGGCCAGCCTGGGCTGCACAAGACCGTTAAAACAAAATAAAAACAAAGAACAAACAGTAATCACAGAAACTTATAGTGAGGCCAGGCGGCGGTGGCGCACGCCTTTAATCCCAGCACTCGGGAGGCAGAGGCAGGCGGATCTCTGTGAGGTCGAGGTCAGCCTGGGCTACAGAGCCGAGATCCAGGACAGGCACTAAAACGACACAGAGAAACCCTGTCTTGAAAAACCAAAAAAAAAAAAAAAGAAGAAAAAAGAAACTTACAGGGAGAAAACATTGAATTTCCTTAAATTAAATGTAAAGACTTTGTGTTATTAAGGGTACCACAGACAAAGTTAACATACAGCTAATATGCCAGGAAAGAAGGTGTCAGTGTTTGAAATTTACGAGGGTTGGTGTTTAGGGCATGCAGTGAGCTGCAGTCGAGGAAAAGGTACCCTGGTGGGTGGCAGCACAGTTGGGAGAGTACTTGCTTAGCATGCACGAAGCCCTGCTCTGATCTCCAGAACTGCATGAAAGCCAGCGAGGCGGTGCAAACCCCAAATCCCAGTATCAGGGCGTTGGCAGCAAAATTAGAAGGTCTCAGTTCAAGGCCAGACTGGCCCACGTGACCCTGTCCAGAGATAGAAAGGGATGGGGGTCTCAATATCTCCATAGGAAATGGGCCAAGAATTGTAATAGGCATTTTAAAGAATTAAGAAGCCTCCAAGGCTAGGCATAGGAAGAGATAAATTTTCAGTCTATAAAATAGTGAAGTTAAACAAAATACCCCTTTCTACCTCTTTGACATGAATTAGAAAGCTGAACACTGTCTAATGTTGGTGAGCGTGGGAAAATCCTGTAACCTATATTCTTCACTGGCGGGAGGCACAACTCTTCTGGAGAGCCGTGTAACAGAACTGACTTGAGCATATGCATGAGCATTATTTCACCTGGCAAGCCTCCCCTTCCCCTTCACACTCCACACAGCTCATCAGAGACATGCGTTGTTTGGGACCAAGCAGCTGGAGGAGTGAACTTCCACCGAGGGTGGAGCCGAGTGGGCAGGAAGCCGGGTGACGTCAGAAATGACGTACAACAATTTGAATCAAAAAGCTACAGACATGAGACATGGACAGGGTGTAAAAAGAAAACCCTGTTTGAATTAATAAAAGAACTAGAACAAGACAGTTTGGTTTTTGTAAACTGAAAGAACACCATCAGGTATGGTGGCTCACAGCAGTAATTTCAGTACTTTGGAAGCTCAGGTAGGAGGATTGCCATGAGTTTAAGGCCAGCATGGGCTACAGAGTTTCGAAAACAGAATTACAAACCCACAAAAGGTACACATACAAAGACTGAAGTATGAGCTGAAGCTGGGTGATGGTGGCCATCACCTTTAATCCCAGCACTTGGGGGGCAGAGGCAGGTGGATCTCTGTGAGTTCGAGGCCAGCCTGGTCTTCAGAGTGAGTTCCAGGACAGCCAGAGCTACATAGAGAAACCCTGTCTCGGAAAATAAAAAAATAAAGGTAAAACTAAGAATGGGAAAATACTCAGTACTTGTGTATAGAATATCCAGTGGTAGAAATTCGAAACTCTTGTAGATTTATGTGCAAAATACAAGGTTTTCACAACTTAGCAGTGAGATGATAAGCTGGCAATAAAAATGAGCGAGACTCGGAGAGATGCTTCATGAAAGAGGATCTCTGAGGGACTTGCGGTAGATACCCACCGGAGCAATCACGTTAAGAAACGTGGTGAGGCGTTGGCAAGGACGTGCAGCCCACAAAGCATCCTGTAGTCTGTCATGGTACGAGAACTTTGGAAGCTAGTTTGAGTTGTTAGCAAGATAAAGATATGGTTGACAAATGATCCATAGTTATTTAAGTGTATATGTAAGAAAAATTCTGTAAACGGATGTCCACACACAGACCTGCACTGGAATGCTACCAACAGCTCTGTTCTCCATGGTCTCAAACTACAGCACAGCCCAGATGTCCATCTGCAGAGTGATAGATAGACCAAACATGTCATTGCCAGCGGGGTATGGTGTCACATGCCTGTGGTCCCAGCACTTGGGAAGTTGAGGTGGAGGATCAGGGGGCAAGATCATCCAACACTACGTAGCAAGCTCAAGGCAAGCCCAGGTCACACAAGACCCCGCCTTAAACAGAAAGTGACGGAGCCACATAGTGGAGTACCGTGCAGCAATGTAAAAGAAACAAATTGAGGCTCAGGGGTGATGGCTTGTGGAAGCATGAGGACCTGAGTTGGATCCAGGCACTCATGTTAAAACTCCGGACATAGTAGCCCACACCTGTAATCCCAGACTGGAGAGGCAGAGATGGTGAATCCCAGGAGCTTACTGGCCAGAAAGACTAGTCTAGTGGTTCTTTTTATGGTGTGTGTGTGTGTGTGTGTGTGTGTGTGTGTGTGTGTGTGTGTGTGTGTGTGTTTCTTGTTGTTGTTTTGAGACAGGATTTCATTATATAGCCCTGACTGGCCTGGAACTCTCTATATAGACCAGGATGACCTCAAACTCACAGAGATCCCCCTGCCTCTGCCCCCCAGGTGTAACACCTGGCCAGTTATAGCTTCAGTAAGAGACCCTGACTCAAAGTATTAGGTAGGGAGTGATAGAGAGAACCCCCAGCGTCAGTCTCTGGCTCCACACATGTACACATGGGTGATTATGTCTGTACACATATGTACACACATGCACCAGAACCAGTTGATACACGCAATACCGTGGGTGAATATCAAACTCATTCTGAGCCAAAGAAAGTAGATACAAAGGAGCACACTTTGTTGGCCAGCAAGGTGGCTCAGTGGGTTAAGGCAGCCGAGCCTGATGACCCGAGTTCAATCCCTGGGACCCACATGGTGGAAGTAGAGACTCAGCTCCTGAGAGTTATCCTCTGACAGCCATGCTTGTGACAGGTGCATGCCCCTTCCCCAACCAGAACACACACACACACACACACACACACACACACACACACACACACACACACACGTTAATTAATGAATTAAAGTAACCTACAAAGGAGTACCTGTTGCATGACTCCATTCATTAAAAAAAGAAAAAGAAAAAAGAAACTAGTTGGTGGTAACTGAAAAGCAGGTCAGCATCCTCTACGGGAAAGTGGCGGGAGGGCCGGATTGCGCAAGAGCACCCGGAGTTTTTGAGACGGATGGGAAGGAGCTATAGGTTTTGGTGAGGGTTGTGTGAATATGTGTACCTGTTAGAACTCTTGAAGTTGTATGCTTTAATGCAATTTACTGTATGTCAGTTCTCCAGTAGAACTGATCTGAAAAATTCCACCCTTGAAAGCAGATGTGGCTAAAGGGATCCAAACTGTCAGTACAACAGGATGCTGCCTGTGTAGGTGGGTGGGGAAGAGGGGAAGACACCGGGACCCGATTTATGTCACTCTCCAGACGGTGGGGTGTGGCACTCACTGAGTATGATGGGACAGTTGTTTCTGTGTGCCTGTACCTTCCACGACAGCTAAGACAGCCATATCAACCAAGATGGCCAGCAGGTACACAAGCCCACTAGATGCTGCTGTGAGAATGAATGACTGTTGAGACAGAGAACCATCCCTTGCTGAGGGTCAGAGTCCATGTGGTTGCTTAGACACTGAACGGCCCCGATTTGTTTTAAAATTCAACATCATTTTCAATCAAAATCTGAGAAAGGTCGAGATTTCTCAGTCTTTTATTTTTATGAGATTTTCTCATGAGATTTTCTCTCTCTTTTGTTTTTTGGTAGAAATTGGAAATGGATTTTAAAATTCATGTGGAAGTACAGAGACCCTCGGGTGGTAAAGACATTTTTAGACAGAAACACGTGGGTGGGTGGGTGGGGGGCTCTCGTCATCTGGGAGTGTTGTATAAAGGGCACATGCAGATCAGTGGGACAGTAGAGTCCAGAAATGGATCCACATGTGTGTGGCCGGAGCCATCCGTGGGGACAGCCCAGCCTGTTCACTCAGTGGCTGCAGAAGAAATACAGACGTTGACTTCTGTCACCAGATACAGTGTTTACTGGAAACGGATGACGCCCGACGGAGGGAAGGCTGTAACCGACAGACAGCGCAGGAGGGGAATCCGAGCGGCCTCGGGTTTCAGAACGGTTTCTTAAATGGTCTAAGAGTCACTCAGCATGTTGAACTTTATTTAGCAGAGCATGGTGCCGAAGCTTCAGGAGGCTGAAGGAGAAAGTTCTCAAAGCCAGCCTGGGTTACACAGAACCTATCTAAAAAGGTTTGCTTGTTTGGGGGCCAGCCTGGTGGACCACACCTGTAATCCTAACGCTCTAGAAATGAAGGCTACATGCCAGCCTGGGCTACATGGAGACACTGTCTCAACAAACAAACCATGACAGATTTTTAGTTATTTTTCTTTTTAAAAAGATTACTTTATGTATATGCATGTACATCACATCTGCACAGTGCCAGTGGTGGCCAGAAGGAAGTGTTGGGTCCCCCGGAACTAGAGTCACAGACGCTTGTGAGCCGTCTGAGTGCTGGGAATTGAACCTGGGTCCTCTGGAAGAACAGCCAGTGCCCTTAACTGCTCTCCAGCCCCATTTCTCTGTTTTCTCTCTCTCTCTCTCTCTCTCTCTCTCTCTCTCTCTCTCTCTCTCTCTCTCTCTCTCTCTCTCTCTCTCACACACACACACACACACACACACACACACACACACACACACACTCTCACACAGAGTAAGCTCCACACATTAGAGAGATGTTGTCGTCCGTCATTGCTCTCTTCCTTGTCCCTGTTTGCTCCTCTGGCCGCAGCCCGCCCTCGACTTTCATGTTGTGTACTTGGAACACTTAAGTCTTCCAACCCAGGACAGGAAGACAAAGGACCAATTAAACAAAACTGGGCAAAGGTACAAATAGGCGCCTCACTAACGTAGACCTACAGATGGCAGGTAATCATTTGAAAAGCTGCTCACCATATTAGTAATTAGGAGAAATGCAAATTAAAGCTGTGGTAATAGACTGCTCTAATAAACCTTTAGAATGTCGAAAATTAAAAGACTCTATCAGGTCAGCAACCGCAGCGGCGATTATACAGCTGGTGGAGATGGAAAGTGCTACAGCCATTTTGAAAACCAACTTGGCAATATTTTGAAAATTAACATTCACCCAGCATCCCTCCAGCCATACCACACTAAGAGAAATGGAAGCATATATCCATGCCCAAACTCGTACCAAATGGTTTTAACAACTTTTATTGTAATAGCCCAAACTGGAAACAACCTGAACAATAAATCGTGGCATGTATACACAGTGGGAATGCCACTCAGTATTCAAATGAACAAGCAATTGATGCCTGTAATGGCTTACACAAATCTCAAATAATTATTCGGAGTGAAAGAAGTCAGATATAAGCAACGTACTATGTAATTATATTTATGCAGAACTCTGTGAAATACAAACTGATTTTTGTGACAAAAAGCAGATCAGGGGTCTCATGAATGAGTGAGGCACAAGAGCATGGGGTTGGTGCATGTCATTAGCTTCGCTGGGATGTCACACAGTATGTCACAGATTACGACAGTCAAAGTACTGTTATCAACTTGCGTACCTTCTAGAGGGGCCGTTTATTGTATGTGAATTGCGATTTGGCGATGCGTCTGAAAACCAGCCAGCGAGTAAAAAGATTACCCCTGAAGGATGCCACTTGGTCAGAGAGTTGGTATCTCAAGAGCAATAAAATGCAGATGATGATGATGAACAGTTTTATCATTCGAGAAAACAGCTGTCACCCTTGTGTGCGCACGGCATGAGCAGCGAAACCGTCTTTTAAGAACGAGAGACACGCTGAAGGAAATTCACTACCTATAAAGGACTGACAGAGTTTGAACCCCTAGGAGGGATTGCAGGAAGGAATGGGCAAAGAAAACGGTAAACACAGGTTTAAATCCAAGTAAACCTTGGCCCCACCCTCCAGGCAGCGCTGTCCAATCAGCACTTGGCATCATCACAGACTAAAGGAGGACATTAATGTTGCCAGTTACTGATAGGATCTGAATAGGAAGAGAGTGTCAGGAGCTGAGCAGCCTTCTTGCATTATTTGGTAGTGTATACAGATAATTGGTGCCCTTGTTATGTTAAATGGGTAGGTGAAATTTCTAGGTTAATTAGAAATTAATGTATGGAAAGTACATAACTTAAAGACCAATAGAAGGGTCTGGAGAGATGGTTCAATGGTTAGGAGTGTCTGGTGCTCTTGCAGAGAACCCAAGTTCAAAACCCTGAACTCAGGCGATTCAGAACTACACCTCCAGGGGCTCTTGCGCCCTCTTGTGGCCGTCATGGGTAACTGCACTTGCATGTACACATCGTGCCCATATATATATACAAATAATTAAAAATGAAATAAAATCTTCAAAAAACACTTAACAGAAGCAAAATGTAATAAGAGGGGTGAGAAGGAGGCAGGAAAGTCGATGCAGAAAAAAATAATGTAGAAGGAAAGCTCACAATAGTGGAATATATTGGGCCAAACAGTGGAATATAGTAACGTTTTTAAGGTAGGGGAGCTGTGCATCACATGTTGTTTCCGAGGGAAGCAAGGGGCTATCTCCCATAGAAACAGTACATGGTATTCCTTCCAAGTGTTTTCATGCGAGTCAGATGCTTACTGCCTGTTGTCCAGTGTCATCCGCACTGATAGCACGAAGTGATAATAGAGAAGATTGCTCACCCCACGGCGTAGATCAGAGCAGGGGCACCAACCCGTGCAAGCCACTCAGCCTTTTTAAAAAAGCCGGTTTTACTTAACAGTATTGGTGAAACACATTTAAGTTCATTAGTGATGGCTTTTGGATATGATCGTTTTACCCGGATGTGGTGTGATAAAGGGTGGAAAAGCCATTGTGCCTCACAAACCCTGAGGCGTACTGCCCTGAGAGCGCCTGTGTGTTCCTTGAATCGCAGGCTGAGATAGCTGCCGTTTTGGAGAAATGACTCATAGGCGAACGATGGTAATCTGGGTGATCTAGGGTCAGGTGTGCATGACCTTTTCTCAGAACTGAATGAGGTGAGCCTGCCGTCCACAAGGAAGCCACAAGGAAGCCACCGGCTGTGTGGTGCAGCACAGAACCCAGCTTTCAAGTGATCAGAATTCTGGAGAACTTGAATCTGCTGCTGTTGTGTGACTTTTCCTGGGGAGACCTAAAAACACAAATTCACCTCAGATAGATCACCTCTGTACTTTAGCATCCCACCCCCGCCCCCTGGACTGCTGGGAGGACAGGATGAGGAGTGGAAGACAGAATGCCAGGTGGGAGAGTCGGGGACCCCCACCCCATAAGGGGAAGTTAACACCTTCATTACTGGTACCACGGGCCTCACTGTCACTGTATTTCGCTTTTTTGCTTGTTTGTTTGGTTTGGTTTGGTTTTGGTTTTCTGAGACAGGGTTTCTCTGTGTAGCTCTGGCTGGCCTGGAACTCACAGAGATCCACCTGCCTCTGCCTCTGCCTCCTGAACTAAAGGTGTGCACCACCACTGCCTGGCCTTTTTTGTTGTTGTTTTTGTATTTTGCTTGTTTTGTTTCCTTACTTGTGGGGCCAAGGTATTCTCTAGGTCAGGACAGCAGTCTGTCTGTTCCATGATGGATGGTCATGTTATGCCCAGGGGAAATAGTTACATCACAGCAGCTGCCAGGAGCCCGCAGCTCTCTTGTCTAAGCACCCTCCTGTTTCCACCCCTAGTGGTATAACGAGTGTGGCTATGTCGTGTGGTCACTGGGAGACTTGGGAAGAAGATGGTCATCACCCCGAGGAACAGGGACACCTCATTCACCTCCTTTAGGAAGCAACGAAACCATGCACGACTAAAAGGGCCATCCACAGGCAAATCTGCATCTGTACATTTAATGACATGGATCTTAGGAGTGCCCTCTGATATCAGGCCAAAATTGCATTTTTAAATTAGATTTTAGTTTTGGTTAGCATCCAAGACCATCCACGGCCATTTGGAGAAGTTAACTGTAATACTCCTTGATTTTTCATTTTTCTGTGAGAGGTTGATTGTATATGCTTTATTCACAATAGTGATTTGTAAGATTGGATGCAGAAACACATTCGGACACAGTGCCTTTTATTGACTTCCCTGTCTTTTCGACATAGCACCTGGAAGAAACAGGTAGAAGAAACAGCCTCGGGGGGTAGAAGTAGTTGTTTGGCTTTACAGTCCATGGTGGAGAAGCCTTGGTGGCTGAGGTGGCCTGGCGCAGCTGGAGCTGGTGGCATGGCTTCCTCACCTCTTCACTGCTCAGGAAGCAGAGAGCTGGGGCTGGAATTGAGGCAACCTTCTCCCAGCAGCCTACCTCTTCCGGTTAGGCTCCGTCTCCTGAATATTCTATCATCTCCCTAAAAAGCACCTTTAGACCACTTATAGGGATATTGCACATTCCAGCCATAACATTCTCTTCCGGTTCCCTGGCTCCAGTGCAAAGTGCAATCAACCCCAGTTCAGAAGTCCCCGTAGACACTGGTCAAAGGTCCAAAGTCCCTTCTGACACTCAGGCTAAACTCTTAACTTTGAGCTCCTGGAAAATGAAAAGCAAAACAAAAACCAAGTGCCAGTCCTTTGAATCCACACAGCACAGAATAAACATTCCCATTTGGAAGGACCGGAGGTGGGGCCTGGCAGGGAGGGACTGGACAAAGAAGACGGAGCCCTCAGCAGGGCAGTCGTCAACGGCACCCAGTCTGACACCGGGGCTTGCCACGTCGGAACCCCAATGGATCTGGATATTCCCACTCCTCCAACTCTCTGGTCTGGGGACTACAGTCTGCCCTGGTAGGGAAAGCACAGGAGCTGGGACCAGTTTGGTGATGGGAGTTTGTGGCAGGATTCTTTGTTTCCATGGATCTCTTGGGGCAACTCCACCCAGTGCCCACAGCTTTCCTCTGCCAGTGTCCCACATCGTCAGCCTCCTGGGATCTCCATCACAGCGTAGTCTTCGCCTGCACAGCCCACTCCAGAGTTCCATTCAAGAAATCGGACCCTGTTAAACATTGTCTGGACGCATCGGGTTCCTAGAACCTTAGGATCGGCCTTCAGGACCCTGTAAAGCACTTGCAGTCTGCATGCGTGCTTGGAAAAAATAACACCATAGCCCGGTGGTAGTGATGCACACCTTTAATCCCAGCACTCAGGAGGCAGACGCAGGTGGATCTCTGTGAGTTCAAGGCCAGCCTGGTTCCAGGACAGCCAGAGCTACAGAGAAACCCTGTCTCGAAAAACCAAAACAAAAAAGCACCATGTAGAATGTACATTGTAGATGCTGCTGTCAAGTGTGGCCCCCACCCCCCAGATCAAGGTGCAGAGTGATGACATCTCCATCCCCGTTTTCTGTAATCTGTTCCTTGTTTAACAACAGCTGGACATGCTGTACGGGAGGGAGGAGATTCAGGGCTACAGGAAGTTTGTGGCAGGATTTCTTTGTATCTGTGGATCAGGAAGCTGAGCATGTGCTGGGCTGTAACCCGTGAGGCCCGGCTGTCCAGCAGCCCACTTTGTCTAGCCAGCCAGCCCCCCCTAGAGGTTCAACAACTTCCCCGCACAGCACAGCCGCAGAGGACCAGGGGTTCACACCTGGGAGCTTGTGAGAACATTGCACATTCAAACCAGACCAAGATGAAAACTGAAGAAATCTGCAAAAATATAAAATAAGGTCTCACTCATCTTCTTTTGCAAAACACAGCTTTTCATAAAATTGTGTTTATGGTGATAGTTAACGAATTTATTGTTGTTAGCTGTGTTAGTGTTAAATTCTATTCATTTCTAATATAGTAAATATTAACGTATTGACTGACACACAAATACTCTTGACAGTCCTCAAGAAGTTTGACCATCAAACTTACGAAACTTATAAAAAGATTAGAAAGGCCGACAAGTTTTTGTACAGCTATTTTTCTAGAATCATTAAAAACTGTGACACTTAGGGGTTGGCTGACCTTTCCTGTGGATTCTATGAGCTGAGTGGTAGGTCTGTTCGTTGGCTGGCTTTCAGAAGATTGTTTTGGCGTAGCAATCTGAATAGGTTTAAAATAAAAGACATATGACAATTCAATTTACAGTTTGCTTATGTCCCCATGCAGTCTGCCCCCGAGGGCACGTGTGGTGCATGTAAACTCAGGTGCGTACACACACACACACACACACACACACACACACACACACACACCAAAATAAATCTTAAAGTCCCCACACAGACACCTGCTTCTCACCCGCAGTACTGTATTCAACGCATTACACAAAACATTCAGCACTTTATCTCATAGATATGTTAGATGATTTTGCACACTATAGTAGGGAATGTAAATGCCGAGCATGTTTAATACAGTAGCCTGAGGGAAGCTATATTTGACAGATTAGGTGTATTGCATCATGCATTTTTGTTTTGTTTGTTTCCTTATTTTGAGACGGGATCTTACTACGTGGCTTTGGCTGTCCTGGAACTCACTCTGTAGACAGGCTGGCCTCAAACTCACAGAGATCTGCCTGCCTCTGCCTCCCAAGTGCTGGGATTAAAGGTGTGCGCCACCACACCTGACTCAATTTTTAGATTATTTTTAGTGTTGTGTGTCTGAATGTGGATGTGCATGTGAGTTTAGGTACTGTCTCAGTTACTTTTCTGTTGCTGTGACAAAATGCCATGGCCAAGGCAACTTATAAAAGAACACATTTATTTTAGGGTTCACAGTTTCAGAGACTAGTATAGTCCGTGAGCAACATGGCAGGAAGTATGGTGGCAGCAGGCAGGCATGGCATTGGGGCAGCAGCTGAGAGCTTACACCTGATCCATAATCACAAGAGAGGGAGGGAGAGAGAGACAGAGACAGAAGAGACAAACTAGAAATAGTGAACCTCACAGTCCACCCTAGTAACACACCTCCTCCAACAAGGCCACACCTCCTAATCCTTCCCACACAGTTTCACCAGCTGGGGACCAAGTGTTCAAACTTAGGAACCTATGAGGGCCATTCTCATTCAAACCACCACAGGAACCCACAGGGGCAGAGGTGTTGGATTACCCTGGGATTAAAATCAGGCACCATCACAGCCACTGTGTGTGTGCGTGCACGCGTGCACACAGGTGTGCTCTGAAAATCGAACCTGGTCCTCTGGAAGAATAGCCAGTGCTCTTAACTGCTGAGCCATCTCTCCAGCAACCCCATCTCTGGCCTGATGAACTTTGTGAGACCCTCAGGAACAGTAGGCTTTGGTGGGAGCCAGTATTTCTAGTTGAGCTTTCCCTGTGAGTCCACAGCAGTGGTCTGGCAAAGAGCCCAAATAGAAGTTGCAAACTGTGTGAAGCCGCAGTGTGATCGTGAAGGTGGCCGCCTGCAGCATCCCTTTCACGCTGTTCTAATTTGGATATAAATGCCGCCGTTTACTCAGAAGAGGGTGGGAAATTATACATATGTTCGTGTTTATATATGCATAAGCATATATCACATCTAGATTTGTATACGTGTGTATAAAATAACTGTGAGCATGAAATCTAGAAATAATAACTTTGGTTGCCTTCCAGGAAGAAAGCTGGGAGATGTGAGACAGGAAAAGGTGAGAGTACTGGGGAGAGGCAGGCTCGAGGAAGAGTGGGGGCCAGAAGCTCTTGCTAAGGGGTGTGTGTGTGTGTGTGTGTGTGTGTGTGTGTGTGTGTGTGTGTGCGCGCGCGCGCGCCTTTATGTGTATTTGTGTATGTGTGTTTATGTGTGTTTGTGTATGTGTTTACTGTATATTTGTGTGTATGTGTGTTTATGTATGTGTGTGTATTGTGTATAGTTGTGTGTGAATGTGTGTAGGCGTGTGTGTGTGTTTATGTGTATTTGTGTGTGTATATCTATGTGTGTGTATGTGTGTGTGCCATGCTGTGTGAACCTGCATTCCCACTCCCCAGAATTCATCTACAGGGATTCCTGCAAAGTCACCAACTGCAGAATTTTCTATGTGTTTGTTTACACCATTGTCTTTCTTTTTCTGTTTTATGCATGTGAGTATCTTGCCTACACGTATGTCTGTGCATCTTGTGTGTGTCTGGTGCCCTGAGACCAGAAGAGGCTTTTGGCTCCCCTGGAACTGGGGTGACAGATAGTTGTGAGCCTTCACATGGGTGTTGGCAACCAACCAAACCTGGGTCCTCTACAGGAACAGCCAGAGCGCTTAACATCTGAGCCATCTCTCCAGTCCACCGTTGTATTTCTTTAGTAGCAAGTGTTTGGAAGCTATTTAGGTATTTGTCAGCAGGGAATGAGTTAATGAATTATGTTTCCCATTTAGTGAGTCTGCAGCTGGAGCTAAAGGGCCTCTGTACACTGGTAGGGAAGGGTTTCTAGAATGTATGTTATGTTCAGTTGCAAGACCCAAGCATCAGGGGTTTTGTGTGGGGCTAACAATGCTGTTTATCATCATTCAAAGTGGGTGCAGCTGGTTATTATATTCCTTTTATTGTAAAATAGTTTTAAAACATTTTCCTCTGGGCTCTAACACATCATTATTATGAGCTTTTTTATTATAAGCAGTAGTTGGCACAGAAGAGTGACAAAATCACATTTTCAAGTTATTAAATCTGTTCCACTTTGAGCCAATCAGAGTGGCCTCCTGCTGATTTGTGTCTGGTGGCCAAGTGCCTTTATATGGTATTTCAGCTTTGTACTGACTGCATCGTTGCTGAGTAGCAGTCGGCCTGCACCACAAGGGGGCAGCAGAACCCTTTGATTGCAACAGCACCGACTGGTGCAGGATGTCTCTCTTGGCCAAGTCCTGCTGCTTACAGTTCTACTCAACTGTGTGCACCTAGAAGTCCGGGCAGTTTGTGCATCGTCCTCAGAGGCAGCAGGGGGTGAGAGGGGAAAGGGGTGGGCTTCCAAATCGCATAGATGTGCTCTTCACCTTCCCTCCTCTCCTGCAGGTTGTTTAGTGGGTTACAGAGCTTCAGAGCTTGAGGCTCAAGGGATGCTGCAGCGGGCTAGCGCATGAGAGCTGAGGCTTTAGGAGCCTGGCCGCCTGACACTGAGTCCTAGCTCTGCATCTTTGGGCTGCTTACATTCTTACTCTGCAAACCTAAGATTATCAGTGAGATAATCTAACTAAACCTCTTAGCACTATGCTATAGTGAGCGTTTGAAATAGTGGCTTACAGGCTCTTCCGGGAAGAACACTTGCCAACCCTGGATCTCACTCAGTGGAAGAAGGAGTGACTTCTGCAAGTCCTCTGATCTCCACATGCACTCCTACCCACACATACATAAATACACACAATCCGTACATTAATGTAAAAATATTTTAAATAGCTGGGCAGTGGTGGTGCACACGTTTAATCTCAGCACTCGAGAGGCAGAGGCAAGCAGGTGAGTTCTAGGCTAGCCTGGTCTACAAAGAGAAACTGTCTCAGGAAACAAGGAACAACAACAAAAAGTTTAAATAACTGCTCATAATTAAAATAATATCAATTGCCAGCAGAGATGGGCAATGGATTCTAAGTGTTTTTTGTTTGTTTGTTTGTTTGTTGAGGCAGGGTCTCTATTTTAGCCCTGGCTGTCCTGGATCTCGCTTGTAGACCAGGCTGGCCTCGAACTCACAGAGATCCACCTGCCTCTGCCTCCCGAGTGCTGGGATTAAAGGTGTGTGCTACTGCTCGATTTTTTTATTTGTGGCTCTTTCTTACGTATTTAGTAATTTTTTTTTCTAGTTCAAGCAAGGTGGTCATATTTACTTAGAACCATTTCAAAGCTGCTTTTCCCAGAAGGGCTCACAAAGTATTTATGCCTCATTTACCTTCTAAAAAATAGTCTTTTAAGTGTGCGTGCGTGTGTGTGTGTGTGTGTGTGTGTGTGTGTGTGTGTGTGTGTGTGTGAGAGAGAGAGAGAGAGAGAGAGAGAGAGAGAGAGAGAGAGAGAGAGAGAGAGAGAGAGTGTTCTGGATGTCGTAGTCTCCACTTTCAAGCTCTCATCACAGTGTGCCTCCGTGTGCGTTTGATGGGAAAATCGGGTGTCCATGCTTATGCTGAGGCAGTTGGGCAACATGGTATTGCATGCAGGAGGCAAACTCTGAGATAAAAGTTGGCGTGGGATAAGCTCACCAGGGCGAGGTTGTGGGAGCAGCCCTGGGAAGGACAGGAAGGGAGGGGAAGGACTCAGGGGATGCTCACACAAGAAGTCACGCTATGATTCTGTCTCGGTAAAGACCTCATTCTACCTGTAGATGGGAGTTAAGCTGGTCCTTTTGAGTTGGAGAGAGGGAGTGTGCTTTTGTGGTTCCTTGGTTACCACCACTCACAGGGGGAGGGCTGCTCCAGGGAGGGGACATGACCTTGGAGCAGACAGTCCCCTTCAGTCAGGAGTGCTGACAGCTGGGGCAATTTCTGGCCACTGTGATCACAGCAGCTTATTTCTCCAGGGGAGATCTAGCTCTACTACAGTGTCCAAGTCACCTGAAAGGGGAAGTGGTAACATGATGTCTAATCTATTTGAGTTGCCTCGACAAAATACCTGACATGGGGTGGCAGTTTTCAGGGTTGGAGGCAGCTCAGGTGGTCGAGCAACCACCTAGCATGCTCGAAGTCCTGTATTGGGTCCCAGGCACCAAGTAAATCAAGTGAGATGGAGGCAGGAGAAGCAGAAGTTCAAGGTCATCCGTGACTACTTAGTGAGAACTAGCTTTGAACTTGATAGACTAGGCTGCCCTCAACTCCCAGAGATCTGCCTGCCTTCGCCCCCTGAGTGCTGGGATCAAGGGTGTGCACCAACAAACTGGCTCCCAAATTCACATTCTTTTTTTTTTTTGGTTTTTCGAGACAGGGTTTCTCTGTGTAGCTTTGCGCCTTTCCTGGAACTCACTTGGTAGTCCAGGCTGGCCTCGAACTCACAGAGATCCGCCTGGCTCTGCCTCCCGAGTGCTGGGATTAAAGGCGTGTGCCACCACCGCCCGGCTTTTTTTTTTTTTTTTTTTTTAAAGATTTATTTATTCATATATTTTTATGTATACACCAGAAGAAGGAATCTGATCCTATTATAGATGGTTGTGAGCCACAATGAGGTTTTTGGGAATTGAACTTAAGACCTCCGGAAGATCAGTCCAGTGCTCTTAACCACTGAGCCATCTATCCAGCCCCCAAATTCACATTCTTACAACATGTTTTCTTTGGCAAGCATTAATCCCTCGAGAAGATAGTACTCCTAAAGCTAGCTGCCCTCCAGTAGGCTCTATCTCTTGAAATGCCCCTCCACCTACTTCTCAGCACCACTACTGTGTTAGGAATCCAGCTTGTAGCACACGGACCTGCGGGGACAGAGCATTTCCAAACTGTAGCATAAGTTTGTATGGCTAGTATAAAAAAAGACGGCTTTAGACGTACTCAAGAGTGAGCACACGTACACACACACACACACACACACACACACACACACACACACACAAATGTGTGCACGTATACACATGCATATAGCGGCCACAGGTTGATATCAAGTATCTTCCTTGGCTGCTCTCCCCTCGTTTTTTTGAGTCAGGGTCTCTCACTGAACCTGGAGCTTGCCAGTTAGCCTAGAGTGGAGGCCTTTGAGCGCTGGGGATTCTCCTGTCTCTGCCGCCCCAAAGCTGGGGTTATAGACACAGGCTGTGTTGTGCCCAGCATTTATGTGGCTGCTTAGGGATCAGGTCTGATGAGCCAGGCCTAGCCATCATGTGCTTCCCATGGTCCCACTAGCAGAGGGGACAGGAAGACCGTATGACCCTCATGCTGCAGTTCTGCATGGTTCATGGCTGGAGGAAGCTTCATTTTTATCACTTTAAAAATTACATTTCAGATTCCTTAAAGTTGTAAGCTTAAATCACTACCAACATAACTTCATCGGTTTCTTTACCTGGGGACATTTAAAAAGACGGGGTGGGGGGACTAAAAATGAAATTAAAGGCCAGGGAGAGCTAAATGTTACTAGAGGAAAAGAAAGAATATAAAACTAAGAATCCAAAGATTCTTTGCTCTAGGGAGCCAAAATAGTTTTATGGGTGTGTGTGTGTGTGTGTGTGTGTGTGTGTGCGTGCGCGCGCGTGCATGCTCACGAGCGTGCAAGTATGCACGTGCTTGAGTGTATGTATTTTTAGATTGAGAAGCCTCTAACTTGTCAGGAAACTATGAGAATCAGCTAATCTTTTCCCCTCAACTCTAGCAGACGACATGAGAGTTGGGGGACCTTGGATTACAAGGAAACGTTCATGTAGGCAACCCTGACAGCTCCATGCTGTACTCAGGTGAAGGCCACCCACGTAGCTCTGGGGCTGGAGAAGCCCAGAAGAGATATCAGTTACTTACTCTGTCAGTCAAGGAGGATACCTGCCCAGGGCAGCTTATTTAGGCCGTTCCATCCCACTGGGTGTGAGTACAGGAGAGAGGTGCCTGGGCCTGAGATGTCTTGCAGATCCGTAGGTTCATGGGAAGAAACGGGACAGGACTGAGTGAGAAGAGGGTTTCAGAGCTGAGGAAGAAGCCAGCTAGAGGGAGACTGGGAGAGCTGTGCTCTGACAGGTGGGGTGGGCCATCGGGGATGTGAGGAAAGCGCTCCAGGTGAGTGGACTGTTAGAGAATTCTGAAGCTCCAGTGCTGTCTTGTGAGCGACCTGTGAGGAATGGCGGCTATGGTGATGGTGATGGTGTGGTGTGGTGTGTGTATATGTGTATGTGTGTGTGTGTGTGTGTGTGTGTGTGTGTGTGTGTGTGTGATTTCTATTTCAGTGCCTAGAATTAATAAATTGATTTAGAATTTTCTTTGTTGTTTGTTCAAAGACATGGGCTCATGTAGCCCAGGCTAGTCTCAAACCTGCTTTGAAGCCAAGGATGACCTTGAATTCCTGATTCTCTGGTTCTGTTGCCACCCCCATCAAGTGTTAGGATTATAGTGTCTGGAACTGAGAATTGGGGACTGTGTTCCCTTATTTTCTCAGCAGAATTCACATCCATTTAATCACTTAGTAAACAAGTGATGGTATCAGTCCGTATGACTAGGACAGCCATTCTTGAGATCAAAATTGGTTTGACCTAATTTTCGGAACCAAAATTACCTTAGAGTTTGCTCTACTTTTGAGGGAACTGTGGTCTGAATTAGAAACGTAAACTTTTAAAAAACCTACGTGCATATCAGCCTTGTAGAATGTCTGTAGCGCCTTTACTTGATATTTTAAAACAAATGTCTAGGGCCGGGTTGATTTGACCCAGGGACATAGTTTGGGGAGGGATGTAGGGAAAGCCTTCTTGGGGGCCGTAGCTCGAGCCTGGACTTGCTGTAATGAATAAAGTGGGGTGCATGCTAGACAGGGAAGAGCAGGAGTGAGCTGGAAGGGCCTGGAAAAGGCCAGTCTTGGGCTGGAGAGATGGCTCAGGGGTTAAGAGCACTGGCTGCTCTTCCAAAGGTCCTGAGTTCAATTCCCAGCAACCACATGGTGGCTCACAACCATCTGTAATGAGATCTGGCGCCCTCTTCTGGCCCGCAGGAATATGTGCAGTCAGAACACTGTATACACAATAAATAAATAAATCTTTAAAAAAAAAAAAAAAAAAAAAGGCCAGTCTTGTTGGGATGGTGTTTGCTTTTTTGTGGGAACCTGAAGAGTTCTGAATAAGTTGAGTGGGGTCTGCATTAACCACGTCCAGTGGGACCGTCTGAAGCTGATTAGTGAGAAGCAGCAGTGACCTCTAGTTAGCTTGAGTTTTTAAGGGCAAAAAACTACAATTGTGACTATACAGAAAGCAAGTGTCATTTACAGAGCTGGGGGGACAGCAGTTAAATGGTCAGGCAGTTGACCTTTAGCTCAGGGTCACATTGCACAGGAATTTAAGGCTGGTCCAGAGACCAGTTTTACCCAAGATAGTTTTAGCACTTAAAGTATTCTTAGGAGGCGGGGTGGTCGTGCCGCATGCAGTTAATCTCAGCACTTGGGAGGCAGAACCAGGCGGATGGATCTCTGTGAGTTCAAGGCCAGCCTGGTCTACAGAGCGAGATCCAGGACAGGCACCAAAACTACACAGAGAAACGTGTCTTTAGGAATACTTTCATGAGATGGCATAGCTGTAGTTCAGTAGCCCACCACAGTTTCTGAGTTCGTGGGGAGCAGCCGATGGAAGGATTTTAAGCACTAGAGAAACACAGTTGGCCTTGGATTGAAGGAGGAGCCTCTCAGCGTTGTGAAGGAAGACTGACAGAGTGAGGGAGTCGGGAGGGAGTGCTCCGTCCTCAGCTGGTAGTGCTGTTTTGGTGGGTTCTGGAAACTTGGGACCTAGGCGATGGAAATAGTCTTTGCCTTATTTCTGCTTCCCGATTTCTGCTGCATGGTGACGTGAACCGCCCCCCCCCCCCTTCTGCTTCAGCTGCCATGATGTGAACCTCCCCGTGTGCTTTTGCGGCCATGACGGGGTCACAGCAGCGCAAGAGTAACCCACACAGACAGGAAGGATGGAGAGCAGGGTGGCTGTGAGCCAAGGCACTGAGCCTCGGGAGGACTGGAGTAGCTGTCACCGAGGATGGATGGCTGCAGGCACTCAGGGTGAGTGGGCAGTGAGTCAGGTCACAGAGGCTACACGTCACCTCAGAGGGCTTAGACCTTACTCGGTAAATGCAGGGGAGGCTGCAGACACTGCCTAAAATAAAGCAGCTTTCCCAGAATTGATATCGAGGAAGTTTCCCACCACAGGTGGAATTCCGATATGGAAAAATAACTAGCCTGCCCTCCCAGTGTGTTTACAATTAATCAATAAATGTCTCACCATTGGACCAGTGGAAAATATCATGTAAATTAGAAGACACTTTCTACTAAATAATATTGAAAATGCTACATGTTAGAATTTACATAAAGCTAATGAAAACAACCTTAAGGGAAAATGTATAGAGTTGATTGCATCTATTAGAAAAAAAAATCAGTCATTTAAACATCAACTTTGAGAAGTTAGAAAACAGACAGATATGGTGATGCAGGCCTGTAACCTACTACTTCAAAGGCTGAGGCAGGAGAGTTACAAATTTGAGGCCCACCTAGGCTACGTAAGAAGGTACTGTCTCAGCTGTTGTCTGCTCTTCCACAGGACTCCAGTTTGATTCCCAGTGTCCACAGGGCAGCTCACAGTCATCTGTGTTTCAGGGGATCCGGCGCCCTCCTCTGGCCGTTATGGGCACTGCACACATGTGGTGCGCAGACAGAGATGCAGGCAAAACACCCACACACATAAAAATAAATACTGAAAAAAAAATTTAAGGACTGGAGAGATGGCTCAGTAATTCAGAACATTTGCTGCTCTTCCAGAGGACCTGAGTGAGTTCAGTAGTTCCCAGCATCCACATCCCTCAGATGGCTCACAACAGCCTGTAACTCCAACTCCGGGGCAGCTGATGGCCTCTTCTAGCCTCCTCAGGCACCTGTACATGTCACATACCCAGATACACAAAAATAAATATAAGCCTCTCTTTTTTTTTAATTAAACAAAACGTACAGCACCTTAAATCCAAGGGAGGGAAGCAGGCTGTAAGGGAGTGTTGAGGATGCAGCGTGTTCTGCCCGGATGCAGACCACCAAAGGAAGGCATTCTTTCCAGAGAGTGATAAAACTGAGAAATTCCCTGGCAGGGCGGCTGACAGGAGCCGGGGGAGACAGAGCAGCTGGGAACAAACAAGTGAACGCCACAAAAGCTGCAGACTCTTAAAGGCAGCAAGGCTTTTGTGAACAATTATGCCAAAAAGTTCTGAGAATTCGTATATAGGGATCAGTTTAGTAAAATTCAGCATTTACTAGGCTGCGGAGATGGCTTATGGGAATGTAAGGACTGGAGTTCAGTTCCCCAGAGCTCACATAAAAGCCAGCCAGGCGTGGAAGCTGCTTCTAATCCCAGCACTTGGGAGGCCAAGACAGGATTCCCCAGGGCAAGCTGGATGGATAGCTAGACTAGCTGGAATTTGTGAGCTCTGGCTTCAGCAAGAGACCCTGACTCATTTAAAAAAAAAAAAATGGAGGGTGTGCTGGCTAGGATCATGTCAACCCGACACAGGCTAGAGTCGTTTGGGAAGAGGAACCTCAATTCAGAAAAGGCCTCTACCAGATTGGCTTGTGGGTAAGCCTGGGGTGCATTTTCTTGATTGATGGTTGATGTAGGGGGGCCCAGCTCACTGTAGGTGGGGCCACCCCTAGGCTGGTGGTCCTGGGTGCTATAAGAAAACAGGCTGAACAAGCCATGAGGAGCAAGCCAGTGAGCAGCACCCTCCATGGCCTCGGCCTCGGCTCCTGCCTCCAGGTTCCTGCCCTGTCTGAGTTCTTGCTGTGACTTCCCTCAGTGATAGACTGTGATGTGGAGCTGTGAGCTGAGGTCAGTGCTTTATCACAGCAATAGAAACCCCAACTAAAGCAGCAATTGAAGATCACCCCACATCGACTTAGGGCCTACACATGCATAGACACCCGTACACACATGTACCCACACACAGGAACATGAATACACACATGTACACATATCACATATTTTAAAAAACTTTTTTTTTTGAGGCAGGGTCTCGCTGTATCCCTGGCTGTCCTGGAACTCGCTCTGTAGACCAGGCTGGCCTTGAACTCCCAGAGATCCGTCTGCCTCTGCCTCCCGAGTGTGTGCCACCACACCCGGTTTGTAAAATTGTTTTTTAAGTAAATAAAAAGTTCAGCATTTGCTCATCCTGGAACTGCTCTGTGTGCTGGCACTGGTGAAGAGCTTCAATCTGCAAAAGAGGATCTGAAAATTCAGGCGGCTGAGCCAGGGATGGCTGAGTGGGTGAGGTGCCCGCTGGGTAAGCATGCAGACCCACATAAAGGCGAGCAGGGCAGCTGTGGCTCAGACCCCGGTGCTGCCGGCCGAGGCAGGAAGGGCCCTGGAGCTCTCTGGCCGGCCAGTCCAGCTTCCCCGGGGACCTCCTGGTTCAGTGAGAGACCCTGTGTCAAGAAATACAAACAAACAAACACAACCAAAAACAAGGTGGGTGTGCTAGAGGAAGACACTCAAGGTCCGCCCCTTGTTTCTGCAGCACACGTGCACGTGTGTTTGCTTTCTTGCACACACACACACACACACACACACACACACACCATACACCACACATTCATCCATCCCAACTTCCCAGGGGTGGGTTTTGTAAAGTTTCCATTCCGTTGAAAGTGAGACAGGGATGCTGCTGAGCAGCACCCTTGGATGTTGAGCTTGGTACACTGAGGCAGAGGAAAGGGGCCTGATATCTATTCCGGTCCCATGAGGGAGGCTCTGGACTGAGGCTTTCATACATTCTGTTAGTTCATTTATATTCTCTTGCTGTCTTAAGCTCAGGCAGTCATCAGGGAACGGAATGGGGACCAGGCAGTAAACTCGTGTTTAGTTGGACAGGGGGTGTGGAGACATAGGGGGTGTGGAGACATGGGGGGTGTGGAGACATGGGGGTGTGGAGACATGGGAGGTGTGGAGACATGGGGGTGTGGAGACATGGGGGTGTGGAGACATGGGGGGTATGGAGGAAACATGGGGGGGTGTGGAGACATGGGGCTATGGAGACATGGGGGTGTGGAGACATGGGGATGTGGAGGAGACATGGGGGGTGTGGAGACATGGGGGTATGGAGACATGGGGGTGTGGAGACATGGGAGTGTGGAGACATGGGGGTGTGGAGGAGACATGGCAGTAGTTCTTTCCATTCTTATTTGTATCTGCAGCACAGAGGACTTTGAAGTCAGAGGAGGTCCAGCGACTTTTAGGCAGAGAAACAGCCTCGTGGCCTGCTGGGCCTCAAACTTGAACCTTCCGCCCAAGGAGTAAATAAACATAACTTACAAGCACAAAAATCAAAAGATGTTTGAAATGGACATCTATGTGGAGGCCTTGGAAACATAGTTTGGGGAACCACACAGAGCACACCCCATTAAAAGTCAGGAGAGGGCTGGAGAGATGGCTCAGAGGTTAAGAGCACTGGCTGCTCTTCCAGAGGTCCTGAGTTCAATTCCCAGCAACCACATGGTGGCTCACAACCATCTGTAATGAGATCTGGTGCCCTCTTCTGTCCTGCAGGGATTCATGCAGGCAGAACACTGTATACATAATAAATAAATAAATCTTTAAAAAAAAAAAAAAAAAAAAGTCAGGAGAAGGGAGTGGCTGGCAAAGTAGCTTAGCTAGTGAGTGCCTAGCACACCCCAGGCCCTGAGTTCGATTCCTGGCACCCTGAAAAACTAGGCATGGTGGTGTCCACCTGAAGTTCCTGCACTGGGGAGGTGGAGACAGGAGGATCAGGAATTCATGGTCATTCTCTATTACACAGCAAGTTCTAAGCCAGCATGGGCTACTTTAAAAAAAAAAAGAAAGAAAGAAAGAAAAGAAAGTAACAGGGAGAAGGGGAGAGGAAAGAGATAGAGAATAGGGGTCAGGGAGAGAAGACCTGAACAGCTCAGGCCTTTCTGTGGGAAAATTAGCACAAATAGAACAGATTTTTAAAGGTATGTATTTGTATTTTAGGTATATGGGTGTTTTGTTTGTGTGTGTATGTGTGTGTGTGGTTTTTTTCAAGACAGGGTTTCTCTGTGTAGCTTTGACGCCTGTCCTGGAACTCACTCTGTAGCCCAGGCTGGCCTCGAACTCACAGAGATCCGTCTGTCTCTGCCTCCCGAGTGCTGGGATTAAAGGAGTGTGCCACCACCGCCCAGCTTGCTTGCATGTATGTTTGTGCACTGTGGACATGCCAGGTGTCCACAGAGGCCAGAAGAAGGCATCAGATCCCCTGAAACTGGAGTTACAAACAGTTGTGAGCCACTGTGTGGGTGCTGGGAACCAAACCCAGGTCTGTGGAAGAGCAGCCAGTAGAGATTTTAGACGTCAGACACAGGATTGAGGAACAGCCTAGTCTGACTTGCTGAGGTTCGGTAGGTGGCAGGGACACAGTCATGAGGAGGTGTGTCCTATCGAAAGGCCACTGTTTGTGGAGTAGAGGAAATGAGCTACCCCAGAGATGAGGACAGGGATACAAATGGCTTGGACAGATGTGGCAGACTCTCCAGACTAGAAGAAACAAAGCCGGTCTGAAGAAATCTTGCCCTGCTTCCCTTGTTTCAAAGGAAGAAATTACTCAGCTTAGCAAACATTTAAAATCCCTGCTGCTGATAGGCCCTTTGCCAAATGTATGGGATAGTCAGTCCAGGGAAACCCAGACTGAAGCTGGAGATCTCAGCAGGACTTCCTCTCAAGGTACACAGCCCTTCACTCTGGCTCTCTGGCTGTCTTTGCAGCCCCATTTTCCACAATAAAAGCCACTGTCATCCATGAGTGAGGGTCCCGAGGGTGAGGTTCTGCTGCTTCACCTCTTCCAATGACAGTCCTCAGGCCCCTGGACTTCCCTCTCCAGTCATGGATTCCCCTCGCCTCGACATTTCCACCCTCCTCTTTCTTCTAGATTTGGGCAATAAACTTAATCCTTTATTGGCATACCAATAAAAGCTGTGAGTGTATTTTATATTCCAAATGAGTGCCTGTCTCAATATGTCCGTTAGAGAGATTGGCTAGTTAGAAACGTGAATTAGGAGACCTTTTCCCACATGCTGTAAACTCAACTCTTAGAATGCTTTATACTTAAATAGTAAAACCTATAGGTGACTTTAAAAAAACTACTTTAAACTACTTTTGTTTTTTGTGTATGAGTATTGCCTGCATATTTATCTGTGCACCATTTGTGAGCCCAGTGCCCATGGAAGCCAGAAGAGGGCATCAGATTCCCTGGAACTGGAGTTACAGACAGTTGTGAGCTGCCCTGTGGGTGCTGGAAATTGAACCCAGGTCCTCTGGAAGAGTAGCCAGTGCTCTTAACTGCTGAGCCATCTCTCCAGTCCCTTGAAACTACTTTTGACCTAGGACCTGAAAATTAGATCAGAACTCAAAAATGTATATGTGTACCTCTCTCTCTCTCTCTCTCTCTCTCTCTCTCTCTCTCTCTCTCCCTGTGTGTTTTAAACATAGAGTCTCATAGGTCCCATACTGTCTCAAACTTTTTATGTAGTTGCGAATGACCTTGACCTTCTGGTCCTTCTGTCTCTGCCTCCTGATTACAGGTGTTCACCACTGTGCCTGGTTTTTGTGGTTTTAGGGATCTAAGTCAAGGCTTCACGCATTCTGGGAGATCAGTCTTCAAACCTAGCCACATCCCCAGCCGTATTTTGTTTGCTCTGTTTGTGTGTGGATGTGACTCTGGTAGAGCGCTTGACTACACTGAGTGAGGCCCTAGAGTCAGTCCTCAGCTTTTTGTGTATGTGTGGCCTTGCCTGTCCTATCCAGAACATGGTCATGGTTGTTAAAGTTAGGATGATAGCCTGGTAACTTCAAGAAAATGAATTTCTTAGACAGATGGCCACCTCGTTTTGCTCTCTGGAGATTGTTTCGGCAATGGACGTTGGCATCATTTTCCTTTCCTCCAGGAGGTCACTTGTCACCATGTTTAGTAAAGACGGTCGTTTTTTAATCCTGAATTATGGATGTTTTTTGTACTAGTGTCCTGAGAGCTAGGACTCTGTGACATTGGACTTTCAAGATGACCATCACTGTCGGTTCAACAGATTATGTTTTAACCTTTTCTTTTTGGGGTGCCAAGGGTGGAACCTAGGGCCTTCTGCATACTGGGCAGGCATCTGGTATCAACACTGACCACATTTATTCTGTCTCCATTGATGGGAAGGTGGTAAGTGTCCATCTGTCTGTTTGCCTCTTTCTCTGTGTGTCTGCATCTCTCGCTGTCTCTCTGTCTCTGTCTCTGTCTCTCTGTCTCTCTCTCTCTCTCTCTCTCTCTCTCGTGTGTGTGTGTGTGTGTGTGTGTGTCTGTCTGTCTGTCTGTCTGTGCTCATCTCTCTCTCCCCCTCTCCTCCCCCTGTTTTCCTCTTCCCCCCTCATCTTCTCTTTCTTTGGGGTCTCATTTAGGCCAGGCTAGCGTCTACTTCACTATCAAGCTGAGGATGACCCTGAGGTTTGATTCCCCCCAGCCCCTGCCTCCCAAATGTTGGAATTAAGGCATAAGCCACCAAGCCCAGAATGTAAAGAATTCCATAGATCATCTTAGCTTGGTTCTAAAGAATAAGGTTATTCTACATAGTAGAACGCCATTTTCATGCTAAGAAAATGGTCTTATTAACTCGTACATGAGTTACTCAGTAGTCCACTCACTGGTCTCCAGGGGATGACATGTTCTGTGCTTCAGTAGCTAGTGGATGCTCAGCTTTTACATCCCTGGCAGCAACAGATCAGCCTGTCATGATGAGCCTTCTGTAGAGAGGAGTGTGAAACACACAGGGTTTCCACAGCTGCCCTGCCAAAATGTCTAACCTGACTCTAACCAAGGATTAGCCGAGAAAGCCACACATGTAAGGTGTGCTCCAGACCAGTTGTCCTGGACTCTGAAAAAAGACAGAGACCAAAGAAAAATGAAGTGAGCGTGCTGGTCCTAAGTCAGAGAGGCTAAAGGGGCCAACAGCCAAGCTCAGTGGGCGGAGCTCTAATAGAACCTGTATATGAGGAGAAGGAGATGGACAAGCAGCTGGGTGCTGTTGGGTACGCTCGAATGTGGACTGTGTATGGGGACATCCAGTCCTTGGGGAGCGGGGCTTGCGACAAGTTGGTTCTTTCACTGCACAGATGAAAAAAATGGACAGTTTTATATCCTTTGTTGTTGTGGAAAGTGTTAGGATGTTTCCAGAAGTTCGCCGCCTTGCAGCATGTGCAGGTGTCTAGGATCCCCCAGTGGGCTTCCTTCTGGAATATTCAGGACTTTTGTCTCGTTGAGTATGAACCAAGTGAGAGACTGGACGGAAGGCTTAAGTATGTGCAAGCCCCAAGAGAAGGAAAACAATGACTGACGTCTGTGTGGAAGGTGCAGCCAGCCAGCCCCAGAGCTGTGGGTATTCTGAGACTCGGCTGTTAAGTGTTGTGACGCTGTAAAATTGTGTCCTTCCGTTTACAGTGTAAAATTTACAGTGTGAAATTGTGTGGTAACATTTGTTTTTGTGCTTGTTTGTTTTTGAGACAGGGTTTCTCTGTGTAGCCCTGGCTGTCCTGGAACTCTCTCTATAGCCCAGGCTGGCCTCGAACTCACAGAGATCCACCTGTCTCTGCCTCCTGAGTGCTGGGATTAAAAGTGTGCGCCACCACCCGGCTGGAGGTTTTGTTTCTTAGAGATTCCCTGGCCCCTGTGTTGTCACTGTTCGTCTGTTCATTCCTTTGTCGTTCAGTGCTGCTTCTGGGCCGTGTGTTGGGTGACAGGCAGGTCATCCATGGGAGAGTAGTGTTAGAGGGTACTGGTGGATGCCGCTACAGCTGGTGGTTCCAGGAAGTTGTAGAAAACCCTATATATACTGGGGTTTCTTACAGATACATCCCTGGGATAAAAATGTACACATTAGGCACAGTAAGAGACTAACAGTGATAATTAGCAATGTAATAAAATAATTATGGCAGCCGGGGCGGGGTGGTAGCGCGCACCTTTAATCCCAGCACTCTGGAGGCAGAGGCAGGTGGTTCTCTGTGAATTCCAAGCCAGCCTGGTTTACAGAGTGAGCTCCAGGACAGCCACGGAGAAACCCTGTCTCGACAAACAAAAATTATGGCAGCACACTATTAGCATTTCCTGCATCACTACTTCTGTGTTGGGGGCCTTGACTAAGCGAAAGAGGAGTTACCTGAACACAGGCACTCCAGTCCTGCAACACAGGTCTGAAAACCAGGATCCACGGCTAAGCTCCTCTAGGGAGGTTAGCATGTGCAGTGTGAGCACTTTCGACCAAGAAGTCAGTCCTTCCTATCCCTAGTGGAGAGAGCACAGATGGACAAGACAGCAAGCGATTTCATCACACTATTTGGAAACACCAAGTTTAAAACTCAAGAGATAGTTATGTCTGGAATTTTCCATCAAACAATTTCAAGTCATAGTTGACTGTGGGCAGCTAAAACCACAGAAAGTGAAACTTATGGATAAAGGGAGAATACTGTATTGTGAAAAGGATATTCTGTGGTGCTCAGGCCTTTCAGTCTCCACTAGGAAACCGACATCAGACACAAATGTTTAGTTAGGTCTTTGGTAACTCTCCAGGGAGAAGACGGAGATGCTGTGAGGGAGAGTAAAGGCAGCGTCACTCTGCCAACCCATGACATCGTCGCCTCTCTGTGTAGATCCAAGGATGCTGACCCTCCCCCCCTCTGCCTCGCTTCCACCAAGTGCTTGGCTCCTCCCCTAGTTTTAGAGCAAGAACCAGCTGACCTACCCTGTGAATACCCTGGATCCCAGTCTATAAGGAAATTCACTAATCCCTGCTGAGTAAAGCCAGCACTCTTCCCTCCCACCCCCAAGAAGTTAGAAATAGGAATTGTTTTGTGAAATATTCTGACTTATAAATGTTAACAAATTCAGAATTTTCCAAACATTTTGTGGGCTAAACTCGATACATCTGTGAACTTCCAGTTTACAACATCTCGGGACGCAAGTTTGTTATTGAGTTAGTGAAATTTCTCGTAGAAGTTTGGTTTATTGAGTTAGTGAGAATTCTGATTCAAAGAACTAGCCTGAGTTCTTAAGATGAATTTTGTTTTTATTCATGTGTAGGGGTGTGGGGGGGGTTGTGCATGTGAATGAAGTTTTTCACAGAGGTCAGAAGGAGGCATTGGATCCCCTGGAGCTGGAGTTACAGGTGGTTGTGAGCCCCCTTCCATGGGTGCTGGGAACCAAACTCCAGTCATCCATAAGAGCAGCGACGTAGTAAATGCTCAGCCATTCTCCAGCCCATCCCCAATGTAATCTTTAATAATGATTAATTATACTTTCCTTTCTTTTCCTACTTCCTTCCTTCCCTTAATCCAAACGATGAAGATCTACGAATAAGGGGTGGCCGAAAAGATTTGTCCATTGTTGGCTTCTGTGACCTAACCTGATCAATGTCATTAGGAGGCTGGGTGGGCCTGTTTTGTTTGTTTGTTTTTTGTTTTTTATTTTATTTGTGTGTGTACTAAGGATTGAACCTAGGGCCTTATACTTGCTAGGTAAGCATTACCATGGAGCTATATCCCCAACCTTCTTTTAAAAAGATGTTTTATTTTGATACAGAGTAAAGTTGTCCAGGTTGGTTTTGAATTTGCTCTGTAGCCTATGGAGGCCTTGAACTTGGAAACTTCCTGAGTGCCTGGGATTATAGGTCTGGGTCACCAGGTACAAAAGATAACAGCTTTCCTGAAATATAATTTATAGACCACGTAGTTCACTTTAAAGCTGAATATTCAACTGTTTGTAGTATATTCATAGAATTATGCAAATAAGACCACAATTAATGAACTCTTTATAGATTAATTTTTTAACTTTTTTAGTCTTCAATAATCTAGTAGTGTAAACTAAAAATCCACGTTTGATAAGAGGGTTAAAATGAAAAAGATTGACTGTGCACTATGACAAGCATGTGTTAGCTTTGAGACTCTCAGCTCTGGCAGGAATCAGAGCAAAAAAAATGTTATGCAACTACTTTAGAAAGCATTTTTTCATGTTCTTAATATGGCAAGAGTACACATGTCACATCATGCATACTTTCCTTTCATTGATATTTATCCAAAGAAAATTAGTCCATATGCTCCTACAGAACTTATGAAAAATGATTCACAGAAGTTTTATTTCTAAAGCTTCACTATTAGAAATCATCTCTAGGTCTGTAGATAAGTAGATAAGAAAATTGGAATAGGATAGAATATTGCTCAGCAATAAAAATCATATCATTTCCTTTATGTAAAATTAGACAGAAAACAGATCTATTGTTACAGAAAATTTAAAGGAGAACTGGCCAGGCGTTCTGGCATACGACTTTAATCCCAGCACTTGGGAGCAGAGGCAGATGGATCTCTGAATTCAAGGCCATTTTGGTCTATAGATCGAATTCTAGGACAAAGCTATGTAGAGAGACCCTGTCTCAAAAAAAAAAAAAAAAAACCAAAAAACAAAAAAGGTGAACTGGGAACGAGTAGGAGAGAAACCTCTTGGCCTCTGTGGGCACTCACACATGTGATATATCCAGATTCAGACACCTCAGAATAATTTTACTTTCAAAAGAGGAAACTTAGGGGCTAGAGAGATGGCTCAGAGGTTAAGAGCACTGACTGTTCTTCCAGAGGTCCTGAGTTCAAGTCCCAGCAACCACATGGTGGCTCACAACCATCTATAATGAGATCAGGTGCCCTTTTCTGGCCTGTAGGCATATGGACAGGCAGAACTCTGTATACATAATAAATAAATATTTTAAATTAAAAAAAGAAGAGGAAACTTGGTGGACTTGCTTGGTGACCTGGACCAATGGGAAAAGGTGCTTGCTGCCAACCCTGACAGCAGGAGTTCAGTTCCCAGGACCATGGGGTAGAGGAGGAGACCGACTCCTGAAGGTTGTCATCTGACCTCTGCATGCATGTGCTCCCAAATAAGTAAAGGTGATAAAGAATTTGGTGGACTGCTGCACGTACTGATCTTTATGATATGTGATGTTTACTTAGCATGTATATGCCATTATCTAAAATTTGGTCTCAAAGTAAGAAACACATATTATTCATTAAGGTATTTTTCTATAAATCTCAAAAGAAAAATGTTTTAATAATAATATTTTTTTCAATATAAAGTATTCACTATCAAAGGTCAAAATGTACTTTTTAGTTTGAGTTGCCAAACATCTGCTTTGAAGATATTAAGTTCTAAATGAATATAAAATACAAATAGGTTTAACAGTTCAGACAAAAATCATCTCAACCAGTGACAGGACAGTTTTTAAATGGAAACAATCTATATTATGATCCTTCATAAAAAGCCATGTGCCAGATTAGTAATGTATGTGTGTTTGTGTGTATCATGACCCATTTTCCTTCAGTGATGCTCTGTGTGTGTGTGTGTGTGTATGTGTGTGTGATGACCTATGTGATGACCCATTTTCCTTTAGTGATGCCCTAACTCGTGTGTGTGTGTGTGTGTGTGTGTGTGTGTGATGACCTATGTGATGACCCCATTTTCCTTCAGTGATGCTCTGTGTGTGTGTGTGTGTGTCTGTGTGTGATGATCTATGTGATGACCCATTTTCCTTTAGTGATGCCCTAACTCTGTGTGTGTGTGTGTGTGTGTGTGTGTGTGTGTGTGTGTGTGTGTGTGATGACCTATGTGATGACCCATTTTCCTTCAGTGATGCTCTGTGTGTGTGTGTGTGTGTGTGTCTGTGTGTGATGACCTATGTGATGACCCATTTTCCTTTAGTGATGCCCTAACTCTGTGTGTGTGTGTGTGTGTGTGTGTGTGTGTGTGTGTGTGTGTGTGTGATGACCTATGTGATGACCCATTTTCCTTCAGTGATGCTCTGTGTGTGTGTGTGTGTCTGTATGTGATGACCCATTTTCCTTTAGTTATGCCCTAACTCTGTGTGTGTCTGTGTCTGTGTGTGTAATGACCTATGTGATGACCCATTTTCCTTCTGTGATGCCCTCCCATAGACACTTTGTCTCTATAGGGCATTGTGTATATAGTAAAGGGAATCATACAACTTTTGCCATTGTTTTTTTCACTTAGCATAGTATTTCAGAGCTCATCTATATTATAGTACATATCCGTACTTCATTCCTTTTTGTGACTATGATAGTTTTAATAGGATAATGACCATATTTTACTTATCCACACATGCATTAATGAATATTTAGGTTCCTCCATTTTTGACCATTAGAAATAATACTGCTTCGAATATTGTGGGCATTGTGTATTTCCCATTTCTCTTGGTATATGCCTAGCAGTGGATTTACCGAGTCATCTGATAACTGTGTTTAACCAACTGCATTAGTCAGGGGTCTCTGAAGGAGCAGGACTTACAGAATGAGCCTATTCATATACAGGAGGGGATTTATTAGAATGGCTTACAGCAGTGGTTCTCAGCCGTCCTAATGATGCGACCCTTTAATAGAGTTCCTCATGTTGTTGTAACCCTTCCCCTACCCACAGTAACCATAAAATTATTTTAGTTGCTACTTCATAACTGTAATTTTGCTATTGTTATGAATCGTAATGTAAATATTTTTGGAGACAAGAGATTGCCAAAGGAGTTCCGACCCACAGGTTGAGAACTGCTGGCTCACAGACTGTGGTCCAGCTAGTCCATTGATGGCTGTATGCCAACGAGGGTCCAACAATCCAGTAGTTGTTCATTCTACAAGCCTGAATGTCTCAGCTGTCTTCAGTGTACGCCAGAATCCGGAAGAAATGGGCTCTAATGCCAGTGAAGGTGTGGACTTTCCAGTGAGAGTGTGAGCAAGCAGGCCAAGAGCAGAAGCCTCCTTCTTCCATGTCCTTGATATCGGCCGCCGCCAGAAGGTGTGGCCCAGATCAAAGGTGGATCTTCCCACCTCAAAAGATCCAGATTAGCCGGGTGGTGGTGGCGCACGCCTTTAATCCCAGCACTCGGGAGGCAGAGCCAGGCGGATCCCTGTGAGTTCGAGGCCAGCCTGGGCTACCAAGTGAGTCCCAGGAAAGGCGCAAAGCTACACAGAGAAACCCTGTCTCGAAAAACCAAAAAAAAAAAAAAAAGAAAAAGAAAAAAAGATCCAGATTAGAAGTGAGTCTTCCCACTTCAAATGATTTAATTAAGAAAAAAAAAAATCCCTCACAGATGTCCCCAGCCACTTGGGTGTTAGTTAATTCCAGATGCAGTCAAGTTGACTATCAAGAATGGCCACCACACCAACGGAGGGACTCCCCAGGCTAGCTTCCAAATCTGACATATCATTTTACGTTGCCGCCTGCCGTGAATGAGGGTCTGTTTCTCCCCGTGCCTCCCACTCTTGATGCTTGAGGTGACAGACAGTGATCACCGCCTGTTGCTACTTTTCAGCTTTCAGCTGGGCCCCTGGGGGCTGTGTCTCATCCCTTTTTAAGTGGAAATGTTATTATAAATTATTAGGCATTCAGGATTTCATAGGGAAAAAAAAAAAAAACCCTTGTTGAGCACCTTTCCTGTTTTTCCTTCTTTATGTGCTCTCTCGAGGGTGAAGAGGTGCCATGCTCTTTTAATGTGTCAAGGGCATCTTTCTCCCAGATGGAGGACGGAATGTCATCAGGCAGTGACTTCAGTGTCTTCTCCATCCAGGGGCCCCTGGTGTGTGTGTGTGTGTGTGTGTGTGTGTGTGTGTGTGTGTGTGTGTGTGTGTGTGTGTTATACAGGCCTTGCTCTTGCAGACATTTTATTATTTGGATTTTAAAACAAATGCTGGGAAGCTTGTCCTTTTGCTCACAAATACTTGAAATCACATCTCTAAAACATACAGCTTTTAATAAAGCAATCAGGGACTAGAGAGATGCTCAGAAATTAAGAGCACTGCCTGCTCTCCCAGAGGACCCAGGTACAATTCCCAGCACCCACATGGTGACTAACAATCTTCTGTAACTCTGGTTCTACAGGGTCTGATGCCCTCTTCTGGCCTTCATGGGTGCCAGGCACACATACGGTGCACAGATATACATGCAGGCAAAACACCCATACACATAAAATAATAAAATAATTTCTAAAAATTAAGAAATAAAATAAAGTGGCCGCGTTACTATCTTACATCTATAGTAATTTCTTAATGTCTTCTAATAGCCAATTCTTATTTGAATAATCCTATTTTTCTTCCAAATTTCTTTCCACGGCACTTGAGAACTGTGTCCATACACTGGTTGTTTTGTCTTTGGATTATCTTTTATTCTGATACTTTTTTTTTTTTTTTTTTTTTTTTTTTTTTTGGTTTTTTCGAGACAGGGTTTCTCGGTGTAGCTTTGCGCCTTTCCTGGAACTCACTTGGTAGCCCAGGCTGGCCTCGAACTCACAGAGATCTGCCCGGCTCTGCCTCCCGAGTGCTGGGATTAAAGGCGTGCGCCACCACCGCCCGGCTTATTCTGATACTTTAAAAAAGTTTTAATTTCGGGCTGGAGAGATGGCTCAGCAGTTAAGAGCACTGGCTGTTCTTCCAGAGGTTCTGAGTTCAATTCCAGCAACCACATGGTGGCTCCCAACCATCTGTAATGAGATCTGGTGCCCTCTTCTGGCATGCAGGCAGAACACTGTATACATAATAAATAAAATCTTTTAAAAAAAAAGTTTTAATTTGGTTTGTAGACATTTGTGCCTGCTTATCTGTATGCACACCACATGCGGGCAATACCTGCAAAGGCCAGAAGAGGGCACTGGATAGCCTCACTTTGGACCTTCAGGGAGTTGTGAACTGCCTGATGTGGGTGCTGGGGATCACACCCAAGTCCTCTGCAGAGCAGTGGTGCTTTTAACCACTGAGCCACCGTTTTTGCCCCTGTCTGTTAGTCTAAGTTAACTCTTTTTACAGATATTATTGGAATAAGTAGAACAATTCCAAAAATAATGTGTTCCAGTATTTCATAATTCAGTATTCCTCCAGGTGTGATGAAATGGGAGACATCTGGGTTGCTAGTAGAACCTTTCTTTTGGCCTTGTTAGTACACATCTGTAGGTTGTGTATATGAGGGAACCAGGTCAGTTAGATTTAAAGCCCCAGCCCTATCACTGTAGGCTGTTCAGTCTCTTATAAATGACTTTTAGTGTTGTGTTTTCAATTTTTAAAAAGTAATCTCATTCATTCTTTAAAAGTCCATTTATACGATGTATTTTGAGTATATCCATCCATCACAACCTCCCTCCAGCTTCCCCTAGTACCACCCACTCCATCTCCCTCCCAACTTCATGTGCTCCTTTTTGGTCATTATTAGTAATTCATTGAGTCCAGTTAGTGTCGCCCATATGTGCATGGTTGTGGAGCCTTCCAGTGAATCCTGGGCAACCTACCATGAGCCATATCCCCAAATGAGGGTGACTCTCCCTCGGCAGCTACCAACTGTCGGTAGCTCCTCCACCGAGGGTGGGTCCTTGGAGAGCTCTCTTTCCTCCGTGCTAGAGTTTTGATTGGCTTGATCCTGGCAGCTAACTATAGCTGTTGTGAGGTAATACATGCAGCAGCCACGTCCTGTCCAGAAGTCAGGACTTCCCAGCTCTTACATTCTTTGTGACTCCTATTCTGTGATATTCCCCGAGCTGACAGGCCTAGGTTGATACACACACAGAGACACAACTGAGGTACATATATCGGCACTTTGATGAGTTATGAGCCTGTGCACTAACCACTAAACAATGCAAAAAGAAGCTTCTCTGACCAAAGTTGAGAGCAACACAGATCTATGAATATGAACGTAAATATTTAGAAGGCGGCTTGAAAGCATGACAGACTGTTTAGCAGAACAGCAGCAGGAAGTCCTATGGCCGGGGCCTCAGATCTAATCAGAGAGTGGTTGGTTAACTGCATAACCATCATACCGCAATCACTCCAGTAGGTGCGTCTTTCCAGGAAGATTTCATCATGTCGCACATGCAGGGCCCAGTGCCAGACAAGACCATTGATGTCTTTTCTTCCCCAGCCGCCTGTATGGCACCTTCTGGAACTGTGTACGTTACCCAGCAGGGAGAGTTTCCTGGTCAGTTCAGGTAGACGTCTCTCTGTCCTGCATCCACAATGAGTAGTTTCTTACCATCTGATGGTGGGCAGCCAAGAACAGTGGCGCTGGCCTGTGCTGTTAGACGTACCCCAGCCCACTTTTACATGCGTGTTAGGGGTCCAAACTCAGGTCTTCATGCTTGTGTGGTCGGCATCCCACACTGACTGAGCCATCTCCCCAACCCCTGAGGACCCTTCGTAAAACAAAACAAAAATAGAAACCCACAAAAACTCAGGCCTTTTAGTCTAGGAAATTTTTATTGAATTTTTCCTTTAAATTTTTTTCCTTTCCACTTTTTTCTTATTTGTTCTCATTCTAGATGTCCTACTTGTTTGTTTTGTTTTCCAAGACAAGGTCTCTCTGTGTAGCCTTGACTGTCCTGGATCTCACTCTGTAGACCAGACTGACCTCGAAATCACAGAGACCCGCCTGCCTCTGACTCCTGAGTCCTGAAATTAAAGGCGGGCGCCACCACTACCAGGCCATACTTTCTAATTTAAAAAAATCTCATTTCCTGTTTCAGGCCTTTTGCTCTACACTCTGAGAGTTTCCTCAACTTGTTTCCAGTCTTTTTTTTTTTTTTTAATTTCTGATTGTGTATTTTTTTAAAAGATTCATTCTAATTGTGTGTGTGTGTGTGTGTGTGTGTGTGTGTGTGTGTGTGTGTGTGTGTGTGTGTATCCCCTGGAGCTGTAGTTCAGGCAGTTGTGAGTCACCCCATATGGGTGTTGGGAATTGAACTCAGGTCCTCAAGACTGGTATACACTGTCAAAAATGGAGCCATCTCTCCATCTCCTAAATGTTCCCTTTAAGCAATATCTTCTACTTGACTC
Source organism: Peromyscus californicus insignis (assembly GCF_007827085.1). NCBI lineage: Eukaryota > Metazoa > Chordata > Mammalia > Rodentia > Cricetidae > Peromyscus > Peromyscus californicus. Next base: position 35,480,632 of record NW_026294573.1, read on the forward strand.
ATGAGTAAAATTTCTATACTGACAAATTCAGTATTTTGTTTTTTTAATCTAACTGTGTATTTGTGGTGGTTGCATTTGTTTTGGTCTCCTTTCTTTCCGTGGGAGACTTTCCTCTACTGTCCTGTGGTCTTGGCTGTCAGTTTATCTTTAAGAACTGGTGTCTTGTCTACATCTTCACTTTCTCTTCAGTGGTACCCAGTGCTTCCCAGTAAGGCTCTGGGGGAGTTCTGTGTGTACTGCACATAGCAGCTCCGCATCGATTCCTGCTCTATAGACCAGTACTGGCTTGAGTTTGCTGAGTCCTACTCTTTACTTGCTCCCCAGCTTCCAGATTTTGGTGCTGATATCTCCTCTCCTGTTCTTTGATTTTGTGTAATTCTGCTTTTTTCTCCTCATCATTTTGGAGGTTTTTAGGAGGAAGCGTATATTAATCAGAGGCTGCAGATGCAGCCAGATGCAGTCCATAGCCTGCTTTTGTGTGGCCTCATTTAAAAATGGCTTTATATGTTAAGGGCTTTAAGCAAAAAACCAAAGAAGTTTGAAAATAAGCAAAATTTGTGGGATACATCACAGAGACTTGATGTAGCCAATAAAGCTTAAAATATTTACTGGCCATTTATGAAGATTTCCATTTCCCGACTGAAACTCATTTTTAACTGGGTGATTGATTCCTTCCCCTTTAATTTCCCTGGCTGGTGTCCACTTAGATTTTATCCATAAACAATTGTATAGACAACTTCCTCTGTACTTTCCTGTCCCGGTGCTTAAACTTGTAGAGTTTGTGGGTTACCTCAGCTCTTCAGCTGGTCCAGCAGCAGTGAATGGCGACTGTGTCACCAAAGGTCTTATAACGGACTTCAGCGGGCATGTTTTCCTTCTGTGTATGATTGCTGTTCTTGTCCCTGGGACAGCATGCCTGACACAGACAACTTAAAAAGAAGGTTTTAGAGGATTCGGTCCACGATCACTGAGCTCCATATTTCTGGACTCATTGTAGGAAAGGACATCATGGGGGTGGGGGTGGGGCAGAAGAGTAGCTTCCTGGTGGACAGGAAGCAAGGAAATACAGGGCAGAACCAAGGCCAGATAGTAGTCCCCAGGATATGTCCCAGTGCCCCCTAATAACACCACCATGTTATGGAGCCATCTAGGAACCAATCTATCGATAGGTTAGAATCCTCACAATCTGCTGATTACTATAGACACCTTCACAGACACACCTAGAAGAGTGCTTCTCTTGTCTCCTAAGTATGTCTTAATCCACCAGCTAGACAGTCCAGATGGGCTCTCCACGCTCTTCTTTTCACACCCGTGGCATTTGAAAGTGTGCCTTCCACCCTGAGTGACTTAGTTAAACCTGCTCTTGAGATCACTGGTTGGCCCACTGCCAGGTACAGGTGTCTAGTTTCATTTTCTCTTGGCCATGAACGTACCACCACAGAATGAGTAAACGATACAGTGAAGAGGTTTCTTTTGGCTTCTGGTCCTGGTCCAGGGTCAAGGGCCCATGTCAGGTGAGACAGCAGTCCTGAAGCTGTGCAGGGGTTGCGTGATGGGAGTTGTATGCCTGAGTGATGCTCTGGTTTCTCTGTTCCTAAAAGGCCAGTGGCCATTCGTGAGTTCTGCATCCTGGTGTCCTCCATATTATCAAATTCATAACACTCAGCTAGCCCTAATCGCCTCCTAGTGGCTCTACCACTACGGTTGTGTTAAATTCCCACCCTCTCTAGTACCTTGCAGTGGATTAAACTCCAGCCTGAGCGTCAGAGGGAGCAAACCGTGCTCTCGCAGCAGCACCAGGGGAAGCTTCTCAGCTGCCCCTGCCCCTTCTGCGGTATTAGCACGGCTGCCAGCTGTCTGTGCTGAAGTGTTTGCACGCCTTTATTCCCCCATTCCAGTCTCCCGGGGTCCTCACCTCCCCACGTCTGATCGGATCCTTCCATGTTCCCTCTGCCCTCTCATCCCCTGCACCTCAGCACCATGCTAGATCCTCTTCATCCCTCACCCGGTTTGCTAGAACACTCTCCTGACATGCCTGCCTGCGTGCATTTGTTCTGTCCTCCTGCATGCCTGCCTGCGTGCATTTGTTCTGTCCTCCTGCATGCCTGCCTGTGTGCATTTGTTCTGTCCTCCTGCATGCCTGCCTGCGTGCATTTGTTCTGTCCTCCTGCATGCCTGCCTGCGTGCATTTGTTCTGTCCTCCTGCATGCCTGCCTGCGTGCATTTGTTCTGTCCTCCTGCATGCCTGCCTGCGTGCATTTGTTCTGTCCTCCTGCATGCCTGCCTGCGTGCATTTGTTCTGTCCTCCTGCATGCCTGCCTGCGTGCATTTGTTCTGTCCTCCTGCATGCCTGCCTGCGTGCGTTTGTTCTGTCCTCCTGCATGCCTGCCTGCGTGCATTTGTTCTGTCCTCCTGCATGCCTGCCTGTGTGCGTTTGTTCTGTCCTCCTGCATGCCTGCCTATGTGCGTTTGTTCTGTTCTCCTGCATGCCTGCCTGCATGCATTTGTTCTGTCCTCCTGCATGCCTGCCTGCGTGCATTTGTTCCGTCTCTCACCATTACAGTGGTTTTCTTGAAGCACGTCTTGACATCATCAGCTTACTTCAAAAAATAAAAATCTACACTTCCTTTCTCTGCCTCTCTACTTCCAGTTGAGAAAACCCAGACTCCTAACAGGGCTCCAGAGCCACACCCTGGCCTACTCCCCCCTTCCTCCCCCCCCCCCCCCCGTCCCTCCCCGTCCCTCCGTTCTCCCTCCTCTGTGTACCACTGCCCTGTCCATGTCAGCCAGACCACCTTGTAGTGATAATGATGATAAAGGTGATGACAAAACTGTCAACAGCCCGGAGGCCTCCCTCCGTGCTGGGCGCTTGATGTTCCTCACGAGCAGGTTCCAACAAAGGCCCACCTTCGCTGAAGGTGCCACCGCCACGGCGTGAACTTTAAAACTCCTCTTTTTTAAAACTTCATCTTATTTATTTTCTGTACATGTGTGTGTGCTTGTGCGTCTGTGTGCTCATGTGTGAATGCTTTTGTGTGTGTGCTTATGTGTGCATGTGCTTGTGTATTTACATGCTCTCACGAGTGTGTGAGAACATGCATGTATATGCACGTGTGTGTGTGTGTGTGTGTGTGTGTGTGGCGGGGGAGTGGTCAGAGGACAACTTTCAGAAGTTCTTTTCTCCCACATGCAGGGCCTGGGGATTGAACTTGGGTCATTAGGCTTGGTAGCAAGTGCCTTTACCACTCAGCTGTCTTTCCCACCCTTAACAATTTTTTAAAGCATTTTTTTTTTTTTTTTTTGGTTTTTCGAGACAGGGTTTCTCTGTGTAGCTTTGCGCCTTTTCCTGGAACTCACACTGTAGCCCGGGTTGGCCTCGAACTCACAGAGATCCGCCTGGCTCCGCCTCCCGAGTGCTGGGATTAAAGGCGTGCGCCACCACCGCCCGGCCTTTTTTTTTTTTTTTTTTTTTTTTTTGCGTAAGTATGTGGATGTATTTATAGCTCCTCCCATTCAGTGTAAAAATTCATGGCAAAAATATTTCATCACAGCATGCTGCCTCCAAGCCTCCCAGTGCTGGGTGTCAGGTCCTGTTTGATTTGTGCAGCGTGTAGACGTTCTAAAATCTGTCACAGGCTGGAGAGATAGCTCAGTCAGAAAGGACTTGGCTCACAAGCATGAGGGACTTGAGTTTGATCCTTAGGCTGTGTCTAATAGGAGGGGGAAAGGGAGGCAGAAATAGGCTGATCCCTAGAGCTTGCTGGACACGCAGCCCAGCCATCTTGGCAAGTTCTAAGCTGGGAGAGACCCCGGTCCAAAAAAACAATGATACCTAAGGAATGGCCCCGCATGCATGCACATACACATTCGTGCATACGCTAACACACACACACACGTAACAAAGGACAAGACCTAGAACTATTGGGTTTCAGGGTTTTAGACTCAGCTCTCACCTTACCATCTTTACGCAGGAGGAATCAGATCTGAGGCCATAGTGAGTGGGGATGGAGGGGAGCCGAGCCTAGATAAACTTGATAGTCTGCCGAAAAGTTGGCACCTTACGGGCCATGACTGGACATCAGACAGCTTCGGGTTCCTGCCTCTGCCCTCTGTTCCCTCAATGGCCCATCCAGAGCTTGCTTTATGCCCAGGCTGGGCCCTGCCAACAGCAGGAACCCTCCTGTCATCCCCAGCCCGTGCCCCTCTGCCCCTCAGTCATGCTCTTGACTTTCACTTGAGACTCAGTGTAAGGACTGCTCACTCCTCTCCCACCTGCACTGGGCCCTGCCTGGCTCGAGGCGGTACCAGTGTGCATTCCCTTCATCCGTTCCTCCCTCGGGCGGCCACCCTGACCTTTCCCACGCCCCTGAAGCCCTCTGCTCACTTCTCGTGTTTCACCCTCAGTTTCAGCGCGTGCCCACATAACGTGCCTGCAGCAACTTCCTCTTCACACACCAGGTGTGTGAGCAGTGCCACCCCCGGTACCAGCCTCTGAGAGCAGCGGTTGGTAGAGGGCCAGCTCCTCCCAGACTTCCTGCTCTCCCTGTGTGTGCTGATGCCCCAGGGACTGTCCTGCCCCAATCTCAAGCCAAGTGCCTTTTGTCTCCTGGTATGACCTAGCAGGTTTTTCCCTCAATTTCATGGTGACTCACTTTTTAAAAATAGTCTTTGATGTGTTAACGCCTTAGAAAAAACAAAAAAAAACTTCATCATTGTATTGACCGGTTCCCTTAGTCACATGCATTCTTACCTCCTGAAAGAAACTCTAAGATATTAATTAGGGATGATCATATCCTGAAACCTCACACGCCTCACTTCCCATATCTCAGTGCCTTCGCTTACTCAGTCCCACCCTACCACTGAGGCCTGACCACCTCATACGGGGCTCAGGTACCCATCCCTCCACATCTTCCTAATTGCTCCCAGTAAAAACCCCTAGATCTGAGCTCCTGCCGTAACTCTCAAGACTCATACGACTGTTAGTTGACTCTGATCCTGGAATAGTTCAGACATTCTTTGATTTCAGGGACCATGTTTGATCTTTCTGTAGGCTTTCCTCTCCCAATATGTATGCATGTGCGTGCGTGCGTGCGTGCGTGCGTGCGTGTGTGTGTGTGTGTATGTGTGTGTGTGTGCGTGTGCATGTGTGTGTGTGCGCGTGTGCATTGTATGCATCCATTTGTGTATGGTTGTTTGCATGTAGGTAGGTGTATGTGCATACATACGCGTGTGGAGGCCCTGACTTGTGTCAGGTGCCTTCTTCAGTTGCTTTCTACTTATCGAGTTGCCAGTTGGGGCTAGTCTAGCTAGTCAGCTTGTCTGGGAGATCCTCCAGTCTCTGCCTCCTGCGGTTTTACCTGGGTTCTGGGGATCCGAACTCCAGTTCTCACACTTGCTCTGCAAACGTTTTATCCAGGAAGCCGTTCTGCCAGCCTTGGTCCAGTCTCTTGAACTTGGTAAAGACTCTGGACCATACGCTTGGTCAGTTAAATGAGTAAAATCTAAGGGAACCTTCTCGGAGACGTTTATTGCTCCAGCAGCTCCCGCTCTCAGCTGAGTCCTTGAAACTGGCCCAGACTGCTGGACAGAACCTGATCCCGCTGGAGTTAGGAATGCCCCCCCTCCCATCTTTCCGGTCAGGCTACCATCTGTTGTACACCATATTAGGACACCCTTCTTGTCATCGGCTCTCATCTCTTCTGGCTCACTCTCCTCAGTCATTTTTCCCCCTCTGTTTCTTCAGTAATTCCATTTAGTTTGTTTGTTTTCTGGGGCTGGGGTTGAGGTTGGGGGGAAAGAGTTGAGGGACTAGGGCCATGGCACTTGATCGTTCCAGCATCTAAGCACGGGAAAACTGGAAAGGAAACAGGTGGCTGTGTGGCCGCTAAAATAGTATCTGTGGTTGGGGCTGTCGTTCAGTTGGGAGAGTGCTTGTCTAGCATGCAAGAAGCTCTGGGTTCGATTCCCATCACTCTATAAAACCAGGCACGATGGAAAACACCAACAATCTCAGCACTGGGAGACAGAAGGATCAGAAGGTTATCCTCTAATATATAGTGAGTTCAAAGCCAGCCTGGAATACATGAAACCCCGTCACAATAAATACATAGATAGATAGATAGATAGATAGATAGATAGATAGATAGATAGATAGATAGATAGATAGATAACAATAAGAAGAAAACAAAGTATCAGTTCTCCTAATAGACCACTAACACTATCCATCCTCAGCCAAGTTATCCATCCTCAGCCAAGTTGAAGGCTCTTTGTAAAGCCAAATTGGTGACTACAGTGTAGACCCACAGTCCTCTTCCTCTTGAGTCTGGGCCACAGGACCTGGCATCTAGCCTGGCCTATGCCCCCACCCCACCCCAGCCTCCCTTCTTCCTTTCTGTGATAGCTCCCCAGTACTATATGCTTCTCAGTGCCTGTCTCCAGAAGGCAGCTCCCATCTGCCTCACTGATGGACGTGAGTGGCTGGCCTTCCTGTAATCAGGCCACCTCAGTGGTCCATCAGTAGGCCACTCTCCATCACAGAGAAGTCAGCATCAGTTTGCACAATCCCAAACTGTGGATGTGGTCTTGTGTCTTTCTTATTCCTCATTCCTGCCTGTTAGTTGCAAAGCCTGAAGCTTTCCCTTTTAGAGCCTCTAGCACGTTCCCCTACCACCACCCCCCAAACATCACAGCTTAGGTTCAAACACTGTCCCTTCTCATCTGTAATGTACCTCCTCTGTGTTCACCTCCCTTCCTCAGTCTCACTCTCCTGATGCACCGTCTACACTGTTGGTAATCAACTCAGTTCCTATAAAGCAGCCAAAGTATATATTTGAGAATGCAAACCGGAACCCTTTACTCTCCTATTTTTTGGAAGCTTTTGTTTGTTTTGTTTTTAGAGATGTTGAGATTGAGCTCTGGTCCTTACTGGCACGTTCCCTCTGCCTGCCTAGCCTTTCTTGGTTTTAAAAGGCTTCTTGGGGCCTGGAGAGTTGTCTCAGTGGTTAAGGGCACTAGTTGCTTAACTAGAGGACCTGGCTTCGATCCCCAGCACCCGCACGGTGGCTTACAACCATCTGTGACTCCAACCCCAGGAATCCAACATTCTTTTTTGGCCTCCATGGGTACCAGGCACACAAGTGGTGCATGGACTTGTATGAAGTCAAAACACCATACATGGGTTGGAGACAGGACTCAGCAGTTAAGAACACTTGCTGCTCTTGCCGAGGACCCAAGTTCAGTACCCAGCTCCCACATGTTGGCTCACAGCCATCTGTAACTCCAGTTCCAAGGGATCTGTTGCCTTCTCCTGGCCTCCACCGGCAGCGGGGACCCACGTGGTGCACATGGAGGCAAACATTCATGCACATTAAATAAAAATAAATCTTCAAAAAAAAATACTTGAAGCCAAGTGGTGGTGGCAGTGGCACATGCCTCTAATCCCAGCACTCGGGAGGCAGAGGCAGGCGAATCTCTGTGAGTTCAAGGCCAGCCTGGTCTACATAGTGATTTCCAGGACAGCCAGGGCTACACAGAGAAACCTTGTCTCAAAAAACAAAACAAAAACAAAAACAAAAAACCCAGAACACATGAAAATTTTTTTTCTAAGAGGCTTCTTTTCTGCTCTTGAATGAGATGCAGACATCTCTCCACAAGGCCATTTTCCTCTTTCAACACACCCCACCTTCCTGCTCTCTCTGGCCCAGCAGCTGGCCCTCCTTTGGTGGAGGGAGGTTCCAACCTTGCTGTCCCTCCCCCGGGACTCCCCTGTGGCCCTTTCCTGCCCTGGTTCCTGTCTTCAGGGCTCAGCCCACAAGCTTCAAACACGCTTTGGGTCATGTCTGTTCTTCCACCCTTGGCCTTTCAACACTGCTTAAAATTCTTCACATCAGCTACCACTGTCAGAAATGACTTTGTTCATTTATTTAGGTGGTATTTCACCACCACCCAGCTAACATGTGGATTTCTTGAGAACAGGGACACTCCTGTTCTTACTGTTATCCGCTCGCTGGTGTTCGTGCTGTGTCTGGTGTGCGGTAGTTAATATCTTCTGTGTTACGGAGCAGTGAAATCTCCCATATTGCTCCTTTTCCTGTCTTTGTCCCAGGGACGTGTTAGTTTTATCCGTTTGTATTTTACCTGTTTACATGGAGACCATCTGTTTTCTCCCCATCTTACATTCCTGAAGCTTGCAGGGGCTGGAGAGCAGAAGATCTAGATGTGTGGAATGTACAGGGTGACAGGCAGGCGGCACCCCGGAGTGCCGCTCACTCGCGAATGCCTGGGGCTTCCGAAGCCTGGCCCCAAACTGAGACTACCAGCTGCATACACCTCACTCCCTCCATATTCTCCATATTCTGCTTCAAAAACCAGACACAGGAAACATCTGAGCATAATAAAAAGCTTCCAGTAAATTCTAGCTCTCCTCATCGTGCAGCGAGCTCCGTCATGCTTTGGTCTGGGATTCTGTTGGGTTCACTTGTGCAACACTCCACACGGCCGCCCCCAGCCTGGGAGCCAAGAACAGCTGGGGCCTGGAAGGCCCAAGTGAAAATGACATATTTGTTAGCTGCAGAGGGAGAAGCCTGGAACCTTGTTCTGTTGCTTGCAAAGCAAACCTCTCACTTTCTTTGAATGCTAAATTTTCCCGTAAGCTGTCAACGTGGTTTATAACAAAAATAATCTCACATCTTTTAGAATAAACACAAATAATGAATTGGCGAACCGTTTCTGGGCTGTGCCTTTAATACTCAAAACAAAGTTCATTTGAACTTACACAAAGCATGAATATGTCGCTCACTCTCGCATCATCTGAGCCCTGAATCCCAGAGCATGGCATAGCAACCATTGCAGAGAGAGACTGCCTCCCCAGGAGACAGCCACCTGCCTGGGGCTTCCCTGCCAAGACCCTGATCACACTTTACCCCCAACTCATCCGCCTTCCTGGCCTGCAAGGCCGAGACCTCTCTTACTGAGCATTGGTGCTTGGTAGTATTTGTGGGGAGGGGGCTGGGGGTGTAGGTCAGTGTGGAGCTTTGCCTAGCTTGTGCAAGGCCCTGGTTCCATGTCTAGGACCAAGGAATAAGCTGGGAAGGAAGGAAGAAGAAAGGAAGAGGGGGAAATGCTTCATCAAGGGGTTGCTGTAGCTGGGCTGAGCTCTCAGGACCTGAATCCCAGTAACTGAAAAGCTGAACAACCCTCAGCACAGATAATGGAAGAGATCAGGAATCTGCTACGCCTTGGCTTCCACACCAGCAAGTTTGCGCAGTTATTTTTAATCCTTTCCTCCCTGCCCCCCCTCCACCCCATTTCTGGTCTCAAGCAGTGTTCTCCCACCTCAGGCCAAGTAGCTGGAACTCCAGTGAGGGCCAGTACCCAGCCCCACCCCCACTCCCCTTGATACAAATAACACATGTTCACAGCGGACATTGTAGAATTTACCACCAAAGGCAGTCCCTGTCAACAGTTACTGTTCTGCAGATATTTAGTTAAGGTTCAGGGTTTTTTTTTTTTAACGTTTGGACCAAAGTTTCAAAAAAAAAAGATTAAATCAGGATTGCTTACGAGTACAAAGAAAGTAAATTATAATTAAAAAAATGTGTCAACTGCAGTGAAAATTAGATACTTAAAATTTTATTTTTTTCGTGTGTGTGTGTGTGTGTGTGTGTGTGTGTGTGTGTGTGTGTGTGTATGTGTGTATATATGCATGTGTGCGTGCTAGAGGCTGATGTCTTCCTTGAGCTCCGCTTTATCTTCTGAGACAGGGTCTTGTGTTGACCTCTGAGCTCACTGAATCAGCTAGTCTAGCCACCCGGCTTGCTCTGGGAACCCCTGTTTCTGCCTCCTGAGCTCTGGGATAATGGTGGACATCATACCCACCCTGCCATTTTATAGGGGTTCTGGGACTCAGCACGCCACTCCTCACACTTGAACAGCAAGTGTTTTATTTACTGAGCCATCTGCCCATCTTGAGCTGTCTTCGAAAGTGTTGCTCATCTGGGAGTCAACTCCTCAGGGGATCTTCCATGTCCTCCAGGTGGGTGAGACCTCTCCTCACCTTGGCTGCAGTTTTAAAAGTGCAGCATACCTCACTGAGAGGAAACAGACACAAACCATGCTGACAAAGAGGTAGAACCTCACAGTTAAGCACTGCTTATACAGGTGGCCAGCTGTTCATCAAGGGCCCTGATGGCGCATCCACATTTCTGTAAAGAGCAGGCTGCCCTGCCTTTTTCTTGGTGAATTTCAAAGCACATGATCTGCCCTTACCTGATGATGCAGGATACTTGCCTCGGGACTCTCAGGAGCCACATCCCCAGCTCACTGTCCCACGGTTCTTAGTAAACATCTCTCTGAAGGACTGCCTGAAGGATTTGTTGTCCGGGCATTTCTCTAGAAACTGTAATTCCACAGTGGTTCTGGTGTCAGGTGTGGTGCTAGTGACGTCGCCTTGAACGAGCAGCTGCTGTGGCTGCTTCTGTTGAATTTATATGCTAGCATCGGGAACCTGTCATTTAGAGGTACAATGATGATGTTGAACTTGCGTGTGTAGTGAGATCTGGAAGATACTGTAGAGTGGACTGTGGCTGTACACACATGTCCTGTATGTGTCCGGCTCGCACTCTGCAGTGAGTGAGCCTTTTGGATCTGATCTCTTGAGTCTGGGTTGTTTGGCCCACACCTCATCTTGGTATCTCTCATCGTGTAATTGCTGAACTGTACATTGGCTTTATAGCATCATTTGAGGTTGGGTCATATGTTAAGAGACACCATACAAGATTTCCAACTACTAACTCAAGAAATGTCGAAGGAGAAACAACGTCATCATCACTTGGTCTCATTTCTTCTAAGATCTCATTTCTTCTAAGACTCAAGACTCACAGTGAAAGTACAGCAGTAACTTGGGTTTTGGTCTTTGAGTTGCTCGGAAACACCTGGTCCCCTCTTCCTTCAGGTCTTTCTACATGAGGCCTTCTCTCTGCCTGGGATTCTTGTTGGCTCTGACCCTCAATATCCCTCAACCCTTAGCCCCAGGGCCAGCTTCTCCAGGGGAGCCCTCCTGTCCAGGACCCTCAGGCAATCTCTCCTTAGCTGTATTTTTTAATCAGTTTCTAGCTAAGTAATTTGTTCTCTGTAACTTCTCTTTCCAAGCTGAAAGGCGAGGAGACCCACGAGAGTGGAGAGCACGTTTTGTTGTTGTTATTGCTGGCTACTATTGTCCTGGTACAGTTAGATGCGCAATGAACATCTCCCGACTGTGTGATTGAATTGAAGAAGGATGCAGCGTGGACACTGGATCCCGGAATTGTTTCCTTCCTTGCTTTGGCTGCTTCAGCGCTCACACCCACCTTGATTCTGCCTGCTGCGTTTGCAAAGGCCCTGGCGGCGTGTGCTTTGCGCACTCACATCTTCCCCGCCATATCTCTTTCTTTGACATCTTCACTTTATTACTCCAGCAGATGCTATAAATGATCATACGCTACTTTCAGGGTTTGGGGCGGGGGGGGGGGGGGGGGGGGGTGACAATAGTAACTGAACATGCTTATGAATATAAGGAAGGGAGCGGGGGCCCAAGGGGAGGGGCTGGTGCTTTGAGCCTGCTGCAGGGTTTGGGTGGAGCCGGCCGGCACTTGTCTGACTAAAGAAGACATGAACTTGTCCTCTTGTGTTGCAGATTCATTGCTTCTTTCCCTTGACTCCGCTGGACAAGCACTAGGCACAGGTACCAATTCTTCCCTCTATCATCTCAGCCCTTAGCCTTGGCCGTGTTTGTAGTGAAGCCTGATGAGTTTGGGGATGCTGGGGGAGGGCAAGAGACCTGCAGAATTATGGGAAAAGTCCTCAGGGGCTTCACCGTGGACGGAGCAGAAGAGGGTGAGACACTTTTCCAGTTGTTTCACAAGTATGCACTGAGCTGGGCACGGGGGCCGGGGGGAGGCACAGGCAGGTGGGTACTGATGAGTTTGAGGCCAGCCTGGTGTACATAAGGAATTCCAGGCCAGCCAAGGCTACATAGTGAGACCCTATCTTTAAAAAAAATAAAATAAAATAAAAATAAAAAAGTCTGCACTGGGAAGTTGCAGCTGGTGGTTTTTCCTCACAGAACTGTCCTGTTCTATGTGAGAGGATGTCTGGTCTCTGAGCATGTGCCCTGTCTCAGAGCAGGGCAGAGGACTTTGAGAGACCACCAGCTCTGAGCGGGATAAGCAGCCCAGCTTCCTGAGGACATGCCCTCCTGTGCACGTTCACTTGACACACCCATGTGTTCAGGTAGAGCCCTCCAGGAGGGGGAGTGGCTACACCTGCCTGTGCCAGCCGCAGGCAGACACTCCCTCCCTTCCTGTGTTTACAGTGCAAGACACGGTCTTTGGCACACGCTATTTTGACCCAGAGTCACTGAGGCCGGGAGGTGGCTGTCCCGGTCTGAAGCAGCCACCCCATCCCCCATACCTCAGTTCTGTTGGCAGAGCTGGAAGGACAGCTGCGCTGATTCCTCAGCTCCTCCCCTCCTCCCCCCAGGTGGGGGAGCTCAGAACAACTTTGTACCAGGGGAAGGGCATCCCTGGGTGACTAGGTGAAGATGGTCTACTTCATACTGGGGTGAAGATGGTCTACTTCATACTGCGGTGTCACCCTGAATACAGGGAGGCCTGGCTGGCCTTTGGAGGGTGGTTAATCTCATTTGCTGACCTCATACGTGATTCATTCATGTTCACAAGGCAGTTGTGGTAGCGAGGGACAAAAGGAAAGATGTTCCCACCAGGGAAGGCCTGTGCTGTGTCATTGCTGTGCTGGAACTTTCTGCGTCCCTCACTTATTTATCCCTCATACTTCCTTTGACTTCCCTAATTGTCCTGAAACACACAGTCACCTGTTCAGGGCCCGTCCATCCCAGTCCAGCTCGAGAGCCCACACACTCCAACTTTGCCAACTGTACCACCGTCTCGGGCCGTTTGTGCCTGAGGCGCCTCCACTGCCTGAGAAGTCACTTCAACAGTGTGGAAAGACAAGGAAGGTTCTTAAAGGAACCCCAAGTTGCATCTGTACATTATAGGAAAAGATTGATCAACTTAATACAATAAAGGATTCTTATTATCAAAAGACGCCATTAAGATCCTGAAAAGGCAGCTTGAGAAATCAACTTGCATCATAATTAGCTAGCAAAGAATTTGTCTCTAGAACAAAGAACTACAAAAATCATTAAGAATGAACAACCCTGCCTGGTGGTGGTGCACTCCTTTAATTCCCGCACTCAGAAGTCAGAGGTAGGTGGATCTCTGTGAGTTCAAGGCCAGCCTAGTCTACAGAGTGAGTTCCGGACAGCCAAGGCTACAGAGAGAAACCCTGTCTCAAAAAAAAAAAAACAAAAACCAAAGAAAAAAGAATGAACAACCCGGTACAGAAATGGGCAGAAGACTTGAAAAAGCATTTCCGAGAAGAGGTCAGTAAACCCATAGGAAGGTTTTCAGTTGCATTAGTATCCAGGAAAGTGAACATTGGAATCCCACTGAGCTATCCCTACACATCCACGGAACAACAAAACATGATAGCTTGACTGTCCCAGTGTTGACAGGGCCACATGGAGCAGAAGCACGTCTCCACTGAGTAGGAAGTCAAATTTTATAATCACTTCCAAAAGACCATGGCAGTATGTAGGTAAGTCTGAACCACACACATCCTGACAATTCCTACTCTAGACACCCTCGTTATAGGGATGGATGCTGATATCTACTCGGATAAATGTTGCACATTTGCATTCATTCCCGAGTGCCTGTATGCTCTCGTGACAGTCACAGACAGACACACGCCCTCCCTTCCTGTGTGCAAGACACACTCACTGACACACTGCCCTTTGACCCAGCCTCACTCAGGTCAGGGAGGTGGCTCTCCCAGTCCCAGGCAATATTCAGAATTGTAAGACCCCAAAACAACCCACACAGGGAACAACTGTGAATATCATATTGGTATGGAACAGAAGAAAGTGAGCAAGTTATACTTAGATTTGACAACATAGATAAATAAGTTTTTTTATTTTCTCTTTTTAAATTTAAATTTTTGTTTCTTGAGACATGATCTTGCTATGGAATCCCCACTGTCTAGGTAGAATCCTGGCTTCTGTGGAACTCTCTTTGTAAAGCAGGCTGTTTGCAAACTTGTGGCAATCCCCTTGCCTCTGCCTCTCCCTCTGGGTTACATGCCTGTGCTGCCACACCTGGCTTTACTAGGTACCCCCACTTCTAGCTGGCTGGGCACTTCCTGTGTAGCCTGGGGTGGCTTCTGGCTTACAGCAGTCCTCTGGCCTCAGCCTTCCAAGTGCTGGTATTGTGGATATGTGCCACCAAGCCCTGCTCTAAGAGACAAGACCATTTTTAAAGTTTTATTTATTTTATTTCATTTTTGTGGTACTAGGGATTGAACCTGGGGCTTTGTGTGTGCCAGGCAAGTGCACTACCACTGAGTTACATGCCCAACAATAACATGGATGAGTCTTAAAAAAAGAAGACAGACAATAGAGAATATACATTGGTTTTCATTTGTATGAACTTCAAAAGCAAAATGAAACCTTATTTGTTTAGATGCACAATTCACTGTTAAAACAGTAAGGAGAAATAAGAGATTGAATTCCATAATAGCTGGGGTAGTGGTGGGAGCATCTCAGAACTGGAATGTTCTCCCTAGTGACCGGAGTGGGGGTTAGGAGAATATCCCTTTCACAGTAACTCATTAGGCTGTACATTAACATTTTACATACTCTTCTGTACATGCAAAAGCCATAACCCAGGCATGCTATAAGCAGCCCTTGCCTGGAAATGGGAGGAGGAGGGGACAGTTCATATTTATGGGACGTCACTGTGTGTCAGACAGTTCTCATCCCTTTCCCTTGAGCCAAGTGAGATAGCTGTTGTTATTACCCCTCCCCCTTCAGCTTCGGAAATGGACATACAGAGAAGGGAAGTGTGTGATCCAACATCAAATAACAAGTAAATATCAGAGCCGGGCTTGAGTGCAGGCGTTCTAGTTCCTGTGTCCATATTCTTGTCCAAGTACTTCCTGATTCTTTCTCTTCTCGTTAGTTTCCAAGGGGATTTTAGTCCCTCACCTCCATCTCTCCTGAAGTTATAAAGTGTAGATTAATCTTAATTTGCAAATGACTGTGGACAGGAGATGTAGTTATGTCTTAGTCAGGGTTTCTATTACTATGATGAAACATCAGGACCAAAAGCAACCTGGGGAGGAAAGGGTGGATTTGGCTGACACTTCCAGTCATAGTCCAGCACCGAAGGAAGTCAAGGCAGGAACTCAACCAGGGGAGGAACCTGGAGGCAGGAGCTGAAGCAGAGGCCCTGGGCAGTGGGGGTGGGGGAGGGGGAAGCTGCTTACTAGCTTGCTTTCCCATGTTCCCCATGGCTTGCCCAGCCCGCCTTCTTATACAACTCAGGACCACCTGCCGAGAGTTGGTGGCAGGGCCCTCCCACATCAATCATTAACCAAGGAAATGCCCCGACAGATGATGCCCTGCTAGCCAGTCTTAGAGAGGCATTTTCTAAGTTCAGAGTCCTTCTTCCCAGATGACTATGCCTTGTGTTAAGTTGCCATAAAACTAAGCGGCCCAGACCCCCGGGTTTGTCCATGGTCCGTCCACTGTGAAAGGGGAGAAGGTGGAGTCTCGGATTCTTTTCTGTCTAACTCTCTTGTAGTAGAGGATAGATTTAAATTGATCAAAAGTCAGCTTTATTTTTTAATATTTATAAAAATATTAAATTGTGTGTGTGTGTTTGGGTAGGTCTGTGCACATGCATGCAGGTGCCCGGAGTGGCCAGGGGATCGTCAGATCTGGAGCTCCAGTCTCAGGCAGTTGGGAGCCACCCGGCCTGGGTGCCGGGAACTGAACTTGGGTCTTCTGGAAGAAGTATGTGCTCCTCATTGCCAAGCCATCGCTCCAGCCCCAGCTTTTTTTTTTTTTTTTTTAAATTAGATTTATTTATTTATTATGTGTACAGTGTTCTGTCTGCATGTGTCCTTGCAGGCCAGAAGAGGGCACCAGATCTCATTACAGATGGTTGTGAGCCACCATGTGGTTGCCGGGAACTGAACTCAGGACCTCTGGAAGAGCAGCCTCTGCTCTTAACCTCTGAGCCATCTCTAAACCCTCCCCCCCCCCTTTTTTTTTTTTTTTTTTTTTTTTTTTGGTTTTTCTTGACAGGGTTTCTCTGTGTAGCTTTGAGCCTTTCCTGGATCTCACTCTGTAGACCAGACTGGCCTTGAACTCACAAAGATCCGCTTGCCTCTGCCTCCCGAGTGCTGGGATTAAAGGCCTGTGCCACCACCGCCTGGCTTTTTTTTTTTTTAAATGAGTGTACAAAACAATGGGTTTTGTTATGACATCTTTACAAAGGGCATATATATACAAACTCAGATTAGAACCCATTATCAGTTTACCCAGCATTCCATTTTCCTGACTTCACCTGCTAGACTCCTCAGGTAGTTCCACCTCAGTCACGCTCTCGAGGAACATTGGCCAGCAGTCTTCTGCTTTGCATCATTCCTG
Organism: Peromyscus californicus insignis; assembly: GCF_007827085.1. Lineage (NCBI taxonomy): Eukaryota > Metazoa > Chordata > Mammalia > Rodentia > Cricetidae > Peromyscus > Peromyscus californicus. Next base: position 35,497,178 of record NW_026294573.1, read on the forward strand.
AGAGCAGGGAGAGCTGGGCAGGCTTTCCCCAGCGGCCACTTGACTGTTTTATGTGGAAGGGACTTTTCGCAGCGTTGGGCATACCACATTGCCAAAAAAGCTTTAGTATCTTAGCAAAACAACTTTGGATTTAATCCCTATTTTATGTCCTTTCTTTAGCATGAGTAATTAAGCATAGGAAAGCAAGATTCCATCCTAGATAAGGAGTAGATGCACTCCCCATGCCTCTGTCACCGAGTGCCGCTAATGGCTTGGACGGAGTGCACTTCATAGCTATTTGAGAACTCTGAAACATTAGTCATGGCAGACAGGTTGGGAAGAGTACCAGAACTTAATGTATTACCAGACTGGCAGTGCGTTCCCAGTTTCCCCTCAGTGTCCCACATCCTGGAAGTCCACAACCCAGCCGAGGACTCAAACAAACCATTCCAGGAAATGGCCTCTGGCCATGGCTGGGGGGTTGGGGTTGGGGGTTGTGTGCTCCTAAGGCTCGTGCAGAGGGGGAAATCCCACGGTTGTGGTTTTCCTTTCTGTCTCCCTTGTGTCCAGCCCTAAGCAGTCCCACGGTGGTGGTGGAGGTAAGGGCAGTAGTGGCAGTGAGGGCTTTAGAGATGCTCAAGTCTCAAGAGGGTGGGTGTGGGGGTTTTATTTTTGTCTCTGTTTTCTTGCTGGTTGTCCCAGGTCTGGGTGCAGGAGTTTAGGAAATTCATAGTAGACTGTGGTAAGTGGGGCCTTGGCTCATTGGCCAAAGGACCAGGAACCAGAGCCCCAAGGAACCAGAGCGCACAGGGGAGAAAACAGAGGAATGAGGTGCTTGGGAGAGCAGCTCCAGACAGGCTTTCAGAACCCACCGAGGGACAGTGACCTTCCAAGTGTCAGCTGGACACTGGGTGGCGCACACAGGAGATGAGTCTGAAAAGGCTCGAAAGTGGAGCCAACAGTGAAACCACAGAAAGCTGGTCAGGACTTGCTGCCCAAACCCAGCCTGCTCGATTGTCTCCTAAAACAAAAATAACACCCTCCACTAGGTTCAAACAAGACCTCGGGTTTCATAACACAATATTAAAACAGCCAGGATAGGAGCCAAAATTAATCATCTTATAAAGAACCAGAGAAATCTCAACTTGCATGGGAAGAGGCAACCAACACTTGCCAAGGCTGAGACGGTGCAGACGTCCTACCCAAGACCCACTGGAATAAAAGTACCTTCAAAAGTCAGGGCAAACGCTGCTGCTGAACTAATAGGAGAGGGAAACACTTCAGTAAAAGTGGTCAATGAATAAGTAAATATGGTAACCGAGTTCTTGAGATCTACAAAATAACAGAATGAGGAGTTGGTGTTCTTGGAGACAGGGGACTGCCAAACAATCCAGTCCAGTCAGGCGGTGGTGATGCATACCTTGAATTCCAGCACCTGAGAGGCAGAGGCAGGTGGATGGATCTCTGTGAGTTCAAGACCAGCCTGGTCTTCAGAGTGAGTTCCAAGACAGCCAGGGCAACACAGAGAAACCCTGTCTTGAAAACCAACCAAAGAGAGAGAGAGAGAGAGAGAGAGAGAGAGAGAGAGAGAGAGAGAGAGAGAGAGAGAGAGAGTCTAAATTAACAGCTCCTGGGGCCTTGCTTGAGAACACTAGAGGATTTGCCAGTTGGGCATCAGGTGCCAGATGGAGAGCAAGTGCTAGCTAGACAGACATTAGAAGACAGACTGCCTAAAACCTCCGAAACTTGATGGCCAAATACTGTTCAAAATGAGTCCATGTAATCTCCCATATTAATTACCTACAACAAAAACCTGTGAGATTGGGCCGGGGGGTGGGGTGGGGTGGGGGGTGCACACCTTTGATCCCAATACTCAGGAGGCAGAGGCAGGTGGATCTCTGTAAAACACAAAAACAGAAACAAAACACCCCAAAACCAACCAACCAACCAACCAAAAATTCCTGTGTGATCAGGCTGAGAGGCATGGCTGTCTGTAAAGTTCTTGAGTAGCATTCCTGAGGCCCTGGACTGCATAAACTAGGCTTGGTGGTGCTCACCTGTTAGCCCAGCACTGGGAGGTGGAGGCAGAGATCAGGTCAGGGTTATCCTTGGCTTCACAGCAAGTTTGAGGTCAACCTAAGATACATGAGATGCTATCTCAAAAATATATTTTTTAATTAAAGAAACGGAGTGTAGGACACCATCAGTTCAAGAGTGTTTGACCAATTCAACCTCTATTCGTGAAGAAGCAACTCAGCACTCAGAAAGGAACTTCTTAAAGGAGGGTGAATGTGATCAAAATACCTTGTATGAAATTCTCAAAGAACTAACCAAAGTGTTTTGAAAACAGAAAGGAATGTCTCTGTCTGATGTCGGGCACCTGCAGCCCACATGCCTGAGGTCAGGGTCCACTCCTGAAGGTTCCAGATAGTGGGGAGATGAGCAAAAAGGACCTTACCGGAGGTAGGTTAGCAAGCAAGAAGTTAAACTGCCCTCTTCACTCATCATGCATAGAAAATCCCAGAGACTGCGAAATGCCCCCCCCCCCCCTCCTAGAACTGCTAGATACAGGATCCAAGGTCAAAACACAAACACTCATTGTGACGTTAAACACAGGCAGTGAACGTTAAGACATTTTTAACTCCCCCAGTCAGAGTATTTATGGATAAAGCCGTGAATCACTTGGGAGCCCTCTGTAAACCTTCCTCTCCTCCTTCCCTCCCCAGCGACCTCGCTCTTTAAGCCCCAAGCCTGGAGCCCTCCGGCCTCCTCCCTGCAGGAGACCCGCCCCCACTTTGGAAAGGCTCTTTCTGCCGCTTCCTCCTAGCGCCACTGTCCAAGGTCCTGGCTCTTCTGCCCTGGACCAGTAACCACTTCCCTGGCCGGCTGCTGGTTTGTTGCCTCCCGGGGCCTTGCTCCGTGCAGCCAGGGCAGGCTTCTGGAGCATAAAGTTGGTTGCTGTCTCGTGACCACTGTGAGCTCTCACCCTGCACACTGACCACAGTCCTAACGGACTTACCTAGCCTTACTTTCCTCCATGATTTCACTTTGGTATCCACGCTCCTGGCAGCCCACTAGCCGTGGCGCTCTTGCTCCTTGAAGATTCCAGGTCTCCTCCTGCCTCAGGGCCTTTGTTCTTTCCAGACTGCTCTTACCTCCTGCATGGCATGACTGCCTGCATTGTCCAGTGTCACCCTGCAGGACAGTCACTTGATCCAAGGTAGTCTCTGCAGACACCCCTTCTATCTCCATTCATCCTGAGCACCCACCCATTCAAATCGGCTGCCCCATTTGCATTCTGTCAGTCTCCCCTAGAACAGCTCTTGGCATGTAATAAGTTTCTGGTAAATATTTGTTTTAAAAAAGCAAGTGCATGTGTGTAAGTATGAGTGCATCTACACATACACACACACACACACACACACACACACACACACACACACACACACATAAACACAAGAGACAGACGGAGGGGTAGAGAGAGAGAGAGAGAGCCCAGAGAGAGAGAGAGAGAGAGAGAGAAAGAGAGAGAGAGAGAGCCCACTATTTCCCCATTCTTTTTGTTGTTGGTTTTTTGAGACAGGGGTTCTCTTTGTGGTTCTGACTGTCTTGGAACTCTGTAGATGAGGTTGGCCTTGAACTCACAGAGATCCTTCTGCCTCTGCCTCCTGAGTGCTGGGATTAAAGGCGTGCACCACCATGCCCACTCCTCCATTCTTAGCTATTAACACAAAACCCTCCTCCGACACAAATGTTCTTGTGGCCTCCTCATAGACTACTCTTTAAACTGCTGGCCTTTGGTCTTAATTGGCTTAATCTCCCATAATAAAATTAATTTGGTGACTTGGAAAATTGAACACAGGAAGCCAGTAAGGTGACTCAGCAAGAAAGGTGTTTGCTACCACGTCTGACGACCCATTTCCAAGTAGGGAAGGACAGGCTCTCCCCAAAAGTTATCCCCTGACATTACCATAACTGCTGTGGTACACAGTGTCATGCACACTCCCCCCTCCACGCACATTAAAAAAATAAAAATATTTTAAAATTTTAAGTAAAACATTACAGGCAATAATTTCCACTTAATAAATAATGATACACTCATGCAGGAGAATAATGTGGTTGTTTAAAATGAGGATTTAGAGCTGGGCATAGTGGCACACACCTTTAATTCCAGCACTCAGGAGGCAGAGTGAATCTCTGTGAGTTCGAGGCCAGCCTGGTCTACATGGGGAGTTTCAGGGCAGCCAAGCCTACACAATAGAGAGACACTGTGTCAAGAAAAAAAAAAGATAATTAGAGCCTGGTATAGTGGCACACGCCTGTAATTCCAGTGTTGGCATGTAGAAAGTCAGCCTGAGCTGCATGAGTCCCTACCTTAAAAAAAAAAAAAAAGGATTATTTGATTTTTTTTTTCATTGACATAGAGTATGCCTTGGAGATTATGGTATAAATAAGCATGTAATTAAGGCCATGTGTAAGTAAGGTTATATATACACATTCACGTCCATGTCAATGAGAAGAGATTTCAGTAGCCATCAAAATGTAGCAATTACTTTTAGGTAATAGAAATGTCAGGTGATTCCTGCTTCATTGTTTATGAGAGTGCTTTTTTCCCCTTAATTTGTATTTTTAAAGTTAAATTTTTTATTTTATTGTGTGAGTGAGTGTGTGTGTGTGTGTGTGTGTGTGTGTGTGTGTGTGTGTGTGTGTGTGCTGAGAATGGCATGCATGTGGAGTTCAGAAGACAACTTTCAAGAATTGGCTCTCTTCTTCCACCATGGGGTCAGAGGATTGAACTCAGGTCATAGGTTTACATGACGAGCCTTTTACCCGCTCAGCCATGGCCCCAGCCCTGATTCGGTTTCTTGATTGACTTGTGTATTATTTTTATGACTGACAAAATTTATTACTTTTGTCTGGAGAGGGAACTCTTATGTTTTGATAATCTTAGTCCATTCATGTTTATAACAAAAATACCTCAGGCTGTGCAAGTTATAAATAAGACATTTTTTTTTCCTTGAAGTTCTGAAGGCCAGAGAGTCTAAGATCAAGGAGCCAGCACATTCAGGGGCTGGTGACAACTCATTTGCAAAGATGCTTTCCCCCATTGGGTGTCTTCATATGACAGAGGTGCAGACAGGATCTCCAAAGCCTGTGTGGGAAGGGCATTAATCCTGTTAGTGAGGGTGGAGACCTCCTGACCTAATCACCCACAACAGCCCTGCCTCTCCATACCGCTATACTGGGGATTGGCTTCCTTTATATGAACCTGGGGCACACTCACACCACAGCAGTCAGGATTGCTCCCCTATGATAATAAGCTCCATGGAGTTTAAGGCACAAACTGCAGAGTGGGTCATTTTCTCTCTCCTGGGCCAGCTGTTCTTTTGCCACAATGTCACTCCTAATCCTGTAGCTGAATGAAGGTGACCTTGCGGGGGGGGGGGGGGGGGGGGGTTGGGGGGAGTGTCGGAGAGGGCATAGGCTCACTTGGTGTCATGAACAGGATCAAATTTGGCCCTGGTTTTCTCAGGACAGAGAGGAGGTGGGGGGGTAGTGAGATCTGTGCATAGTTTGTGCCTCTGTTGAGAGACTCAGTCCAGGGAGGTTCCACTAGCCCTGCTGTGGACGAGCAGTCAGCCACAGGGGACTCTGTCCCGTCAGAAGACCTTGTCTCCCCCATACCAGCATACACACATCCAGTGGGGACTGGATTTTAGTTTGTGAATATCTAAGTTATTTTCCTGGGTCAGTTAATTTAGTCTAGGTCAGTGGGATTCTCTGTGTTTTATACAACTGCTTTCCTATTTTAGTTTGTCGTTGATAAATTGATCCCATGCTGTGGCTTATTTCCCCGACTGGAGATGATGTGGGAGTCGTTTGCACTTTGACCAGCCCCTCTCAGCAATCCCCTCTGACTCCCATGATTCATGTGTGACGTGACCGGGTCTTCGGACATCACCCTCGGGACAGGGACTAGAGGGAACAGGACACAGTTGCTCTGGTGCGGCTGTCCTAAGATGAGGGTCTGCTCTTCATGTTTTCCTGGAGAGCCTGTGTGGACTGAGGAAAGAGTTGGGCCTGGCCTGGCTCAGCAGCTTCCCTGACAGTCTGCTTAGTGCTTGGGGATCTCAGGCATATTGCATCCCCGCTCATCCAGCCTCATCTGGAAAATGAAGAGGACTCCTGCTTCGTGGGGTGTAAGGATTAAACTGAAGGTGTCAGTGGCAGCCCTAAGAGTGGCCAGAGTATGAAGTAGAGCTGGTCAGCACACAGTAGCTCCCCTCAGCCTGTTCTCTCACTCTGCATGTTTGACAGCCATTTGGACCTGTTGCCCTCTCCTCCCTCGGCCCAAGCCTTGACACAGAGTGTTTATGTTTAATGGAGCTTTTATGGGAGACTGTACAGTGTTGCTTCTTTGGAAATGAAAGGTCTATTTTGGGTAAGATAGTTCCTCCATTTGCTGCCGCGCCCTTTCCACTTGGGAATTCATCATAGCTGAGCGATGGGAGCCAGTGACCATGAGAAAGAAGGTGGGTGGAGCTGCCTCTCGTGTGTGAGTGGCTTGCCTGCCTGATAGACCATTTTGCCTATATGTGTTTGTGACTTAAAATTTGAAGATGGCCAGGTGTATGGTACATGCCTTTAATCCTGGTATCCAGGAGGCAGAGACAAGTAGAGCTCTGTGAGTTCAAGGTCAGCTTGGACTACATAGCCAGTTCCAGGCTAGTCTGGACTATACAGTGAAACATTGTCTCAAAAAACAAAAATTAAATGTGAAGAATTGTGATTATCTGATAGAACCAATGGCTTTATATTTACCTCCTTAATGTCCCCCTAAACTGCTCTAGATGGGAGATTTGGTTGTCCTCAGTAGGTCACTTGCTCAGTACTGATTGCATGTCAGCTGATGGGAATGCCGGTGGCTCTGGAGAATGAGGAAAGGAAAGGCTTCCACAAGACGGACACGGCCTAGCACGTCAGGCTCTGCATTAATTACTGTTCTGTTGCTGTGATAAAGACACCATGACCAAGGCCACCTAGAAGGAGAGTTTATCTGAGCTTATGGTTCCAGAGGGTTAGAGTCCATGATGCCAGAGCGGAGGCATGGTGGCTGGAGCAGAAGCTGAGGGCTCACATCTGGATCCACAGCAGGAAACAGAAATCGAACTTGAGCCGGTGTGAGCCTTCAAACTCTCACTGCCTCCTCCGGTGACATGCCTCCCAAAGAGCTCCAGCAGATGGGGACTGAGTATTCAAATGCCCAGACTGTGGGGGACATTGTCATTCAGACCACCATCTGTGCTGTTAACTGGAGTTCCATTTGATGCTCAGTAGTTGGGGCTTTGCTGTCACCCCCACTTTCAGGAACTTTTGTGAGTGTTTCCTGTTGCCTAGAATGGGATCTTGCAGCATAACATAGTACTCCTGACTGTTTCCGTTTCAGAATGTAGGTAGAGTGAGAACCTCTGCATTCCAGTGTAGATGAACGGTCTTGTTAAGAAACACAGAGCCAATGCAGAGATGAAAGCCCAAGAGGTCAGAGCTAAGAGCTAAAAACCTTACCCTTCACTGCTGCTGCTGTCCTCTTCAGCCAAGAGACCTACTTCCTGTGTGTTTGTCCTTTTTATTGACTTTCTATTCTGCCTTCTCATTGGTTGTAAACCCAACCACATGACCTCCTCGTCACTGCCCATCTATACAGACCTCCAGGTCTTCTATGGTTGGTATTGAGATTAAAGGTGTGTCTCCATGCTGACTGTATCCTTGAACACACAGAGATCTGCCTAGCTCTGCCTCCCAAGTGCTGGAATTAAAGGCGTGCACCACCACCGCCCAGCTTCTGCTATGGCTTGCTATTAGCTCTGACCCCCAGGCAACTTTATTTACAAATAAAATCACAAATAAAATATCACCATATTCCAGTCTAAGATAAAGAGGAAGGGGAGTGGGGTGTATGCATAGGACATTGAGAAAATATTTTTATTATTATTATTATTATTATTATTATTATAACAAAAAGATTGATGCTATGCATTAGCTTTGGTGTAAAAGCTAATTACATGGGGTGAGGGGGGCTAGAGAGATGGCTCGGTGGCTAAGAGCACATACTTTTCTTGCAGAGACCTAGAGTGTAATTCTCAGCACTCACATCAGGCAGCTCCCAACTACCTGTAACTCCAGTTCCGGAGATCTGATGCCCTCTGATCACCTCATACATAGACATACACATGTCATATAAATAAGTAATCATAAATATTTTTTAAAAAGCTAATTACATGGAACTCAAGGGAAATAAGGTTGGTTGTGACATTGTTCTCTCAAGGGCAGGTTAAACAGGCTGGGGACACAGCAGGCCAAGTCTTTTTTTTTTTTTTTTTTTTTTGGTTTTTCGAGACAGGGTTTCTCTGTATAGCTTTGCGCCTTTCCTGGAACTCACTTGGTAGTCCAGGCTGGCCTTGAACTCACAGAGATCCGCCTGGCTCTGCCTCCCGAGTGCTGGGATTAAAGGCGTGCGCCACCACCGCCCGGCCTTTTTTTTTTTTTTTTTTTTTTTTTTTTTTTTTAATAATAATTTATTTTTATCTTATGTGCACTGGCGTGTTGCCTGTATGCATGTTGGTGTTGGGTCCCCAGGAACTGGAGTTAGACAATTTTTACCTGAAACATTGTTTTTACCTGAAAGAAAAACAGACAAACTCCAGGCTTTTTAAAGCTCAGAGTCTGGCAGACATCTCAGGAACAAGAGCAAGCAAGCTGCTTCAAGTTTTGTTGAGTGTTTTGTTACCAGTGGTTCCCTGTGTCCATTCCCAGGAGAAGTCGTATTTCTGAAAGGTGCTTCCAGTGGGTAGCCTCCCAGAACTTAACTTTTAATTAGACTAGGATTGGGGGCTGACGCTAGTTTGGGCTTCCCCATCTGTCATTTTCAGAAATGCCGCTGCCTGCTTGGAAGGATGTTCTCTACTGGCTGGGTGTGGGGCTCTCTGCCCTTCAGTTGGTTCATGGTAGTAATGGCTCTGTTCAAACCTCCTGAATTCCCGCTGGTTTTATGGTCTGGTTTTTTCAGCGGCTCGTGTGTTTCGTAGTACAATGACAGCAGACCAACTGTGTTTGCTGTGGCCTGCTTTTGCTTATGTCCAGTTTCTGAGTCTTTCAGGAGTTTGCATGAATTCGCTAGGGTTTTTTTTACCCCAATACTTTATAGGACTCTTACTGGGACTCAAAAGGCATACTTAATCCCTTTGTAGGATCTGTGGAAGAGTTAATGGTTTACTTCAAAGGCTTTCAGCATCTGAAAAAGCACTTTGCATTCACAGCTCTGACTGACCTAGTGCATGTGCTGGAGAAGGGCAAAGCTTTGCATACCCCAGGCCACTTCCTGCCAGGACCAAGGCCCAGGACACATTTGTGCACCTTGGTGGATCCTGCACTTTCTGGCCTGGCTGAGGCAGGAGGCCTAAGCTCCCAAGAGACAAAGCATCTCTCCTTCAGTGGGCGGCTGCTGGCTTGCTGCTGTGGTGTCTGGGAGAATGCCTTCCATTGCTGCACCAGCCACCTGGGGCTGTCAGTGCTTGTGGGCCTGGTAGACTCAGGAGCCCCAGAATCTTCAGATCTTAGTGCAGATTTGATCTCAGGGTGGTGAGACCTGGACCTTCCTGCAGGCTACCCCAGAGGCAAATTGTCCCTGAAGCATTGATATGCTCAAAGTAGCATTTCCTTTGTGGGCAGCCATGGACACTCAGTTCCAAGAACTCATTTGTGTGAAGTGTGATGCTCTGAAAGCCTGGGAGGTCTTTGTGGAGGAGGTTAAAGTTCAGGCCTTTAGAAATGATGTGCTGACAGGTCACAAGTTCTCAGAGGAAACCCCAAAGCAAAAATCAGAATTTGTTTTGTTTGTTTTATGGTTTTTTGTTTTGTTTTGTTTTTGTTTTTGAGACAGGGTTTCTCTATGTAGCCCTGGCTGTCCTGGAATTCACGCTGTAGACTAGGCTGGCCTCGAACTCACAGAGATCTACCTGACTTTGCCTCATGAGTGCTGGGATTAAAGGTGTGTACCACCACCAAAAACTGGAGCTTGAAAATGTCAACACAAGGGGAATCAAACAGAGAAGTAGACAGTTATGTCTACAAAGAGTCATAGGAAATCCTCACTGGGTGGTGTCTGCAATGTCATCGCCTAAGTGGGCTGAGAGTCAGGAATGGTCAGAACAAGACAATCACTGTTGTGAAAAATGACTGACGCAGAGAGGCTGCAGACTGTGCCTGCCACTGCTGCCACCGCTAACACTGCCCTCTCACCACAGTAGATGAGGACAAAGAATCCAGATCCCAGGCTAGTCCTTGGGCTACCCTGGTCACAGCAGTCAGCCAGCACATTTATGGAGCCCCAACTCTGCACCAGACCCCATGTTAGGTGATGGAGATGCAAGGTGTGTGTGTGTGTGTGTGTGTGTGTGTGTGTGTGTGTGTGTGTGTGTGTGTGTGTGTGTGTGTTGTTCATGGAAGTTAGCAGTGCTTAAGTATGAGCAGCAACAACTGATTTGGGAATTTACCAGCACGGCCTGAGTACCTGTAGAATGAAAAACCCAAAGTCAAACGCTGGTCCCCAAGAATGTGAAAGGCAGCTCTGGGGTTCTGGGTTGCAGGAACAAATAATCCAGTTCCTCAGCATGGTTTTTCAGTAGCTTAAGGGAGAAACAGAATCCAACAGATCTAACTCATCAGGCTCCTGCACTGTGAGCACACATCCTGCTGATGATCCTGATGCTTGCCTGTGGTAGGAGAGCAGCTCCCTGCAGGAAACCAAGAGGCCGGTTTCTAAAAGAGCACAAGACCAGTGGATTTGCTCTAAGCCCCCGCCCCCAGCAAACACTGACCGAAAGGCAGTAAGGTCTGCGGTTTGGGTGGAGAGCACAGGCCAGTGGAGCTTAGCTCACAGGTGAGAGCAGAGGCAGCTGCATCCTCCCAGTGTCCCCTTAACACGTCAAGCCCAGCAGTATATGTCTTAGTTTGCTTTCTGCCGCGGTGAAATGCCAGGACAAGCAACTTGGGGAGGAGAGGGTTTATTTCAGCTTACAGCTTATAGTCCATCAATGAATTCAGGGCAAGAACCCAGAGGCAGGAACTGAAGCAGAGGCCGTGGAGGAATGCTGTTTACTGGCTTGCTCAGCCACCTTTCCAGGGATGGCACAACTTCCGATGAGCAGGACCCTCCAACATCAACTATGAATCGAGACTATGGCCCACAGACTTGCCTGCTGGTACTCCAACAGATGCATTTTCTTAATTGAGTTTATGTCTTCAGACTCTATCTGTATCAAGTTGAAAAAACTAGCCAGCACAGTACAGTTGTGAGAAAACCCCGAGAAGCCTTCACAGTGCTTCACAATCTAGACTGCACCAGGAAAAAGTGAAGAAAGGAAAAATGACAGGGGAAAAAAAAACTCCACAAATTGTAGAAAAAGAATTTTTTTTTGCAGACCGTGAAGCAAGGTGCTGGACTAGGAAAGAAGGGAAACTAATGAGACCTTTACTCACCCCAGCTACACACCTGGACAGTCCCAGGTCATGGTGAAGGGAAGACAAGGCTCTTCCTAAGGTGAGGAAGCAGTTGAGAAGTTGAGGAAGCAATGCAGATTGCCCAAGAGGAGGGGCCTGTGCACGCTGGAGGTGTGCAGCGAGTCCCCCTGGACTGCTCGGCTGATACGTGGATGCAGATATTACAGGAAATAGGAAAGAACCATGGAAAGAGGCGTGCAGGATAACATCTAGAGGTTACTTGGGGTTGGGAATAGTAGGGGAAGTTCACAAAACACAGAACATTCCATACTGTACTCTGAAGGATGATGCCAGATTAGCCCTCAGCTACAGGCCACTCTTGCCTCCGACTCTAACCTACAGAACGTACCAGCAAGCCTTGTTGAAATGATTGAGCCGTTTCTAAGAATTTAATTCTACCTCAAAACAATTACGGACTCCCCATGTACCACGTTCTAACAAGGTGAAAAATCCGTATGGCTGGCTACGAACCAGATGCTGCTGGCTAATTCAGAGAGGATGAAAAATGAAATCCCAGAGAAGGAGGGGGAAAAAAAAATCAGTAAAGGCGAGCCTAGAGATGATGTGAATGTTAGCATTCATAGTCAAGGACATTATAACATTTTCCATATGTTCAAGAATGCAGAGAAAGCTTGGGAACTTAGGGAAAGGCTTGGGAAATGTAGAAGGAACTAGATATAAAAAGAATTGTGTCTGAGATGAGAAAATATACTGGCTGGCTCATCGACCAGTTAGATACAGTAGAAAAAGAGAGAAGTGAACCAGGAGATGTATCAATAGAGACTATTTAAAATGAAATGGAGTGAAAAATTACTAGGAAAACAGCAAGCAGGGCATTATTGAAGCGTGGGACTTCTGGCAGCCTCATCTGTAATTGAAAAAGAGAGAAAGGAAGAAAAATATTTGAATAAGTAACGTCCAAGGTTTTTTTTTCTTCTAAATTTGATTAATACCCACAGATCCAAGACCCTCCACAAACCCCAAATTAAGAAAGGCTGTGAAACCAGTGTGAGGCATCCCTTCTCTTCCTCCGGGCAGGTGGCCTGCAGCCCCCCCACCCCCAGCCTCAGGCAAAACAAGGCTTCACCGGGCTGAGCAGGCCTGGGCTCAGGCAGGAGGCGGTGGGGGACCGGCAGGTGGTGAGTGCCGTGCCGCAGCTCAGGGAGCGCTGCGAGCATGATTCACGTCGAAGGCTGTCAGGGAAGATGAATGAGGAGAGAGAATGGGGCCTGTGGCCCGTGGTTCCTCAGAGAGTCGGCTGCTGCGAACATTGCCAGAGGTTGTTCCTACTGTTCCAAGGGGCCTTTACTCAGGCTGGCACATTCCTTCTGGTAAACCCCCCTCTCCGTGGGTGTCATGGAGACTCGTCACCTCCACCAGCTCTTCCTCCGGGTCTGACAACAGGTGAAGAGCTGCTGCAAGCCTGGTCCACAGCCATCCCTCACTAGGGGTTTCCAAATCAGGATCAGAGGGGATGAACTGCAGTCCCTTTTCCATGCTAATGCTAAAAATACCGCCTACCGGTTGCTGGCAGCCATGTTGGGACGTTGTGATGAAAGCTCCCTTGGGGAAGGTGAAGCCAGCCCAGGGGCAGTCCGCTGGTCTGCTGTGCTTCTGGCAGTCCCCGGCCCTCTACAGTCGACCCTTCCCTCCATTTGAACCTAAAACCATCTGTTGGGTTGGGGGTGCAAGCCCAGCTTGCTTAGCATGGGTGAGGCGCTGGGTCCTTTCCTCCTCAGCACCACAGAAAACCGAAACAACAACCAAAGAACTAATCATTGCCATTTGCCTGCACCAGCACAGCTGAAAATGCAGGATACATCGCGTTGTAACCACAGAAATATTCGTTATTTGGACTGCTTCTGGGAGTTCCCGCTATGGTAGCAGCAGCAGCAGCCTGCCTCGGCGCCAAAGCAGTTACGTCATCACTTGTCGCCAGGTGCCTTCCCACAGTCAGCTGTGCCACACGTGCACCCGTGCCACACGTGCACCCCTTAAACGTGCCCGCCAGGCAGGTTCGCTCTCTTGCCTCTCTTCTTCCTCTTGTTTCTTCTCTGTCTCTCTGTCTGTCTGTCTGCCAGCCTCTCTCATGTCCCCACTCCCTGCTCCCCCAAGAAACCGCTAGCACTAACTCGATCGCGCCTGGCGTGTTCACTTCGTGGCGCATCTTGGCAGGGCCCTCCCAAAAGGTACCCACTTCGCCTTCCTTTTTTTAATCCTTTCACCTTCTGTCCCCTTCTTGTTCTCAGTGTCCCAAGTCCAGTGAAGTTCTTGATACTTCTGTAGTAACAGAAACCCACGATCACTTTGACTGGCAAGTCCGGAATTAGAGCATCCAGTCTTACGTAATTTTCAATTCATTCAGAGCTGTAGTTCTGAAGCCAGGTGTGGTGGTCCACGCCTCTAATCCCAGCACTCTGGAGGTAGAAGCAGGTCTCTGAGTCTGAGGCCAGCCTGGTCTATAATAGCAAGCTCTAGGCCAGCCAAGGCTACATAGTGGGACCCTGTCTCAAAAAAAAAAAAAAAAAAAAAAAAAGAAAAGAAAAGAAACCAACAACAACAACAAAAAACCCACAAAGTTGTAGTTACTTCTCTACTCTCATTAGGCCTTAGCCCGTTGGGGCCAACTCAGGGAAGAGGAGGCCTGCTTGCTATCTGTCTTCTTCCTGCGCTCTCCCAATCGCTGGCTGCTCTTTCTGGCTTCCCTGGGATAGCTATAGAGGAAGAAAAGGAAAATCTGGGGGAGTGTTGCGCTCTCTGGATCCTGCTTGTGTTTAAAGTTGACTCTTGGGGTGCTCCTATAGGCGTTCGGCAGACTCCTGCTCATCGTGGGTACCTCGCCTCAGTCTTAGTGTTCATCTCCACAGCTCCTGGGAATCTGGATGTCTGCTTTTGCTTTTGGCTGCTGAGGGCCTATCTGTGAACCCTCTTGGCCAGTATTTTCAGGTTTTAGGTGGAAAATCGAGCCATTGGGCGCCATTTGTAGTTGTAGTTTTCTCCAGTCCCGCTCAGACCTGTAGCCACTCAGATCCAAATAAACACAGACGCTTATATTATTTAAACTGTTTGGCCTAATGGCTCAGGTTTCTTGCTATCTAGTTCTTATATCTTAAATTAACCCATTTCTGTTAATCTGTAAGTTGCCACGTGGCTTGTGGCTTACTGGTACCTTACATTTTGCTTCTTGCTTCTCATGGTGACGGCGGTGGCTGGCAGCGTCTCCTGACTCAGCCTTCCACCTCCCAAAATTCTTCTCTCTCCTTATCCCACCTACATTATACTTCCTGCCTGGCCACTGGCCAATCTGTTTTATTTATCAATCAACCAGAGCAACACATTCACAGCATCCCCAGCACTGACCCCTTTGAGGTCACATATCAGATGTTTCCATTATGGTTCATAACTAGCAAAATTACAGTTATGAAATAGCAACAAAATGATTTTGTGTTTGGGAGTCCCCGCATTAAAGGCTCAAAGCATTAGGAAGGTTGAGAAACACTGATCTAGGCGGATGTTTGGGGGAAGGAACTGAAAGAATATCCCCCTAGCTCACTGATGGGAGCACAGGCCAGCCCCCATGCAGCTCTCCTGCTATGGCAGCTCATCTCACAATGCTTCTAGACTTGCCCGATGGGAAGCCCTTCTACAGGCCGCCCACTGTGTCTCCATGCTTTGAGGGGCATGTATTAAGTGTCCCTTGCCAACCTGGAGTGAGAGACAAGCCAACGCACCCGGCCTTCCAGAGATGCCGGATTCATAACAGTTTTCCTCAAAGGAGTTTTCAAACTGTCTCCCCATCTCTGACAACTGGTTTCCTGTATTTAATGTGAGGAGGGTCTTCAACACTCTCTGTTTATATGTGGGAGTCATTACTTTAAGAACTAGAGATGGCCCAGTGGTTAAGAGTGTTTGCTGCTCTTGGAGAGGATCTGAGTTTGGTTCTTGGCACCCACATTAGGTGGCTTACTGCCACCTGTAACTCCAGCTCCAGGGAACCTAATGCCCTCTTCTGGCCTCCTCAGACACCTGCACACAAGTGCTCATACAGACACAAAGACACACACACACACACAAAGTTAAAAAAAAAGAAATTGGTTAAAAACTTGACTGAAAATTTCTTTTCACATTAATTTATTTCTGCTTATGATTGTCATGACCAAGTGATCTTTTTAAGAACAGCCAGTGATATCTAGGGAGCATCTGTCTACTCATCAGATGCCAGTCTAAGCCAGTCTTAGGCAGTTTGCTTAGTTACCCTGCTGGCCAAATCCTGCCATTGGCATGTTTTGGTTTCTGTACACCATCTATATAGATACTGTTTCTTCAGTCTACTGCCCATCTTTATAGAGTGATGAATTTTACCTTAAAAACAAAAACAAAAAGATCAGAAGATCGGTAACTCCCCAGGGCTCAATTCCTAAGGACTGAAGGGAATGTTCTGAAACTTAAGTCTCTGAGGATAGACTAGGAAGACCTTGGAAGGGACATTCTTCGGAAATGCCATGCTGGCCGGGGATGTAGCTCAGTAGCAGGGTGCTTGCCAGGCACATGTAAACCTTGGGTTTCATTCCCATGACTAGGGTGGGCTGGAAATGCAGGATTCTTATTTGTTTATTATAGAACCCTCTCCTTCCCTTCATGTGTGTGCTGTGTGCCATATGTGTGGGGGGGTGTATAGGACAGTTCAAAATGACATTGGAAAATAACCAATTATTGAAATTATGGTTACTGTTCAGTAACTATGTGTGAGAAATGTGATAGTTAATTTTGACTGTCAGCTTGATGGGACTTAGAATCACCATGGAAGTCAGCCTTTGGACATGTCTGGGAGGGAATTTTTAAACTAGATTAATTAAGGTAGGAAGACATACCTTGAGCTAGGTGGCACCATTCTGTGGGCTGGAGTCCTGGACTGAATAAGGAGGGGGTGCCACCTGAGCAGGAGCCTCTACTGCTCCCTGCCTCCTGGCGATACCGTGCAGCCACCTCAGGCCCTTCCCACAAGGCTTCCTCACCAGGATGGACTGTGCCCTGAACTGTAAACCAAAATAGACCCCCACCTCTTTAAGTTACTCAACAAGAAGACAATACTAACACAGGGGTGATAATGATTTTTTAAAAAGACAGCTCAATAGAATTCTGCCCCACTTCCGTCATTAAGAATTGAAATCAACTGGGTGGTGGTGGCACACGCCTGTAATCCCAGCACTCAGGAGGCAGAGGCAGATAGATCTCTGAATTCGAGGCCGGCCTGGTCTACAGAATGAGTTTCAGGACAGCTCGGACTACACAGAGAAACCCTGTCTTGAAAAGAAAAAAGGGAAAAAAAAATTAAAACCAGAGCCTTGAGCATACTAGGCAGGCTCTCTACCACTGAGCTCCATCTCCAGCCCCTTTAAAGTTTTATTTTGAGATTTGGTCTTGCCAAATTGCCCAGGCTGGCTTCGAACTTACAATAACAACCTTCCTGACTCAGACTCCTGAGTACTCAGGATTATGGCGGTGTGCCACTATGCCCAGCTTGGGTTTAATTTTTGAGACACGTAGAGAAATTGGTATGAAGTGTCACTCCAAAGGGTGCTGCATGCTTCCCTGCCTCATCAGTGTTGTTCTTGCTTGGCTCCTGACATCTGGGTTGACAGCCAGAGGAAGATCTTTTCCGACTTCCGGGAGGAGTCCACTGGAGTGTGGTACACTGTGTGTGCTTAGGTCTGAGGAACAACAGCATAAAGGCTGCCCCAAGGCAGCGACCACACAGGGACAGACCACAAGTGTCAGGCAAGCTGGTGATGTTTCTTCTTCCTAGAATGCCAGACTACACGTGTTGAAAGGACATTCGACTTTGAAAGCAACTCTTTTTTGTTGTATTTTTAGTTTTTAGAGTTGAAGCCTCTTTGGTTTTCTTGCTGTTTTTTTGTAAGTTCCTAATTATAAAGTAAAGCCCCGTCTCTATCTGAATCAGAGAAAGGCTAGAATTAGCTGAGGAAAGCTTCACGCCCTAAGGAAATTCTCTTGGGAGACAAGCCTTCCGTTACATTTTGTATCCTCGTTGAGATTTTCAGTGTTAAGATGACTTCTCTCAGGTTGAAAATAAATAAGCACACTTGCTGAGCAAGCGTGAGGAGCTGAGTTCAAATCCCTACTACCCATGTAAAAAGCAAGGTGTGCCCACCCATACCCATAACCCTAGTTCTGTGGGAGCAGAGACAGGAGGATTGCTGGCACTTGCTGGCCAGTAGCCTAGCTCCAGGTTCAGTCAGAGACCCTATCTCAAGGGAATGAGGTGGGAAGTGACAGAGCAGGAGACTGGATGTCCTCCTCTGGCCCCCACAGCCTGCGTGCCCCTCACATTCACACACACACACACACACACACACACACACACACACACACACACACACACACCTCCTATCATAGCCCCTGACTGTAATATCCAGGTGCCTGTCTTAACTGCCTCACAGAATGACTCTGTGATACTTTTTTTTTTCCAAGACAGGGTTTCTCTGTGTAGCCCTGGCTGTCCTGGGACTCACTATGTAGACCAGGCTGGCTTCCAGCTCAGAGATCTGCGTGCCTTTGTCTCACGAGTGCTGGGACTAAAGGCATGTGCCATCACTGCCTAGTTCTCTGTGGTACTTTTTGATGTGCATGAATTCTCTCTCTTGACCATTCATTGCTTATTAAAATTTGAGTTCCTCAAAAACCTTGTTGCTCAGCCTTTTCTGTTCCGAGTTTAGGTTTTGGTATTCCGTTTTGGCCTCAGAGTGAGCCAGGCCGCCTGACAGCCTCATTCATAAGACACCTTACTTTGGCGTAGACACTCACCGCCATCACTGAGCGGTGGTGGAAGCCAGCTGACAGCCTCATTCATAAGACACCTTACTTTGGCGTAGACACTCACCGCCATCACTGAGCAGTGGTGGAAGCCACAACTCCATGGCACTCGCATCATTTTCCTCGTGCAGAAATGTTTTGGAGGCCACAGACAATATCCTTGAAGTGAAATAGCCAGGGTTCTCCCCCTTTATGGAAACTCTGAGCCGTGAAATCCATGCTTTGTATTTCACTTGAGCTGTGGAAAATCTTGGAGACAGATCTGAAATCCGCAGGAGGCACACAGGGCCTGAGGACAGTCACTTGTGGCATGCTCCCTCAGCTGCACTTTATTACTTTTTATATGTACCCCCCCCCCAGTCCTTTCTGGAAGCCCATGGTCTACACAATGTTTAAAACCATGTCTTAGTTAATTTTTAGTTGCTATAATAAAACACCATGACCATGGCCACTTACAGAGGGAGACCAGAGCCTGGCATGTAGGGGAAGATTGACAGCAAGCAAGCGTGACAGCTAGAGGTGGGGCTGGGGGCTCACATATGCAACCTTAAGCAGGAAGCAGAGAGGGCAAACTAGGAATGGGATGAGGCTTTGAACCCCCAAAGCTCACCCCCAGTGATGTTCTTCCTCCAGCACGGCCACACCTCCTAAGCCTTCCCAAACAGTGCCACCAACTAAGGACCCAGTGTTCAAATGCTGGAGCCAGTGGGGCACATTCTCACTTAAACCACTACAAACTGCTTTAATCTCACTTTAAAACAAGGCAAAATATTAAAACGCTAGTGGCTTCATTGTATTATAAACATCTTGCCAGTATTTGTTCTTCAGTCTCCTTTTTATGGTCTTGGATCCCACAGTCCTCCATGGTTCCCACACTGAGAGTTGCTGCTGTAGATCTGAGGATCTCGTGGCTGACACATCTTCACTCCAATTAGTCCGGCCGTTCTAGTTTGCTTTCTGTTGCTGTGATAAAACATTGACTAAAGCCAACTTGGGGGCCCAGGGGTGGTGGTGTAGGCTTTTAATCTCAGCACTCTGGAGGCAGAGGCAGACGGATCTCTGTGGTTCAAGGCCATCCTGGTCTACAGAGCGAGATCCAGGACGGGCAGGACTACACAGAGAAACCCTGTCTTGAAAAAGAACAAAACAAAACAAAAACAACAGTTTGGGTTTGGAGGGAGGATTTATTTCATCTTACAAGTTATAGTCCATCATCAAAGTGAAGGCAGGAGTTTGAAACAAACCACGGAGGGGTGGATGCTCTTACTGACATGCTCCTCATAGCTTGTTCAGTTAGCTTTCTTTTAGACAGTTTAGGCACACCTGCCTAGGTATGGCAACACCCACAGTGGGCTGGACCGTCCTATATTAATTAATAATTAGGAAAAAATTCTTCATGAACCTGGCCACAGGCCATTCTGATGGAGACGAATGAGATGCCCTGAGATAACTGTGGGTCACATTGACAGCTGATGCTAACAAGAAACCGGCTCATTGAACAGGCTCCGTACTCAGAGCTTTGAGGAACCTCTTTCTTCAGACTGAGGCCAGTCTCAGATTTACCAAGTTTCAATTTCAAGCACCATGTTTTATCCAGACTTTATTCTGAATTAACATAGGACTGAATGGTCGGGAAGACCTAAAAAACAGCTGCTTCTGAACCTGGATCTTCAGACAAAATAAATGTTCGGTAGATGTTATGTGACTAAATTTGGTCATGGCATATGTGTTTCTTTCTGTTCTTTGAAGCATTTGAGTTACACATTCCTTTCCAAGCACTGTCTGTCCCCATGGTGTAGATCTGGGAATGCAACCCACAGTGGCAGCAACGGCTTGCCTTCATTTTCTGCTTTTCCTTTTCAGAGTATGATCGGCTGGGTTTCCTCCTGAAGCTGGACTCGAAACTGTAAGTAGACTGGGAAAATGCTTTGACTCTGGGCAGACATCTGGAAGAGCTGGGGTCTAGCTTGGAAGGGTCACCCGCTTACCCCTTTAGTTTTGGGGGGACTCCCTGAGGTTTCTGTCCTCAGGTTGCAAGCAGAATCTTCCAGCATGTTACTGTCTACAGGGGCCTGGGCAGGATGGGATGGTAGGTACAAACTAAGGCCTTACATTAGGCTGGCACAGGTAGCTCGTTACAGAAGGCCACTGCAGGAGCTTGAGGGGCTGTAGGGCACTGGAATAGCTTTTCCAACAGAGTGGGAGTGATGGAGAAATTGTCAAAGATGACCTCCCACCAGGCAATCCTGTGCTCGTTTCCCAGTTCTGCCCATTGAGCTTTCCTCCCACAGGCAGACCTTCCAGTCTGCTTCTCAGAGGTTTGGTACCCCTGCCCAACACTGCCTCTCCTTGCTAGGCCACTTGGAAAACCCCAAGATCACTTACTCTCTACACCAAATCGTGTCTTCTGTGCTTCCTTTGAAATTCCTACCCCTGTTGCCTGCCAACTGTCTGGCTTCCTATAATTAACTCTGTGATGATTATTAATTTATTAAGGGCATGGGCTCAGAGCCAGGCAAAGCTTGGTTCAAATCCCAGATTGCCAACTACAGAACTTGTGCTCTCGGGCAAGCTCCTTAGCTACTTTGAGCCCATTTCGTCTATAAGATGGAGACAGTAGACGTACTTTACAAGTTGTTATAAGGATTTAATTGAAGTGGTTCATTCAAGGACTTCTCCAGCATTCTTTCCTGGTCTCTCCGGTGCCTAAACAGCATAGGTATAATTGTGTTAGGCCTTCAACAAACCCTGAGTGCTTGGATAGATGGATGGGTGGTGGGTGGATAGATGGGTAGATGGATAGACGGGTAGAGTGGCTGGATAGACAGATGCATGCATAGATGAGTGGGTGGGTGGGTGGGTAGATGGATGGATGGGTGGAGTGGCTGCAGAGATGGATGGATGCAGAGATGGGTGGGCGGATGGATGGGTGGGTGGATGGATAGACAGATGATGCAGAGATGGGTGGGCGGGTGGATGGGTGGGTAGATGGATAGACAGATGATGCAGAGATGGGTGGGTGGATGGATGGGTGGGTGGATGGATAGACAGATGATGCATAGACGGATGGGTGGATGGATGAATACGAACCCATTTGGTCATCGCACTATGAGTTGGCTCTCTCCGTTCTGTTTGTTCACGCCCTCTTCAGGACCACTCACATGGTTGATGCTTACTCTCGTCTGTTTCAGCCATCTTGGTGCTCCTGAGTCCCTAACTGAGATGGACATCATGGAAGATTAGAAGTGCATCTCCTTTCTTGCTTTTTTGCATAGGGTCTTATACACAGCTCTTCAGATGGTGGTAGTCACACCTCCATAAATCATCCGTGGGAGGCTTTCCTGCGGAACTGTCCGGCAGCCGGCCCCTTTTCCTGGAATCTAGAGTCTTGGCTGTCGGTTCAGGCATTGTAGCGCTCCCAGCTTCATCACAGAGGCAGCTTCCAGGGAAGAATTGTCTGATCTCTTTTTACAAGGCAGGCAGAGAGATGTTGGGCCCATATTAACATCTAGGGTGTGGG
The DNA here is from genome assembly GCF_007827085.1 of Peromyscus californicus insignis. Taxonomy (NCBI): domain Eukaryota; kingdom Metazoa; phylum Chordata; class Mammalia; order Rodentia; family Cricetidae; genus Peromyscus; species Peromyscus californicus. Next base: position 35,519,070 of record NW_026294573.1, read on the forward strand.
CCTTGATTTTGCTAAAGAGTTGCAGACTTCCCTCTTGAAAATGTCTTCATTCAGTGCTCTGAACAGAAAAACAAAAGAAAACACATCAAGTATAAGCCATAAGCAAGTAAAATGCCACCAGACCAGAAAAGAGGCAGTAATTAGCCAGTCGGATCATATGGATGAACAAAGGAGATGTTACTGTGGACATGCCAACCACAGTGTTTAAGCTGTCTTCAGCAGTGAAGGAGGAGGACACTCCTACCCTGCTGTCTTGACAGTTGAGCAGTGTGGGATAGCTCCATGTGTAGTTTGCTGTTGCGTACAAGGCCAGTTCCATGAATTGACTGAGGGGACTTGGACTTTGGCCAAGAAATTGACTGGGCCCTATGTTTAACTCCCACTGTGAGGGGCAAGCTAGAACCTTCCTGCCTCCTGGTGCACAGGCTTTTCCATCCAGTGCTTGCTTCTGAGGGAAACACAGATGTGTTCAGGGAGAGGTTTCTTAGTTAAGGATTCTGCTGTGGGGGCAATCCCTCAGCCATATTTCCATCTCTCCTTCCAGAGCCTCTTCTGGTTGTGTGGTATTCCGTTTCTGATATATAGGAAGGGACACGGCATGGATCAGAGCTGGGCCTGAGTTCTGCCTCTGCTCCTTAGTGTTATGTGACCTTAAACAGCCCATTCAAGCTTTCTGAATCTCAGTTTTTTTCTTATGAAAAATGTAGACTATTCACTTACATTCATTGTAGTCTGTGGAGAATAAAAGAAAGCATTGTATAATCTATTGTAAGCATACAAATGGAAGGATTTCTTTGTGTATCTTAATTCGGGTTAATTTAGCTTCTTGAGTATAAAAATATGTGTGTTCTGTAAAATGTCAGCTGTTTTCTCTTTAAATGTTTCCTCTACACCACTCTACTTTTCCACACTCCCTACTCTTCAAAGTTAAGTTTTAGAGCTTCCAGTCGTAGCCTCTGGGTCTATTAACTTCTCCATATTTGCTACTTTTTGACCCTTTCCGTCCTAAACTGTAACCCAGAGGACTCATGTAAGAATAAACAAGACTTGACTCTGAACCCCCAGGCCAGGATTAAAGGGAGCTTACCCCAGCTCTGAGTGGATTAGGCTCAAAAGTCGGCAGACAAAAGCCCTCGCTGTTCATTGCCAGAGTCTCATGCTGGGGAAGCCAGGAGCTCCCAAGCCCACTCTAAAACACCTCAGATTTGGCAAGTGCTGCCAAGCACCTGGCCGGAGCACACTCAGACCTTCTCTAGAAAAGGATGGGAACTCCTGGCAAGTAACCGTTCAAGGAAACGAGCAGTTCACAGAAAGAGTACCGCACACGGGACAACTAACCGCCGTTGGTGAGGACCGTGACAAACAGCCGGCCATGGGCAGGAGAGCCGCAGAGACTTCTCAGGTTGGAATGACCGGTCATAAAACAGTTCTGTGCACCGCACAAGACTGAACTGCGTAGGGTTAAGAACTGTAAAATAGGGCCCTAGATTAAAAAAATGAAGAGGACCAGCAAAGTGGGTCAGCCAGTAACGGTGCTGAGTCTGCCCACCTGAGTTCATCCCCCGAGCCCACACGGTGGGAGGAGAGAGTTGATTCCTCAAGTTGTCCTCTGGCTCCCACATTCAGGCCACAGCACACACTCACCTCTCATGACCACCCAATAAATAAACTTAAAAATAATAAATATGAGCTTCTAGAATTCAAAGCTGCAGTAGCCAAACTTGAAATCTTAGTGGAGGAGGTTAGCTGTAGAAACACAAATGAAGACATTCAGCTAGAGGATAAGCCAGGTAGCAAAAATTTAAAGGTTTGGGGACGTTCTTTTTGGCCCCTTCCTTCCCTCCCTCCCTCCCTCCCTCCTTATCTACCTTCCGCTCTCCCTCTTGGGTATGTGTGTGCTGTGTTGTGTGTGCTGTGCTTGGAGACCAGAGGGAGATGTCAGGTGTCCGGCTCCATCACCCTCCACCTTGTCCCTTGAGAGGACCAGTCTGTCATTGGACCTGAAACTCAATGCCAAGTCTAGCCTTCGGGAAGACAATACTTTTTGGTAGCTAAAAACATAAATTGTGGGTGTCAGGCATGATGGCACATACCTGTAATCCCCGTACGTGGAAGTCAATGGTAGGGGGAATCTTCAGTTCCAGGCCAGCAGCCTTGGCTACATAGCAGTTCAAGGCTAGCCTGGGCTACAAGGAAGACCAAAAAAACCAGAAACAGGGCTGGCAAGATGGCTCAGTAGGTAAAGGCACTTGCTACCAAGCTTGCCGACCTCAGTTTGATCCCCAGGAACCACAATGGAAAGAGAGAACTGACTTGTAAGTTGTCCTCTGACCCCCTCTCGACTGTCCATACCGACACACAGTAACTAAACCAATAAAAACGTAACTAAAAATTGTAAAACAAAACCAAAAAGAGGCTCTAGAAGCGGCCATGGGTTTTAAATGCCCCGGTCTTCATCTCGTTAGCTCTAACCTTGGGCTTTTGTTTAATCACTAAATATCAGATTCCCATAAGAGTAATGACCCAAGAGTGAGATGCAGCCTCCCCTGTATCTTTATCCGGGTCTTTTATCGACTTACCGCCGGGAAGACAGAACTTCCAAACAGGACCTGTACTCTGCATGCCTCTGGCTCTGTGCCTGGCTTCATTTGTGCATTCATTCATTTAGCAAATACATCCTGACACCAACTATATGCTAAACCGAAGAGTCCAAGCCACGTTAGCTTAGCGAACAGAGCAGGAGTGAACGGCGGCGGCAGCAGCGGCCGTGTTGCTGGGGAGTGTGAGCAATGCACGTTTGTTTCTAAAGTAAGGGTGGTTGATATCTACGCCGATGGTTTGGACACCAGATAGGGTATGGAGGCGGGCCAGGCATCCCCAGGTGTGCGGTGTGGAGACAAAAAGCCCCCTTCACGGAAGGCAATAGCAGTGGTGTTTTCAGAGGGGACCTGGGTTTCTCTGAGAGCAGAAGCTAAAAAGAACACTTCCCGAGGAGGCTGCAGATACAAAGGAACGATGGAATGCGATGGAACCTTAGAGTAAGGAGCAAAATGAGAGAAAATTAGGTCAAGGAGATTGAGAGCAGTGAGTTGAAGATAAGAAAGCTACCAAGAGTATCGTGGGGAGAGTGAACAAGATTAATAAGTAAGATGTGAGGCCAGCAAGGTTGGGAGTGATGTTGGCCACAAGGTTGCCCAAGAACTGATCCCACCTGCCCCCAGGGCTGGCCATTAGTGCTCATAGCCACAGCCTGCCTTCAGGAGTTCAAGTTTGGTCCCTCAGGAGCTGCAGGCTGTCTGAAATGGTCTGCTAAAGCTTGCTTCCCATGTGGGAAGAGCTCAGAGACAAACGTCCCATGCCAGCAGAAGGGTGAGCACTCCTCTGTCATTCAACAGAGATCTTGATAAGTTACTGTACAGTAAACCAAATGTTGTGGGGGCTGGGAAAATGGCTCAATGGTTAAGAGCACCCACATCCAGTGGCTCACAACCGGGAGTAACTCCAGCTTCATGGAATCCAATGCCCTCTTCTGGCCTCCATGGGCACTCACACACATAGTACACACGTAAATAATAAAAATAAATCTTTTTAAAATGTTGTGAATAAGCTCCCATACCTGCGAAGTAATGTGTGCTAGGGAGGAAAAACGGTACAGCAAGGGCTGCTGTGGAGGACACTGCATGTGTAAGAGGACGATGTCTGCAGGACTCCCTGGGAAAGCGATGTTTCAGCAAGGGTTGAAAGTGGTGACGTAGAAGCCCCATCCATCCCTATCCAGGGCATTGCATCCCACCCAGAACCCTAGGGAAATCTCAGGCTCAGGAATGTGACACCTGAGTCAAGAAGGTGCCTGCCCATTAGTCCTAGGAGACAGCCATCTGGATGCCTTGGAAGAACCAGATCCTGGTGCTGGGGTGTGTGGTTGCTGAGCTCCCATGAGCCTTCTGGACATTGAGTTGATTAAACTCGGGTTTTTATCTCTTTTAGCTGGGTTTGGGTAGGTGTTCTGTGGAAACTGTCTGATGTACCGTGTGGTGTTTTATAGCTACCAGATGTGCAGGTGCACAGAGACTTAAATGCTCAGTCTAAGTTCATGAAGAATTCCATGTGAAGACAAAGGTATGAAACCAGCAACTTTTAGCCCCCAGAGCCCCTTGAGAACCAGGCCAGTTGAGAAAGGCCTGTAAACATGGACCAGCCTGAAGTGCTGCTGGAGGAGGCTGAGTGTAGCAGCGCTGTCTTCCCAGCTACTCGGGTGGCCAAGCCAGGAGGGTCACATGGTCAAGGTCGGCCAGAGCTACCTAGTTATAGCTGTCTCAGCAGCAACAGCAAAGAAGCATGGAACAAGAAGGGAGAGGCAGCCAGAGGTAAATCTACTGATTCTAAAACAGCCATGCGAAGTTCTGCCTTATGCCCAGTGCCATGCTGGGGATTCTGTGTTACCTCTTCCTCATAACAGTCGTGTATATGACCTCATCCATCTTACCTCATCTCTTTCCTGGTTTTACGAGTCCTCTACATGCTGATGGCTCCCAAGTTTTTATCAAGCCAAATCCTTTTTCCCACACTTCAGAGTCATTGATCCAGAACCTTCTTCCCTTGGCTGTGTTTTTGGCTTCTCACAGTTCACATATCTAGAACTAAGCTCCCATATTCATAGCCCCGCCTCCCAGAATCTTTCTTACCTCAGAAAATAGCAGCTCCATCTTCCCAGTTGCTTGAGTGAAAAGCCAGCACGTCATTTCTCTGACTCCGAAATAGAACCATCAGCAAGCCCGGCTGGCTTTTTCTTAAGTGCAGTATCCCAGGTCCAACCTCCTCCTGCCTCCAGGCCATCAGCATCCCAGGTCCAGTCTCCTCCTGCCTCCAGGCCATCACCCTGTCCAGACAGCCTCCCCTACACACCACGGCTGCTCTCTGCTCACATGCTTGCTTCCTGGCATACACTAGTCAGCTTTCTGATGAACTTCAATGGAGGAGATGTTCATTCTTGCTCATGGTTTTAGAGATTTCTGGTCATGGTTGCTTGGCCATGTCCTTTTGGGCCTGTAATGAGGCAGAACCTCATGATAGCCCATACATAGTGAAGCAGAGATGTCACCTTGTAGCAACTGGACAGCAGAGAGGAAGGGGTTAGGATCCCAGCATCCCCTTCAAGAACATGCCCGAGTGGATCTAACATCCTTCCACCAGGCTCTACCTCAAGTGCCCTCACCAGGGAGCGGGCCTTTAACACATGACCTTCAAGGAATATTTAAGAGCCGAACTATAGCCTTGACCTCCACATAGAGGCAAAAATGATCCTGTTAAAAAGTGAAGTGATGTTGTGATCTGAACTCCTGTGGTCAGGACCTTCTGATGGCTGCTCGGTTCTCTTAGTGTGACTCAGATGTTACAAGGCTCTGAGGGGTGGAGGTCTAGAGTAGACCCTGGGTTCTTACAGCTTCCCTTCAGGTTTATTATTCCATACTAGGTTCTGTACTTGGGTGCCTCGAGTCCCCCAGGCCCCTTCCTGCCTCCGACTCTTGGCATGTGCGCATCCCTTTAATAACAGCAGAGGCTGCTCCCTTCCTTGCCCATTTACCCACTCTTGGCTCCTGCTGATATTTCCTGACCACCCACCCCTCTCTCTTTTCCCTACAGTGCTGGGAGCTGAGCATAGGGTTTTACCCATGCTGGGCAAGCGTTCTGTGGATGGACTGTGACCCAGCCTTTATTTTACTTCTCATCTTGAGACACTGTCTCACTCACTAGGGTTTGAATTTGGGCTCATGCTGCCTCTGCCTCCTGGGTATCCAGGTTTGTAGACCTGGGCCAACAGGCCTGATTCCTGGTCACCGTGTCGTTTTTTCTCTGGAGTGCTCACCACTGTTGGATGCTCCGCACATCTTGTCTCCTGGTCCATCGTCTGCCCCCACCCACCCCGGAGAGCACAGGACCACTTTGTTTCCTCCTCTGCTGTTGCCTAGCACCTGTTGCTTAGTGATTGCCCAGTACGTACTTGAAGGATGGATGCGTGAATTGGTGGATAACTGCATGAAGGAGATGTTACTTAAATGCTTTTGACAAATGAGAAGATGACAGGGGTGGAGCAAGCAAATTAGTCATGTCAGAGAATCGCCTCAACCCCCACTGACCCTCCCCTCCAAGCACCACTCTTCTTACATCTCCACTCACTCCTTTGTTTTGTTTTGTTGGGTTTTTGTTGTTGTTGTTGTTTTCGAGACGGGTTCTAGTTTTGGTGCCTGTCCTAAATCTCATGCTGTAGACCAGGCTGGACTTGAACTCACAGAGATCCACCTGGCTCTGCCTCCGAGTGCTGGGATTAAAGGTGTATGCCACTGCCACCCGGCTCACTTACTCTTAAAAGAAGTCTATTTTTTTTTTCTCTAATTTATTCTGTTGCTGTGACAAAGCACTGACCAAAAGCAATTTGGGAAGGAAAGTGTTTATTTCATCTTACACTTCCAGGTCACAGTCCGTCACTGAGGGAAGTCAGGGCAGGGACCTGAGGCAGGAACTGAAGCAGAGACCACGGAGGAACACTGCCTCCTGGCTTGCTTCCTCTGGTTCATGCCAAGACGGCATTTCTGAGTTGGGCTGTGTCAGGCTGGCTGCTGAAGCTAACTCGGAGAGTTCCATCCTTAGTCTGGGGAACTGTAGACTTTATAAGGGCAGGAATGGGCACTGGGTTCACAGGGGTATCCACAGTGCCTAACACAGTGTGGTGGTACCCAGTGAACAGTGCAGCAAGTGTTTGGTAAATCAGAGAGGATAAGAGCAAAGTGGATCACGGTGCCAGCCTTTACTAGGAAATCCAGTGAGGTCTGCTTTTTAGGAAGTAGATTGGTAAGAAATGACAGGTGGCTCCTGCCTTTGCCTATTCCCGAGTTCTGTCTCTGCTGGAGGGTCTCTCGCCCCATGACCTGCTGTCCCAGTTATAATGACTTCAAAGAACCCAGCATCTCTTCCATACTTTAATGTTGCATGAATCCTAAATGGTCTTATAATAAAAACCCGGAGCCAGATATCAGGGTGAAAGCTGAAAGATCAGAGAAGCAGAGCAAGCCACAGCCACCACCTCCTACCTCACCAACTCCTCAGCCTGAAGGAGAGTGAATTCCTGTCTCCTCCTGCCTTATATTCCTTTCTCTGCCCAGCCACATAACTTCCTGTCTCAACCTTCTTAGTGCTGGGATTAAAAGTGTGTGATCCCAAGTGCTGGAGTTAAAGATGTATGAAACCACTGCCTGGCTCTGTTTCTCTTTTAGACTGGATTAATGTCATGTGGCCCAGTGTGGCCTTGAATTCACAGAAATCCAGACGGATCTCTGCCTCTGCCTCCCAAATGCTAGGATTATAGGTGTGTGCCACCACTGCCTGACCTCTGTGGCTAACTCTGTGGCTGGCTCTGTCCTCTGGTCTTCAGGCAAGCTTTATTACAAGCAGTATATTACCACACTTTAAAAATCGAGGGGGAGAAGATAGGATGGTTTTCTCTTGGCTCCAGGCAAAACAAAAGTGTGAAACTAAAGATGCAAGAAGACAGCAGAGAAACGCTCCCCGAGAATACAAGAAACACAAAGTTGTAACCTGGCTAACAAAAGACATGGTTCTTTTTAAATGATAACTTTGAAAGTGGACAGGTAATTGAACGTCTGTAGAGTCCAGTGGGGTTCTTCTACACAGGGGTGCTTTTGTTCATTTTTACCTTGTGGGTTGATCCACTCACAGTACTTAGGCTAGCCATCACCTCAGACATGTGTCATTTCTCTGTGACAGAAACATCCCAAACCCCTCCTCCGGCTGTCAGAGTGTGTGATACGATGTTAACTCTGATGACTCTGTGTACTAGAACACCTGAGCTCACTTCCTGTCTGGCCATGATTGTGTACCTTTTAATCCATCTCTTCTCATCCTCCTCCAGCCCACCTCACTTGTCCCTTGCTCTCCCAGCCTCTGCTAAGCCACTTTGCTTCCATTTTAGATGCTGCATGTGAGTGATGTCATGCAGGGGAAATGTAGAATTTGGTCTTGACTGTAGCTCACGTGGCCAGGGCCAGGGCAACACAGTTCCAGGACTTGGCTAGGCTCTCTGCTTCGTGTGTGCTAGCCTGTCTCACAGCCACTGTCCAGAGACTGCCTCTTGGACATCTTGATACCTGGGTGGCCAAGACCCAAAGAGTGAATCTCCCAGGGTCTCTCTTTATACAGTGGTTCTTGGTCCTGACTGAATCCTGGGGTCACCTAGGGATCGCAAAAAATGACAGACGTCTGTGCCCCAGCCCTAGAGATTTGGAATTCACTGTTCCAGACTGTAGCCTGGGCAGCGGGAGTTTTAAATCTTCCCAGGTAGGTCTAACATGCTGTGGAACTGAGAGCAACCACTTAAGATTCCACTCCCTATCTGAGAAGCTCCCCCAAGTAACTGTCACCAAGAATACGTGCCTTACATATAAGCCATGTGTGAACACAGTGAGTCACTCCTGGGGCCTGACCTCTCAGGGGGGCTGCTATACTAAGTCAAGCTTGGAACTTCCCTGACTATTCTGTGGTATTCTATGTGCCAGGGTCAGAGCCTTGGAGGGATAGCTCTAAGCTGTCACTGTAATCATGCCCGACTACAGACTAATCTATAATGTAGGACCAGGGTAAAGGACTTGTATTCAAATGTACAAAGAGCTCTTAAAACATGACAGTAGCCGGGCAGTGGTGGCGCACGCCTTTAATCCCAGCACTCAGGAGGCAGAGCCAGGCGGATCTCTGTGAGTTCGAGGCCAGCCTGGGCTACCAAGTGAGTTCCAGGAAAAGGCACAAAGCTACACAGAGAAACCCTGTCTCGAAAAACCAAAAAAAAAAAAAAAAACACGACAGTAAGAAAACCACCAACCCATTTTAAAAAGGGCAGAGGACCAGAACAGATACTTCATGAAAAAGATGTACGGATGGGCCTGGAGAGATGGCCCAGCAGTTAAGAGCGTTTGCTGCTCTCATAGAGGACCAGAGTTTGGTTCCCAGCACCCAGGTCAGGCACCTCACAGCCACCCATAACTCCAATCCCTGGGGCTCTGACAAACTCTTCTGGACTCCACAGGCCAGGCACCTGTGTGCATGTGCATACCTATGAACACACTCATATAAATAAAACAAATCTTTAAAAAAAAGACATACAGATATCAAATAAGTATGAGATAAGTATATAAAAATGTACTTACATTGTATGTCTCAGTGAAAAACGGTTTAAACAACGAAAGACTATCACACACCCGTTAGAGTGACCAAAATTTAAAAAATGAGAGTGAACCCTGACACTCTCCAATGTGGGCAAGGAGGTGGGACAGGAATTCTTCCTTATTACTAGTTCGAATGCAGAACGTTCTGGCTGTGTTGGCAGTATTTGGCAGGACTTCCTAAAGCCAAATACGGTCTAACTAGATGTGCTGGTCACCATCCTCCAGGGTAGTTACCCAAGTCAGTTGAAAACTTACGTGCACACAAAACCTGCTCATGAGTGTGTATAGAAGTGATGCCCATGATTGTGACAAACCAGAGCAAGGTGAACAACTGGTACAGCCAGACAGTGGGATGTTCTTCAACAGGGAAAAGAGAGGAGCCGTCAGTCCTCACAGAGACATGGGGGTAAAGAAGCCAGGCTGAAGGTCTGCATACTGTGTGGTTCGAACTACATGACATTCCAGAAAAGGCCAAACTGTGGCGACTAAAGAGGACCCAATGGCCCCAAGTGGAAGGGAAGAGAGGAAAATGATGAATAAGTCTGTATTTGCCAAAACCCAGAGAACAGCAGTTCTCAACCTGTGGGTCATGGCCCCTTTGGGGGTTTCATATCACATATTTACATTTCTCTTCATAGCAGTCGTAAAATTACAGTTATGCAGTAGCAACAACATAATTTTATGGCTGGGGGTCACCACAACATGAGGAACTGTATTAAAGGGTCGCAGCATTAGGAAGGTTGAGAACCATTGCAGTAGAACCTTATTACACAAAAAGTGAATTCTAAGGAACTGTGGGCTTTAATGAAAATTATTGATTATGATTCATCAATTATAACAAATGTACTATGTTAATACAAGACATTAGTAATGAGAGGAAAATAAAGTGCATAACTGGGTGGTGGATTCGCACGCCTTTAATCCCACCACTTGGGAGGCAGAGGCAGGCGGATCTCTGAGTTGGAGGCCAGCCTGGTCTACGGAGTGAGTTCCAGGACAGCCAGAGCTACACAGAGCTCAGAAAACAAACAAACAACAATTAAAAAGCATATTAATTTTTAATAATCAGGGTGGGGTGTAGATTAGCAGGAGAGCATATACTTATAATACAGGGACCCTGGTTCATTCATTCCCATCACCAAACCAAAATGAGCCTACAGTTCCAGAGGGTTAGAGTCCATGATTGCAAAGCAAAGGCTTGGTGGCAGGAACAACTGAGAACTCACATCCTGATCCACAAGCAGGAGGCAGAGAGAACACTCCAGGAATGGCTGGAGTCTTCTGAAACCTTAGAGCCCAGCTCCAGTGACATACCTCCTCCAACGAGGCCACACCTAATCCTTCCCAAACAGTTCCACCAACTGGGGACCAAGAATTTAAACATGAGCCTATGGGAGCTATCTCATTTAAACCATCACATTGCACTCCCTGGGCCCCATAGGCTCATGGCTATATCACAGTACATTGCATTTAGTGCAACTTTCAGGGTCCCCACAGTCTTTCAGTCTCAGCACTGTTTAAAAGTCCAAAGTTCAATGTTTCTCCTAAGTCTCAAAGCAAGCTCTTAATTGTAACCCCCTATAAAATAAAAACAGCATATTACATACTTCCAAAGTACAGTAGCACCAAATATACATTACCATTCCAAAGGGAAGGAATCAGGACGTAGTTAGCAAACACTGGGCCAAAGCAAGACTGAAAATCAGCAGGGCAAACTCCACATTACCACAGCCTTGTGTTCCCATCTTCCTCCTGCTCCTGCCCAGCTGAATGTCTATATTTTCTTACTCACAGAGTGATGATGTCATCCACCAGTTCCACAGAGTGATTGAGGACTCAACAATAATGTAAACTAAAGGAATCAGGCTCAAACCGCTGGCAGTGCTCAATGGTTGCTGATTGCATTCCTTCACCATCTCTTGTTCTGCTTCTCCAAGTAGCTGAGAGTAAAGTGTCCTTCCTCTTGGTAACCAATGCCACCCATTAATGCAGGCCTGCTCATTTCTCTCCTGGGCGGACGCGTGCATTGCTCTGCCTATGAGTCCTTCCATACAGACTCCTAGCAGCAGAACCAAGATTTGTTCTCACAGATTGCACAGCATTCCAGACGCATGCACACCCTCTCTCTTCTGGCCTTTGTATATATTGTGTCCCCTGCTGAGAACGCCCTTCTGCCCTCCCAGATCCCTAGGATAATTGCCTTATCTCCCCACACCCTGTGCATGACTCTGCTTGTGCTTATCCTTGAAGGTTTTTTGTTTTGTTTTTGTTTTTGACTTATCTTCTTGCCTCTGGGTTATCAGCATCTCGAGAGCAAGAGCCAACATGGAAGCATCAGTCTCAAGTGTTGTACTTCTGAACCAATTCCTCCAGAGCACCTTGGATTTGGGGGGGTGGGGCTGAGCACACCCACTGAGGGCCCCCTTCAAGCAGAGTGGTCTTTAAGAGCCCTCATTTTATTTTTAACGTTCTGTGCTCTATTCCATAATACATAGGTGTTGTTATTATATAGAATTCTCCATCATGTTTATTTAAGTGTATGAGTGTTTGCTTGTGTGTGCACCATGTTCATGCCTGGTGCCTGTAGAGGTCAGAAAAGAGTGTTATTTCACCTGGTACTGGAGTTACAGATGAGCTTGAGCCTCCATGTGGGTGCTGGGAATTGAACCTGGGTCTTTGGATGAGCAGCCAGTGCTCTTAACTGCTGAGTTATCTCTCCAGCCCCTCAAGTATATTTATTACTCCAGTAAATATACCCACTTTGAGAAGCCTGGACCTAGTGGACTTAGGGACAGTGCTGTCTGGAAATGATGATAAGGACCCATCTGATCCTGCATAGGAAAATCAGACACAAGTCTTTTTTTTTTTTCCTTTCAGAGCTGAGAACCGAACCCAGGGCCTTACGCTTGCTAGGCAAGCGCTCTACCACTGAGCTAAATCCCCAACCCCCAGACACAAGTCTGTACTGTGACTTTAAATAAGAATCTGTTGAGACTTAGCCCTTCTGTGGTGCTCGCATAGATGCTGGGGTGCCAGCAGATGACAAGCTTGTGCGTACAAATGTTGGTCTATCAAGCAAAAGTCTGGAGCTGGCAAGTGGCTTAGAAGAATTCAGGTAACAAACAAGAAAAGAACGGTTATTTTCCTCTGTATTAGTATAACTCTGACCATCCAGACGGAGCTAGGAGCAGGGAGGTGGAAAGAAGTCAGCCTTCCTACAGCAGGAGCTGTGACTGACAGGTAACTTCCTCAGAGTGCTCTGTTCTACCTGCCAGCACTCTATCTTCCCGCCAGCCCTCCTACTCTCTTAAGAGCCACAGAAACCATGCAGGAGAGCGTGATACTTGGTCTAGTCTTTAAGATTCAGCTGTGCCCAACCTTTTCACACTGCGACAGACACTGTCATCTACGAATGTGCTGGACCACATTTACCAACATTATGGGATGCACATGCCCTGGGGCCGCATGCTGAAACATACATTCTTAAGTCAGTGCTCTTTCTACCAAAGAAACTGAGGGATTTGTAAACAGGAGGCAGCCCAAGGGCTCCTGCAGAGGACTCAGGTTTGGGTCCCATCACCAACTGGCATAACCATCTGTCTGTAACTCCAGTTCCTGGGGATCCAACATCATTTTCTGACCTCCATGGGCACCAGACATATGCACAGATATGCATGTAGGCAAAACACTCATACACATAAAAAAAAATCTTTAAAAAATTTAATGAAAAGAGCAGGGCTGATGAGGTGGTTCCGCAGGTAAAGGCCTCACCACTGAGCCTAATGACCTGAGTTCAGTCTCTAGGACTGACATGGAAGGAGGGAACTGATTCCTGCAAGTTTTCCTCTGACCTCTACACACATAGCTCCCCCTACACACCCACAATAAATAGGTAAGCGCGCTTACCTTAGAGTGAGGCTGCTCTAGGGGCATGCAAAGCCCCAGCTGCTTGAGTAAACCAGTTGCTGGGTTTGCTGAGATTGGGTGGGTGTCTCTGCCAAATATCTAGGTGGTGGGTGGAAATGCTTAAGGTGTTAGTTTACTATCTAGTTCACACACAGATCCTTCTCTCTCTGTTTGGGCTCAGGAACCTTTCTGGTCTGTGTTGTCAGATACATCGTTCGTGAAAAGTTATCCCACCCTGTGGCAGGAAAAGGGTGGCAGTGTGGTGACTCTCCTCTGCGCCGTGTCTTTTTGGAGCCTGTTTTACAGCAGCAGAGCAGGACCATTTACATCAGCCGGTGACATCACTGCTCAGTGTGAGCCTTCCTGATGTCCCCGAGTCCTGGCTTCCAGTAACTCTCACGGGTTGTGACTTCTTTGCTAGTGATGCCACAGACGCCACTGCCACTCAGAACATCTGGGGAAAATAGGAGTAGAAATGGGTTTTTCTGGTTGCGTTAAGTTCATCATCTGAAGTTTTGAGCGTGAACAGAGAGCAGCACATCTAACCGCATCTTCTGGCGGGGCTGCTTTCGAGGCTTACACAAGGCTAGATTAGATCATAGATCTGCTGCCGGGCACTTGGCTCGCGCTCAGTGTGTTAATTCCCTTGCTCTTTTCACTACCACCCAGAAGGAGGGTGTGTTCATATTTTTAAAGAACTGAAGTGTGGAAACAGAACTGATCTGGAGCCGTTGCAGCAGGCCCCTGGTGGAGCTTCTGTGAGAACTGTCTGTGTCGCACAGGCCAACACACAGGGAGGGCTGTGGCGAGCATCCTGCCATCCAGGATGAAGACAATGGCCAAGCCCCCAAATGAGGCTACACTACAGTAATGTCAGCTTCAGAATCCCCAGTTAAGCAGGAGCACAGACAAACATGGTAGAGAGATGCATGTCTGCACAGTGACAGCCAGGGTGGAGTAGATTGACACCCACCACCTGTGGCTACTGGAAGAAACTGAGGACAGTCCAAGGACAGCCAGCCCAGCACGCCCTTATTCCCAGCAGAGGGCCTTGTTACTATGGTCACAAGGTCGGAGGGACAGCAGTAGAAAAGACAGGGACTGTGCTGTAGCTCTATGGTAGAGCTAGACCGCTCACCAAGCATGCAGGATCTCAGGACTCGACCCCTAGCACCAGAGAGAGGGACAGACAGACAGACAGACTACCCTTAAGGAGAAAAGGGTCATCTGGGTGCCTAAGAGGAGCTATGATGGCATTGAGTTATTTTCTTACACGAAGACAGTTTTAGTGGGAAAATTCAAATGGAAATGTTTAATAATCAAATAAGATGGCCAAAGCTAAGCAAAGCTCCTTCTACCATTTCCGGGTCCCACGGTTGTCCCAGAAACAGCTCTAGTCATTGGAGAAGCTGACCTTCAGGAAGGAAGAGGAACGGAGGAGACAGTGCTGAGGGGCTCCCCGACCCCTGCCGGGCGGTTGGCTCTGACAAAGCGGTGGGTTAGTGTTCCACTCAGGCCTCTCTCATAACTAGTGTCCAGTCCTCTGTAGTAAGATGGCTCCAGGAGTGGGTCTGTTGGTTACAAGATGTCCATCACTGAGCTGTAGAGTCCTTGAGACTGACCCTCAGGCTCTTTGCCCCAGCCATCACCCCCCTCCCTCCCACTGATTAGCTCTGCAAGTCAAAGTGACTGACTGTTCTTTGTCGGATGGCTTGGTACCTACACACTCTGTGCCACATCCTGTGTTAAATGATCTAGGACAGACATGTCTCCTACTTTTTACTAACATGTTGATGGTACAAAATGATGAGTTCCGTTGTGATGTTTTCGTACATGTAAATAGTTTTATTATATTCACCACCTCCTCCCCTCCACTGTCCTCACCTCTTCTGGGCCCTTCCTCTTTCCAAATTAGGACAGAAAGCTGTTTCAGTGAACACCTGCTCATGCCTCTGTTCTCTGCACACACTTGCACTTACATGCACATAGCACACACACACACACACACACACACACACACACACACACACACACTTTCCTAATTAAAAAAAAATCTTACAGTTTAGTAACATGCCTCCAAATTATACAGCTTGCAAGATGACACAGCCAGGCTAAAAATCCAAGCAGTGACGCCATTGCCTCCAGATACTTGTTGAGTGAGTGAATGAGAGCAAGAAAGGGGAGGAGGTGGGGCAGAAAGAGTGTTTGAAAACATGAGCTCTAGGATGAACTGTACTCTAAGTGTGTGGGGACCACAGGTGGGAGTGGGAGGAGTTGGCTTGGGGAGTCAGGGTACATCTCCCCACTCCCACCTTCCCAAGGACATCCCTTCTGCAACTACCCTGTCTCTGAAGCATCGGGAGTTTTTCTTGTTCTGATCAGTGTATGAACGTGCTCATCCTCAGAATGACGATAAAAACACATCACCACTCTTACCTCGCTCTCCTTCCAGCTGTTTCTGTCTCCCTTTAGAGCAAACTCCTCAAAATCGCCCCTGTTTTGACTCTACTCCATTGCTTCCTCTTAAACTCAGTGGAACCTGAGCTGAACACCCACAACCCCCCATACACACACTCCCACCCACGCCCACCACTGAATCAGCTCCAGGGAAGTTCAGTGTTCCAGCCCAGGGCTCACCTCAACAGCGTACCCTGTGTTGGTCACCACCGTCCCCTGTGGAACATCACACTCTCCCCTGGTTTTTGCTTTTTTGTTTTTGTTTTTTTGGGACAGGATCTCACTCTGTTACTCAGACTGGCATCAAACTTGTGTCGATCCTCCTGCCTCAGCCTCCTGGGAACTGAGATTCTAGGCTTGAGCCTCCTTGTCTGTCTCCACCTACTGCTCCATCCCCATATGCTTCTGGTCGCATCTCAAATGTTGATCTTCCCAATGCGCATGTCTGTCAGAAAGTAGCAATTCTCCCTTGCAACTGAATCCAGCCATGAGCCAGGTGCTCAGCCTGCCTCTGCCACCTCATTTTCCTTACAGCACTTATATGTTGCTTGGGAAGACCCCCAAATGTTGACTTCTGCAATACACCCGTCACTCAGCACAGCAGCTCTCCCTTGTGATTGAATGCAGACATGAGCCAGATGCCTAGCACCTGGATGAGAAGTCGGCCTGCCTCTGCCACCTTCTGTGTCTTACAGCACTTGTACGGTGTTTGAGAATGTGGCCAGCCCTCTGCTCCCCAAACATGCTTCTCACCCCAGCCTCACCAGATCCCCGGGATAGGAGGCTAAGGGTGAGAGTTTTTCCAACCCTTCGCTCCCTTTTTCCGGTGTCCTCCATGGAAGCTTCGGATTCCATATGTAGCCATCCTTCCGTTCACTGCCGGATACTTGGCCTGGTTCCCTGAGCGCGGCCCTTCTGATCAAAGCGGGGGAGTGGAAGTTGGCTTTTCTTTTGGGCTCCAGTCTGGTCATCTGGTCTTCCTCTGAAGAGCATGTGGTTTACACTCTTCACCCCGGGGACTTGTTAGTCACGTTCGTAGCACAATGGGTACTCTTAGTGAGTGAAATGCTCCGTCTTCCACAGTGAAAGGCCAGCTGCAGAACAGGAGAAGAACAAGGGCAGAGTGATCTGATCAGACATCTGGGGGCCTCCTGGCATTTGGAGTGAGTGCCTAGAGAAACTAACTATTCTGGCCTGAGGGAGCAGGCGACCATTAATCTTAGTGAGTTTGACCGCTATCTGCCCCAGAGGTCCCAGCCTGCTGTATGACTCAGAATCCTCAACACTCCCCCTATTCTTCTCTCACTGGGACATTCGGGAGGCCATTTCTAAGGCATTTTAATTTGGTAATAATTGACATGCCCTGCTATACCCAGTCTGGCTTTCTAAATGAATTGGTTAGCATTCATCATCCCTGATGCTTGACCACCTTGCACACCTAGGAAAAGCAAATTCCTGCCTACCCTGGCTGTCTCCCTCTTCTCTGCACTCCATCTGGCCAGCAGGTTCTTCTCTCCACCATGGATGACCCAAGCCTAGGCTTGGGCTGCCCCGTAGCCCTTCTTCAGGCACGTTCCAAGAGCTGAGAGCATGCTCTAGGGAGAGGAGAGATATGGCCAGAGGTCCATCTGTTGAGCATTTCATTCTGCAACGCACTGTGTTAGGAATGACAACTGCCATCTGTCTCCCAACGTCTTTGTAAACGTTCTGGAATTCAGAAAGACCACAGACACTCGGTACAACACTCGGACGGCCCTGAGGGTAAGGGTTCTGGAGACGTGGCATGAAGGCCAAAGCGCTGTGTACATACTTTCAAAGAGTGGGGTGAGGCCTTCTTGACCCTCATTGCTACCCGTATCCGGCCATGTCAACTGCTCCTGCTGGTGCTGGGCTCCAGGCCAGCTTCTGTAATCATGTTGCCGGCCATGTCACGTCAGTATGCCTGACACGGGCAGATGTAGCTGCACCGTCTTGGGTCCGGCTCTTCATCTTTCTGAGCCCCGAGAGTCTGTTTGTGATGCATGGCACCCACTCCCAGGGCTGTTGAGAGGAGGGACTGTTAGTCACTGCCCTTCATCCAGAAGCTTCCAGTAAGTTCCGTAATTGCACTGACGTCTATATTTCATTTCCCAAATACAGTTGTTTACACAGGAAAATACAGTTTTTCTCCTTTACGTTTGTTTTGTTTATCAAATAAAGTTTCAGCCCCTCATTTTGTGTTTGCATCTCATTTGAATCTCATTGGCAGGGAAGGCTTAAAAAATGTAGATTTCTAAAATTCTGCATCTACTTCACAAGCAGTCACTTACATAAGGCCCTGGACTAGACCTCCGTGGGTGAACTGGACTTGACACCCAGCAGATGATGTATCATCTTTCCTGGCTGTCCAGCAGAGACGCACACACCCACACTCCAATCCCTGCAGGGCCATGCTGAGGGCCAGCCTGCTATTGAACCACACCCGGGGGCGGGGGGAGCTAGCCACAGAGAATTGCCCAGTGGGGAGGGGGGAGGGCAGAAAGGCTGGGATTCAAAACCGGCAGGTGAGACAGCTGGTGGGGCCTGCAGTCCTGGTGTTCACTGGGTCGTTTACTGACGATGTCCTGATGTTTCCCAGACTGCAATGGAGCAGAACTGTGGGGGAGGACTGTGACTCCAGCACCACACTGAACACATCAGGATGCGGAAGCCTGGTGCCGTGGGATGATACAGTTCTAGTCACACAGCAGAGACAAGGCCAGAACCCGACCCTCCAGACACTGCTTGCTTTCTACCCCGTGGCTTCCTGAGATGGCCTCGTCTCCAGATCATAGCGCAGGGAGGCCGTCAGCATCCTTCTGGTTCTCAAAACAATTACAGGGGTCTTTGCGTGCCCATCTCTGTGCAAAGTGCGGGCAGAGGTCTGATCTCAAGAATTTGTGCTGTAGCGAGAGACGGTTCTGTGGTGGAGCAGGGCAGCTGGGAGTGAATGTAGGATAAGGACGGTGGGTTGGGAAACTCCCAGAGCAGAGAGGCAGGCAGCTCAGTCCGTGGGTCAGGGCATCACCCCTGTGAAGCCCACATCTGAGTTTAGGTTTAAAGGGCCTGGCATTCTCCACGAGAAGGACCAGGAAAATTCCAAACTGAATAGGCGAGCACGCTCAACTGAAAATCAGTCAGGGGGATCCATCGGTAGCTCAGTCACACACATTTGCTGTGTCTGTGTTCAGGCCACTGTGAATGGTCCCCATTGGATGGATGGTGGGGGTGGGGGTGGAGGGGATAAAATCAGAGGAGACTGGGCACACGGGGACGTGCCAGTGCCAGGAAGGTGTGAGGGCCAGTGCCCTCTGGATCTGTCAGAGCCTTAGCAACTGTGTCTAGTCCCAGGCACTGCCTCATGGGTGATCAGGTTTATACAAAGAATCTTTGAAACCAAGGGTGTTCCTTTTGTGGAGGCCAACAAGGGACCTTTTTACTGGACTCTCTAATAAGGAACTTGTGGGTCTCATTCCTAAACCCTGATGTGGAAAGAGCCTGAAATGCCTATCTTCAGGAAGAGCACTTCATTCCATTTTAGTCCCTGCAGCTCCTGGTGAATTGATCATCTACCTGCGGCTCTGGGTCCAGCAAGCCCTGACCTTCCTTCTCTCCCGCAGGCCTGCCGAGCTAGCCACCAAGTACGCAAACTTTTCAGAGGGAGCTTGCAAACCCGGCTACGCTTCAGCCCTGATGACCGCCATTTTCCCCAGGTAAGTGACCCTGTTCTGCGATGCCTGGACAGCGTGGGCTGAGACTCAACCGTGTGAAACGTCTGAGGGGGCTTGACCGTTTCCCCTCCCCTCTTTTTTTTTTTTTTTTTTTTTGAGACAAGGTCTCATTATGTAGCTCTGGCTATCCTGGAGCTTGCTGTATAGACCAGGCTGGCCTTGAACTCACAGATCCACCTGCCTTTGCCTCCCAAGTGCTAAAACCCATATCATTTTTTTAATTATTACACATAATTGTATCAGTATATCATAATTTTGTTAAAAATATTTGTTGCGGTTTAATTTATGCAAAATGTATACAATAAAATTTGCCTTTGGTGTCGTTCTGAACGTTTGACGATCAGTAGCACGTGCCTGTCTCCCTCAGATTCCCCATGTTGCTTTTTGGTGAGCTCTTCCCTCACCCTCTGGCAACCCCTGACCTATTTCTAGCCCTGCTGTGTTTCTAGAACGTCTTGTGAATGGAGTCATGGTGTGTAGCTTTCTGAGGGAGCGTCTGGCACTTGGTGGGATGTAGTCGAGTCCATGCATCTGTCGTATATACTGTTTGCGTCTTTTGGTTGCTGAGTAGTTTTCATAATAGAGATGTAACGCTCTGTTCACCCAGAAGTCAAGGCCATGTAAGGTAATTCCAACTTGAGGCAATTACAGAGAAAGCCACCAGGGCACTGGCCCATGGCTTAAGGGGAGGGAGAAAGCCATTAAAACACAGAGGATGGGTGCTGTATAAATACATATGTTCACTTTTCATAGTGAATGCCTAGAAGTCAGTGACTGGGTCCAGTGTCCTATGTGTGCCTCACTTGTAAGAAACTGCCAAGCTGTCTGTCTTTCAATGTGATTGTACCAGTTTTCTGTCCCACCAGCTGTAACTGACAGTCCCAGATGCTGAGTATCCAGGAATGGGGGTGGGGGGTAGTGGGAGGATTGTTATTCTCTCAATGTCTTTACAGGGCAGGAATTTTTAATATTGATGGAGTCCAACTCATCACATTTTTTCCTTTTATGTATTGAACTTTGAGTGTTGTATCTAAGAAATATTCTCAAACACAAGGTCAGAAAGTTTTTTTTTCTTGTTTTCTTCTAGAATTGTTATGGGTTTAACTCTTGAATTCAAGCCTCTGACCTGTTTAGAGTTCTTATTTGTATATAGTGGCATGTAAGAGCTTGGGATTTCCTTATTTGCATATAGGTGTTTGTTGGTTCCAAAATAGTGTTGGCAACCCCCACAACACACACATATGCATACACATACACACATATGCACATATACATACATGTGCATACACACTTGTGCACACATGCACTAAAATACCTTGATTTTATTGAATTATTGAAAATCAGCTGACATGTACGTTGCTATTTTGCTGATCTCTGTCTGTCCTTCTGTTACTAAAGACAGTTTTATTTCATCTTTTCCAGTATAGTAACCTCTCCTTTTTATCTTACTTATTATCATGGTGTGTATGATGAGTTGAGGCATGCCACAGCGTGCATGTGGAGGTGAGAGGAAACTTCAGAGTAGATTCTCTCCTTCCACCTTTATGTGGGTTCTGGGAATTGAGTCCATGTTCTCACACTTTGCAACAAACACTTTAACCCACTGAACCATCTCACTGGCCCTGGTGCCTCTTATTCTTTTTTCTTGACTTGCTGTATTAAGTGGACTCTTCAGTATGATATTAAATGATATGATTATTACATTGTTAGCAGTTTAATCAGCTCACCCCCTCAGCCCTTCTCCCATCCCTGGAGGATGTGGAGTAGATGTGGCTGGAACGGTCTGTCCTCTAATCACGTGACTGGTCCACCTGAAGTCCTCCCCATTCTGAGGCTCTCCAGGCACCCACCGACAGCCTCTTCATTAGAATAAAAGATGTTCCTGTCACCCCCAAAATTCCAAGGCACTTGGAGTTCTATGCTAGTTCCTGTCACTCAGAAAATTACAAAAGTCTTAGAAGCTCTGGGTCAGGAGTGAGCGCCAAAGACCAAACATTAGAGCATGAGACCCCAAATTTAGTAACAAAAGACCCCAGTATTAGAGCAGGAGACCCCAAATTTAATAACAGAAGACCCCAATATTAGAGCAGGAGACCCCAAATTTAATAACAAAAGACCCTAGTATTAGAGCAGGAGACCCCAAATTTAGTAACAAAGACCCTAATATTAGAGCAGGAGACCCCACATTTAATAACAAAAGACCCCAATATTAGAGCAGGAGACTCCTAATATCAGAGCAGAAGATCTCCCAATATCTGACCAGAAGACCCCAAATACCATAGCAGAAAAGCCCCAGTATTAGAGCAGAAGAACCCCCCGGTACTGGAGCAGAAGATGCCCAGTATTGGAACAGAAGAATACTGTAGAATAATTCTCCTGTACACTGTAAAGAATTGTTACTCGAATTGGTTTAATAAAACACTATTGGCCAGTAGCCAGGCAGGAAGTGTATGCAGGTAACCAAACTAAGAATGCTGGGAAGAGGAAGGGTGGAGTGAGGAGTCACCAGCCAGATGCAGAGGAAGCAAGATGAGAATGCTGCACTGAGAAAAGGTACCAAGCCCTGTGGCTAAACATAGATAAGAATTATGGGTTAATTTAAATGTAAGAGCTAGTCAGTATTAAGCCTGAGCTAGCAGCCAAGCATCTATAAGTAATATTAAGCCTCTGAATCAATTATTTGGGAACAGGCAGGAGGGAGAGAAACATTTGCTTGCATGTAGCACCCAACATGGGTACCAGATTAAAGTGAGAAATCCACAGGAGTCTGCTTAAGGAATATTAGAGAATTTATTAGGGTATAAATTGAGGAAATACACTCATGAATACAGAACCAAGTAAATAACTGAAGTCATCCTCTGTTCTGACTGGGAGCAAATCCACCTGGCAGTCTACTCACACCAGGAAGCAGGAACCAGGGAGAGTGTACCTTATGACCCTTCTCCCTTTCCTTTTAAGAGGTCACATACAATGGCAAGAAGCACCGCCTCCTTTGGGCTATATAGCCCAAGGTCATGGGTGGAGCAAATACCACTACAGAAGACACTCAGTATTGGAACAGAAGGCCCCCCTAAAGGCATGAAGGCCCCCCAAAGGCATGAGAGTAGGTGAACTTTCAGGGAAGAGGGGTTCATCAAGAGTGGGAGAGGGATGAGAGAAAGAGCGATCTGGGGGTGAAATGACCAAAGTACATTATATACATGTATGAAATGTCAAGGAATTAAAAACAAATTTTAAAATAAGAGGAAAATACCTCTAGTGTTGTTATCTTGAAGTTTTTAGGAACCAGGGGCAGAGACCTAAAAAAATTAAGTTACAGATATGTATTTTTTTTCTAACTTCCTTTAATGACTTTTCTTTGACTCATGAGCTCCTTGAAAGTGTTGTTTAATTTGTAGTTGTCTGAGGGTATGAATGTAATCAAAATATACTTTCTATGATTTTGATACTTTAAAAATGATTGAGATCTGCATTATGGGGCAAAATCTGATCCATCTTCGTAGATGTTCTTGAGAAGAGCATATTTGCTGTTACTGGGTACTCTACAAGTGATATCAGATGAGCCTGGTTGATAGTGTTTGTCAAACTGCCATGTCTCTACTGGCTTTCTATCCACTTAATTCTGACAGGAGTGTTGAAATCTTTATTCATCAGTTTTTGTTCATTCAGTTTGAAGCTGTTATTTGATTCTTGTACACTATAGTTATCATATCACCTTTCTAGATGTCTAGATTCTGTTGTTATTTTGAAATGTTTCTTTTTCACTAGTAATTATCCTTGTGAAATTTTCTTAGATAATGTCAATCATTGTAACTGCTCCACTTGATTAAAATTAGCTTTATCGACATATATATATATATATATATATATATATATATATATATATATGAAGAAGTATACATTTGTTTGCTCTTAAGCTGTTACATGTATGGTGGGGCAACAGTCCATCTTTGCTTTTAATCTGCTGGTATCTTTATGTCTTCATAATAAAGGTGGGTTTCTTGTAGACAGCACATAGTTGAGCCTTGCTTTTTAATACAGTATGACAATGTCTACCTTTTATTGGAATGCTTCTAAAATTATATGCCATTTATATATAAGTCATCAATATGGTTATGCCTAAATCTACATTACCATTAGTTCCTGTTTGTTTCTTTCTTTTCATGCCTCCTTTTGGATTAATTGCATACTATGATTTCATTTTACCCTCACTGTTGGCTTAATAGCTGTATTGCTTACTTTTGTTTTTAATGGATGTTTTGCATTTCATAAGATACATTTTTAATTTATAATTATTTTCAAAACCATTCATATAGAATGTAACAACCTTATGTAATAATATTTTCCATTCTTTGTGCTGTTTTCTCATGCATTTTACATCTGTTTATCCATCTAGCATAAAGCCACAACATTGTTTCATTTATTTCCTAACACACACATATATACATATTTTAAAAAATAAGATATTTTAAATATACAAAGAACTCTTAAAATTCTTCAACAAAAAAGAGCTACTTGGTTTTAAAATAGACCAAGAACCTATATAGGCAAGGAAGATATGCAAATGGCCAAGAAGCCTATGAAAAGTTGCTCAGCATGACTAATTAGAGAAATGCAAAGCAGAAGCACAGCAAGAAACCACCTTATACCCAGAGCAGCTGCCCAAAAAACAGAAGAGCTTGTAAGGTGTAGAGAAATTAGAGCCCTGTGCACTGTTGGGGATATAGGATGGTGCAACTAGTATGGGAAACAGTGTGGTCATTCCTAACGTCATTAGAATAGAATTAGCATGCGATCCATCAATCCTTCTTCTGGGTGCATAGCCAGAGTAACTGAAGTCAGGAACCCCGGAATCAGTGCACCTGAGGCCACAGAGTCATTGTTCGTAATTGCTTAGAGCTACAAGCAACCCAAGTGCCCATCAGCAGGTGAAGGGGGAATAAAACTGGTTCCGACAGTGAAATATTTTTCAGCAGGAAAAGGAAGCAACTCTGACTCATTGCAGTGTGAACCCCTGAGGATGTTACACCCAATGCAATAAGCCAATCACAAAGGGACAGATGTTGGTGATTCCAGTGACATAATAAATATATATTTCCATCTTCTGAACCTCTTTTAACTTAGTGTGTGCACACACATGTGCGTGCCTGTGCACAAGTGTTTGTGTGTGTGGCAGATCTGGTGGCATATGAACTCCTTTAGTTTGACTGAAAAAGTCTTTGTTACACTTGTGGCTTTGAAGGTTTTCCTGGCTAAATAACAATTCTTCCCACACCCACACTACCTTGGAGGACTTTAAAACAGTTCTAATTTTTTCGTTTTGTTTTTTTCAAGACCAGGTTTCTCTGTGTAGCCCTGGCTGTCCTGGATCTCGCTCTGTAGACCAGGCTGGCGTCGAACTCAGAGATCTGCCTCCCCAGTGCTGGGATTAAAGGTGTGTGCCACCACTGCCCAGCTAACAGCTCCATTTCTTTTTGTCACTACTACATGTGATTTTATTGAATTACTTAACAAGTGCTTGTTTGGGGGCTTACTATTTTCTTTTTTTATTTAAAGCTTGCGTAATTTCTGCTAAAAAGTTTTCCCTTCTTCTCTGTCTCTTCTTCTCTGTCTCTTCTTTCATAGAAGCATTTGCGTTTTCTTCCGCTGCTTTTGAGGTTTTCTCTTTACTGATGGTGTCCAGTGTGGGGCTTCACCTTGTCAGGGTGCTCTTTGTGCTCATTTGGCTGGGGGTTCACTTTGCTTGAGGGGCTCTGGGTTCATAATTTTGTTTTGTCTGATTTTTTTCTTTTGTAATATCTATAACTAAGCTTAAGCTGCAGTATTCGTAATTGTCAAAAGGTAGAAACAGGGCTGGAGAGATGGCTCAGCGGTTAAGAGCACTGTGCTGTTCTTCCAGAGGTGCTGAGTTCAATTCCCAGCAACCACATGGTGGCTCACAACCATCTGAAATGAGATTTGGCGCCCTCTTCTGGCCTGCAAGCATGCATGTAGGCAGAACAATGTATACATAATAAATAATAAATCTTTAAAAAAAAAAAAAAAAAAGGTAGAAACAATCCAAGTATACATTTTGTATATTTTTTAGATATCATGTTTTTTTAATGTTTTTTTCCTTTTCTTTTTATTAAGAGATTTTCTATTCGTTTTACATATCAACCACGGATTCCCCTGTCCTCCCCCCCCCAGCCTTCACCCCCAACCCACCTCCCATTCCCACCTCCTCCAAGGCAAGGTCTCCCTTGGGGAGTCAGCAGAGCCTGGTACATTCAGTTGAGACAGGTCCAGTCCCCTCCTCCCTGCACCAAGGCTGAGCAGAATGTCTCAGCCTAGGCCCTACGTTCCAAAAAGCTGGCTCATGCACTAGGGACAGGTCCCAGTCTCACTGCCTGGGGGCCCCCTAAACAGTTCAAGCTAAACAACTGTCTCACTTATCCAGAGGGCCTAGTCCAGTACCATGGGGGCTCCTCAGCTATTGGATCACAGTTCATATGTTTCCACTAGTTTGGCTAGTTGTCTCTGTACTTTTTCCAATCATGGTCTCGATATCTCTAGATATCATGTTTTTAATTTCTGTGAGTTCCTTTAGGTCTTTTTATGTCTTCCATCTCATTCTTTTTTTTTTATGTCCATGTTTTAATTTATTTTTATTTTATGTTCATTAGTGTTTTGCCTGCATGTATGTCTGTGTGAAGGTGTGAAAACCCTGGAACAGGAGTTACAGACATATGTGAGCTGCCATGTGGGTGCTGGGAATTGAACCCGGGTCCTCTAGAAGAGCAGCCAATGTTCTTCACCACTGAGCCATCTCTTCAGCTCTATGTCCGTGTTTTTTTCTGCTTAATGAACATGTTTCTAGTAGCTATGTGATGGCCTGAATAAGAATGGCTCCCATAGGCTCATATTTAAATGCTTGGTACCCAGTTTGTGGAACTGTTGAAGAAGGATTAGAAGATGTGGCTTTATTAGAGGAGGTGTGTCATTGAGGGTGAGCTTTGGGGTTTCAAAAAACCATGCCATTCCCAGTTAGCGCTCTCTCTGTCTGTCTCTCTCTGTCTCTGTCTCTCTGTCTCTCTCTGTCTCTGTCTCTGTCTCTCTCTCTCAGCCTTCTGCTATGGGTCAGATGTAAGCTCTCAGCTACTGCTCCAGCACAATGCTTACCTGCCTGCCATGCTCCCTGCCCTGATGGTCATGAATTCTAACTCTCTGAAACTGTAAGCCCTAAATAAACTCTTTCTTCTGTAAGCTAGTTGCCTTGGTCGTGTGTCTTATTACAACAATAGAAAAGTAACTGAGGCAAACTTCTTTTACATTCTTGTCTGCTAATTCTGGAATGGTTTCTATTGTATATTTTTCTGGTTCTTTACCTGGCAATTTTTATTGGGCATGATAGGTTTTTACACTTTGCTGTGCTAGATTTTGTTGTATTCCTTTAAAAGGCACTACATTTTGGTGCGTTTAGTTAAGTTACTTGGAAACAGTGGGAGCCCTTTAGGCTTGCTTTAACAGTGTTGGGCAGGTGTTGAGCAGTCCTCTCTGGAACCCTTTATCCTTCTGATGCAGTGCCCTTCTGAGAACACTGCCCCAAGACTCCCATGTCAGTAATTCCACTCCTGCTCATGTGTTCCCACTCTACTTTATGAGAATAGAAACAGCTCCTAGTCTGGTCTGAACACTAGATTTTTGTTTATTTATTGTTTTACTTCCTCCTGGTGGTTCTTAGGCCCCTGAGTGTCCTCTCACGTGTGTTCAGATCAGTACTTGGCTGAAGATTTGGGGGTGTCCTCTGCAGACGTTCAGAGCTCTCTGTGTCTCTCTCTCATCTAACGCAGTCTGTCCTGGGAGTTACAGGCTCTGTGGCCTTCCTAAATGTTGATGTGTGTGCTCACCTCAGAAAGACCTCCAAGCTCTGTCTAGATCCCGATTCTCACTGCAGGTTGGACACTGTCCCCACGCAGTGACCCAGGCCATGGGGCTCACTGTATTTCTTTCTGAAGACCATTGTTTCATATATTTTTCTAGTAGTTAAGTTTGGAAGATAAAACTTGTTCCTATATTCCGTGATAGCTAGCAGCAAATGTCCCCTCATTTTGTCTGTCTGTCTATCTATTTGTCTGTCTGTCTGTTTGTTTTGAAACAAGGTCTAATGTAGCATGGCAGGCATAGAACTCATATGTAGCTAAGGCTGGCCTTGAACTCATCCTGTGTACTGGGATGACAGGCATGTACCACCATGCCCAATTCCTCTCATATTTTTTTATCTAGCATTCCATCGGGTAGGTGTTCTATATTTTAATTAAGCAGTTCCTTTTTTGAGGGACAGTTTCCAAACTTCACTCTTAAAAGTATTACCTTATGAATAACCTTTTCTGTACATCACATTCAAGATTGTGTAGGGCCAAGTACTATTTCCAGATCAAACATCGTAAGCATTTTTAATGGTTATCTGCAAGTTGTCTTCTGTAGTGGCTTTAAAATTTGCCTGCATGTGTTAGTATCTGATGGCACTTTCTGTTTTAGTTACTTGTCCTGTTTCTGTGACAAAATACCCCCCCAAAAAAAGCAACTTAGGGATAGAGGATTTATTCTGCTTTACAGTTGGAGAGGATACATCCTGGCCTGGCAGGGGGAGTGTGGGGTGCTGGTCACATCGCATCTACAGTCAGGAAGCAGAGAGATGAATGTTAGCCTCAGCACTCTTCTCCTTTCTGTCCAGTCCAGGATCCCAGTCCAGGGAATTGTATCACTCATTCAGAGTGGGTCTTCATACCTCAGTTAACCTAATCTGGATCTCCCCCATCACACACACACACACACACAGATGCCCTGAGATTTGTTTCCACAGTGGTCCTGAATCCCCTGGAGTTGACAGTCAAGATTAACCATCATGACATGTGATGGCACACACCTTTAATCCCAGCACAGGCAGAGGCAGGCAGATCTCTGGGAGTTGGAGGCCAGCCTGGTCTACAGAGTGAGTTCCAGGACAGCCAGAACTACATAGTGAGACTCTATCTCAAAAGGAAAAAAAAATTAACCATCATACCTTCCTTTTGTTTTCTTCTATTATCTTTAATTTTATAACTTCTGCTTAAATTATTAATCTATCAATTTTGGGTTTTGATGTTAGGAATGAGGTTGGAACCTAGGTTTCTTTCTATGTGAGTAACTAATATTTCTTGACACTTTTACCAAGAACACTGTACAAATGTAAGGTTTGGGTTTGTATTATAGCATCAATATTTTTAAAAGGTAAAGAAGCAGTTTTACTTTATAAAAAAAATCAGTTTTACAGAAGTTGATTGGTTATATCAATGTAATTTGTTTTTATCAATATAAATTGGTTTTAAATATGAAGGAACTGATCAGCAAATTGTGCCTTCATTCACTGACATGAACACACTTCCAACAAGTCCATACAAATGAAAATACATAAAGATGTGCAAAACACCCAAATAACAAGCCATATTAACCATCACTTTCCAAGACCCTAATTTATATATGAGTATACTGGCAAATAGAGAAACATATCAGTGCACATGCTTCTATATGCATGCAAATCCCAGAAACCAAGGTGGCATGTAGAAATGGAACATTGGTGCTTACATGCATGAACATAAATTCACAACATGGTGTAAAACAGAAATCCCTGAAACACAGCAATGTGGCATTTTCACCAGTGAGGAAGATTCAACAGTAAACACTGTTATTTTGTGAAATTAGGATTCACAAAATGTTCGTGCTCTGGATAATGAAAGCGAAGAAGCCAGGCAGGAAAGCCACCCATCCTACTGCCAATGAAATTCTCGTGTTGAAAATGCAAAGACAGCTTCAAAGGCTTAATAATGCAGGGTATTGATGGTGGCTTTTAGAATAAAGATGATATGAAAATGAAGTCGCTGAGAGCAGAGAACAGTCTGTAAATGAAAAATGCGCTGGAGTCCTTTTCCTTTGAAGACCCCACTGCAGACTTGCTCTGCTCTGACTCGTGACTTTGAGACACAAAACTGAAGCTGCTGCTGAAGCTAGCATTGGGTGCTGGTGGGGGCCACAGACAATGGTCTGAACTAACATCTTAGTCTCTACCATCCCACTTTCGACTCCCGTATGACCCAAAGGAAACTTGGAAACCCAAAGACACCAGGTTGTGGGATCGTAGCTGGGCCAAGGGAACCTATAGTGATATTTTGTAGCCTACAACTTTCATAAAGACATTTCTGATACTGGCGATTGCACTCCACACATTTCCTAGAGATATCACTGGACTTTTATATTCTTCTAGCACTGTCTTCGTGGAGGTGGCCTCTGGCTTGACAGAGACCAGTTCTGCATCCTGGCCCTGTACTTGCTGCATTATATACTCTTTTTTTCAGACAGCTCTCAGCTTTGCTGCGATTGTGTTCTTTTTTTGTTGTGGTTTGTTTGTTTCTTTTGGATCTTTCTATGTAGTCCTGGATGCCTTGCCAGGCTGGCCTCAACTGCAACTGTATTCTTGATAGATACATTCCCCATGTTATGTAGACCAGGCTGGCCTCAACTGCAATTGTACTTTTTTGTTTGTTTGTTTTTGTTTTTCGAGACAGGGTTTCTCTGTGCAGTTTTGGTGCCTGTCCTGGATCTCGCTCTGTAATGGACCAGGCTGGCCTTGAACTCACAGAGATCTACTTGGCTCTGCCTCCTGAGTGCTGGGATTAAAGGCGTGTGCCACCACCGCCCGGCTGCAATTGTATTCTTGATAGATACAGTCCTCATGTTATGTAGACCAGGCTGCAGGCTGGCTCCAACTGCAATTGTATTCTTGATAGATACAGTCCTCATGTACCATAAAAGAGGAATGCACATGTCATTTGTTGCATATACACAGTCCCCAGCATGAAGAGGTCTAGACTGGAAATACGAGCTCAAACCTAGTTCTGATCTCTTCTATAGTTTCAGATGAATCCAGCTTCAATCCAGGGATTAGGCTGAAACACAGCAGCTATCAACTATCTAGCATCGTCTCTTTTTTTCCTTATTTTTTTATTGAAAGTAGATTTTTTTCATACAATATGTTCTGATTGTGATTTCCTCCCCCCAACTCCTCCCAGATCTTCCCTACCTTCCTGCCCACCCAGATCATGCCTTTCTTTCTCTTATTAGAAAACAGATGTCTTTAAAATAATATAAAACAATATTATATCTGCATCTGTATTATTCCAGCATCTTGCAGCGCACACTGCGTTGGAAAGACGTGAGTGTTGGACAGTGTCCTCGTGACACTGAGCCCTTGTGACTTTCTCACGTAATAGGCTGTGTGAACTTGGGGAAGTCTGAGCGTTGCTGCCCGTGTTGGTCAGTCAGTGAGATCGGATGACATCTCCTGGGGCTGTATAAATGTTAAGTCATTCCAGTTAGTTGAGCAGTTAGCAAATGGATTCCATTTGCCAGTGACTTTCATTATAATTAGATGAGTTTGGGGGTTTTGTTATTGTTGTTTTGTTTATTTTACTCTCTGGGAAATACACATCTCAGGCTTGATCACAATAAACACTTTAAATGTTGTTTTAAAGCAGAGGTTTTCAGCCTGTGGGTCGTGACCCCTTTGGGGGTTGCATATCAGCTATTTACAGTACAGTTCATAACAGTAGCAAAATTACAGTTATGGAGCAGCAGTGTGATAATTTTATGGCTGGGGGTCACCACAACGTGAGGAACTGTATTAAAGGATCACAGCATTAGGAAGGTTGAGAGCCACTGTAGGAAAAAATTATAATTTATTTGAATGTGTCACTCAGAACCATAGTTGATATTCCACATTCCTGGATATCCTTTATTTATACATGTGAGTAGCCCTTTATTTTTATTTATTTATTCATTTAATTTTTATGTGTATTGGTATTTGGCCTGCATGTATGTCTGTGTGAGGGAGTCAGATCCACAGGAACTTGAGTTACAGACAGTTGTGAGCTGCTGTGTGAGGGAGCAGCCAGTGCTCTTAACCGCTGAGCCATCTCTCTGGCCTGTGAGTGGCTCTTTTGCATATTGATGGAAGATATGATTAAGTTCATTGAGTATCATACCTTTGAAAAATGTATTGTTTATATATGTGTGTCTGTGTGTTCGCCTGAGGAGACCAGAGGGGTGTCAGCTCCCTGAAGCTGAAGATCCAGGCAGCTGCTAGCTGCTTGATGTAGGTGCTGGGGATCAAACTCAGGTCCTCTGCCAGAGCATCGTGTGCTCTTTCTTAACCACTGAGCCGTTTCTCCAGCCCGAGTACCATGCCTTTTATATGGTGGCCAGTTTGGCCACTCAGTATTGAATGTCATCCCCAGACAAAGTGAAAGCCACAGCTACCAATGGTCCTGTGCTAAGAATTTTTCCTATTTCTCTGTTTTAATCTTCTTGACAACTTTATGAGATGGATTTTATTATTAGTCCAGTTTTGATATGAAGAAATGGAGACACAGAGAATTCAAGGAATTTGTCTGAAGTCACACAGATAAGAAAGGATGAAAACTGGTTAGTCTCTCTCTCTCTGTCTCTCTCTGTCTCTCTCTCTGTCTCTCTCTCTCTCTCTCTCTCTCGTGTGTGTGTGTGTGTGTGTGTGTGTGTGTGTGTGTGCGCGCGCGCGTGTGTGTTTTAAACAGGACTCATTCTGTAACCCACACTATTCTGAACTTCACTATGTGGCCCAGGCAGGCCTTGAACTCATGACAGCCTTCCTGCCTTAGCCTCTCAAGGCTAGAATTTACAGGCATGAACCATCACTTCTGGTTGCAGAGTCTGCATGCCTGACGACTGCATCCTACCTCCTGTCACAGCTGAGGACAGATGGCCAGTGGGTGGGGTACAGATGTTAGCCAGATGCTGCTGATGGCTGCTGAGGCAGTGGTGGAGTAATACCCCGTTATGCAGCTCTGCAGGAGAAAATCATGCTTTTTTGAGACACACTTTGCGTTAGGAAGGCTCGGTACTGTGATTCTTGGACTGCAAAGCCTTGGTCCAAGCTGGCTGGATCCTAGTGTACAAGGGTGGCCATCCAGACCTCGCAGAGTTCTCTGAGGCAGGAAGTCTGGAGGCAGCATAGTCCTTGTTGCCTGTTTTAGGACCCTTGCGTGAGAAGGTGTAGGAGGCCTAGTGCATTGCCCTGGGGGCTTTGAAAGCTTGTGGGCTCCTAGCCAGGGTAGCTGAGTAGCTGGTATCCCCACATTCCAAAGCACTTTCCTCTCTGCTTCTCCAGAGGAGGATCCTGGGATTTTTATCTCTACAACTCAAAGGAGGTGTGGTAAGACTGAGTGGCATAGACTCTGTCTGTCCCGTACTATAAATCACAGAAAGTAGAGTCTCCATCTCTATTTGAGTAGAATCATTGCGCTTCCAGGAAGATGCCTAGCCTCTCCCCACCCCCGCCCTGCCAGGATTGTGATAAGGACTTCCTGTTTGTCCCGTCCTGCTAACTCTGAATCTGTGGTGCCCAGCCTCTGTCCTCACACCATTTTCCTTTAAATGCTATTGTCCAGTTCATCAAAAAGCCCCCAGGGACAAATGCACCAGACAACTGGCCTGCTCTTTTCACGGTGGCTCTTCCTCTGCTTAGAAACTCTGATGTGTTGTCACCCCCACCCCATCCTCTGACTCTGATGAGTCCTGGGTCTCTTACCCAATGCACGCTCTGGTCCTGTTGGCATTTGGCACGGCCCTCCTCTCCTCTCACCCCATTGCATCGGCTAAGGTATTTAACGGTCTAATCCAAACTTCCCAAGGGACAGTTCCCCTTGGATGACTCAAATCGTCTCAAACCCGAAGTCCCCCAAATTTCAGATACACTGCATCAGACCATGTCACAGATTTCAGGAAATGACACTGCTGTCCACATGAATATCTAAGCAGCCACTGAGTTCCAGCGCTTCCCAAAGCTATGAAATCTCTTCTCTGAGGTCAGCCCCTCCCCCTCACCAGATCAACCTCTCCCACTGCTGGGGAACTGGGGCCTTCATTCTGCAGTTGCTCTGCTATGATCTGGTTTCTTCTATCCCTCGATGGCTTCGTACTGTCACTCTTTACCCCTTGGTTCCTTCTGCAAGGTCCCATTCACTGTTCTAGATGCCAGAGACATGCCCCCTCCTCCAGTCAGCCATACACATGGAAAGTCACAGTTGTTAGGGACCCCACCCCAAGCCAGCCACAATGCTGAACACAGTCCTTGACCTCAACCTCTACACAGCAGCCCTACTGCAAGCATTCTTAGGCCCATTTTATAGATGGGAAAGCTGTAACTTGCCCGAGGTTAGGGTAGCACAGAGCCGGGTCCAAATCCAACAGCCCCATCCTATACCTTCATTTTTCGGGCTCTGAACCTTGCACCTTTGGGGGGAATGCAAATTGCTTTTGTTTGGAGGATGTGTTGAGTGTTTCGATGAGTTTCCCTCTGCACCAAGGCCCTTGGATTCTGGGCTTCCCTCTGGAAAGAGCAGGAGTTCAGACTCCTCTGCAGAGTGCAGGAAGCTGTTTAAGGACTGACGGACATGCCCGTCCTTGACCTGGACATCGCTGAACTGTGTCTGGTTGGCTCCTTGGCCATCCACTTCCCCCCATCCCATCCCCCCCCCCCCCCCCCCCCCCCCCCGTCCCCAGGATGTTCTGACTGCCTCTGAAAACCAATCACTTTGTGTGTTTAAACTAACTTTACCCTTGTATTAGCTTGTTTGCCCTGTTACCAGGTCAAGGAACTCACCTCACCAGTACCCCAAAGCTACATGCCCTTCTATTTCCTCTTTGCTCTGTCTTCCAACCTTCACAGCTGGGGCTTTAGTGGATGGCCAGAGTTGGGAGGTTGTTTGTTTGTTTGTTTGTTTGCTTGCTTGAGGAGATGGTCCTCCTTTCTTAGAGACCTAGAGACCCATACAGCTTTGCATGGTTCCTACTGTTGACCCACTGTGTGCTCCCACTAGACCGGTTGCAAATTTGTGTGCTAGGCCTCAGTCTTGTGACTGTTCCCAAAGCGTCAGAGTGTCTTTTCTCCTGCCCAGGGCGGGGCCTGAGTTCTCCAGCTTACCCTCCAGTAACATCCGCCCTAGGGTACGGTGGGCAGCAGCCTCAGCAGAATGCCCCAGACTGGGTACCAGTCATCCTCGAGTATCTCGGGACGAGAAGTCACGTAAACTGGTCTGCATCACAGTTCTCTGCAAACAGACTAAAGATTTGGAAACTTGAGTTTATGCTGATGGATCTAATAATTTTGAGATGGGGATTACATTTTCCATGGTGTTTAATTTCTCTAGTGGTGCTTTTTTTTGTTGTCTTGTTTTACAGTTATCATTCTGGGGCAGAGGTGAAGTGTGACAAGCAAAAACACTTGTCCTTCCCAGACTTTGAGAAGCTTTGTCCTGTGCTGGGCAGGGCACAGGCTTTGGAGGGGCAGGGCTGCTGTGCCTCACTGTTCAGAAGCTGCCTGTCCTCAGCACTGCCTGCACCAGGGCTCAGGAGGGCAGTGCCTGGAGACACAGCACAGCTCGGACACCCTGGAAAGGCCAGCAACCCTTAAACGAGGATGAGGAGATGCTGGTTGGTAACCGAGCTGTGGTAGGAAGTTTGGGGCTTCAGTAAGAAGTGGGGGGGGGGGCACTACTTAGCAGCGTAGCCCAGCCCCTGGTGCGAGCAGGCAGGCAGGCAGGCTGCATTCCTGTGGTATTTGAAGACTGATCTCTTCAGATTAGTAGCTTGGCTTGTTTTGGTTCAGGTACAAGATCCCCACGTGGGGAGCTCTGGTGCTTGTGAGCTGCAAGGCTGCTGTAAGCACCAAGTGTATTCGCCTGCCCGCTCCCAGACCGTGCCACCACTGGGACTCCTCGAAGAAGGAGGGCTCGAATCTCAGTCCCACCCCCTACAGGAGTCCTAGGGTGTGGAAAGCAGGCCGCCTGAGCGCACCTGCAGGACATGGCTCACTTTCCCTGCTCATCTGCTGCCGGAGAAGGAAGTCCCTGTGTGACTGTCCTCCACAAACGGCCAGAGCTAGAAGAGAAGGGCCTGGCTGAGGTTCTCATTCTCCCAGTGGAGACAAGTCTGTAGCCAGGCCTGCCTTTCCCGGAAATTCTCTGCCTGCTCTACCTGATAATACAGAGTCCAGGTCTCAGCAAGTAAGGGAGCCGGGCTTAGTGGCTCACATCTATAATTCTAGCACTTGGGAGACTGAGGCAGGAGGATTGCTAAAAGTTCAAGGCCAGCCTGGGCTATATAGTGAATGCTAGGCCAACCTGGGCTACGATTTAAGAACTTTATCAAAAAGCCAAGCAAATAGAAGTAGTGAGAGGGTAGCCTCTGGTAGGAAAGACACGTGCCTGACCCGACCCCTGACCCCTGACCCCTGACCCCTGACAGCATCGTGAAAGCATAGGTGGGGGGAGGTCAAGCCTGTTATCAGCTTGTGGTGTCTTTGTGCCTCTTGTGCTGGACCAGACCCATCTCCTTTTCCCTCCCCACCCCGGTTCTGAGGGCTCAGATAGGGTTTCCTTCAGTCAGACAATTTGACACAGATGGAAGACAGATATCATCACTCTGCTGCTCAGCTCCAGATAGAACATCTGGGCTCAGGGCCAGCTGCAGAGCTCACCCCAAGAAGCAGACGCCCAAATGGGGCAGGAGCACCAAGTGGGTAAGACATGTGCTTGGGATCTGGGCTCAGAAGCCATCTCTGTGGGGCCTGATTAGGGCCTGATGTTGCCATTGGCCCTGATCTCTTGTCTCTGGGGTAACTGTGGGCACAGAGCTTCTGACCAAGCAAAACGCCGTTGCCACCTCAGGCTCCATCACTGCATCCACTCCCATGTACACCGTCAGGATCAGCCAGGTTTAAATGTAGGACTTGGTTCAGCGTATATACCCCTCGGAGTGCTTCTGGCCGGCACCTATCCATGCCCTTGAACCTGTCTCAGAGACTTACATACACAGGGGCCCCTGATTAGCAGTGAACTTGTCTCCATTTCTCCCCTTCCCTGAGGTAGGAAGCAGTGAGAATGACCACCAGTCGGAGGAGGTACCATTAGCTCATGGGGGTTCCTTGAGGAAAAGAAACAGTGATCTTGGCCGTCAGTAGCCACCTCTGATGGCTCTGCTACCTCTGCGTGTCACCAGTCTTACTGGGGGAGAAGGAAGGAAAGGCAGGAGGCGGCAGGACAGAGCATGGCATGCTGTGCCCAGATCACAGGATGCCACCCTTGCCCAGCACTGGGGTGTGGGGAAGGCTGTCAGGCCCCTACCAGCTCGGCCTCTCTAGCTGCCCCACAAACACTCATTGTTTTGCGGTCTCAGATTGGCAGGGGAGAGCTTGGACTTCAGGGTCTGCAGGCACCCGAGCAGAGCTGTCTGCACAGGGAGGAAGGGGAGAGGAAGCCTGGTTGTGTCATCTCTGGCCCAGTCCTCACACAGGGACTCAACACAGGAGAAGTTTACCAGGGGAAGAAAAGGAAAGACCAGTGAGCCTTGCTGCCATCCGTCAGCAGTGGTCATTTTGTCCAACCATGAGCCCCTTTGGAGGCAGGGCTTCGAGGGTGGATATTCACAGGGTCACCTGGGGACCTGGGTTACACCAATTATAAAT
The DNA here is from genome assembly GCF_007827085.1 of Peromyscus californicus insignis. NCBI lineage: Eukaryota > Metazoa > Chordata > Mammalia > Rodentia > Cricetidae > Peromyscus > Peromyscus californicus. The sequence goes on from NW_026294573.1 coordinate 35,555,990, forward strand.
ACTATGTTACCTCCAGGTGGAGAATGCCCACACCTGCCCCCACCCCACCCCACCCCGAAAAAGAAAAAAAACATGACTGGGTTAACTACTGGCTACATCCCAGACTTTCTCTGAGGATGGACTTGGGTTGGCAGGGGCAGGGAGCTCGGTAGCTGAGCAGAGGTGATCTGGCCACGCTCAGATTGTCATCTCTTGGCACTGTAATAAAGCCAGTGGGGATGGGGGAAGGGCGTCTTTGCCCCATGACCTCACCCTGGGGTCATTGATCTTTGTGGGTAGAACCATGCCAGTACTCTGACCAGGCTCACAGTAGTTCATTATGCTGTCCTAGCAATGACTGAATGCAGCTGGGGGCTCGGCTTCCTCAGTCCACACAAGGGAGAAGAGATGAGGGTTTGGAGCCAGGCAAACCTGGGTTTCCATCCAGCTTCATCACTTACCTAGCGCTGTGACCTAGCGCTGTGCAGGTTTCTTAGTCAAGCCGAGCTTCAGCCTCCCCTGCAAGAGTGGGAACAGCAGTCCCTACCGCCTGGGCAGTTGCCCTCACGACCATAATTTGTGGCCTGGGGCCTGGCCTGCAATCAGGAGTATGAAGTGCCCTTACTGCTCTGTCCTTACCCCGCCGGCTCCACACTATGTATACCTTCCCGGAATATCTTCTGGCCAGGAGCTGTCGGGACCTGTATAGACTGTACATACAAACCCAGTGATTGGCATCTGTTGATACAGGAATGCCGCACATAGCAGGAAGGTGGCTGTTGGCATCTTCAGCCACACAGGATGCAACTGATAACTTGTAATTTAGGTTTTTTTAAGCCTTTTGACCACCTGACAGAGCTGTCAGCACCAGAGGATGATGTCTCCAGGTACCTCACCTCCGGGCACTGCCCTGAAAACCCCTCTTTTATACCTGCTCACTGTGCATGCCATTCCTCAGCAGGGAATGCCTCCCAGTCTTGGCCCTAAGAGCCACTGCTGTACTTTAACAAGCGGTTCCAATGTTGTTGGCACCGAGGACTCCAGTCCCTTCTGGCAGAACTGCTCATTGCAGCCTGCTCCCCTCAGGTGGGGAACTTGGGAGCGGGGGCTGGGTGACGCCAGCACTCGCCTTGGTACTCTGTCCACACATAGGCTACCGAAAAGTGTCCCTTTGTGTTCTCTGCCTTTATAGCTCTCCCTCAGATGTCACCTGGTCTGTGACACTTTTCTCACCCTAGGGCTCCATAGTTCTTTGTGTATTTCTTTCTGTAATGTTTTGAAGTTCCTGCCTGGGTCCTCACTCATTCTTGTCCGACTTTCGTCTCTAATTTACCTTGTGTCAGCATTTACCGATTGATCTGGATCACCTCACATTCCCCTCTTCTCTCCTCACACCTGGCTTGGGCTTGGCGAGGCAGGTGAGAGCGAGCATCCTGATGGCCCGCCCGTGCAGTCTGTCAAGTCCAGGCCACTGCACCACACTGCCCAGTATTCTGGGCTTCTTGTCCATCAACCCCACCAGCATCAACAGTGGGGAGAGGCTAAAGAGACTGAGAGTGTATAGTGTTCTAGATCATTCTTCCCTCAGACATTAAGTTTAATGGCCTCGCTCAATGGCTCAAACATGTTTTTAGATTTTATTTACTTAGTGTGTGGGGGAGGAAGATATGTGTGGGTACATGTGGAACTCAGAGGGTAACTTGAAGGAGGCAACTGTCTCCTTTCCCTGTGTGGGTCCTGGGGATCAAACTCAGCTCATGAGGCTTGGCTATAGGCACCTTTTCCCCATGTGCCATCTTACCAGCCCAGGATGCATTTTGTGTTGAGTGCCAGGAATTGAATTGGACACTGGGGAGATAATTTTGAAAAATTCAACCAAGACAGCTATTCTGCAACATCTGGGGGAGGTGAACTGAAGTTGGATCTCAGGGTTCTGATGACATTCATGGAAGACTGAAAAGGTGGGGACTCGGCTGAGCACTCCACCCTGTCCCTGGAATGACTGCCAAGTTGGGGAACCTTGGAGAGACCTCATGCCTGCCCAGGCTAAAAGCCGATACAGTATAGCTCTATTAGGAGTCTATTAGGAACCAAAGGATGACGGCTTTGGAGCCTCAGAAAAACAAGCTCGTGGGTGACTTGGTGCAGAGCAGAACTATAGACACACAGTGCATCTGAAGAGAGTCCTCTGAGCTGGTCTTGGCACACTCACCCAAGTCAAGCCCAAACCAAAGGCTGTTGACGTTTCTTCTGAACAAGTCATACAAAGCTTCAGATTGAGGGTGAGCCATTTCTGCTTCTGCAATTCCAAGACTCTAAAGAATGAAAAATGGAGCCAGGTGTCTGACTCATGTCTGTCATCCCAGCATTTAAGAGGCTGAGGCAGGAGGTTTGCCAGGAGTTCAGGGCCAGCTAGTGCTACATAGCTAGACCCTCTCTGAAATGCCAAAGAAGATGAGGAAGCACAGAAGGGAAGCAGGCGGGGGTGGTCAGGGAAAGTGTAGCTCATTAAGTCAGTGTTGCCCATTGGTGTGTGTCTACACAGCATGCGGGCTTCATTCTGGAAGCTCCTTGCAGAGTATGCCCTGGGCATAGGAGAAAACTTCCTCCCTGCCAGATTCAGTGGGGGCCCGAACTCAGCCTCCATCCAGATCTGCACCTCCCAGAATGTGATCGTGCCCACTCCGTTGTGACTCTTCACCCTGCTCCTCAGCCCAGGGAACTGAGGTCAACTCTCCCCTAGCCAGCCCCTAAGCACCAAGGCCTTGGCAGAGCTCTGGGGGTAGTAACAAATAAAAGTTGTCGCCTCCCGAGAGCTACAGTGAGTGGGCAGTGCGGCAGTGTGGTGACCGCAGGGACAGTGGGCTGAGCATGCTTCCCCAAGGGCGTCTGACTAAACTGTGTGCAGGAGCCTTCCTAGAAAAGGTTAGAGGTCTGCTCATTGCTGCTGGGAGATTAGAGACTAGTCAGGTGCCCGGTAGTCACCACTTACACATGAACCTCTAAAGCGTTTGATGCCCTCACGAGCCAAAGGCCAGTTTGGAGGTAGGGGCTGGGGCTCATGCATGTTATCCTAGCTCTTAGAAGCCTGAGGTGAGAGGACAAGGTCAAGGCCAGCTCAGCTCCATGGTGAGTTCAAGGGAGCCTGGGCTACACAGTCAGAATCCGGTGAGAATAAATGCATGAGTGGTTTGGGGGAGCTCCCAGATTTCCACAGAGAGTGAGCCCAACTCACATCGTGTCTGCTGAAACCCAAATGCTGATTGATCAGTGCTGTGATGAGACTCCACCCACCAATGGTCTGTTGACCAGCAGAGCAGATGTTCAGCGGACCCAGCCCATGAGCGAACCAGATGTCTCTGCCCACCCTTCCATCCTCCCTAAACCTAGGAATTACCCAAGCAGCTCACCCGATCAGCTTGGTTGGCAGGCCTACACCCCTCCCAGTATCACTCACCGCCCTCCTGTTGTTCCCAAAGTGACCAGGAAGTGCTGCCTCCTGCCCTCAGCCTCTTTAAAAAGCGGCCAGACCATCAGTTCTTAGCAGCTTGACCTGTTGAGGGCCTTGGGAAGCAGCCAGGTTTCCCTACCTGCTGGGGGTGGGTGGGGCAGCCAGGCAGCCTATCCTGAGTGACTCAGCTCCCCACTTCCCAGGAGGCCCCCAAGAAGCAACTGAGCAGCCTGTTAGCAGCTCAGCTGGCCCACCTCTGACCCTAGGAAGCAACAGGGCTGGCCTACCCCTGGGTAAATTAGTCCCCCCCCCCAGGGGGATGGTGCTGCAAAGTCACCTGTTAATCCTTTGCACACTGACAAGGACCCCTTTATGGATCCATTGATCTAGCCTAGACCCTGTATCTCTCAGACGTTGACAGGCACCTAGCCTGACCAGCACAAAGACAGTGTATGACGTGAGAGAAATTTAGCAAAGAGACAGGATCTTAAAGAAACAAGAAAAACAAAAACCAAATCTTGGAGCTAATGAAGTCAATAAATAAAATAAAAATACTATTGAAGTCCTCAATAACAGAATGGGTCTAATCAGATAAGAAAAGAGGAAATAAGAACAGAAAAAAATTAAAAAGAGAGGGAAAAACCCCTCAGACTCAGAGGTTACAATTAAGTGAACACATTTTCAACATTCGAGTTAGGGACACGATGCGGGGAGACCAGAAGGAAGAGTCACAAACAGACAAACAAACCTGCCGGGCATGGGGGTGCAGCCTTTAACCCTAGCACTTGGCAGGCAGAGGTAAGTGGATCTCTGTGAGTGTGAGGCTAGCCTGGGCTACATAGTCCTGCTCTATCTCAAAAAGTACAAGCTGTAGTCACCCAAACAGCATACTCTTGGCATTAAAAGCAATCCGTAGGTCAGTGGGACCATATATACAGCACAGAAACAGCCCCACATACTTACGCCAGCTGATTTTGAACAGGGCAGCCAGCCAGAACATTGTGAGAGGAACCTCTTGAGTTATGTGCTGGGAAACCTGGATATCCACTTGTGTTGTTTAAAAAACCCAGATTGTTGTTTCACACCATATAAAAAATGAAATCAGAATGGACCAGAGGCTTAAGCATACATCCAAGACAATGAAATTACTAGAAAACAGGAGAAGTGCTTTGAGACATTGCTCTAATTAAAGATGTTTTGGATGTGATCCTAGAAGCATAGGGAACCAATGCAGATGACTGACCAGCAGAATCACAGCAAACCCAAAAGCTTCCGAACAGCAAACAGCCAATGGAGTGCAGAGGCAGCCTGCAGAATGAGAGAAAACATCTGTAAACTACGTCCACAGAAAATTAATTTCCAGAACTTACAAGGATCTCATTCAACTTGGCAGGGAAAATTTGATTTAAAAATGAATGAATAACCCAGATAGACACTTCCTTCAAAGATGTATTTTATTTGTCGTGTGCATTTATTCCACAGCAAGTGTGTTGAGGTCAGGGGACAACTTGTTAGGAGTCGGTCCTCTCTTCCCACCATGTAGGTTTCAGGAATCCAGCTCAGGTCAGCAGACAGCCTTACCTGCTAAGCCATCTCACCAGCCCCAGATAAACGCTTTTCATAAGTATACAAGCTAGGGACGGTGGTGCAAGCCTGGAATCCCAGCCCTAGGGAGGTGAAGCAAGAGGATCAAGAGTTCAAGGCCAGCTTTTGATACTTAAGACCCTGCCTCAAATGACAAAGGTATGTTATACAAGTAACAAGTGAGTCAGGTGGGCCACAGGTCTTTAATCCCAACTCTCAGGAGGCTGAGGCAGGAGGATTGTGGGATTGAGGACAGGCTGGGCTACATAGTGAGACCCGGTTTCAAACAAGCGAGCAAGCAAACAGAAAACTCCAAAAACAGCAGCAACCACAAAAACGTAAATAGCCAACAAATGTGTAGGAGAAAACGTTCAACATCACAGATCACCAGGGAAACACAAATCAGAACCACTAGGAGAAGCCTGCTGGCCCCACTTAGAATGACTGTGACCAAAAGGACAGAAATGACAAGTGCTATTGAGAGTGTGGCATAAAGGGAACTCCCTCTCCTGTGACGGGAATGTGACCAGTACAGCCAATATGGGAAGCAGAAACAGGGCCCATTGTTTTCCAACCTCCATGCTGCAAACTACCCCCAATTTTTTATAAATGTTTTATAGAAAGTGCCTAGCATGGCTCTAGGTTCAGTCCCTAGCACTGCACATAATAAAATGAACTAGAAGTTTAAAAAAAAAAAAAAGCAGCCAGGCAGTGGCGGCACATGCCTTTAACCCCGGCACACAGGAGGCAAAGACAGGTGGATCTCTGTGAGTTCAAGGCCAGTCTGGTCTACAGAGCTAGTTCCAGGACAGCCAGGGTTACATGGAGAAATCCTATGTCAAGACCCCTCCCCCCAAAAAAACAATTGATCTAAGAAATTAAAACAAAAACAATTAGAAATAGAACCATTGTACGACACAGCAATTCCACCACTGGTATGACTCCACGGAGACGTGTCCATTTCCATGTTTATTACGGCATCGTCAGCAATGGGCAGAACGGAAAAGCAACCGGTGCCATCGATGGATGAGCAGATAAACTATGGGGCATATTCACAGTGGAATACCAGTCAGCCATCAAAAATAATGAGATCCTACCATTTGCAGCTACTTGACTGGAAGTAGAGGACACCATGGTAACAGAGTGACTCAGGCACAGTTCGTGTTCACCACTTACATGTGGAAGCTTAGAATGCTGATCCCAATGCAGAAGAGCTGGGGAGTGGTGTCCAAAGCTTGGGAAGGGAGCAGAGGTGGGAAGGAGGGTGATTGATGGAGACAGGCAGTTGTTAGGAGGAATAACGTCTACTGTAGCAGAGAGGAAGACATACTCCAACACAAACAATGACTCGTGGAGTATGGCAGTCACACTGATCCAGCCGTTATATATCTCCCACATGTGCTGAAATACGCTGTACCCCATAAATATGTACAACTAATATGTCATGAAAATTAAAATGCAAGGGCTGGAGAGATGGGTCTTCTAGAGGACCAGAGCTCAATTCCCAGCACCCACATGATAACTTACAATGGTCTATAACTCCAGTTCCAGGGGATCTGACACTCTCTTCTGGCCTCTAAGGGTACCAGGCAGACATACATATACATACATACAGGCAAAACACCCACACACATAGAAATGTTAAAAATTAAGAAAATTAGAATACAATAAAATAAGCAGACTCTCCAGGCAAAGCATCTAGGAAAGGACTCACACAAAGGGAAGGAGACACATGTGCAAGTAATTTGGCCTGCGTGGAGTGTTGGTCCCAGGTGGCCGCCAGCCCTAAGCTTCATACTGAGACACTTGCACTATGTTATGAAGTCAGCCAAGGTTTGAAAGTGGGGTGGGGGGACGGCATCAGACGTGTGTTTTCCAAAGGCCACTGCCTAACATGGAGAGAAACAATCGCAGGAGGTGAGCCTGGGCAAGGAGGCCCTGGGAAGCGGTGATCAGGGCAAGGATGGGTTTGTGGGAGGTCAGGGAAGGACACAGCAGGTGGCTGGTGCCAGTTTGCATGAGAGGGAGGCATGAGCCAGGACCCCAGTTTCGGGCAGCTGGCAAGATTGTGAAGCCAGTTGCTAACCCAGAGGAAAGCACCTTGGAGCCAGCTGTGAGCTGGAGATGTGTGCACCCTCGTCCTCTGAAGGAGTGACTCCCCAGTTTCTCTCTGCTGAGAGCAACACCAATATGAACCACGTTTTCAAAGCGAAGTGCTGATGCCACTCCTGGCGTAGTAAAAGGCCGGCCTTGCCCCCATAGATCTACTGTAATCATCTCTTGTCACCGAACTGATCGTCACAGGTCTTTTTCCTCTCCTCTCTCATTCTTTATTTTAGAAGCGTTTCCGTGCCCTAGGCACCATGCTGGGCACAATGAAAAGGAATAACCCCACCACCAAACTTCATTCCCGAAGTGGAGTCAGACATAGAAACAAAATCACACGGCGCAGACTGTGTGTGTGTGTGAAGGTGCAGGGTGCCGGCAACACAGGAGACACCTGCCTAAGCCCAGGGGCCAAAGAAGGCTTTCTTCCTTAATGTGAGTTTCCAGAGCCACACCTCTGCTGCTCTTACCCATCACAGAACCGTTTGGCCCCATTCTGATCATCCGCTTCTGGTGTTAAAAGGCCAAGGGAGACCATTGACACCCTGGTGAGTGGTGTCTCACCATCATTCAGTGGAAGCCGTCTTTCTTTTTCTGTCTTTGCCCTTCACTTGGAGGGGTGGGTGCTAGAATTGTGAGCAAATGAGCTACACATGTCAGTGTTGGGTGTGTGGACCTGAGCCACTCCTGGGCGCCTCGGGGCCACACACATCCAGAGCCAAGCTGTATCTTTTCTGTTCTCCTGACCACCTCCAGACCATCACTGTCTTCTCATCCCTGCCTCTCCTTCCCACTAGGCGGGTGCAGCCCTGGGGGGTGGGGGGGAGGGGCGGGAGGTAATGGCTGACAGTACCTGGGGGAAGCTGTGTTTGGGGCGGAAGTGGTAAGAAGATTTTTGGAGGAGGTGATATTTTAAAGATTACACAGGACCTTGGGCTGTTGAAGGTAGCAGGGCACATGTTCTAGAAGAACGAGAAGTGCAAGCTGAAACACACACACACAAGATGTCCCGAGGACTGCAAGCAGCTGGGCATGTTTGGGGTGTGGCATTCCCATCCTCGAGTGCTGGGAGAGGTCACCCAGGGCCAGGTCCTGGGAGAGCTTACAGGCCACTTAGAAAGATTTTAGAGTCCATTCTAAAAGACACAGGCGGCTGGGTCGGCAGGATGGCTTAGTGACTAGAGATGCTTGCCGCTAAACCTGACAACCTGAGTTCAGTCCCTGGGCCCCCCCGTGGTGGAAGGGGGGAACTAACCCCTACAGGTTGTTCTCTGACCTCCACATGTGCACACTTGTGCACACACACACATTTTATTAGAAGACTATTGACATGGTTGAGGCAAGAGACGAAAGAATGCTGTGGTCGGATTTACACTTTCAGAGGACTGCTGTTGCCCAAGGCTTCTTAAAATTTTCCACTCGTGTCTCCTTTTCACCCAGGAAACCCTGATGTAATCCCCATGTGTAATATATGAACCAGATGAAGAAGGTACTCCTCCCCCCTGTTGCCCCTCCCACCATTGGGAGTTCCTACTCACCTTTCTTAGTAAATCTGTATTCAATCAGATTTAAAAAAAAAAAAAAAGAATAGGTATACCAATCAACATTTGCTGATAGTAAATCATAAATTTGTGTTAAAATAATTTGATATAATTTTGCTATTTATTAAAGATTAAAACAAATTTCCATACGAGTGAGGTGGATGTGCCATACTTCAGGACAGAGAGAGTCTTCAGCATTTTTCAGAGTTGAGCAATATTTTGATTTTATAATCATTAGTGCTAAGAATGCCATTTTACATAAATGTCTTTGTTTCCTCATAATTAAACTGTGACGATTCTGTAAGTAACAGGGGGGCGGGGGCTGCAGAGACGGCTTAGCAGCTAAGAACATGTACTGCTCTTGTAAAGGACCCAAATTCTGATTGTAGCGCTCATATTGGGAGACTCACAACTATCCAGAACTCCAGCTCCAGAGGGATCCAATTCCTCTGGCATCTATAGGCACCTCCATTCACGTACTTTACAAAATACTAAAAATTTTAAAAAATTTAAGTGTAGAAGGAGAGTAGTGGAGGAAACACAGAAAGACCAGAGAGATTAAATTAGGAGGAAACAGAATTTTGTCCTCTCTAAAATGGTGAGGCAACACAGGCGGTATATAATAGAATATGAACTGTGGATTTTATTAGATCCAATAATCACTTCTAAATATTAACATAAGGGGGAAATCCTAGGTGTACATTTATCACTGTAATGGGCCTTTTGCAGTGTATTTATAATAACAGCAAAACATTAGAAATAACCTAAATACTGAATGTCTCTTAGCCAAGAATGATTCAAGCAGTCTGTCCATATGACGAATAGTATGTATTCATGAAAAATGACGGTGTCCAACTGTATTGACAGACATCACCCTTAGTTTATAGTTAAAAGTTTTAAAAGTGAGTTATGGGAACAAGATACATAAGGTAATGCCACTTGTGCTGTGTGTCTGCTTATGGAGGGAGAAGTCTGGAGTCTGCATACACACATCCCCAGCATCCCCAGTGGCTACATCCGGCGGGCCTTTTTGTGGCCTCTGTCCTGTGGCTTGTCTTCTCTGACCTTTGTCTCCTGGGCTGTAAAATGGCAGACTCCATCCTGGGAGAACCCTTCAGACCCAGCAGCTCATTTCTGTCCTACCAGGCACTAAGGGGCATTCTTCCTGGAAAGACGCCGTCAGGGGCAGAGTTTCCCTGGCCTTAGTCCCTCTGAGCCTGCATAACTCTTCTGGAATAAAACCCTTCCCAGGGTCTCTGGGTACAAGTTTCCTCTCCTTGCCCACCTCTCCCACCCTCTAGCAAAGTCGCCTGGCCATCCCCTCTCCCACGCCTTCTGTTCAGTCAAAGGGTTATTTTTAACAGCCTTGTGTATACCATGCTTAACCCCTGGCAAAGCACCAGAGCTTTGGGGTAGACTTCAGGATGGAAATAATCTTCCCCTATGTCCCCCACCCCCACCCCCTGCTTCCAGGGTTTTCCTTTTAAAGAAAGCAGACAGCTAATCCAAACTGTGGATAGCCCTGCGAGAAAGTTCCTGGACCCCAGACCCAATGACCCACAAAGCTGTGCTTCACCCAGACCAGGCTGGAAGCTGGGACAGTTGTCATCCCAGAGTGAGCCCAGGGAGAACATGGTATATGCCATTCTCCTGACCTTGGTAAATCTAGAGTCCCTGTGGTCAGAATCATGGAGAGTCCCTAGCAGATTGCCCTTCCCCAAACTGGAGAGCCTGGACCAGCAGGAGCAGCCATTCCAGACACTCGGGCACTGGAGAGTTCAACTCTGAAAAGCCAAACTCCTCAGGCCTGTAACTTCCCCTGTGGCCCTCCCTGTGCCTTTCAGAGCCATACAGAACAAACGTAGCCTCTCTTCTGCACCATTGGTCCAGAGATTTGAAGCTGGTGATCACATGATTTCAAGCCTCTACCCTCATGAGGCATCCACAGGAGCCCTTTCCCATCTTGGTGGACCTCTCCTGAGTCAGTTCCATTTACTACCGTTCCTCCTGTGGTGGCCTGACAGAGGATGGTATTCATACTAACCAACAGTCCAAGTATGCTGCTTTTTTAGCAATCATGTCACACTGACTCTTAGTTTCCTTTCTGTTGCTGTGATAAGACACCCTGAAAAAATGCAAACTAGGGGAGAAAGGGTTAATTTTTAGCTCTGTCGTGTGGGGAGTCAAAGCCGCAGGAACTTGAGGGAGCTGGTCACATCCATGGTCAAGAGCAGTGAGAAAATGAATGCATCATGCCTCCTTGTTGCGGGCATATTCTCAGCATGATTTCTTCACTCTCATATAATCCAGGATATCCTGACTAGGAAATAGTGCCACCCACAGTGGGCTGGGTCCTCCCATAATATCAATTAACTTAATTAAAACAGTCCCCCACAGACATGCCCACAACCCAAACCAACATAGACAATACTTCATTGAGACTCTCTTCCCAGGTACTCCAGGTTGCGTCAAGTTGCTAACTAAAGCTACTCGGCATGTATGATGGAACTTGTGGGCCCAGACCAAACCTGGATGCCACTTTGGAGCCACATCCATGTGACAGGATCAGAAGTGTAGAAGAGGTATCTGTAGGTGACACTGTGGAGAACGGAGGAGACTTTCTTAGGGCAACTCAGAGAGCAGCAAGCAGGCTAAGTGGAGAGCCCTAGTCTATGGTGATGCCATCCCTGCACCTGAACAGGTTCTCTCCAGCACCCAGCTCAGGGCAGAGGGGGGATTCTAGAAGCAGCCAGCCCCCAGATCAGAAGTCATGGCCAGAATAATTGTCCTTCCTGTTGGGATTCCTATATAAATGCAGTAACACAGTGTCTGTTCCTACCGAGGAGAAACATGCTCAGGGTTTGTATCTGTTCCAGAAGGGTACAGCCATGCAGCATGGGTCACACCAGGTTAGGAACTAACCCAGGATACTTAGTTCCCAAGACCCTCCCTACATGCAGGGACAGCAGCATCCTCTGGTGGGTGCTGTCTTCTTGCCTTCGTTGGAACAGCGTGTCCAGAATACATGACACTAACCTGGAGGTCCCAGGAGAACATACGTATCTCTTAACTCCAGTGTTACTGGAGCAGAGGTGGCAGCACTGCTGGGAATCACTGGCTGCCAGACTAGCTAGAGTAAAAGACTCTGTCTCAAAGAAATAAGGTGGAGAGTGGTCAAGCAGGATGCCCAACGCCCTCCTCTGACCTTTACAAGTGCATGCACCAACACACACGAGCATACATAGTGAGTTCAAGGCCAGCCTGCGATACATGAGACCTTGTCTCGTGATGAATAAAAATGCAACAGAACCCAATCAAGAGCCCTGGAGAAAGGGGACGGGGGCATGCAGCCAGACACTGATACTGCAGGAGCAGCGAGAACATTAGCCTGTGCTGCGTCGGTGGGGTCTGTGAGATGTAGCTGTGCCCAGGCCTCCGATCCAAAGCTCTTCTGTGAGGACAGGGCTTGTTGAAGTGTTCCAGTCACTCTGGAGCCTTCAGACTCCTGAGTTGGAGCAGAATAGCTCACACCTAGCCAGAGAAAGCAGTGTGCGGAGCAGAGCCTGGCCTAGGGCTGCGGGAGGCCTGCTGGGCTGCTGTCACCCCTGCCTCTGACCTGGTACTCCCTGAGTGAGAAGGGCATGGCTGATACCAAAACTGGGAGGGGAGGAAGGGAGACGAGAGGAGCTGCCAGCTATTGAGCAACGTGGCGTGCCAAGACTTCCTACGCCTTATCACATTTCATCTCTGCGGTGACCAGGAGATAGGCAGTCTGCTCAGCCCACATCACATCCATTCATTCATCAAGTATTTAGTGAGTGACGATGAAATGTCAAGCTCTGCTGGCCATGAGGGAAGCTGACAGACATCCCTGCCTTCATGGTGTGCATGCTTAAGTGGAGACACAGAAACAGGACGTGTACGTAACACCAGGATGTTGTACAGCAGGAAGTGTTAGAGGAAAGTAAAGAGGAATGGAGAAGAGGGTGCTGCAGGGGCCGCCGTTACACGGCGGGGTGGCGGGGGGGGGGGGGGGGGGGGGGAGGGGAGGCGGGGGGGGGGGGGGAGTGAGTGTAAACCTGAGAGCGCAGAAGTTGACCCTGGTCACAAGCATGGACCGCTCAGATAAACGAGAAGGGTGCAGGAGAGATGTGGGTGAACAGTGCTGTGGAGCTGGTGGACACTCTGTTCCCATTGTTGAGGATACTTCAGTGCAGTGGGATGTCTGCTGAAGTGTGGGCAGGAAGTCTGGCGGGCCATCCAGGAGACTAGAGAATGTCAGGGCTCAAACGTTATGTGACAGCAAGCAGCATACGGGCCTCCCGTGAACTCAGAGTGAGACCAAGCAGAGTGTACTTCTCCCCTTCACATTTTCTGTGCAGGTATGTGGGCAGGGTAGGTGATGTTAACCGGTTTTCCGGTCACAAGAGTCGAGAAAAGCCAGGAAGCTGAGACTCAAGGCCGGGCAATGATGACAGTTACAGATTTGGAATTTAAGGAGGCGAGGACTGCCGCGAGCCAGCGGAAGAGGACACTGAAAAGATGGGATGGCGGATGACCCCAAGGGTTAAAGATAGCTGCATCTCGCTGTAAGAATGGATGGGCTACCTGGAGACAGCAGCTGGACCAGGCAGGGAAAAGCAGGTGCCTGGAGTAGACGAGGCCAGGCACATCTGCCTTCAGGTTCCCAGTTCCTGTGTTCAGAAGGCAACTTTCCTCCAGTTTCCCACTTTCTGAGCAGGGAGGTCACTAGAAGTATTGAGACTGATAACTGTTAGAGCCGGGCCCTCCGCTATTGACAGCTCCTACAGCTGGAGGAGATACACCTCCTAAGAAGGGGGTGATAAGCCGGGCGGTGGTGGCGCACGCCTTTAATCCCAGCACTCGGGAGGCAGAGGCAGGCGGATCTCTGAGTTCGAGGCCAGCCTGGTCTACAAAGCGAGTTCCAGGAAAGGCGCAAAACTACACAGAGAAACCCTGTCTTGAAAACCAAAAAAAAAAAGAAGAAGGGGGTGATAAACTTCACCAAACACGAGTCACTGCTGCCTTGTTGTCATAAAGGCTCAAGGCTTTCAGAAAGGTCAGAAAGCAGAGTGAGAAAGGGGGAGGGGAGAGGCGGGAGAGAGGGAAAGAGAGAGAACAAATATGAATCAGAATTGGGGACCTAGCTGTAATGTGGGAGACGCTGGGTCTCCCATGCCATCTTAAGACACTGTGGACATCAAGGACAAGGGATTCTCACATGAACCAGTATTAATTAAGGCTTCCAAAGAGGAGGCCAGGTGAGCTGGGACTTGCTCATCTCCACATTTGTCCCTACCAGGATTGGCTGTTATATGGCTAGAATGACCCAGAGTAAATCTCTAGTCCCAGATGGGGACAGCGTGGGGTGCAGATTGCATCAGGGAATGGCAGCACTAAAGATGGGTGTGGATAAGGAAATCAAATGCTGTAGCCCTGTAGTGTATGGCTACGACAGGCCCTTGTGCCATGCACAGGGTCTCCAATATGCTAAGCGCTGTTCTAGGTACGAGGAATGTGGTGTTGAAGGTAAAGTGATGTAGCTCAGCAGAACACGTTTAGCTTACACAGGGTCCTGAATCCTTGCAGGAAGGAGGAAGGAAAATATCAGTCATTTCTCTTGAGTTCAAAAATGCACCCCCCCAAAGCTGGGTGGTGGTAGTGCATGCCTTTAATCTCAGCATTTGGGAGGCAGAGGCAGGTGGATCTCTGTGAGTTCAAGGCCAACCTGGTCTACAGAGTGAGTTCCAGGACAGCCAGAGAGCTACATAATTAAACCCTGTCTCAAAAACAAACAAACAAAACCAGGCCCTGTGGAGCTAGCCATATGTAGAGGTTGAGGAGGGGCTGAGTTGGTAGGAGAGCCACATCTGTGTCATGCAGTGACTGGAATTCTAACGTAGAACAGGTCTCCCTAAGCGCTGAGACAAATGATTCTTCCAGAATCCCAGTGTAGCTTCTCCCATTCCATTTGGTGACCCATCTGGTGTTAGGAAAGAGACAATTCTGTCACTGCAGCCCTCACTCAAAGTTAGCCACGATGCTGGAGCCCCTGAACAGGAGAAGGCAGCCAGAGTACTTTCCTAGGAGCACAGTCCCCAAGGGAATTTGCATGGGAAACCCCAGGGACAGCCTGCGTTAATGCATTACTGCCCTGGGGTGGTGTCACAAAGTGTGATGTAACCCAGCATCATGGGTACGGAGCATGATGTAATCTAGTCTCCTGGGACAGGAGCTGCCGCCTTCTTTGGTTGTCACAAATGGCACAACTTCCCTGTTCCCCAAAGACCACCCTTGAGACTCTAGGGCAGTGGGTATCCGCATGCTTGCCCTTTCCCTTGCTTATCACTGGCGGGGGGTGGAGGGAGGCTAGGTGTGGGGTATGTGGATGGCTTATCTCTTATTTGGTGAGCCCAGTGGCCCATGGGCTATCTGGGTAAGATGCTCAGGGTGTGGCTAGTTAATTGTGTCCTTAGCAGCCACCAGCTCAGCGTAGGAGACTAGGTGTCTGTAATGTTTGACCACTCACACTCCCCAGCCCCCCGAGTGCATCCTTTCTTAGACCGTGGACAATAAGGGCTTGCAGGGTAGATGGTATATGCCCGTATGCCTATCTCCGAGCCCCTACCCTGGCCTCTCTCCTGAAGGTAGAAGATCTCCTCTGCTCATTCATTGCCATTCGTATCAATCCTGAACAGAAGAAAGCATACAACTGTGACCCCTTTTCTCTGGAACATGTCTGTGGGGCTCACTGGGTTCTTGGGGCTGCTCTAGAAGGTTCCTCCTGCATGGCTCTGGAGGCCGGAACTGAAAACAGGCACCTGAACTGATAATCAGTGTCAGTTAAGCCATGCTCCCCCTCCCCCCACCGTGCCCGGGACCGTTACCTGTCACTCAGTTCCTCCAGCCCTTGGGCAGGCGGCATTCCTTGTCCAGTGGTCACTCCACTTGGCTCTGTAGTCATGTTGTCGCTCCTTCTGTGTGCAGTGAGGCCTCCCTCTGCCTTGCTCACCTAAAGCTACCAGGAGTACAGAGCAGGCCCTCCCAGCTGAGTCAGGATCTCCCCATCTCCCAGCCCCTACTTTGTGAGGTCTGTCTCTGCCAGAGAAACAGCGCGGGCAGTAAACGACTAATGCGACTAATGCGTAAGTCACCTCACAAACAAGAGCAAGGTAAACACTAGAGGGAGAAAGCAAAGGAGTGTGGCTGGGGGACAGGAGCAGACAGGTTCAGCGGGGAGCAGGCTGGTCAGGGTTGGCCCTGTGAGCTCTGAATAAAGATTGGAAGGAGGGAGAAGGTGAAGTCAGTGTGTGTGTGGAAGAAGAACATTCCAAGCCAAGGAAACGGTTCAAGTTAAGGTCCTAAGGCAGCAAAGGGGGGGGGGGGGGGTCATAGTACCAGGAACTAATAGGAGATTAGGTCCGAGGAGAAACTGAGGCCTACAGGCCATTGCAGAGTCTCTGGATGGGATGTGAAGACCTAGTGTGTGGACAGCTTGATCTTGGAGGAGAAGACTTGATCCATTTTGTCACGAGGTCTAGAGAAGGATGTAGAGAGACGTAGGCGGTTTTGTAGATTTGGGCCAAGGAGGCGCTCAGACCTCATCGACAAGATCCTGTCTGCTATGCCGGGGACAGACAGTCCTTGGTACTGGGGGACATGGCAGTGCACAGTTCAAACAGAGTTTAGGTCCCCACAGAAGGGCCCATGGGAAAGGAGGGGCAGTGAGCCAGCCTTACGTAGTAATCTATGCTTAGGAGGACACCACAAGATGTACTGGAGCGTGAATAGGAAGCCTACCGAGATAGTAGAATCCAACAAGACCTCTCTAAAGAGGTGCACACAAGAGCCAGCCTTGAGAAAGGTCCAGACACTGGGCAAGTTTGCTCTATCTAAGGGTAACCAGAGGCTGCCAGTACATGGATGGGATCAGGAGGAAGGATGACCAGAGATGAGAGAGCGGATGCGACTTCTACTCCATGGCCTGTGGTTGGATTTCCTCAGAGGCAGTGAGAAAGCTCATGTCAGAGGAATGAGTGGCACATGGGTGCGTTAGCGGGGCCACTGGAGCCTGTCTGAAAGCAGGTCAAAGGTCAGAGCTGGCCATCTACCATTGCAGTAGTCAAGTGACGCTGGGTGGTAGGAGATGGGGAAGGCAACGGGGCCAACTCAGACTGTGTTTAGAGATAGTATTAGCAGGACTTGCTGATGAACTGGATGAGACTCAGCCAAGAAAAAGAGATGAGTCAGGAGTGACTCGGAGGAATGCTACCCGGCTGGCTAGAGAGGGATCTGTTTGTAAAACAGGCACTCCTCCTGTAGAATTTGAGGGTCTGGGCAAGTGGCACTGAAAAAGTGAAAATGAACGATTCCTGGATTGGGGGCTTGACCGACAGCGTGAGGCTGGCCTTCCTCACGGTGACTGCCACCACCCCAGGCCTGTGGTCCTCCGTGCTCAGCCAGCTGCTTAAGTCCATCGCTCTCCTGGCCTCACAGCAATCCCCACATTGGGCTGAACCCATCTGACCACTTCTCCTGCGTGTGCTTCTGGGCAATGTAGCCCATCTGCCTCGGCCACACCCAAGTGCCGGCCTCGGTGCTGCCATAGTTTCGTGGTCCCAGCCTCTTGGGACTGCTCGGTGCTACTCAGAGGTCCTTGTCCCTGGCTGGCTTGTCGTGGGACTATTGTAGATCTTTACCTTTCACGGGTCACTGCAGACCACAACCCCACAACCCCAGAGAAGAGTCTGCTGAGCATCCCCTTGGCTCCCCCTACCGCTAAGCGTGGCCGTCTTCACATTGTCTCAGATGGCATCCTTCCTCAGAGTTTGCATCTGTTTCTGTGCCCCTCTGCTGCGGGCTGCAGGAATATAGTATAAGAACTCCGCTGGTTATGGCAAAGTCACTACCTGGAGGAATCAGGGAACTCCTCCAGTGGAAGCCAAATCCCAAGGAGTTTTTGGTGTTACTTGGCTTGTTATATATCAGCTGTATTCTGTTATGAAAGTCATGTGTGTCTTCATAGTTTTCCCAATTGACTTTTCCCCAAGAAGGGCTAACAATGTGGACTGATCACTCTCTGGACATACACATTCCAGGTATTTGGAGAACAGCCTCAGGAAAGGCTTTCTCTGGAATCAGATATCTCCCTTGGCCACTTTCAAGGACTAGCAGTAATAACAGTCCACATGCAAGTCTCCTGATTTAAGGTAAATTCCACAAGGAGACACCACCTAGGTCAGATGGACGTTAAGTAATAGCTTTACACAATTCAGCTCGGACCCTCCTTTCTTACAGTCTTACTAACTTTATAGACCGCTAACTCCTTACCTAACCACTTCTAGGAATATTTAGATAACCTTCTGTGCTGACAGCTATGCTCAGCCCAAACCCCAGTTCAAGCCTCCCTGTAATTATCATCATTGGCAGCATCTGGCCGGGTCCATCCCTATATGGAGGAAAGTACCTTATCAGAGATACCTCCGTACTTTCTAAGAACAGACTTAAGCATCCATTTGAGAAGGCCTGGCGGATATGCCAATTAAGCTTTACTTCCTCCTTTCCCACACCTTACCTCTGGTTCCAGATCTCCCTTTAACTATCACCAGAGGCATCTAGCTGTACACAGGTTGCCTAGCGACTGAGCACACTTTCCCCCACCCTGCAGAAAAATGGCAGATAGCTTGGACAGGTAGGAGCCACAGGAAAAATGAAGGCAGTTTTATTTTCTCCCATTGACCTAGCAACTTATAGATTCTTAACATTTTCTACTAATCACGTTTAAGATTATAGTTGAGCACATAAGATTCCCTCTTCGTAGATATTAACCGAGTTTAGCCTTTAGTTAATTCATTTCCCCATTGGTCACTTCCCTTTGGGGTTGCAAATGATAATTAATGATTATTGCCTCTCAATGTGATTCTTATCACCCCTCCGTTTGACCCGGGAAGCCTGGCTTTGTATACCAGGACTTCCAGGGCACGGAGAGACGGAGAAGAGAAAAGAGAATGGAAGAACTAGACGGGTAAGAACTTGAGAGGAACAAACTGGGATGGGAAAGAACTAGATTGAAGGGCTAGAGGAGGGAACTAGAGGAATGAGATGGAAGATGAGGAAGAGTCAGATGGGGAAGTACTAGCTGGGTAAGAACAAGATGAAAAGGACCTAGATGAGGCAGAGTTAAGACAAGAGAATTAAGATAGAACTTAGAGGAAGCAGTAGATAAATATAGAGAGAAATCAGCCAAGAAAGGAGCTAGACACAAGAACAGAACTGAAGCTGGGTATATAGGATGTTATGCCAGAGGAATTAAAGCAAGTGGACTATAGAGCTCGGTGTGCTGAGATTCTATTTCCTGAAAATAGTCCTCGCCGTTAGTAGTTCTCTCTCCTGAGCCTCTGGGATGTATAATATTAAGGCTGGTCCCTCTAATATTATACAAGACCCCTCCCTCTGAGGTCCACTGAGGCTCCACTGTCACATCTGTCCCCTACAGCCCTTCTCTCATCACACTTGTCTTTTTCCTTTCCAAATAAAGACGTCGCCTTCTTCCCATGTGGCCTCTCTCTCCGGCTTCCACTCTGGTCTCCCCCATCTCCGCTCTTTACCAAGTGGTAACAGTTCTGTCTTTATCACTTCCTTCTTCTCTGTGTCCCTCAACTCCTGCAGTTCTGGTTCTGTCCCCTCTCCAGCCCCAGCAGTGTGTCCCCTAGGGGGCTAGTTACTGTCACGTATTCCCACAAGCAGCACAGTGAGTAAGAATGTGGCTGTAAATAGTGCTGACCCGTGAAGTCACTGCGTTGATTAAATAAGATGATGCGTGTGGCGCCCTCAGCATAGGACCAGGAACACAGGAAGAAAGTTCAGGAGCTGTTTGCTGTTAACTGGCTGCTTGTTGTGCTTCACGGCTGCCTCTCTACCTGACTGCCTCACCCACGATCCACAGAGGCAGAGACTGAGTCCTTTATGTCATATTCCCAGTGACTAGAGCAATGCCTGGGATAATGCGCTAAGTGTATAGGAGAGACAGGTGATGGATTCTGGGGACCAGTGGGACCCTGCCTTGGGCTCTGGGTTCTGTGACCTGTGTAGACCATTTGGCCATCATTGGGCTTCTTCCTGGGTAGGAACAACTACCATGCTCGCTATTCTGTCCTGCAGCTCCCCACAACTTCCCCTCCTCTCCTCCCTCCTCCTCCACACTAGGTACAGGCTGCATCAGAGCCGCAGGGAGCCAGCCTGTCAGCAGGAGCTCAGACACTGCCCCTCTAGGGCCTCTGGCGCAGACTCTCCTCGCCTCCTTCAGCACAGGCTTCCTTGCCTGTCATACATGTCAGGCTGTGGCTCCAGCCTGTCTGGATACAGATGTGGCCACAGTCCCTCTACAGGCAGAGGGCAGTCATTGGCAGCCTTTCAGATCTGGGGAGTGGGTGGTGGTTCTGAACAATGGAGACATCACTGAAAACCCAGCCCTTTGAAACAAGGGGACCAAAATGTTCATGAGGAGCAGGGGAGAACGCCCAGCTGGTAAAGGGTTTGCCTCATAAGCGTGAAGGCCTGAGTTCCATCGCCAGAATCCATATTAGAAAGCCAAGTGTGAGCCAGGCATGGTGGTACAAGCCTTTCATCCCAGCACGTGGGAAGCAGAGGCAGGTGGATCTCTGAGTTTGAGGTCAGTCTGGTCTACAGAGCGAGTTCTAAGACAGCCAGAGCTACACAGAGAAACCCTGTCTCAAACACATACCCCCTCTAAAAAAGCCAAGTGTGGTGGTACACACTTGTAATTCCAGTGCTGGGGCAGCAGAGGCAGTGGGTCCTGGAGGTTCACTGGCCAGGCAGTCTAGCGTATTTGGCAAGTTCCAGGCCTATAAGATATCCTCTCTCAAAAGACAAAGTGGACCATATGTGAGGAATGAGTCTCGAGGTTGACCTCTGACCTCAACATGCACATTGTCTATGAGGAACTGCGCAGATGTAGCATCCAGACCTTCACGGGTTAGTAGGATTCAACCTTAACTGGCCCTGGAAGATCCATATTGTGGGGCTGTCACCCCAAACTGCTGCCCTTTCTCACAGCCCACAGACATTCAAATAACACCTACTGTGTGCTTGGCTATATTAGGGGCACCACAGTCTAGTAGGGAACCAAATGATGATGTTAGTATTTGGTAAATGCTAAGAGCATAGTATGCACCAAGAACATGGTGGAACCAGGCAGTGGTGGCACACACCTTTAATTCCAGCACCTGGGAGGCAGAGGCGGGTGGATCTCTGTGAGTTCAACGCCCAGCCTGGTGTACAGAGCGAGTTTCAGGACAGCCAGGACTACACTGAGAAATCCTGTCTAGAAAAACCAAAAAGAAAAGACAAACAAGCAAAAAGAATATGGTGGACCAGAAGGGTTCGGTCAGCCCAGTGTAGCTTAAGGAAGGTGTCTGAGAGGTAGACATGCTAGAGGCAGGCCTTGGAGAGTGAGTAGTTCATGGGAATTTTGCAGGAAGAGACTTCCAGGCAAGGGGAACAGTTACAGAAGACATGAGGTGTTAAGAGCCCAGTGGATTCTAGAAACTCAATTATATAATTATAAAATAAACCAGAGCTAAGGGGAAGGAAGGAAAGACAGGGATCTGAGAACTAGAGAGGTCGGAAGGAGCTGGATTGCAAACACGTACACCAGACTGGAGGGCTGAAATTGTCTTCCAGCAGTCGCAGCTGGTGGGATATCACACCGGACTGCCAAGCACAAAGGAAACACGTCCATCAGATGACTGAGCCTGGTGCGCTGCTGGACTTCCCGACCCACTTAGACCTGCAGTTTATTCCTGCTTTCTTCTGGATGTTCTGCAGATGGCAGCTTTGTCCAAGATGGCTCCAGCGCCTCTAAGCCTGGATTGGCCAGCATTTTTTCCAAAAGAGCCAGACAACAGCTGTAGTTGGCTTTGGTAAATTTAGGCTGCATTTGGGCTAGATTGTCTCTGCCACAACTCTTTGGCTCTGCCGTTGGAGCATGAAAGCAACCACAGACTGTTGTATAAATGAATGAGTGTGACCAATAAAACTTTATTTATAGGAACAGACAGCTAGCCTAGAGGCTATAGTTTGTCCAATCCCTTCCCTAGAATTTGTGGGGGGTTTTGGGGTTTGTTTGGTTTTTTTTTTGTTTGTTTGTTTTTGTTTTGTTTTGTTTTTTTGAGACAGGGTTTCTCTGTTTAGCTTTGTGCCTTTCCTGAAACTCGCTTTGGAGACTAGGCTGGCCTCGAACTCACAGAGATCCGCCTGCCTCTGCCTCCCGAGTGCTGGGATTAAGGATGTGCACCACCACCGCCCGGCCGGATTTGTGATCTTTATAGAGAAAAATAAAGCTCCCACTTCCTCCAGTGTCCAAATGCCTAGTCTTTTTTTTTAAATATAAATTTTTAGCTTTATTTTATTTATATGTATGTGTGTTTTGACTGCATGTATATTACATGTGTACCTGATGCCCTTGGAGGTCCAAAGAGGGAATCTGGTCCCCCTGGAACTGGAGTTATGGATAGCAGGTGTGAACTGCTATGTGGATGCTGCAAGGGCCCCTGCAAGAGCAACAAGTGCCCTTAGCTGCTGAGCCGTCTCTCCAGGCCCCTATTCTTTTTTTAAATTACATTTGTTTGTTTGTTTGTTTAGTGTGTGTGTGTGTGTGTGTGTGTGTGTGTGTGTGTGTGTGTGTGTACGAGCGCTGAAAAGCAGGATGTCATTACAATAAAAAGGGACTGAAACGCAAACATCCCCTGCAAAGTACCAGTAAGAGGGAGCTTGAACTGAGCGTCTGAAGTTTCCAGTGATGCTGCAGCTCGAAACACACTGACACAGCCCTGGGGATCCGCCCGGCCCTGCATTGCTGATGAGCGCCCTGCCCTGGGGATCCGGCCGGCCCTGCGTTGCTAATGAGCGCCCTGCCTACCCTTTCCTCACAGGCAGTGTTTGCACCTCGGCAACTCTACTGCACCCAGTCAGAAAATCCTGTGCACTTTTTTACTCCCTTCCTTTTGCACTACTCTACCTACCTAGGTGGCACCAGAGAGGGCAGAGTCCCTGGGGGCAGGGCTCAGGCTGAATGAAGTGGGTAGACACAGCTTCATTCTGCCCAGCCTCACCTTGAAGGAATGGTTACTATGGTTTCCTTCCCTGGGGCCTTTGTCTCTACTACTCTGCTGCTCCAATGCCCTCCCTGGCATTCTTTGCCAGGCTCATGATTACTTGTCACTCAAAGCCCAACCCAGTTTAGTCATCATCTCCTTTCAAGAAATCTTTCCTGTGTGCCCAATTTGTTCTATAACCTTTGTGTCCAAAATACCGGCTCTGGAGACATACGTAGTTCCCTGTGATTGTTTCCTTGTCTCTACCATCAGCTTGTGAAAGAATGACCAGGACTACTTTACCTTTATGCTGTCGGCTAGCACTAGATCCATGTCCTAGGATCAGGTGGGCAAGCAGTTGCTGGACAGAGATGTATTCTCCCGTTCCAGCTAGTCCTGAATAAGCTGTGGAGAAAGGAGCGTCATGTGGAATTGTACTCGGGGGTTGACACCTGCTGTCTGTCCCTTTGCCCCTGAGCTTGCCTTCCAAGGGTGTATGCCCACCTAGCCAAAAGATTAACACCCTTCCTGCTTAGACTCTTACTTTCCCACGGGAGAGGGCAGCATAAGGCTGACAGGGCGTTTAGAAAGCATTTCTCTTCCTTGCTTAGACATATCCTAGGGTCTTACCGTGCGAGACCCTTCACGGCAGAGTCGCAGCGATTAGATCCTAAGCAAGACCAGGTGGGTCTCAGAAACCTGCGTCCCTCTGTTTTGTGTACCCATGCTTCTCACTGTGGGTTCTCGAAAGGTGGTTCTGTGGGGTCTGGCTTTTCCCCTACTGGATAAGTCTCATTTTCAGGCTAGGGGTGACGCAAAGCAACAGCTGAGTCTAACAGACAGTGTTCTCTGATGTCTGATCCAAGCCCTCAGTGCAAGGCTCTGCCTTCATGTGCTTTCCATGCTTTACATCTTATTTCTAGAAGAAGGGCTAAAAGGCTGGCCACCCGCCAGACATACACACAAAGCTGCAGTGGATTAGTGTTCTAATCCAGCAAGCTCACGTGCAAAGGCACCTTTTCTATGTGGCTACAAGGGGGTGGGGAGTGGCAGGAAGGAAGATCTACATGGGGTTTGCTGGTGCCCACACATAACCCATCACTCATTATGACAATATGACCCAGTCAACTTTCCTGTTGGCCTCTAGGCATAGGGTTGATGTTCTCAGCCTTAGAAAGTATTTCGGATTGGGCTCAGCAGGTAAAGGTGCTTGCCACCAATCCTGACTACCTGAGTTCTAATCCCAGGAACTGTCTTGGTGGAAGGAGAGAACTGACTCCTAAAGGTTGTTCTCTGCTCTCCAAAAATGGGCTGTGATACTGGTGGTAGACACACACACACACGCACTAAACGTATTTTTATGAAAGTGTTTACTTCCTTCACTGTACCTCAGGCACACTGCTGAGCTGGAGAATCCTTTAGGAGGGTCCCATGTCATCTTTCCTGGCTGCCAGGCTGACTGCGATGCCTCACCATGGTCCTGTCTCAGTGTATAAGCCAACAGATGGGCATGCTCCTGGCTCCTGACTTGCCGTAGAGGCACTCAGGTCAGACTTACCTTCTAGGGCCCCAAGTCCCCCAAACCACTGGGCTCTTAGATCTAAGGAAAAAGAACAGGCAGGTCTCTCCCACTTCCGCCTCCTCCTTCCCTCGCACCTTCTCACGCACTCACACACCCTGCTGGAACCCGATCCTGAGGCTGCCTCCGTGCCCGGGCTCTGGCAGGGCTGGCGGGCTGGGGCCTGTTTGCTAGCGCTTGCGTCAGCCTGCCCTGCTACCCACTAGGCCAGGGCAAACAGGTCAGGCACCCCACATCCCTAATACCCTGACCAATCATTCCTCACCTGAAAAGCCACCAGGACACTGGCCGTGCCCCCTACTGGCACACTGGGATGGAGAGGAGCCCTGGGTACTGTTCTGGGTGTTATGCGAGATTCTACCACAGGCCACCTCAGAGTGGCACACACACACCGCCTTCAGTATCACCCGCCCCCACGTTTCCTGTTGTGTGCCCTGGCTCAGCTTCCAAGGCCTCTCAGGCTCTGAGCCACCTCACAGGTGCCCAACAAAGTGCCAATGAGGATAGGTCCACCTGGGGGAGCCCGGGAAGGTTTTCTAGAGGAAATATCAAATTTTCCAATTAAACAGAGAAGCAAGATTTGGAGACTAGAGGAGAGCCGTGTGTTAAAAGCAGAGAGACAACACAGGTAAATGACCAGTGTGACCAGGGAGCCACGGATGCAGGATGACCAGGAGAGCAGTGGTCTCGGGACTCAAGTACAGATGGGATGAAGGGGGACAGAATTTCCTCTGCTCTTCCTAAAAGTTCTAGGGATAAGATGTCTGTAGCTAAAGGGGGTAACATGGTCAGGAAGGTTTGTTACAGGGCTGACGAGACGACGCAGTGGGGAAGGTGGTTGCCGTCAAACCCAGTAACCTGAGTTCAATCTCCAGGACCCACATGGTGGAAGGAGAGAACAGCTCCCGCAAGTCATCCTCTGACCAATACACATGCACATGTGCACATACAAAACATACAAGTAAAAAAAAATTATTTTTAAATGTATTTTTATATGTATGAGTGTTGTCTGTATGTGTATCTGTGTGCCATATACGTGCCTGGTGCCCGTTAAGGCCAGAAGAGGGCATTAAATGCCCTGGGATTGCAGTTACAGATAGTCGTGAGCTGCCGTGTGGGTACTGGGAACCAAACCTGGGTCCTCTGTAAGAGCAGCCAGTGCTCTTCATCACTGAGCCATCTCTCCAGCCCACAAACATAATTTTAAAACATTTTTTAGAAATCATTTTAAAAAGAAAACATTGATTGATTTTTGCTCCCATGAGGAAGACATGTGGAGCAGGAAAAGAATCCACAGCATGAAGTCGGCACCAGCTCTGATGGAGTAGGGGTTGAACAAGGAAACCAGACTTACAGATCGGTAAAGAGACTGGCAGAGTCTGGGAAGCAAGAGCTGATGAAGTTTCCATTTGATGGTCTTGGGTTTTCTCTGAAATAAGAGAGATTCTGCCCAAGGAAGCTGAGACCGTCAGAGTTGTGGAGCATGTTTGGGAAAGCTGCTGAGCCAAGTCGAGGTTCAGGTCTATGAACTGGTAGTGTCTGCCTAGTGTGTATATGTGTGTTCATCTATGTGGAGATGCACTTATCTGTGTGTAGATGCTCGTGTGAGTGGTTATGTGTGTGTGTGTGTGTGTGTGTGTGTGTGTGTGTGTGTGTGTGTGTGTGTGTGTTCTTCTGTGTGTAGATGTGTTCATGTGTATGTAACTCATCTGAATATGTGTGTGTGTGTGTTCATGTGTTTGTGTGTTCATGTGTTTATATGTGTGTGCATCTGGATGTTCTGGATGAAGGGGGAACATTCTGGCTGAAATTCCTTTCTGGTCCTATATCATAATAAAAGGTACAAAGGTGTGGGATTAGATCAATCTCTGGTTAGGTTTTGCCTCATCGAATGGAACAAAAAGATGAAGCAGAGGGAGGGGCGTGTAGTCCTGAACAAGAAAGGCACTTAAGAGATGGATGTGGGCTCTGGCCAGGGAGATAACAGACTAGAAATGTGTTTGGAAACCCAGGGGTCCAGGAGTAACAACACAGAGGAGAGAAGAAAATGGAATGTTAGGAAGGTGTGCGAAGAATGTTGGAGATGAATGTTTTCAGAGTGATGAAAGATTCCGGCTCAGAAACTGAGCTATGGAGTAGAAACAAGGGTGACTAGAACAAGGGAAGTTCTCTTGAAGCTTTTAGGACATTGGTGTTTCTAAAAATGATGAGCAAAGATTGGATTCACATGCAAGGTGATGCAGATGCTGAATCTTCACTGCACATGGCAGATTTGTAGGTGATTTATTGAGCCTGGTAAAAGTAGATTTAGGTGGTGATGATGATGTTGGTGGTGGTGGTGGTGGTGGTGGTGGTGGTGGTGGGTGGTGGTATTGGTGATATGAAAGTTAAGAGTGTTAGCTGTGATTACTGTAACTTCCAGCATCCACCTTCTCTTCTGAGAGTTCTAAGGGAAGAACACACAACAATGTAGAGTGTACCATGCCCTGCTCCCATCTGAAACTCTAGCCCTCTAACCAGGAGAGCCTGTGCGAGGCTAAGGAACGAAGACTTGAGGCTGAGCTAGCACAGGTTGAATTGAGGGATCGGTTGCACTGCCCTTGAATCTGTACAGCTAATGTCAGTGGTACAGAAAGGGGAAACCAAGATGTGTATGCGTACACACACACAGATGGACACGGGCATATGCACACCTAAGAAAGAGTGAAGAGCCATAGCATAGTCCTAAAGGAGACAGTCTGTTGATAGACTTGGAAATAGATAAAATGGATCCAATCTTTACACCAACCAAGATGGATCACATTTAAATGTGGAAAAGTGCAGAAAGACTCGTGGATGGGTTTCTGTCGCCTCGGGGTGAGGAAGACTTAGTCCTGGGCCTCAAAACCCAGAACAATAAAAAGGTTTGACAGACTCTTGACTACATTTCAAAAAAAAAAAAAAAGGAGGAGGAGGAGGAGAAGAAGAAGAAGTAGAAGAAGAAGAAGAAGAAGAAGAAGAAGAAGAAGAAGAAGAAGAAGAAGAAGAAGAAGAAGAAGAAGAAAAGGAAACAAGGAAAATGCCACAAACCAGGTAAACAAACAAACTGGAGGAAATGTAATTTTATCTCAGAGGGTTTATATATTTAATATGTAAAAAAACTTCATGACTTAAAAAAAGGAAAAGACTAATGCCTGTAGAAAGAAATACAAGAGGTTTAAACAAAGTTCACAGAAAACCACAAATGACCTTTTCATATATGAAATGATTAGCGATCTTACTCATAACAACATGCAACCAGGTGGGGTGTGCAGATCTGTGATCCCAGTTCCCTAGAGGCTGCATTTAAAAAATCATGGCTAGAGCCAGGTGGTGGTGGTGCACACCTTTAATTCCAGCACTCAGGAGGCAGACGAAGGCAGATCTCTGTGAGTTCGGGGTCAGCCTGGTCTACAGAGCGAGATCCAGCACAGGCACCAAAACTACACAGAGAAACCCTGTGTCGAAAAACCAAAAAAAAAAAAAAAAAAAAGTCATGGCTAGCTGAGCAGTGGTGGTATAATACACTTTTAATCTCAACACTTAGGAGGCAGAGGCAGGGGATCTCTGTGAGTTCAAGGCCAGTTTGGTCCACAAAAAGTGATTTCCAGGACAGCCAGAGCTGTTACATAGAGAAACCCTGTCAAAGAAGAAGAAGAAGAAGAAGAAGGAGGAGGAGGAGGAGGAGGAGGAGGAGGAGGAGGAGGAGGAGGAGGAGGAGGAGGAGGAGGAGGAGGAAGAAGAAGAAGAAGAAGAAGAAGAAGAAGAAGAAGAAGAAGAAGAAGAAGAAGAAGAAGAAGAAGTAGTAGTAGTAGTAGTAGTAGTAGTAGTAGTCCTGGTTCAGAGGTGAAGGCACTTGCCACACACACCTGGCACCCTGAGTTCAATCCTCAGAGCCCTGGGAAGGTGGAAGGAGAGAATCCACACCACAGGCTGTCCCCCGAAGGATGCATGTGCACACACAGAATGATAAATCAATGAATATTGAAAGAGAGCGGGGAGGAAGTAAGGTTAGAATGGCAGTGAGGGCCAGTGTGGTAGCATGTGTCTGTCACCCCAGCATTCAAGAGGCAGGAAGACTCCTGCGAGTGCATAGCCAAACTGGGCTGCATAGTGACTCCCCTAAACTACATAGTAAAACCCTGTCTCAAAAAAAATGGGGGACCAGAAAGATGGCTTGGTGGTTTAGAGCACTGACTGCTCTTCCAGAGGACCCAGGTCCTTCCCAACACCCACATGGCAGTCCCGGGGAATCCAACACCATCTTCTGGCCTCTGTGAGCACCAAGCATACATGTGGTGCATAGACATACATGCAGACAAACACTTGGACACATAAAATAATAAAATTATAAAAACCCCCAAAGTAAGAAAATGACAGTGAGATAGCATTTCATTGCTATCTGAGTGGTAAAACTGAAGTTTAGCAATGTCCTCTTCCAGAACATCAGTTTGGGGGATGGAACTTTATATATTGCCAGTGGGTGTCACAAAATGTCATAGTCTCTGTGGAGAACAGTTTGGCAATATGGAGCAACAGTACTCTGACACAGTTTGCTTTTAATTCAGCAGACACCCTCCTGAGACTCTTTATTGGCAAACAGAAAAGATACACAGGGCCAGGTGCGCTGGTAAACACCTGTTATCTCAAGAGTCGGAAACAGGAGGGTTACAGGTTCCAGGCTAGCCGGGACTCAGTGAGAAGATGTCTCCAAAAGAAAAGAAAAAAACCACATGAAGCTGTTGATAGCAACTGCTGTTGGAATCTGTTTCATAAAACATAAGAAACAAAGAGACTGACTGCATTTTACATGATACATAATTGTCAAGGAGTATTATCCAGCATATGTTATGGGATGATACCAGGATATATTGGGGTTTTTTATTATTATTATAAAAATCAATAGGCTTGGCAGTGGTTGCACACACCTTTAATTCCAGCACTCTGGAGGAGAGGCAGGAGGATCTCTGAGAGTTCCAGGACAGCCTGATCTACACAGAGAAACCCTGTCTCAAAAAACAAAAAGCAAACAAACAAGAAAATCAATAACAAAAAGCAAACAAACAAAAAAATCAATAGTCCAAATGTGTATGATAAGTTACCTTTGGGAATGGAATGGCTTGTGTCAGTAACTCCAGCAGAAGCTGAGGCAAGAGGCTTTCAAGTTTGAAGGAGGAAGAAGGAAAGGGGGGATAATGAAGAAAGAAAAGGAAGAGAATGAAGAAGAGGAGGAGGAAGAAGGAAGGAGAGAGACAGAGACAGAGAGAGAATGAACTATGAGGGATTAGAAGTGATACTAAGAGATGGGCACAGGTGAAAGCTGGCTTCCCTGAATATTTTGTTTTGTGAATTTAATTTGGGAACTATATAAAGCTTTATGACATCAAAAGATAAAATTCAACTAACATGAGAGGAAAGCAGCCCCTATAAAACAAAACGAAACAAAACCCAACTCATGAATTCAACTCATCTGAATTATTTCAAGTGGCAAAAGCACTTGTCGTGCTGTGTACAAGTGTTCCCTATGGAGAAAAAGATGCAGGGGGAGCTTAAGTGCTCTTAGATTTGGGGTGTGTTTCAGAGTGCTGTAGAGTGCGTTTCAGAGTGCGTTTCAGAGTGAGTTGTAGAGTGTGTTTTAGAGTGTTTCAGAGTGAGTTTCAGAGTGTTGTAGAGTGAGTTGTAGAGTGTGTTTTAGAGTGTTTCAGAGTGAGTTTCAGAGTGTTGTAGAGTGAGTTGTAGAGTGTGTTTTAGAGTGTTTCAGAGTGAGTTTCAGAGTGTTGTAGAGTGAGTTGTAGAGTGCGTTTCAGAGTGTTGTAGAGTGTTTTAGAGTGTGTTGTAGAGTGAGTTGTAGAGTGTTTTAGAGTGTGTTGTTGAGTGAGTTGTAGAGTGAGTTGTAGAGTGTGTTGTAGAGTGTGTTGTAGAGTGAGTTGTAGAGTGAGTTGTAGAGTGAGTTGTAGAGTGTGTTGTAGAGTGAGTTGTAGAGTGTTTTAGAGTGAGTTGTAGAGTATGTTTTAGAGTGAGTTGTAGAGTGAGTTGTAGAGTTAGTTGTAGAGTGTTTTAGAGTGAGTTGTAGAGTGTTTTAGAGTGAGTTGTAGAGTGTGTTGTAGAGTGTTTTAGAGTGAGTTGTAGAGTGAGTTGTAGAGTGTGTTGTAGAGTGAGTTGTAGAGTGAGTTGTAGAGTGTTTTAGAGTGAGTTGTAGAGTGTTTTAGAGTGAGTTGCAGAGTGAGTTGTAGAGTGTGTTGTAGAGTGAGTTGTAGAGTGTGTTGTAGAGTGAGTTGTAGAGTGAGTTGTAGAGTGAGTTGTAGAGTGTTTTAGAGTGAGTTGCAGAGTGAGTTGTACAGTGTGTTGTAGAGTGAGTTGTACAGTGTGTTGTAGAGTGAGTTGTAGAGTGAGTTGTAGAGTGTTTTAGAGTGAGTTGTAGAGTGTTTTTTTTTATTTTATAATTAACTTAATTTCACATATCAGCCATGGAGTCCCCTGTCCTCCTATCCCCCAGCCCTCCCCTCCTCCCCCAATTCACCCCCCCCCACACTCCCACCTCCTCCAAGGCAAGGTCCCCCCTGGGGAGTCAGCCCAGCCTGGCAGACTCAGCCCAGGCAGGTCCAGTCCCCTCCTCCCTGCACCAAGGCTGAGCAAAGTGTCTCAGCATAGGCCGCAGCCTCCAAAAACCCAGCTCATGCACTGAGGACAGGTCCTGGTCCCACTGCTGGGGGCCTCCCAAACAGTTCAAGCTAATCAACTGTCTCACTTATGCAGAGGGCCTGGTCCAGTTCCATGGGGGCTCCTCCGCCATTGGTTCACAGTTCATGTGTTTCCACTAGTTTGGCTATTTGTCCCTGTGCTTCCTCCAACCATGGTCTCAACATCTCTTGATCATACAGTCCCTCCTCTCTCTCGCTGATTGGACTCCCGGAGCTCCACCTGGGGCTCGGCCATGGATCTCTGCATCCGCTTCCATGAGACACTGGATGAGAGTTCTATCATGACAGCCAGGGTGTTTGGCCATCTGATCACCAGAGCAGGTCAGCTCAGGCACTCTCTCGACCATTGCCAGTAGTCTACAGTGGAGGGATCTTTCTGGATTTCTGGAGACCTCTCTAGCACTCTGCTTCTTCCTATTCCCCTGGGACCTTTATTCATCATGGTATCTCCCTCTCTGTTCTCCCACTCTGCTCCTGATACAGCTAGGACCTCCCTCTCCCCTAAGTTCTCTTTCCCCTGACCCTTGTCCTCCATTAACACCCCACCACCACCAGTTTGCTCATGTAGAGCTCATCATCTATTTCTCTATCTCGGGGCGATCCCTGTGTCTTTCCTAGGGTCCTCTTTACTAGGTAGCCTCCCTGGAGTTGTGAGTTGCAGTCTGGTTATCCTTTGCTTTATATCTAGTATCCACTTACGAGTGAGTACATACCATGTTTGTTCTTCTGAGTCTGGGTTACCTCACTCGGGATGATTTTTTCTAGTTTGCCCACAAACCTCATGCTGTCATTGTTTTTCTCTGCTGAGTACGACTCCATTGTGTATATGGACCACATTTTCTTAAACCATTCTTCAGTTGATGGGCATCTAGGTTGTTTCCAGGTTCTGGATATTACATATAGTGCTGCTATAAACATAGTTGAGCATGTGCCCTTGTGGTATGATTGAGCATTCCTTGGGTATTAGAGTGAGTTGTAGAGTGTTTTAGAGTGAGTTGCAGAGTGAGTTGTAGAGTGTGTTGTAGAGTGAGTTGTAGAGTGTGTTGTAGAGTGTTGTAGAGTGAGTTGTAGAGTGTGTTGTAGAGTGAGTTGTAGAGTGTGTTGTAGAGTGTGTTGTAGAGTGAGTTGTAGAGTGTTGTAGAGTGAGTTGTAGAGTGAGTTGTAGAGTGTGTTGTAGAGTGTTTTAGAGTGAGTTGTAGAGTGTGTTGTAGTGTGTTGTAGAGTGAGTTGTAGAGTGTGTTGTAGAGTGTTTTAGAGTGAGTTGTAGAGTGTGTTGTTGAGTGAGTTGTAGAGTGAGTTGTAGAGTGTGTTGTAGAGTGTGTTGTAGAGTGAGTTGTAGAGTGAGTTGTAGAGTGTGTTATAGAGTGAGTTGTAGAGTGAGTTGTAGAGTGAGTTGTAGAGTGTTTTAGAGTGTGTTGTTGAGTGTGTTGTTGAGTGAGTTGTAGAGTGAGTTGTAGAGTGTGTTGTAGAGTGAGTTGTAGAGTGTGTTGTAGAGTGAGTTGTAGAGTGTGTTGTAGAGTGTGTTTTAGAGTGAGTTGTAGAGTGAGTAGGGCTGGAGAGATGGCTCAGTGGGTAAAGGTTCTTGCAGCCAACTGAAGACCTGAGCTCAATCCCCAGGACCCACATGGTGGAAGGGAAGAGTCATCTTCTACAAGCTGTCCTCTGACGCATACACAATTTAATTTTTTTAAATTTAGCATGAGTAATGATGCTGGTACTGTTCTGAAAATGTCGTGTGTGTGTGTGTGTGTGTGTGTGTGTATGTGTGTGTGTGTGTGTGTGTGTGTTCATGTTTGCCTGCATGTATATGCTAGGATAAAGCAACTCAATGTGTTGATGTTACTAGAAAGGAGCTCAACTTAACATCAAAGAGGCATCATGGGCTAGAGCGATGACTCGTTGGTTAAGAACACACTGCTCTTGCAGAGAACCTGAGTTCAGTTTCCAGCTTCCACATTGAGTGGCTCACAGTCACCTGTAACTCCAGGTCCAGGGGATCCAACACTTCTGACTTCCATAGGCACCTGCACCCGCATACACATACCCACACACCGACATACAAGCATACATGTAATTTAAAGAAAAAAAAAACAGTTTTAAGAAAAAAGAGCCAAACTGGATGGGTACACACCTTTAATCCCAGCACTTGTGTGGCAAAAGCAGGTGGATCTCTGTGAGCTCGAGGCCAGCTTGATCTATGTAGTGAGTTCCAGGACTACATAGTGAATTCAGAGCTACATAGTGAAACTCTGTCTCAAAAAAAAAAAACAGTGTGTGTTTGTATATGTATATATAGTCCAGGCTGGGCTACATATTGAGGTAAGAAAGATAAGAAAATTAAATAAAATGAGAGAAGCACAGTATAAAATCAAATGAGGTCAATAAACATGAATTTTGTGTTATAAGAGTTGTATCTAAGTAAAATGGTTGAAATAGAAAGCAAGCACATTTCTTGTAAGTCTAAATTTTAATTGAGAATATCAGTACAAATGATTTTTTTGTTGTTCAAAAAGCTGTTTCCTGGTTTGGGGACAGTGAGCAGCCTATAGGCACAGGAGAATCCTGGCACTGTCATGGGGATCTCTCTGAATAATTTCCAGCACCTTGGGCGAATGATGGAGTCCAGATGGGACCAAGAAATGGACTGAATAAATCTGGGACATCTTCTGATGTAAGAAAGCCAGGTATTTATCAGAGATTGCTGGATGCAGCCAATGACTTGGGAAAAGGTGTACCCAAGAATTCAGCAGCCAAACTGCAAAGGCCCTAGTGGCCAAAGACAGCTTGTTCTAAACATCAAAGAGAGTCACAATTACAGTGAATTGGCATTATCAAATATAATAAGATGTATAACTCCTTAATGATTTAAAGGGGGAAATAATCTCATTAGCCAGCTCTGAAAGGCACTAAAGAGTCATCTCACTGCCCTGAAAATTGGTAAATGAAGGGGAAAATCAGACATTTTCTTTTCCGTCTGCCCAGTTCCTGATGAATGCTGATAGACGTTAATGAAAGCTACTTTCCAGCATCTAGAGAAAGAGTGGGTCTAGGCACTGACCCAGAGACTGCTAAAGGCACCGTATGCAAGCTTTGTCAGCTCAATGCCACAGGGAGTGTCTGTGTGTCTCAGAGGTTTTCTTCTAGAGGACAGAACCTGAATCTGATGAAGCCTCCAGCTCTAGCCCAGTTTACAGGTGGCAAATGACAAGAAACATGCCAAACAATATCTGGATGCAGTCAGGGAAAGAATATATCCTACAGACATGTTCTTATATGTTATACATATACATACATTTCATTATATGTTCTATAATGAAAACATACGTCTATAGGACAAGTGACATGTTCTTCACCACAAATTGAAATGGAGAGAAAGGAACAAACCATGGATTTAAGAGATAAAGAGATTAGCGCAATGTGTGGACTGCACCTCCATCCAAATCTGAACAAACCAACTATTGAACTAGCACCAGTGGGCAGGTTGATGCCCACTTGTAAGCCTAGCACTCGGGAGGCAGAGGCAGGTGGCTTTCTGTGAGTTCATGGCCAGCCTGGTCTACAAAGCGAGATCCAGGATAGCCAGGGTTACATACAGAAACCCTGTCTCAAAAATAAATAAATAAATAATTTTTTTAATTAATGCTGGGATGTCAAGCATGGTGATACACTTGGGAAATGGAGGCTAAAGGACCAAGAATTCAAGTTAAGAGTACTAGCTGCTCTTCCAGGGGTCCTGAGTTCAATTCCTAGCACTCACATGGTGGCTCCCAACCATCTGTAACTGTGGTCTAGTGGCATCAGATGCCCTCTTCTGGTGTGCAGACAAGCATGCAGGCAAAACACCCATATGCATAAAATTCATAGGTAAATAAATATTTTTTAAAAAAAGAATCCAAGACCAGCAGAAGCTATATGAGACACTCTCTCAACCAATTTATACATATGGAGAGGAAATTAATGGTAAACTATTTTGTGATGAAATGGCATCATTTCTAGGAGTTTTCAAACAGAAACAGAAAAAAAAGTAGATGGTTGATTGTTGTTCGAATCTTCGATGTCTTTTAATAAAAAAAACCCAGAGCCAGGTATCAGGGTGAAAGCTGAAAGATCAGAGAAGCAGAACAGCCAGCCACTAGTTCTTACCTCTACGAAATCCTCAGCCTAGAGAGAGAGAGTTCCTGTTTCCTCATGTCTTATATACCTTTCTCTGCCCTGCCATATTGCTTCCTGGGATTAAAGGCCTAAGATCTCAAGTGCTGCGATTAAAGGTGTGTGCCACCACTGCCTGGCTCTGTGTCTAATCTAGTGGCTGGCTCTGCCCTCTGATCCTCAGGCAAGTTTATTAGGGTACACAATATATCACCAAAGCTGATGATTGCCGAGTCAAGGTGATCGGTCCTGATGGGTCCGTGGGAAGCTCGCTGTACTGATTGCTACTGCTCTTATTATTTTGAGTTTTTCCTACTTTTATATGCATGAAACTTTTATAATGAAACAGTTTAAAATAGGTCTGGAAGAAAACTACAGGCAAACTAAGGAATACTGATGGAGAAATAGTCTTCCTCAAGGATGAGCCCCCTGATTGGCTATCTAATGCCAAGTGGTTAGCCCTGAAATCATATACATACAGGCAACACTAAACAGACAGAGCAGGTTGTATTTATATACTTAGGCGTGTGTGAGTGTGTGTGTGTGTGTGTGTGTGTGTAAAACAATAACAATTAGAGGCTTTAATTTTGAGAGGGAGCTAGGGGATACTTGGGAGGAAATAGAGGGAGGAAGGGGCAGAGAAAAATGTAATGTTTTATTTAAAAAAAAAAAACCAAATCTAGGTCTGGGAACTTGGTGTGATGGGTCATGCTTATAATCCCAGAAGTGGAAGCTGTAAGGTCAGGAGTTCAAGACTAGTCTTGGCTCCATGAGACCCTGCCTCAAAAAGACAGAAGATCACGAAGATCTAAACTGGTCCAGCAGAGAAAGACTGCGAAGTGCTCAGCTCCTAATGCAATGTCTGTGTCACCCCCCTTCTCCCGAGGCTCAGGAATCACTGGGGAGGAGGGGTTGGGAAGAGTCTGAGAGCCAGAGGCAATGGGTGACTGCAGGGAACAGGCTTGCCAGACACGGCAGGGCAGGCACACGTGAGCTCACAGCGATATGACAGTGTGCACGAGACCTGAGCAAGCGCGAGCCAGATTCTGTCCCCAGCGTGGAGAGGGCACAGGGCACCAGGTCCCACTCCTGGCTGAGGAGCTATTGGTAACTGATAACTCCCCAGAGGGAGTTGATTTTATTTCAAGACATTGCTCCTGGTAGACAGACCATGCTCCCTTGGAAGGCCTCACATCCAAGAGAATGCAACGTGTACTTGATAGGTTAAAAAAAAAAAAAAAGTACAAGGTTGAGTGGGTAGGGAACTTGGGGAGGAGTTGAATCTGGGAGGAACTGGGGGAGAGGTGAATATGTACAAATTCTCAAAGAACTAATTAAAAAACAAGAGGGGGAGAAGATGGGTCAGTGAGGTGGCTCAGTGGATCAAGGTACCGGCCGCCAAGCCTGAAGACTTGCGTTCTACCCCTGGACCCACGGGGTGGAAGGAGAGATCAAATCCTCCAAGCTGTTCTCTGACCTCCACACACATGCAGACACACGATCGACAGACAGACAGACAGACAGACAGATAGATAGATAGGATTAATGTAAGAATTAAGAAAAAATAAATTAGCTGGGCAGTGGTGGTGCACACCTTTAATCCCAGCATTGGAGAGGCAGGCAGGCAGGCAGATCTCTGAGTTCAAGGCCATCCTGGTCTACAGAGTGAGTTCCAGGATAGCCAGGACTACATAGAGATACCGTGTTGCAAAAAGAAAAAAGAAAAGAAAAATCAGGGCTGAGGATGTAGCTTATTGATAGAGTACTTGTCTGCCAGACATGAAGACCTTGTTTGTACCCATAGCATAACAAGAAAAAAAATTAAGTTTAAGAGTATGTCCACTTCAAGGGGAGGGCCCCTGCTTGTAAAGGGGTGCAGCCACCCTGCAGCGAGAAACCCTAGAGGAGCTGGCTCGTTTTTTGAAGGCATATAAAAATAGGCTACAGAGTGAGCATCTGAAACACGAAGGCCCAGTAAAAGGATGAGACGGAGTGGCAGGTGTTTGAAAACATCATAAAAGCAGGAAAGGAGTAGGTTACAGTCCGAAAATGGACAGTTTTTATGAGGCCTTATCTGGCCCATTTAATGGATTTTCCACAGTCTGTCCTGTGAACTTTTTTTGACTCTTTATTAATTTGAAAACTCCTGCTTTTCTTGGTCACATTTTCATATGTCCCTTCTTTTCTGTTTCACTTTTAGGGACTAAAATGGGTCACATTATCAACAGCTTCCAGGTTTTGTAAATGGACCCAGTCTCTCTGAGTTAGGAGAAAGAAGTCTACAAACTTGTATGTGCAAGGGAGCATCAGTTTTGACATGTGCCGAAAGGGGTAATTGTGTCTGTGGTACAGGATTGGGGTACATGTGTGCTTGCCTGCACGTTTCCCCAAATTAGCACATATTACAAGTCACACACACAAAAAAAGCCATTTTAAAACCATTTTCATAATTTTAGAGGCTGAGGAGATGGTCGGTTGGTAAAGTGTTGGTGCAGACCTGAGGACCTGACTTTGCATCCCAGCACAGACATAAAAAACTGAAGCAGCATACCTGTCATCCCATTGTGTCTGTCCTCCCGTTGTGTCTGTCTGTCATCCCATTGTGTCTGTCTGTCATCCCTGAACTGGGAAGGCAGGTGGGTGGATCTCCAGGGCTCACTGGCTAGCCAGTATCTCCAGGTTCATGGGTGGAGAACCATGGAGGAGGACAGCCAGTGTCAGCCTCTGACCCCACAAATGTATGTGTGTGTTTATGTATACAACACACACACACACACACACACACACACACACACACACAGCTGCTCCTTCATTACTAGACCTACAGCATTCACATAAAACAAGAGGCAAAAGTAAATCACATAGGAAAAAAATATGGTGGTTTGTTTTTTGTTTTTTGGGGGGGTTTTTTTGTTTTTTTTTTTCCGAGACAGGGTTTCTCTGTGTAGCTTTGGCACCTTTCCTGGAACTCACTCTATAGCCCATCTGGCCTTGAACTCACAGAGGTCCGCCTGCCTCTGCCTCCTGAGTGCTAGCATTAAAGGCGTTCTCTACCATCGCCCAGCCTGGAAAAAAATTGTTTTAAAAAAAATTAAACTATGGTATTGCTGGTGTGGTGGTGCACTTTGGGAGGCAAAGAATCTCTGTAAGATCAAGGCCAGTCAGGGCTACACAGTGGGAACCTATCTTTTAAAAAAAGTGTTATTTTTATTTATGTGTGCATGTTATGCATGTGGTGGGAGTACCTGTGAAGGCCAGAAGAGGGTCCAAGATGCCCTGAAGCTGGAGTTACAGGTGGTTGTGAGCCCCCTGGTGTGAGTGCTGGAAACTGAACTTGGGTCCTCTGAAAAAGCAGCAAGCTCTCTTAACCATTAAGCTGTCTCTCTAGCCCTCCAAATATGGTGTTCTTCAAAGTAGAACTGATAAGAAAGTTGTGATGATCTGGGGGACAAATGGGAAAAGGAAGAGAAGGGGGGAAATACATGCAGGTCACTAGGCCAGATCTGAGATTTTATTAGCATATGGCACCCTGTACATACTGGGAAGCAGATAAAATCCCGTCCAAGCTTGACTCTGGAACGTAACAAAAATTCGGTAGGATCTGTCCTGAGACAGAGGGGGCAATTCTTGATGTGTGTGCATCCAGAGACCTGTTCCCATTGCTGCTTCTCGTAGACCTTGGCCAAATGCTTGCCTTCAGGAAAGCTTCAAATATGCTATCAATTTACTTGAATTTTATATGGGAGAAATTGAGCAAAGGAAAGTGCTGACTCCTGCTGGTACCTACAACTCTGAAGGAGAGTGTTGGAGGCAGACTGTCATGGCCATGAGTGTGGCCATCTTCGTAACTGTGGCGGAGAGCGCAGGACTGAGTGTTTCCCGTCCCTTTCAAGTTCATGTCAACGTCTCTAATATTAGGCCTCTGAGTGACTGACTAGCTTATTCCTCCTGGGATGGTGGGATAATGGAGTTAGTAGTGATGGGGGTGAGAAATGGATGCTTAAGGTTACAGGTTGTGAGGAGGGAATGGTCTAGCTTCTGGGCGGTGTGGGGAGGGCATGCTTTCCTGTAGCCTCAGCTGTGCTGTGAGCTAACTGGGGTTGAGTCAGAAGCAAAGGTTTACGGGTCACTGAAGGTCTAGGCCTCCACGTGGTCCCTCTTGATCAGGAGGGCCCACAGCGGGATTCCCAGCCCAGGCAGTGTGCTGGCCACCTCCAAGGCTGCCAACCTGTGCGGGGTCTCAAACCAGGGTGCTCGATTCAGTGTGAAGTATCCTCCAGGCATCTCCAAAGAGCTTAACTCCTGTGGCATTGTCCCCACTTCCCCTTACAATTCTTGTCACCTGTACAGTCATCCCCAAGCCTCAGCCTGCCCTGCTCAAGAAGAGGAGTATTTTGCCATTTCCTCCTCCCAGCTCAGCATCCCTCCATCTGTCCCTCCCTCCCTCCCTCCCTCCCTCCCGTCTCTCCCCTCCCCTTGCTCCTCCTTTCCTTTCTATCTTTCCTGTGAACCCAAGTGAATCACCTTAAACTATTAATCACTTCCCCACCTCCATAGGAACTTAGGGTCCACCAACAAGTGCACCCCAGTTCTAGCTGATCCGACCCCTCGTCTCAGCCCTGCACCCTAATCACAGACTCTGCTTTTTCTTTCTCCCATACTTTCCCCCACTTTGCTGTGTCACTGTGAATCTGCCTTCCTCCTCACCCTGGGTGGTCTGACTCCCAGAATCCTCTCCAGCATTCTGTCTCCCCGTACCGGCTGGATTTTTGGATACTTTTGTCCTCCGCTGGCACTGTCTTATCCCCATGTTCCCAGATTGGAGGAACATAGTGGGCAGCAGTGAGGGGAGATGGATGCCTGGATAACCTTCCAGAGAGCTTCCAGCTCTCGGACATCAATCCTTGCTGAGCAGACCTCGTCCCTCCACTCCCACAGCCAAATAAAGACTAACCAGGCCTGCTTTCCCAGACTCAAGTTCTACTCAATAAAATCAGCAACTACCCAGTTAAAAGGTTGGGGAGGTGGGGGGGCGGGCGGACTGGAATGTGGAGGGTGCTTCACAGACCCATCACCAAGGCTATGTACCCAGAGCCAACCAGCACTTTTTGGTGTGTTCCAGGTTCTCCAAGCCAGCACCCATGTTCCTGGATGACTCCTTTCGCAAGTGGGCTAGGATCCGGGAGTTCGTGCCACCTTTTGGAATCAAAGGTCAAGGTATGTTGGGAACCCTTTAAACATTAAACACCCCATTTCCCCATGCTATTTCCCTGTACTTCAAGACAGGATTGTGTCTTTAGAAGTTCCGCACTGGGGGCTGGTGAGATGGTTCAATGGGTGAAGGTGTTTGCTTCCCAGTAAGTCCAATGTCTGCGATCCACGTGGTGGAAAGGGGAGCCAGTCATAATAAATTGGTCTCTGACTCCATGGTACCCATTTGTAAGTGAGTGTGCACATGTGCACACACACAAATAAGTGTGCATGTGTGTGTGAGAGAGAGAGACAGACAGACAGACTGTGGTGCAGTGCATACCTTTATACCTTTAATCACAGAGGCAGAGGAGGCTGATCTCTGAGTTCGAGGCCAGCCTGGTCTACAAAGTGAGTTCCAGGACAGCC
This sequence comes from Peromyscus californicus insignis, assembly GCF_007827085.1. NCBI lineage: Eukaryota > Metazoa > Chordata > Mammalia > Rodentia > Cricetidae > Peromyscus > Peromyscus californicus. The sequence goes on from NW_026294573.1 coordinate 35,596,852, forward strand.
AGGACTACATAATGAGACCCTGTCCCAGAATAAACAAAACAGTTTTCTGCTGGAGATTGTTCTGCACTGGCCAGAGCTGGCTCTGCTACAGTGATGTGTGTATACAGTCCCTTTGTTCAAAGCTCTAGTCTAGTGAAGGAGCAGGGGCCAGATCTGGTGCCATGAGATTGCAGAAGAGATGCTCTAGAGACATTGCCATAGTGCTGCGGCTACACACACACACACACACACACACACACACACACACACACACACACACACACACACACGGCTCCTGTAATCCCCGCCCAAGGTCTTTCATGCTGACTTGGCCTCCCTCTAATTGTCCTTTTTCTGCCCCAAGCTGGCTTTTCTCTCTCTCCACTTTCCCTTCCACACAGCCCTGCTTCTCAGTCAAGTGCCTGGCTGCTTCCTGGCTTGGTGGGAGGGTCAGGTAGGGCGTCAGATCCCTCCACTCACCTTCTGACTAGCTGTGACCTTGCTTGCACAGCTTTCTTAACCTGTCTTCGCTTTGGTGTCTCTGTCAGCTAAATAGAAACGGTGCCGTGTTACAAGGTTACGGTCGGAATTAAGAAGGGAACTGTTACAGGGTGCTAGCACTTGGCCCGGAGACTTAGCCCTCTACTCTGCTAGCCCAGTCCTCCCTGGAAAGAAGACAAAAGCCAGCAAACATACTGTTGAACTGGGCCTCTGACCTCAAGCCTCCAGTGCGCACATCCAAGGGGTTAGTTTAAGCCATGTGTAGACTCCCTTCCTCCATGCTTGTATCCAGGCAGACGACTCCTTCCTCCTGAATCCTCACTCAGGACTGACGGTGTAGCTCCAAAGGCCAGCGAAGGCCGTTATCGTCCTCAGCCAACGAGGAGACAGCAGCTCCTCACCGGTGCCTTTCTGTCAAAGGTCCCATCACAGAAAGCAAAGCCCCGTCTGTGCCCCTGTCCTTGTCACTGACAGTGATGAGCTCCTTCTCTGAGGCAGATTTGGAGGTGAGACAAGAAGGGAATGAGAGGTGTCCCCACTTGAAGGTACCTGGAGGCACTTAGAGTAGAACCTTAGTAAAGGTTTGCTCCTCGGCCCTCTCCCATGGAGCCTGTGGAGAGCCTGCCCAGGCCCAGTCCCGCCTCTGTGGGATGTAAAGGATACTTTCCGGTCAATCACGTGACCCCTTGCTGTACCCAAAGGGGTGTGTGTGTGTGTGTGTGTGTGTGTGTGTGTGTGTGTTTCTGAGACACAGTCTCACCTTGTAGCCTTAACTGGCCAAGAACTTAGAGAAATCCACCTGCCTCTGCCTCCTGTGTGTTGGGATGAAAAGTATGTGTGCCACCATGCCCAGTTTACCCCCTTTTGAAAGAATTATATGAGGGCTGAGGTGCAGCTCAGTAGTAGAGTGCTGACGTATCATATGTAAGGCTCTAGGTTCAATCCCCACCACAACAAAACCAAACAAAACAAAAAGACAAAAGGTTTTATGTTTTTGTTTTTGTTTTTTATTTTGGAGTCCTCGTTACATGAAATGTCTCAGACACCCAAAAAAATAATGTTAGAATAATATAATGAAGGGCTAGTGGTAGAGCTGAATTGATAGAATGTTTACCTGACATGCATAAATTTGACCCCAGGACCACATATAACTAGGCATGGTGGCTCATGCCTGAAATCCTAGCACTCGGGAGGTGAAAGCAGAAGAGTCACAAGTTCAAGGTCACTTTCAGCCACAAATGAAGGTTGAGGCTGATTCTTAAGACCATGTCTCAAAATTAATAAAATAATGTAATGGGCACCATGCACTGTCTTCCTAATGTATAAAATAAAGCATGGTGGGGCTAGAGAATGGCTCAGTGGTTAAGAGCACTGACTGCTCTTCCAGAGGACCCGGGTTCAATTCCCAGCACCCACATGGCAGCTCACAACTATCTGTAACCCCAGTCCTAGGGCATCCCATGCCCTTTTCTGGCCCCCATGGGCACCAGACACACAGAGGGTGTACAAAACACTATATATGAAAAGAAATAAAGCCGGAGCTGCAGAGAGCTTCTGGTTGCTCCCCGCCCACTGCCCTCCCCAGCACCGCTGTCCTTGATCAGATGTTGGCATTTAGTGTTTCTTTGTCTTGATTTTTATTTTTGTTACATATTTACATATCCATTAAACATAAACCAATTTTTCTTTATGGAGCATGGTAATGAGTGCCTTTAATCCCAGTACTGGGTTTGGGGGAGCAGAGGCAGACTGATCTCTGAGTTTTAGGCCAGCCAGGGCTTTAGACTTTATCTCAAAAAAAAAAAAAAAATGTATGTATCTGTGTGTTTGTGTGTTGATTTTTTAAGTATTTAAAATTCTCATGTATCATATATGTGTGTATGTGTGTATGTTCTTTAAAATGATATTTTGCATATATACTTTAGCTTTATCTGTGTTGGTACATATAGCTGTACGTCATTGATGGGTTTTTGTTGTTTGCCACATAGTAGTTCGTGTTCCACATGTCCTTTTCCTTTGGTGGATGTTTCAGCTGCCTCTAGCATTTTGCAATTACAAACAGTTCTGTGAACATTTCAGTGCTGTGCCCTTGGAGGATAGCCACAGGGTTCTGACTGTACACCGCACCCTTATTTTATTACAAAGATGCTTTCTGTCGTGGTAGTACCAAGCTGCTTGTCTACAGACCTTTATATATATCACATCTACCCAACAACTGATCTGAGCAGGGCTGGCTGTCGTTTTTTTCAGAGGCAAGGGAATGAGCTCAAAGGAAGGTGGCCGTTTGCGGCAGGTCACAGAGTGTTAAGTAGCGGAACCAGATCTGACGGAGCCAACAGCTTCTTCTCCATTACAGTATAAAGTTCTTACCGAGCCAGAGTCTAAAGGAGGGTGGTCATCCAAAGGCCAAGAAGATGAGTCGTGGTTCAGACTCCGAGAGCAGAGGTCTCAGGGTCCTGGCTGAGAGTAGTCCTGGCGGGCAGATGCCTGGCTGCAGGGTGTGATGGGTGAGGAAGAAGAGGCAGCCTGGCAAAGAGCAGGGTCGGGATGGGCAGTACAGAGTGGGGTAAAGTGAGCGGGCTGTATGATCTACTGGAGGGAACTCTCAGCCATTGGTTGTCTCACTTGTTCCCTGGACTCTGCTCCATGAGACACAATGGTAAGACATGGTCTGTCTGTGACTAGAGAGTCCCGTTCCAAACAAGGCTCTGGCCCACAGATACATGTCCTAGGGTCTATGGGGAAACAGGTGAGTCTCCAAGGAAGGTGAAGGGTCGTGGGAAGAAGGTATGTGCTGGGGTGAAAGCCTGGCTCCCAGCAGGGCTAGATCTGCCTCCTTCCCTACCTCTGTCTTCCTGGCTCAAGTGAAAAGTGAAAGCAGGGGTCTAGCCCAGCCTTGTGCCTGCAGCTCCCTCCACCCACCCCCACTTCCGCTCTGTCCCACTCCTTGGCCTCCCAGGATGATTTCTAGCAAATGTATTCTGGGAATTTAAGAGACCCGCTAACAGTAACCTTCCTCCTCTGTCCACAGACAATCTGATCAAAGCCATCTTGTCAGTCACCAAAGAGTACCGCCTGACCCCTGCCTTGGACAGGTGAGCCCGCCCCCTTCCCCTGGCTCTTGGCCGGGTTTGGACAGGTGCTCTCCATACCTCCCCGTGCACACACAGTACACACGCTGTGGGTAGAGTGTGTGAGCAGGACGGCTCTTCTGGACGTGCACCTGCCGAGTACAGCACTTGGCAAGACTTCTCAGTCCTCAGACATCCGTGGTTTGGGAACACGAACTGAAGGTGATGGGGTGCTGACAGAGGCAGCTAAGGGGGACAGAGCTTGAGTCGGAGGTAACGACAGCCTGAAGCCCTGGAGGGAACGCCTCGGGTCAGGGTAGGAGACAAGACACCAAGTGAGCAAGGCCGTCAGTGGCTATCGGAGCCTAGGGGCTTGTTGAAATTAAGCTCAGTCTTAAGTCCTGAAGCGCCCAGCTTCGTTTCCCTGCCCTTGCTCTTCTGAGAGATCTTCAAGCTTCCGTCGCTGTTCCCTGTCCTCTAAGGCCACCAAGCCTCCCTCACCTCTGCCCAGAACCCAGTCTTACCAGAGCCCCCTCCTTGCTTCCTGGGCCGCTCCCCAAACCTCCCCTGTGTTTCCCTTAGAAGTGTCAGACACCAGCATGTCGAGTGTCCCAGGGTCCAGCTCCTGAGGTGTGGCACTGGCCTTCTTCCGGAAGTGCTGCGTGGACCTGACCAAAGTCACAGTAGAGTCGAGGGCAGCGAGACAAAGGGGAACAGCGCGGGGGACCACCTTCACAGACCTCTGCTCTCTCCCCAGCCTCCACTGCCGCCGCTGCATCATTGTAGGCAATGGAGGGGTCCTTGCCAACAAGTCTCTGGGGTCACGAATTGACGACTATGACATCGTGGTCAGGTGAGCTCCCCTGAACAACACCTTGGGCACATGCATGCTGTGGACCAAATCCTGAGCCCTGCGCGCGCACTGAGAACTGCCTCGCCGTCCGGTCACCTAGCCTGAGGGTTAATAGAAGCCTCAAGAATGCTGCTGGGTTGGCGGGTTTTAAAACCTACTCTGCACCCCGGGGTGTTTGGGGTTCAGGGTACTTCCCCAGACACAGGCCCAAGGCCAGCTCTGACTCCACTGGCTCTTTGTAGACTGAATTCAGCACCTGTGAAGGGCTTTGAGAGGGACGTGGGCAGCAAGACCACCCTGCGCATCACCTACCCCGAGGGTGCCATGCAGCGGCCTGAGCAGTATGAACGAGACTCTCTCTTTGTCCTTGCTGGCTTCAAGTGGCAGGACTTCAAATGGCTCAAGTACATCGTCTACAAGGAGAGAGTGGTGAGCTCCCTACTACAAGCATCCCTTCCCCCCCCCCCTGCCTCCAGCCTCCCGGCTTCCCAGGCAGTCCCTCCCACTGGACCCCACAAAGAACAAATAGGAAACTTCAAAATGACCCGAAGCTAAAAGGCAGCAAATCCAGCAAGGGACAGAGGCCAAACGATGATGGCAGGGTGCCTAACGGGCTCCTGGAGCTGAAATGCCTGCTTTCTGCTACCTCCCTCCAGATAGCCGGGGGCTGGTGCTCTTTCAGCCTTCGTGTCTCAGATCCCAGGGAAGCAAAGCTCTGATTCCTGTGGGCAGCCCCAGTGCGACTCGCAGCTTTGACAGGCTCACGCCCTGGCCTGTAGCTACCTCCCTGGCCCCGCTTCCCTTCCATGAGGTCGTTCTGACTGCTCTTACGACCTCACCTCATTCTCAACAGAGAAAGAAAGCCTTCTAGAGACCCTGGGGCCATTCTGCAGGGACAGTGGAGCTCAGCGCAAGGGTTCTAGCTCCCAAACGCATGAGTCCAGGCCATTTTCGACCTCAGATTTTCAGTGCTACCCTGTAGGTTGGTCTCCAGCCTGCCACTAAGTCTGGTTCTTCTCTTTGGGTGTGATCAGATTCATGTTGACTGCTCTAAGCTGGCTAGGATCTAGGCCCATGTGTTTAGGGAGTGTATGTGGTAACCTAGGGTCAGATTGCCCATTAGTAGACCACCGACTGGGGCCGCTCCTGAGACCTGTTTCCCAGTTCTGGGCCTGCGGGGACACCTGCCAACTTGTCTGAGTCTGTCTCCCACTCCAGCTGTCTCCTCCCCTCCAGCTGTCATCCGTCACCCGGGGGAGGGGTGTGCAGGGCTCAGGCCATTCATCTCCCAGTGCCCAAGCCTCTTCCCGGAGACCGATGACAGATTGCCCTCTGCCTTCAGTAAGGGGCTAGCTGTCCCTTTAGATTTAGAAGTTGGGGGCGAGAATAGCTTCGCTTGCCTGTGAGGGTCTCAGAGCAATTTGGTTTGACTCCACAGCCCCTTCCAAGCAAGGCCAAGTGCAGGCAGTGTCAAGTAGATAGCACGCAGGAGTGAAGACAGAAGTCAGGTTCAGAAGCTCAGGTAGGTGGGGCAGCAGCGACGGGAGCCCGACTCAGAGCCAGGCTGAGCAAGGCAGCCGGCTGTGCTGGGTGCAGCCCAGGTTTCCAAAGGGGAGGAAAGGACAAAGAAGCAGGTGATTGGTCTGGCGTCAAGCAAGCCTCTTGTCTACCAGACGAGGGAGGACTGGGGCTGGGGGAGGCCCCCTCTCTTTTCGGAACCCCTACAGCCTTTCTGTTTGCCTTAAGGTAACAGGCAAGCACTTCAGAGGGAGACATGGGAGTGAATTGGACCTGCCTTGGTGAACTCTTCTCATATATGCCCTCTGCTTATCAGCCCACATGCTCTTACTGTAGACACCTGTCAAAGCCTTCATGGCTTTCTCAGGGCAGGAGAGCCAGAGGGTAGGGCCCTGACCCCATAGGGTTTTCCCCCCATGGTGCCCATTCACTGCACACTATCTGGAATTCCTGCTTCCTGAGGGGCAGTGTGGGAGAAGTGAGGCATTCCAGATTCCTTGGGGACAGCAGACCAGAGATGCGTGTAGTCGCCTCTGCCTCCAAGAGCACCAAGGTCAGTGGAGTCAAAGCTCATCCTGTCTCCCCAAGGCAGGCAGGAGAGTCAGTGGAAGGGGGGGAGCTGCTCTCAAGAAGACTGAGGAGCTCGCCACTTGGTCTGGTGGCCTGGCCTTGGCAGCCAGTAGGTCAAGATCCTGGCACAGTGAGTGAGGCACTATGAGGTATGATCAGGGCCTCGCTCAACCCTGTCCTGAGCACACATGGCCAGCCTGTGTCAGGGAGAATACCTTCTGAGTGTGATGGGGAGAGGGAGGATGGCAAGGAGTCTTCTGAAGTCCTGCGGGCTTTCTGTGGTACCACAGTCAAGGGTGGCTCTGGACTTCTGAATAATCCCCCAGTAACACCAGTGATATCCATGCCTTCTCAGCATCCCAAGTGTCTTAGTCAGTGTTGTGTTTGCTGTGAAGGGGCACTGTGATCATGGCAACTCTTATAAAAGAAAGCATCTAATTGGGACTTGTTCACAGTTTCAGAGGTTTAGTCCGTTAGCATCATGATGGGAAGCATGGCAGCATGCAGGCAGACGTGGTGCTGGAGAAGGAGCTGAGAGGTCTACATCCGAATCTGCAGGCAGCAGGAAGAGAGAGGGCTACTGGGCCTGAATTGGGCTTTTGAAACCTCAAAGCCCACCCCTAGTAACACACTTCCTCCAACAAGGCCACACCTCCTAATCCTTTCAAAGAGTGCCACTCCCTGCTGATCAGTCTTTCAAATCTGTGAACTTATGAGGGCTATTTTTATCAAACCACCACATGAGGTGAACCTCCAGAGGCCCATTCTTGAGTGCCCCTTTCCCACGCCTGAGGTTGGTGCCCTCCTGGGACATCTCTAGGCTGCTCATCACCTCCCTGGCCTCTAAGGCTCAGGGAGGGTAGATGGGAACCAAGTTGCCCTTTCCAGTCCTCCCTCTGGGGCTCGACCTCCTCCTGCGGTGATGTCTCTAGCTGCTCAGCCTCCGGCTGCTAGCAAGCTCTAAACCTGTCTAGAGTTTCACCTGCAGAGTTCTGGCTGGAAATAGCTCTGCTCCGGGGCCAGGGCTGGCTGGGTAGGGCTGGAGCAGGTATGAGACTCAGAGAGTTGCTGCCGGCTGCTGGGCTGCTTATGGCACATACCTTTCTGGTACCCAGGAGTCCTGGTGAACACTGGGAGCAGGGAAGATGTGGGAAAGGAAGATGGTTGGTGGTTCTGCCCTTCCCCGTGTGTGATCCCTTGGTTCTCTAATACATTGGACGGTGGCCCAGATAGCTCCAAACTGATTACCAAAAGACCTTGTACCTCCCTGGTCCCAGGAGCCTTGATTAAGTCAGCAAGGACGTCTGATGGGTCTCCCAACAGACTGCATGTCCAGCAAAGCGCTGGTGGATACTGAGGAGGGAAGTAAGACTAAGAAGGAGGGCAGAGCCTGGGAGAGGGAGAAGCAGCCAGTGGCAAGTCTATAACGAGAGATGCAGCTCAGTAAAGCTCTTCTCAGAGGTAGACTGCGGCCTCCCCTGTGCACTAGCCTGTTGGCCAGGCATTCGTGAGGTACAAGGCCTGAGCCAGCCCCTCGGACTTCAAAGACAAATTCAGTTCTGCTGTAGAGCAGAAACCGCTCACAGTCTAACGGGAGACACGGTCCCCAAACTAGAATTATGGCTCAGTGCAGGAAGTGCCTCCTAAAGCAGCTGGGGCGGACAGGAAAGGCCAAGAGAAACACTGCCTAACAGGATGGGAAGGAAGAGCTAGGAGCGAGTCCGGCCTTCCAAACAAAAGGAACCATAAGTGTGGAGACCCCAGGAGACCATGCTTCATTTAGGACACTCTGAGACTATATGGAAAATGCACATAGCCATTGATAAGTCAGAACATGAGGCCCAGGGTCCCAGGTGCCATTACCTGTCATTCAGTCCCTAGATGAAGACTGGAGAGGACAGGACATGTGAAGGACAGGGCACCTCTTCTGGTCACTCAGGCCCCCACCTTGTGCATCTGCCAGCCTTCCCAGCTTGTGCCCCGGGATGCTGGGTGGCCCAGGGCTACAGAGCGCCTGTGCGGCCTTTTCTTCCTTCCCCATCAAGTTTCCCACCGACGCTGGGAAGCTGACATCTGCTGAGAAGCCCCTGTCTGGACTGGGCCAGTGAAGCTGTGGGCCCAACATGCAGAGGGAAGAGAAAGAATAAGGCTTGAGGTAGCCCTTGGACAGTCACCACAGGCTTGACCATACAGCGGTACATTCTTTCCCTGGGGAAGGAGGGAGGGGAGGTTTTCATAGGCCTGCCAGGGTCCCACATTCATGGTCAAGAGGTGACCTCTGTCTGTCTGTTTGTTTGTTTGTTTGTTTTAGATAGGCTGGCCTGGAGCTCACTTTGTAGCCCAGGCTTGCCTTGAGCTCAGGGCAATCCTTCTGCCTCTTTCTCCCAAGCGTTGGGATTATAGATGTAAGTCACCATGCTCAACTGATGTTTTTAAAAATTAAGATGAAACAGAGATGAAACCTAGCACAAAAAATTGCAGTACGTTCCCAGCCGCAGGCCGTTCCTAGTATTTGTTTTCATAGGACGAGGTTCACTCTGTAGCCCTGGCTGGCTCAAACGGTTGCCGGTGTTCTGGCCACAGCCTCCCGAGTGCTGAGACCCCACCACTCTGGCTTTCTTACTGGTTACTTTTGACTGGTGGTTGCTGTTAGAAGAACCCCCTTGCACGAGAAGGTGAAGTGTTTTTCTGTCTAGGCTGTGGGGTCTGGCCTAGACAGTGACTCAAAAAGAGGAGTCAGAGGCCAGGTCCAGAGGAGAGGAAAACCCTGTAGAGCAGCAGCAGATCAGAGCAAGAGAGTAGTCTGGAAACTCCCCAGGGCAGGCAGGGCCATCAGGTCTCCGAGTACGAGGCCTTGCTGGACAGGGCCCAAGTTGGGGGTTGGATGTTATCTCTATTAGAGCCTCTACTCTGTTCCGACCTGAGAGAACTTTGCTCAGGGGAAGCTGGATGGGGTACCACCTTACCTCTGGGAGACACAGGGCAGGGCTTCCACATGGCCCACCTGGAGAACAAGTGGTCACAGACTCCTCTCCAGGCCTCTGCCATGAGCCTGTGGTAACACTGCTTTCTTTGCAGCCATCACCAGCAGCCATACTGTTGCCCCAGGCACTGTTCCACGCAGGAGTCGAAGGCCTTCCTTCTCCCTGCCCGTGCTGCTCCCCATTGCTTGCTCTGCAGCAGATTCCAATGCTCAGGCGCCAGACTGCTCGGCGCTGCTTCTGCTTTTCACCATTACTCCCTTCTGTGCCCTGTTGCTGCTTTTCCTTCTCTTTCTTTTCCCATAATCATATCATCATCATCATCATCATCGTTATCAAAGCCCTCAGTTCCCAACTTCCTTGAACCCCTTAATTCGGTTCTCCTAATAACCCTGTTAGACGGGTACTATTACCATCCTCGATGTAGAGACGAGCAAACCAAGGCACTGAGACAATGAAGTGCTTGGTTGAGGTAATGCTGCTAGTTAAGCAGTAGCTAGAATTGGGTGTAAAACCCACATCTGACTGCCCCAGGAATCCCCGTGAGGAGCCTGACCACTTCCTGCCTAGAATCCTCCATTTCAGCCCCTTCCTGCCATGGCCTCGGAGACCCCTTCCTACTGAGTTCTCGCTCATAACAGGCCCCAGGGATGCCTGCCTCACAGCTGTTGGCTGGCTGGCTGAGGCAGGTGCTGTTAAGTGGTAGTGCCAGTAAGTGGTAGCGCCGTATTGTGAGTCAAAGCTGTGTCATTGTGACTGTTCACTATGGCCTTTTTTATTTACTCCATTATGTCCATTCATTCAGAATCAGACCCGTCACCAAAGCCATGCCAAGCTCTCGGCTGCCATCGTCATCCCGTTTACTTGACAACACTACCACACCCTTTCTCCGCATCCAGTCAGCCCAGTACCAGGGACTGAGTGGCACCGTAGAGAGAGAAACTGCGGCGAAGGTTGTAACTCGCAATGTCACTTTGCCAGCACCCTGTCCCTAGTTGTCAATCAAATGCTCTGACTCACCACCTGCAGATCTTCTGGACCTGTGTGTGTGTGGCAGGGAGAAATCTCCCATCCGTCATGCAGGGCAGATAAAGGCCACCATCAGTGAACTTCCCAGCCTCCAGTCCACACATGTGTATTAGTTACTTTCCTATTGCTGTGCTGAAACACCATGACTGTGGCAACTTATAGAAAGAAGGGCTTACTGGCGCTTCCGGTTCCAGAGGGCTAGGAGTCCATCGTGGCAGGAAATCGTGACAGTAGACAGCAGCCAAGGAACATCTGAGAGCTCATCCCCCTAACCACAAGCAGGAAGCAGAGAATATACTAGCGGTGTTTTGAGGCTTTTAAAACCCAAAGCCCACCCCCAGTGATACACCTCCTCCAGCAAGGCCACGCCTCCTAAGCCTACCCAAACAGCTCCACCCACAGGGGACCAGGTATTCAAACATCTGAGCCTCTGAGGACCATTCTCACTCAGACTACCCCAATAAAATCCACATCTGCCCCTGCTCTTCTTCCTCCATCCCTAGCCGTTTTCTCCTGAACCAAGAGGCCCTCTGCCTGGATCTCCTGAGGTGGCCTTCCCCCACCCCCTCCTCCTCACCTCTGTTGCCGAGCCTCTTCTCACATCTGTCTATCTGTCCAGGTCTTTCTCTCCTTAAAAATAAGCCTGTGAGCTGGCAGTGTGGCTCAGTGAGTAAGGGCGACTGCCATCAAGCCTGCCAACCTGAGACTGCTCCCAGAAACCACGTGGTGTGAGGAGAGAAAACCGCTTCCCACAAGGTGTCCTCTGATCCCCCGATACAAGCTGTGGTGAGGTAGCCCGTGATGTTCCTGTATTAGTACCTCATGGCTGGGTTCCATTTCTGAGTCTCACACACACACACACACACACACACACACACACACTACATGAATATATAAACAAACAATAAAACAATTTAAGCTCTTCCATTGTCTCACCCACCCTCTCACTTTCGGTCTCAGGCCGCTGGAAGAGACGACCCCTTTGACTTCTCAGCCCCTCCAGCCTGGCATCCAGCACCCACCCCTCTGTTGGACTGACTTTCTGATTGTAAATGCAGAGGCTCCACCTCTGCCCTCACTTTAAAGGGACAACTCACCCACCGGCTGGTATCCTCAGGGCACGTATTGTGACCAGGCAGTGCGAGAATCTAAGGGCAGTCTCTGGTTTTCACAAGCCAGTGACCAAAACCCTGGAAGCCTCGATTCTTTCCACTCTCTCTTTGCCCTGTGTATTCAGTCACTCATCACCCAGATCCACAAGCAGCCCTTCTGCAAATGGCTTGCTCCGGCTAAGTTTCCTCCAGTCTGCTCACCACGTGTGCCTTCAGGACCATGCTGAAGCATCCCTATGGCTAGCTTCTTCTCTTGCTTAATGGCTACCAACGTGTAAGTTTTTAGGTCTCAGACGGACATCATCAATATCACCTGGAATCTCGCCGTTTGGGGGGAAGTCCACTTTAGAACTTCTGAATGCGAAGCTCGGGGGTTGGGCAGTGTCTGTTAGAACGAGTCCCCCAGATGTAAGCGGAAGAACCACTGGCCTACAGGATCAAATCTAAACCCTGACATCTTCAGAACCTCCCTTGTCTCTGCCACTTTCTTGTCCCCAACACGTGCACTCCATCCTGGCAGCAACCAACATGTGCACCCTGTTTCCCACCCCTGCGTTCAGCCTGCACCATCCAGGGCTGTTAGAAGTCCTCTCTCCAGCCCCTGCAGGTAGGAACTGTCTTGTCCATTGCAAGCCCAGGCCCTTGAGCAATGTTGGATCACAGCTGACATACTTAAAGGAATAAACATGGAAACTGAGGCTGGTGACTTCCGAGGAGTCAGGATTTTAACCAGGACGTGGGGCTCTCCGTCTGGATTGCTCCTCTTGCTATCACTGCCCCAGGAGATGATTGTTCTGGGCTCTGGACCCTTGTATCCTCCTGATCTCTTGCTTCTCCTGGGGATCCTCTTTACTGTGTTTGATTTTCTTTCCTGGTTCCAAGAAGATTCCTTGATAAAGGATATGAAAACTAAACTGCCCTGGCTCCCTGCCTGAGTGTTGGTGTCCCCTGGCCGCCTCACACTGGCTCTTCTTTCTGTTCTTGGCTTTTCCCAAATATAGCTTTCAGATAGGTTTTTTGACCCTCTCTTCACATCAAAATAAACCCCAAGCAGACTAGAGGATAGATAGATAGATAGATAGATAGATAGATAGATAGATAGATAGATAGATAGATACACACACATATATGTATGTATATATATACACACACAACACACACACACACACACACACACACACACACCAGGTCTCACTGCTGCCCAGGCTGTCCTGGAACTATGTAGCCCAGGCTGGGCTTGAACTTGCAGCAATCTGCCCAGATCAGCCTCCCAGATCCTGAGATTGCATGAAACACCACATCTAGCTGGAAATCTTAAAGAAAATAGGATACCAAACTTAAAAAAAAAAAAGACTTTAAAAATTATTTTTATTTATTTATTGGGGGGGTGGGGCTATGCAGCCCCACAGCTCTCACGTAACCGTCAGAAGACAACTTCCAAGTATGAGTTCTCTCTTTGCGTTGTGTGGGTTCTAGAGATCACTCTCAAGTCAGACTTGGCAGCGAGCATTTTTACCTGCCGAGCATCTTTCCGCCCCACCCCACAACCACATCCTTTTTCTGGAGACAGGTTCTGATTATGTTGTCCTGACTCAGCAACATTCACCTGCCTCTGCCGCCCTGGTGCTGGGATTAAGGGTATGTGCCACCACCCCCAGCCCTCCCACACCACCTCCTCCTCCTCCTTCCTCTTTTTTTTTTTTTTTTTTACGTTTTGAAACGGAATTAAATTCCCTAACTGGAGCTATTAGGGGACAGTCTCCCTGCATCTCCCTCCCAAGTGCTTAGATTACAAGTTTGAGGCACCATGCTTGGCAAGAAGGGACAAACTTTTAATGCACAGAGGTGCCAGAAGAAACTTGGTGATACCAACTCAAACCAAACAAAAATATTCTATCAAACATTTTGAAAGTATGTCTGGAAATATGATAGACAGAGGTTTATTATTCTGAGGGCTGTCGGGGACGCCCTCAGAGCCCAGCAGCCGAGAGAGGGAGGGGTACATGGATTGCAGAGGAGAATGAGGAAGAGATTACCACAGAGATGCGTGCAGCCTCCCTAGCAGTTGGAGACGTGCACGTGCGGGCAGCAGGGTGCCATGTGTCACCCGTCACATTTTCAAAGGAGATATGAAATTATAACACAGAACACTGGCAAGGGTGGGGGACAGGGGCCCTCAGGTTGTACCAGTGAGGACGTGGGTTTGGGAAAGGAAGTAGTACTTAGTGCCAAGAGGAATGGAAAACCTGCGTACAAGATTTTTATCACGGTGGTCTTTATAGTAGCCACACCCAAATATGACCCAAGGGATTGTCACTGCTGAATGGAGCACTGAGCAGCAACATAGCCAGCCTACGGTGGAATGGACATCTGGACCCGCCATCATGGTCGTCCTCCTGTCCTTTGCACGTGAGGAAGGCTGGTGGACATAGAGCTAGATTCAGTGTTAGGAACAAAGCTGTCCTTTCCTCCGCCACAGTCACCTGTCACCCAGCTGTAGAGACTCAGTGGGATCTTGAGCATGGCAACCCTTGACATTCCGTACTCATCTGCAGGACCAGTTACCTCTTGAGAAGTGAGACTGAGCCCACTGGAGAGAATGCCCAGCCTCAGGGCCAAGAGTAGCTGAGTCAGGGCAAGCAACCAGGTCTGGCAACAGATGCTACCCTGGTCAGAGGGGTCCTAACTGGCTGCTTTTTAGTCTCTAGCCTCATGTAGAGGCAGGCCAGATGAGCGAAGTTTTGGGCACAGAGAATAACATTGGCAAGGTATGTGCTACTTAGCGAATTAAAAAACATTCCATTCAGCCAGGTAGTGGTGGCATGCACCTTTAGTCCCAGCACTTGGGCGATAGAGGTAGGTGGATCTCTGTGAGTCGAGGCCAGCTGGTCTACAGAGTGAGTTCCAGGACAACCAGGGCTACACAGAGAAATCCTATGTCAAAAAACCAATTCCATTCAACTGGTAATGATGTCAGGAAATTGCTGCCCTCAGAGTGAGTAAAGAAGTGTATGTCTTCACCATATTCTGGCCACATCCAATGAGATGGAGTGAAGAAAACTATGGAAGATCCAACCCTTTTGAGTCCGTTTTCATGTTCTGGAGACCTCCATATCTTCTGCCCTAACAGGGCCAAGGCCACTTCCATCCTTGAGGGTAGAGTGTTGCTCTGAGCCTACTCTTGAACCCCGAGAAGGCTGTTTGCAGGGGCTACAAGCAGAGTTTGGATATACAGAGTGAGGAGACCATGAACAGGAGCAGGCCTTACCAGGGGCCTGGGCAGGAGGAGGGCTTTGGCCAGCTTTTCCGGCAGCGTCATGGTCAGGATAGGTCTCAGGTCTGAATTCCGGATTCCAACTCTGCCCTCCATGGTACTTTCTTCTTTCATTTGTTTTTGTTTTTCAAGACAGGGTTTCTCTGTGTAACAACTCTGGCAGTCCTGAAACTCGATTTGTAAACCAGACTGGCCTCAAACTCACAGAGATCCATCCACCTGCCTCTGCCTCCCGGGTGCTGGGATCAAAGGCATGCGCCACCACCGCCTGGCTCCATGGCACTTTTTAAAGGAAAGGTAGACTGTGTTTTATTTAACAACTTGATAGACTGATTTGTATCTTATTTTCTTACTTACTGTTGGAGTGCTGAAGATCAAGCCCGGGGCCTTGGTCATACTAGGCAAGTGCGTTACCTCTGAGCTGTCCCCCTGTGGCAAAGTAGGAAATGTTCTTACCCACAGGCCATCTCTCCAGTCTCTGCACTTAGGATCTTAAAGACTTAACAACAGAAGCTAGCAGGAGCTGGCTTTGAGCCAAACATTTTGGACGTGTGGCTTCTAACTGTCAAAACAACCAACCACTCTAAGGCTGAAACTGGTATTACTGTAGTTGAAGACAGGAGACCTCGGAAGGGTAGTGAGCTGCCTCAGGGCATAGAGTGAGCCGCTGCGAGTTTGGGTTGAATCTTAGACCCACAAGTCTTAGCTGTAGACACCAGCCATCCCACAGGGCAGTGGGAGCCACTGAGGATGTTAAACCTGAGAAGGTCAAGACCAGACTCATGCAGGGAACTGAAGCACGGCAAGATGGTGGCCAAAGCAAAGATCCCGGGAGAACTGGTGACCAAACCCGGGGCAGTAGCCGTGGGCACATCTGCCCTATCAGTGGCTGCCGAAAGTCAGACCGTCATCACTGCCCTCAGACGCCTCCCAAGAGGCCGTATGTATGCCCTGGCATGTGCCCTGTGTAGAATTATGTGTAGGTCGTGGGGCACTGAAGACCACAGGGACTGAGAAATACCTCAGTAGCAGGACCCTGAGGGGGAGGGGGCACTGCCTTCTTTTCTTCCCAGATCTTCTTCCACTTGGTTCTGGCTATGCCGAGAAGAGCAGAGCGGGTTGTGTTAACAGGAGCCTGGCAGCTCCCCACACGGGAGCCAGCCCAGACTTGACTGAGGCAGGGACATTCCTGGAGGAGGGAGTGACGAGAAATGCAGCCCACAGCTGTCCTCCAGGAGAGGTGTGGTGGCACTGACTGGCCTCTGGGTCCTGTGGGTGGGAGAAGTGAGATGGAAGCAGCCTGCCTGCCCGCGGTGGGCTGGACAGTGCACCCAGCATCCGGCAGGCCTCCGGCACCCGCTGCCTGCCTGCAGGAACCAGCGGGAAAAGCTAGCTCCACACTCCCGTGTCTGAACGGGTGCAGGTGTGGACCTGTGCAGGTGTGCATGCGTGCTGGCCTCTCTGTGGTGGCTGACACCTCCAGCCACACCCTCTGTTTCAATCTCTTGGCTTCTGCAACACTCAATCATAATAGGAAAGATTTATTGAGTTCTTTCTGTATACCAGACACGGCCAGATGCTATCAAACCCAGCATCTCCTTTAATCCCTTCAGCTTTCTGGGAAGTCGGTCTTGTCATCTCTGTTTTATGCAAGAGGAACCTGAGGCTTAGACAGATGACGTGATGTGCCCCCAGGTCACAGAGATGAGGAATTGGGATATGAGCCTCAGTTTTCTGCCCTGGAAAGATCTGTCCCGTGTACACATCTGAGAAGAGGAGCCGTGGGGTGTTTGTTTGCCTGCTTGATGCTAGGAGACAGGCTGAGATTTGGTTGGTACCTGATTTATTTTTTTATTTAACTTATTTATGTATATGTGTATGGGCATTTTGCCTGTATGTATATCTGGGTACCACATTTATGCCTGGTACCCAAAAAGGCCAGAAGAGGATGTTGGATCCCTGAGACTGGAGTTACAGACAGTTGTGAGCAGCCATGAGAACTGAACCTAGGTCCTCTGGAAGAGCAGCTGCCCTTCTTAACCACTGAGCTACCTCTCCAGCCCCAATATGTATATTATAGCTGGGAAACAAAAGCTTACATCACACTTGTTCTTTTGTTTGTTTGTTTTGTTTGTTTGTTTTTCTTTTCTTTTCTTTTTTTTTTTAAAGATTTAGCTATTTATTATAAGCACCAGAGATGGTTGAGAGCCACCATATGGTTGCTGGGAGTTGAACTCAGGACCTCTGGAAGAACAGTCACGCTCTTAACCACTGAGCCATCTCTCCAGCCCCCTGTTTTTGTTTTTCAAAACAAGGTTTCTCTGTGTAGCTCTGGTTGTTCTGGAACTTGATCTATAGACCAGGCTGGTCTTGAACTCACAGAGATCCACCTGCCTCTGCTTCTGAGTGCTGGGATCAAAGGCATACGCCACCATTGCCCGGCCTCACACCTTGTTCTTGATATTCTGCTTTTCCCTGAATTCTCAAGGAAGCTCTACAACAGGACAAGAAACAGAAGAAACGCTGAAATATTGACTATGCCACTCCTCTAATGTGGGGCTCCCTGGGACTTGGGACCTAAGCATGGGACACTTCCCCAGGGTCCCAGCACTACCTTTAGCCACTTCTGGCTGCCCCAAGGTGGAACAAACATCAGAGCTTGCATGCATTTGGGGCTGGGGCAGAAAGTGCTCACCTGCTCCCAGGACACAGGCCCTGCCTCAGCTTACCCTCTGCTGCACAGAAGCAGGAGTCAGGAGGAGCTGTGCACGTATGTGTGCACATATGCACATATGCATGTGTGTATTAATGTGTAAGAGACTACTCACTTCTTACTGGAAATGGGGCACTCGTTCCTCCTTTCAGAAGATTAGCCGGGGGAAGCAAGGCTGGCCCGCCCTTCCCCCTGGCGCCTTTTTGCTGATTCTTACAGGGATTTGCAATAAGCTAATTCCCTGTAGTTTCACATAGTGGTTAGATCCTGGACCTTTACAACACGGGAAGGCTGTGAATGATGGTTTCGATGACAGTGCCTCAGCTCATGGGTAGATTCTGGATTCTGGAGTGGAATCCAGCTTAGATGTGTTCCACTGTGCCAGCCATGTGTATGCCCTGGCATGTTCCCTGTGTAGAATTATGTGTAGGTCATGGGGCACTGAGTGACCCCTGACTCACCTCGGAGCTCTTGCAAGGCAAGGGAGGCGTCTTTCCCCTGTGCTTCAGACTCCAGATGCGAACAGCAGTGGGAAGCTAGGATACCCTGGAAAGACCTGTCTTGGGACCAAGACACTAGGTTTCAGTCTAAGCACGGCCTCAAGGGTTGTGACCTCCCCTCGCCCTACTGTGCCCATTCCCCACACCCTTGCAGCTCTGGGGCGGGGGGGACCTGTGTTTTCATTCTCCTCTTGAGGTGTATGAGAACAGGCACAGGCAGAAGCCTGGGGGTAGGTTGTTAGGGCCTACTGGGCTCTGGAAAAGAGACAGGTTTGAGGCATGTGACCAGGACATCTCCCACTCTTGGACATCTGTCACAGCCAGGCCCATCCAGGAGGGGCTTCTCCATAACTGTCCAATGGCTCAGCCTGTTCTCCTCCATGCTGGTCCTATGTCATCCTCCGATCCCCACCTTTATCTCCTTTACATACACAGCCACAGACTTGGGGAGGGGTGCAGAAGCCACAGAACTGGTGCCTACTTGATTAATCTAATAGGTTGAGACCCCGAAGTTGATCTGACCCATGAAAGGACAGAAAACAGCTGCCAGAGAAGGAGAGGTCGCCTTCGGAGGAAGACAGGAGAATGTGGTTGGAGCAGAGACAGGGCTGAGGAGGTACTGGCCAATGGAGGAGCTTTGGAAGAATGTCGTAGCTCCTTCAGTAACTATGCCCTGCCCCAGCTGGGCTGGGTCCCGGGCTACAGAAATGAATCAAAAAGGAGCCCAGCCCTGTATAAGTCTCACAGTGGCCCACATTGTAAGTATTGAGTGTCCCCGATTTGTCCATAAGGAATCTTCCTTGCTCAGAGTCCCCATTGAACAGAGCTGAAACTGAATCCCAGGACCAAGGCTCTTAGCTCTGTTTTATCACTTCTCAAAGGCTAGTAGGCACTTCTTCCTTGGGGTGCAGGAGATCAGGAAAGATGAGCAAGATGCATTGTATGGGTGGGGGGATAGGGGTATTAGAGATAAGCAGTGGCCAGGAACATGGAGGAGTTGGCTAGAAGCGGTTCAGAGGGCTTGTGGTATGAACGGAGGCAGCCAGATGTGATATAAGCTGGTGTGTATTTGGAAAGATCATTCTGGCAGGGCGATATGGCTTGGGAAGCAGAGGCAGCCCTTCTGGATACTCAGTTCCATGTGTGTTAAATAAGCAACTGGAACTCAACAATCATTTTCATGTGGCTCATATTTTCCATTCACTCTACAGGGCTCTGGAGTGTTGAACTGGTGTAGAATGGGCCAGTTGTTATGATAGTCCTGATGGACAGTAATAAGACAGGGACCTGAGGTGGTAGCAGTGGCTTTGGGAGAGAGGCGTGGATCTATGGGATAAGATGTAAGAAGTAGGGGGCCAGAATGGGTGAGGGATGGAGGAGAATCTGATGTGTACTCCCAGGTTTCTTGTTTGTGAAAGATGGATGGACAGTAGAGGAAAGGGATAAGGAGGAGGAAAAGATGTGGACAACATAGGTGTTAAATAAATGATATCTATGTGACAAAATTCTCAGAATACATAATTCTGATGCCTGGCATTTCTTTTCTGGACCTGTATCCGGTATCCCTTAGCTGAAGTGCTTTTGTAAACTTTTGGGATTTTCCTGGCATTTCACATTCCTAAGTAGCACTGTAATAAGCAGGCTTGCAGCCTGGGGGTGTGAGTAATTGGTCGCATGCTTGACTAGCATGAGGATGGCCCCAGGTTGCCACTTAACTTTCTCTTACATCCTTTGCCCATTTCTATGAGATCTCATTGATTTTTTTTTTCATAATTTTGGGGTTTTGTTTGTCTGTTGGAGCTAGGGTGCTGTTGAGACAGGGTCTTGCTGTAGTCTAGCTTCCCTTGAAGCCTAGGCCATCCTTCTGCTCAGCCTCACAGGTACTGGGATTACAAGAGTATTATCACCGTGCCTGGCTACTTTTCATGAGCTTTTAAAACAAGAATGTCTTTATTTTTTGTGACAAACTTTTCTCCACAGTTTGTTTTTCTCTTAAATTTGCTTGTCTTGTTTTAATTTTTTTTTTGAGATTCGTTTATTTTAAACTCAGTGTTTGTGTACACTCTGTGTGTGTTCTGAAGTACATTCATAAGAATGTTTGTGAGGTTGGGCTGAGGATGTAGTAGGGCGTTTACTAGAATGCTTGAGGCTCTGGATTTCATCCCCAAGGCTGGGGGGAAAGTAGAAATCTTTCTAGGGCTAATGAGATGAATCAGCAGGTAAAGGCACTTGCAAATGGAAATCTCTTGGGTTTTTTTTTTTTACATGTATTTATTTTTTATGTGTTTGACACATGTACATATGTGTGGGCACATGTGTGGAGGTCAGAGGACAACTTGGTTCTCTCCTTCCGTGTGGGTTGGGATCAAACTCAAGTCATCAGACTAGGGAGCAAGCACCTTTATCCACAGAGCCATCTCACTGGCCCCCAGGCCTCTTTTTTCTTCTTATACCCAGTGATCATTTCCTCTTGGCATGCTCAGTACTTTTCCACTCTAAGTTTAGTTGATTTTTTTGGTGTCTCCTAGACAAGTAACAAATTTGCTACTTTGGAGGCCGTGGTAATGGTTCCAATGCTGCTTGTCTCACAGCTTCCTCTGGCGTTCTGAAGAGCCCTTGCTGTAGGGTACAGAAAGGGGAGTCCATGAAAGAGCAGTTCAAGTGACTGACTTGGGGGTCTAGACCAGGAAAGGCTCTGTGAGGTTGGACAGGAAGAAGGGGAAGGGCCGAAGAGGAGAGGCCCCTTGGCCCAGAGTCGGACGCTGGGATATGTTTCAGAAGCAATGCTTCCACATTTGGAACCAAGCTCCATGAGAGAAAATGAACTATTCTACGCACAACAGGCCCGAAGCCACCCAGTTCTGGTCAGGGGCAGGACTGAGATCTGAGTGTCATTCTGCTGCTCTGTGACGGCTCACGAAATGTCTTTATTTTCCAGGTCTACTTTAGGACAGTTGACTGAGAGCCAGGACAGACAGACAGAAGGGAAAGGAGGCCAGCTCAGCAGAGCAGATAGGCGAATGAGGGCAAGCCGCTGGTGGGCCCCCGCCTCTAGCGGGGAGGTGGGACAGCTGGGCCTGGGGTTTTTCCTCGTGTCCCAAGGACACCCCGCCCCTGCACTCAGGACAGAGCAGCACTCCTAACAGTGTCCCACACTCTGTCCCCTGCCTCAGAGCTCACTTTGTGGCCCCCATTTCTCGCCTTGGTCCCACCACACGGTCACCCTTCCCGAACACATACCTGTGTCTGGCACACATCCCACCAGCCCTCACATGCCAAAGCCTTCCAGCGTTAGCTGGTTTATGCCGCGGACCTCAAGTTGCCTTTCCACACGTGTCCCCTCTCCTCATTGCTCATTTCTCTGTGTACAGTGTGGGTCCTTTCTGGACACATGACCAGGTGCCCAGCTCATGTCTTCTTATGCTGCGTCTACAGAGTGCATCCGATGGCTTCTGGAAGTCTGTGGCCACTCGAGTGCCCAAGGAGCCCCCTGAGATCCGCATCCTCAATCCATACTTCATCCAGGAGGCTGCCTTCACCCTCATTGGACTGCCCTTCAACAACGGCCTCATGGGCAGGGGGGTGAGACTCCAGGGCAGGGAGGAGAGGAATTTGGCAGGGGAGCCTTGGAAGGGAAATGGGTGGGGAAGGAGGCTCCGTGGGGAGGAAGGCCCATCCTTGGAAATGGGCCAATTAGCTCAGAGGGTCTCAGCCACACCCACCCACCCCCAGAACTCTACATGCCTCCCTCTGCTCTTCTCTTCCAGAACATCCCAACCCTTGGCAGTGTGGCAGTGACCATGGCTCTCCATGGCTGTGATGAAGTGGCAGTCGCAGGCTTTGGCTACGACATGAACACACCCAACGCGCCCCTGCACTACTACGAAACTGTGCGCATGGCAGCCATCCAAGAGGTGAGAACTGGGCAAGGGGGCAGTCTTTGGGTGGAGCCGGGGAGCGGGGCTTCCGGCAGGAGGGATGGACTCCAGCATCTGTACAAATAGGAAGGGGGAACCAGCAGCTGCTGTTACCCAGAATTCCCCCAAAGGACCACCCTGGGTTAAGCAGCCACTGTGGTCTAGCTTGCATGCAGGCCACTGGCCATCTGTGCGTCCTCTTCCCTAGCCTTCCCCTGAGCCCAGAGTCCCTTTCTTCCGCTTTCTTCCTGAACACTCCCTCCATGGCCCTCCTGCCCTGGCCCTGGCCCTTGACACACCTGGCCTCACACTCTCTTCATGTCCACAGCTCCGATCAGCCTCTTCCACAGACCCTGCTTTCCCTGGGAAGATCCCCTGCCCTTCACACAACCCACAAGTGAACAGTGCTCCCAGAAAGACTCTCATATCCCCTCCACTCTTTTCTCCACCAACCACAGACCTCACCCAGCATGCTCCCAGGCAACCCATCTATCTGTACAGGTAGCTTCTAGCTCTCCAGGCCTCTGCACCCCACAACAAGGATGGGGGGGGCGACTGAACCCTTCCCATGCATCAGTTTCTGCTACAGCCTCTCGCTGAGCCATGCCTGACGAGCAGGAGGGTAGGAATCCAGGGGCTCTGGTGGCCACCAGCCCCCATTGCTGCTCAGCGGCCTTTTTACCTGCACCTCCCCAGCCCTCAGCACACTGCTGCTGAGCCTTACACAGTGAAAGCTCCCAGCCACCCTCCCTCCTCCAGTGAGAAAACTGAAGGCACACAGGGGACTTGAAGGACTCAAGTCCCACTCAGCCCTTCACTGCATGACACCTGACTTCACGTCCCTCAAAGTTACCAGTGCCCTATCTCAGAAAGCTGAATCGAATGGACAAATGCCACGTCTTTTCTTTTATTTATTATTGGGTGGGGGGGTACATTGTACCATGGTACATGTGTGCAAGTCAGAGGACGACTTTTCGGACAGTTCTCTCCTCCCACCGAGGGTTCTGGGGCTCAAACTCGGGCCACCAAGGCTTATGAGACGAGCGCTTTTTTATTCTCCATCCGTGGATCAGTTTTCCTGATTGCTCAGAAAGCTTTTTTATATTGACCACTTCTTCCTGCTTAGAGTCCCCTAACTTCTAATGTTTATTTCACCCACCCTTCTCTCTTTTCTTTCATTCTTTTTATTTTTAAGATTTATTTATTTACTTACTTATTATGTACACAGTGTTCTGTCTGCATGTATGTCTACACACCAGAAGAGGGCACCAGATCTCATTACAGATGGTTGTGATCCAACATGTGGGTGCTGGGAATTGAACTCAGGTCCTCTGGAAGAGCAGCCAGTGCTTTTAACTTCTGAGCCATCTCTCCAGCCCCCTTCTCTCTCTCTCTCTCTCTCTCTCTTTTTTTTTTTCTCATTCTTCAATTTTGGTCTAACTCTTAATAGTCAGCATTAAGCTAGGCATGGTGACAGGTGACACATGCCTTTAATCTCTGCATGAGGGAGACAGGCAGGCAGGTCTCTGAGTTTAAGGCTAAGCTGGTCTACAGAGTGAGTTGTAGGCCAGCCAGGGCTACAGTGAGACCCTGTCTCAATAGAAGAAACTAAGAAGCGGCTGTAGGGCCAGAGAGAAATGAATAGGTCAGCAGTTGAGTACAGACAGCACACACATTGCATATTCATGCATACAGAAGTAGCGTATACACACGCATGCACGCACTCACCGATGCACACACGTGCAAACACATACACATGCACACGCACACACACACACACACACACTTTAAAATTTTTTTTATATGTTTTCTCTGTGTAACCCCAGCTGTCCTAGAACTCACTCTGTAGACCAAGCTGGCCTTGAATTGGACAAGTCTGGTCATGCCCTGCCTCAGCCCACAGGAGGCTCCCAGTTTTCCTGCATGGAAGGAGGGATTAGGAAAGAGCACCTGAGTAGGGCAAGGCCTGGCCTAAAAACTCCATCCAGGACAAACTTTTGCACCTTCTCTTTTGTGCTGAAACAGCCCCCACATTTATTTACCCCAGGGACTCTTGAGGAATGAGGGAGAAGAGACCTAGTTAGAAATAAAGAGGGGAGAGAAAACACAGGATAGACTCGGGAGGGCCTGGATCCTTATCCACCGGCCCAGAACTTTATTCCAAAGGTCTATTTATAACAATGCCAAGAGGTGGAGCAAAAGATCTCCCCCTTGCTAGTTACAGTCAAGTGTAGACATTACAAGCACCTGATACTCAGACCCGTGGTCCAGTCAACCTCTTATACAGTCCTGCCGGGTACAGCTACTAGAAAACCTAATGGATTGCAACACTTTTTTTTTTTTTCAAGATTTAGTTTTAATTATATATATGTGTGTATGTGAGTATGCACACATGAGTGCAAGTTTCCACCAAGGCCAGAAGAGGGCATCAAATCTCCTAGAGCTGAAGTTACAGGTGGTTGAGAGCCACTGACAACCATTGCTGGGAATTGAACTCATGTCCTCTGCAGGAACAGTTATATGTTCTTAACCACTGAGCCATCTCTCCAGCCCCATGCCTACTTTTTCATTAGGAGAGCAAATGGTCCAGCATTTTATGAGCATAAGCTGATGGAGAGTACAGAGCTCCCAGATTCCCCTGTGGCTCCTCTCATGCTCCCCACTCCAGTGACTGCTGGGAAACAGCATTTAGACATGGCATTATGGCCATAAGTTCAGTAACTCTAAAAGATAAGGACTATTTTGATATCACACCTCAAAAAGTCAATCATTTCTTAGTACTGTGGAATATCCAGTTCTCTGTTGACATGTTAACCCTCAGTGACTCCTAGTGGGTGCTCTCGAAACTAACACACCCATTGGTTACTTCTTCGAGAGGAAGGGGAAGGTGTGGGATAAACAGTTTTATGAATGCCTCTGTTTCCTTGGATCCCCATCCTGCCATTCTTCTGAGCCTGTGTCTTGTTGTGTTGTTGTTTTGCTTTGCTGATTTCTGTCTGGGAAATGGCTGTGCAAGCGTGAGGACCTGAGTTTGAATCCCAGGAAGTCAGGATGTCGCGTCAGGCTTTATGTGACTGCTGAGGTAGTCAGGGCCTGAGCGGCGAGTGTCTGCGCTGCCTGAGCAGCTCACCAGCCCCACCAGCCTTTTCAGTCTCCTCCGAAAGTTTATTCCTTCAGCAGACTCTGGAGTTCCACACGCTTACATCAGACAGAGTCTGCTAGTGGAAGTGTAGCCGAAATGGGAAGAGCTTGCCCTCCACCCCCGCCGCATCTGGGATCTTCCGAGGACAGTGATGTCTTCATAGCTGAAATACTTGCTCTTAGATTTCTAGAGTCCTTCCTTTAACTACTGTCTCTAGAGCCTGGTACAGTGTCCGTCATTTTTCTGGGGTAAAACTTTAAAAAGCTCAAGACTCGCTCTTCTGTGCAGTTTGACTCTTTCCCAAGGTAAAAGAGTCATGCAAATTCTAGCCAACCACGGAAAGATCAGCTTCTAGCAGTTCTCTGTTATTCCCCTCCGAGGGCACTCTGCCTGTCTCCCGGGTCTTCATGTTCTTGTTTGCAAACTGCACAAGATGCACCCCAAGAATTCCCTGCATTCCTCTGTCCTTGAGGCAAAAGGGGGGATCATCTCCATCTTTTTGCCAGAAATAAGGGAGTGTAATAAAAGTCGGAGAGCAACAAGTTTTTTCCCCATAGCTTATAAACTAATTCTTGTTATTCTCTAGTAATTTTCCTGTCCTGGGTCTGACGTCAGGTCTCCTTAGTTGGGAAGTTCCACAAGGATGAAAACCTTTTTGACGGAGTTCCTCCTATGAGACAAACGCTTATGTTTGAAGTTTCCCTTTGATTTGTAGCACAGATTCCAAGTCGTCAGCTCATTCAAAGCTTCACCCTTAACACCCATCACATGTGAAAGGTGGTAAGATCAGGACAGGCAGCCAAGGAGAGGGCCATGCTTCATTCCAGGATTTTCAGTTTCTAAGCCAAGGAAGAAATTCTTAAGAGAAGTCAAAGTCAATTTGTTTGGAATTTCTGTTTTGTATTCATAAAACCTGTGGGCTCTAACAAGTTCCAAGTCTTTATATTTGTAATTGTGCTATTTGTATTAAGTAATGATGAAACTAAAACCTTTAAGTCTGGGAGCTGGAGAGATGGCTGAGAAGTTAAGAGCACTGGCTGCTCTTCCAGAGGACCCGGGTTCAGTTCCTAGCACCCAACTCACAACTGTCTGTAACTCCAGTTCCAGGGGGATCCAACAGCCTCACACAGACATATATGCAGGCAAAAAAAAAAAAAAACAATGCACACGTCTTAGTTAGAGTTTCTGTTGCTGTGAAGAGACACAATGACCACTGCAACACTTATAAAGGAAAACATTTCACTGGGGCTGGCTTACAGTTCAGAGGTTCAGTCCATTATCGTAATGGTGGGACATGGTGGCATGCAGGTAGACGTGGTGCTGGAGAAGGAGCTGAAAGTTCTACATCTTGATCCAAAGGCAGCAGGAAGTGAAGTAAATGCCACACTATGCTTAGCTTGAACATAGAAGACCTCAAAGCCCACCCCCACAGTGACATATTTCTTCCAACAAGGCCACAGCTACTCCCGACAAGGCCACACCTCCTATTAGTGCCACTCACTATGGGAGCTATTTTTTTTCCAAACCACCACAACAGATGAGAATAAATAAATCATTTAAAATAAAATAAAATCAAGTGGGTTGGGGATTTAGCTAAGTGGCACTGGGTTGGGTCCTCATCTGGGGCAGTGGAGACAGACAGGTGATAGTGCACACCTTTAATCCCAGCACTCGGGAGGCAGAGGCAGGTGGATCTCTGTGAGTTCGAGGCCAGCCTGGGCTACAGAGCTAGTTCCAGGACAGCCAGGGCTACACAGAGAAACCCTGTCTTGAAAAAACAAAAAATAAATAAAAATAACATCTTTAATTCTAAAAAAGAAGTAGTAGTCGGGCATGGCTGCACCAGTACCAGACAAGAGGTCCCTGGGGTTTGCTGAGCACCAGCTTAGCTCAGGGATCAGTGAGAGACCCTGTCTTCAGAGAATAAGATAGAGCAGTAGACCAAGACAGTAACAGCATCCTTTCCGCTCTACAAGCATGTGTGTGTGTGTGCACGCGCGCGCTCACACACACACACACACACACTCAAGATTAGAAAGAAATTCAATCTAATTTCATTAAATAAATATCATGGAGTGCCTACTCTGTGTCTAACCATCCCTATCCACAGAAACTTCTGGAAAGATGATTGAATCTTCAAAGAATGGACATGAGTCCCCCAGGGGTCTGAGACAAGGAGAACAGCTTGCAGAGGCAACAGTAGAGTGGACTGACCAGGCCTGAGTTTCTCTAGGAGTTTGAGGGGACAGATGGTGGAAACAGGAAGACTGGGGGAGACCGGCCCACCTCAGGCCCTGTGCTGTGGATTGTGAGGGAGGAAACCATTACCACTTGGGGATGTGGGTTTGTGGTTCACACCAGAGGCTTCAAGGTAGCTCGAGAGCAGTGGGCCACAGGGACTCTGGTTAATGACTCTGAGTTTTAGATTACAGAGATTTGGAAGGTTGGAGAGGGTTGTAGGAATCAAAACAAGGGCTGGACAGCCCCTCATCCTTCGTCCCAGTGGTAGTGACTGTGAGTACAGACATGGAGTGGCCCATGCTGACACACAGCAGAGGCCAGCTGGAGATAAGCCGTGAGGCTGATGACACTCATCCCTTCATTCAGTCAAACCTTTTCTTTGTTTGAGAGGCTTTAGTCATTGACGCTTCCTGGGGAGATTTCTGAGAATCAGAAGGAATCTAATCCCATAAGCCCTGGATGGTGGCTTCTTCTCTGACTTACTAAGAATTCGAGTTTAAGTATATAGCACCCTTTGTTTTATTTGTTAAGACAGAGAGAAATCAAGTATGGTGGGGAAGTGCTGTTAGCCATTGGGTGCCAGCCTGGAAGAATGGTCTTGGGAGATGGAGTCAGAAAGATAAGGGGTTCAAAGCCAATGTGAGCTACATAGTGAGATACTGCTTCCAACAATAGAGCAGGTGGGTATAGTGGTTCGCACCTGTAATCCAGCATGTGGGAAGCTGGGGTACAAAGATCATGAGTTGGAGACCAGCCTAGGCTACGTACATACGTACACACGTACATTCATTTCAGGCCAGCCCAAGCTGCTAAGTGAGACTCAGGCTCGAAACCACAGGGCAGGTAGGATGGCTCAGTGGGTAAAACCACTAGCCATACAAACCTGATGACCTGAATCCATTCCCTGGAACTCACAGAAGGAGATCCACTGCCAAGAGTCATCATCTGACTTCCACTTCCACACTTCAGTGTGCTCAGGCCCACACGCAGAGATGCACACACCATATATACATGCACACACAGAGTAGTAATACATTAAAAACAAACTTTTTTTTTCCAAGACAAGGTTTCTCTGTAGCTCTGGCTATCCTGGAACTTGCTCTGTAGACCAGGCTGGCCTCGAACTCAAAAGATCCGCCTGCCTCTGCCTCCCAAGTGCTTAAAGATGTGTGCCGCCGCCGCCACCCATCATAAATAAATAAAATTTTAATGTTTAGTTTAGACAAAGATAACACTTTTAAAAGAAAGATGAGCTGTGCTCCTCAGGCTCCCTGGTTCTTGTGCAAGGGAGGAAGGCTTTCATGAGCTGCCTAAGGCCTGGAGAATGGATTGCATCAGAGAAGTAGCCCATGCCCCTTGCTGTGCGGTCCGGTGACTCACCTCCTTGCCCTCAGGGTGTCTAGAACCTGAGGGCTGCTGCCAAGGAGCTGTGGGCTGCTGTCTGAAGGAAGGAGATTCTGAGCACTGAGGACTGGGAAGCTCTGAGATTACTCAAGACTTGGAAGAAGCCAGGGGCAGAGTTCCTCTGGCGTGGTGATGGGGTGCCAGGCTTGCTTGTTGAGGGAAGAGTTGTGGCTTTCATTACCAGGGTATTGTGGTCTTGTAGGGAGACACTGGACCAATGTGTGCCTGTACATTCCCAGTCACAGCGTTTCCGAGGGCGATGACTGGAAGAGGGCAGCGGCCCAGTTTTAAGGCAGGCTGTGGCCCAGGAGCCCTCTTCATAGATTGCCCACTTCATAACTTCTCCGTCTCTCCCTTTCTAGTCCTGGACACACAACATCCAGCGAGAAAAAGAGTTTCTACGGAAGCTGGTGAAAGCCCGTGTCATCACTGACCTAAGCAGTGGCATCTGAGTAGGCCCAACACCGGGCCATCGAGGCTCACGCCAGGAACAAGCAGCTGCCACCTGCACAGGTGTCTTCCGACCCAGAGAAGGACAGTGCCAAGGGACCGAGGGCCAGTGAGGCCTTGGCAAGGCAACCAGAGCTGTGCCTGCTCCAGGCCAGCTTCAGAGACCAGCACTCTCTCTGCCTTGCAGCCTGGGTCGATGAAGCCAGAGGGCCAGGAGGCCACTGGCTGTGGCCAGCAGGCCCAGCATGCAGGAGGTGGGACATTTGGTAGCAAGAGTGCTGCCAGAATCATTTCTCTAAGCAGTGTTTGGTGTATTATCATTTTGTGAATTGGGGTGTGGGGAGGGGAGGGATAATTTATTTTTAAATAAGATGTCACATTTGGTCCACTTGCTGTGCAGAAAGAGGTCCACTAGAGGGCCCATCGGCAGTGGTACCAGTGAGCTCCCTGAAGGATGGAAGTGTCAGACCATGCTTCAGGGCCACAGGGAGGTGGGTAGCATCTCATGTCAGCCATCTCCAGCTCATGACACATTTTGGCCTTCCGTGGGGAGAAGATGGAGTACTCCCTCTCACCAGCCCCCAGTGTCCCCCAGGGGAACCCCAGAGCCATCCCTTTAAAGCCAACAGGACTGCTCTTGGACGAGAGCAGAGAGAACTCAGGAGGCAAGGCCCAGTCTGAGGGGAATGGCTCCTCTCCATAGCTGTCCCCGATCTGTGGGAGCAATGCTCCTTCCTGGACTGACCAGCTGTCAGGTGGTCTGGGTTTCTTGCTGAGATTGCCAGCTCCATGGGTCTTACCCAGGACCAGAGGGAAGTGAGGATCAAGAACCTTACCCAGGCTGAGACAGCCGTCCCAGGCAGCCCTCATGGAAGCAATAAAGCTATCCCCTGAATCTGGTCTCCTGTGTTCTCTAACTTTTCTGGAAGAAACAGAAACATGGGGCCTTAACAACTGCACTGAACTCAAGGGTCTTCTCTCTAGCCCACAGACTCCTGGGTCCCTTTCACTTTCCATTCAAGTACAGGACCTTTGAGGCATCCCGCTCAGTGGTTAAGAGTGCTTACTGCTCTTGCAGAGGACCCAGGTTCAATTCCCAGCACCCACAATCACCTGTAACTCCAGTTCCAGGGGATCTGATGCCCTCTTCTGACCTTCAAGGCTCCTGTGGTATGCATATACTCAAACACACAAACACAAAATAAATAAGACTAGCAGAAGAGGCCCATGGGGCCCAGAGAAACCCACATACCTCCATTCCTGTCACCCATGGCTCCACTTTGAAATGGATATGGCCCATTAGCACTCTACCCTTCTCAACAGAAAACAGGAAAGCCCCCAGCCCAGCCCTAGGCACCTCTGGGAACTTTAGAAAGGACATCCATACCCTATTTTACTCCCTTAGAACTCTGGATTCTGACCTCCCTTGAAGCAACTTCAGGCAGTTCTGAGACTGTTCATTGGTACACCCTGACCTGCAATCATGGAGGTAGATTTCTGCCAGACACTGGCTACCATGGCTGTAAGTGGGACAGCTTACCTCTCCTACCTCAACCAATCCCAGGGCCGAGACATGCCTTGGCCCTCCCGCCTGTAGGCCTAACTACAGAGACCTGGCCATCCCAAGGCCCGCAGTGCTCCCACAGGTAGCCTAAACTACATGCCTGCCAGTAGAATCCCTGGCTGAAAAGACTGCTTCAGTTCAGCAGCCAGTTACATGAGAAAAGCGAGCAAGCTGGTCTGCGCACATCCATCCCATGCAGTCCTGTGGAGCCTGGGGACAGTCCTCACAGGCAGCAGCAGCGCTGTCTCTGCAGTCGGACTTCAGCCTCAAACACTGCACAAAACTGCCCTCTCAAAACCCGTGGTTATGGATCCTGGCTGTGTACCAGAATCACAGGTAAAGGAAACATGGAAATTTGCACCTGCCCACACCAGAATTCTGATTCAGATCTGGGATGGGGCCCAGATGTGGGTAGTTCTTAAAGGTCCGCAGAGGTGCTGATACATAGCCAGGGTACATCTAGACCATACACATCCCCACCGGGGATTCTTCCTCACTCCCAGCATCTAGTTACATGTGTATTGGTCAGCAAATACCAAATTACCATCACTAGCCCAGCCGCCTTCACTTTGCTCCTGGCTATAAATTCAGCTGCCTCCAGGGCGATTCCAGCAGGAGAGTCCACAGACCCTTCTTTCTAATTCAACATGCCCAACACTGAATTCATGCACTCGCCCCCCCCCACACACACACACCTGAACGTCCCCCAGGGAGTGTCAGCTCCTAGAATCCATCCTTCTGCCGCACGCCTTTGTCCGCTTTACCACCTCACCTTGTCCAATCAAGCAGGCAAAAGGAGGTGATGGAGACTGGGTCCCTGCAGCCCCTAGGTCCCCACAACCCTGCTCAGGATTTATCTTTTTGTCCCCAGCAGCCTGCACCCCCTTTTCTGTCTTGCCTGTCTCGAAACCACACTCTCCTCGGGGCAGTCCTTCAATGAAATGCGTGTCTGACCACACTCAGACCAGGGCAGTGTGGTCAGACACGCATTTTACCTCAGCATCTTTGCGATGAGCGGCAGACTAATTAGACCTTTCCAGTCATAGCCCTCAACCACCCCCCCAGACACCTGTCAAATTACCTTATCGCACCTCAAAACCCAGTTCAACTCCGTGGCCCTCCGATTCTGCCCCCCTGCTCCCCCTCCACACACACACACACACACACACACACACACACACACACACACACACACACTATCATTGCCTTCATTAAGACAGTGTGCATGAGTTCCTTTGAGCTCCGAGACCCTGAAACTGAGCAGTGAAACAGACTATCCTTGGACCGTGGGAGCCCAATGCAGAGCCCTGCCGCTTCGAGGCAGCTGAGCCTTCTGGGGGGGTCCCGGAGCCACCAGCTAGCCAGCACCCCTATATCTGCACGACCCAAGCTGGAACTCTTCTCCAGGCTGCCCCTCCTTCGCCGCCCTCCCTCGCTCTCTCCGCCCTCGGCCAGGCCTCCCGGTTCCCTACTTTTGCGTGTCTACCAACTTCGAATTCCCAGTTTCAGCGCCTCGCTGCCGCCTGCGAATCTCTACTCTGCCTCCTGGGGTCTTCTCCCAATGTCTAGCCCCCACCTAAGGGGATCTAGCCGAGCCAGTGGGGACCGGATCTGAAGGGTGGAGCGGCCAGGTGAGCCCTGAAAGGTGGGGCGGGGCGGGGGCGCTCTGGGCCCCACCCCGGGATCTGGTGACGCCGGGCCTGGAATTTGACACCGGACGGCGGCGGGCAGGAGGCTGCTGAGGGATGGAGTTGGGCTCGGCCCCCAGATGCGGCCCGCGGGCTCTGCCAGCAACAAGTCCCTCGGGCCCCAGCCTTCGTTGCGACTGGGGCTTGGAGCCCTGCACCCGAGGTAAGCCAGCCTTCTTGCCCATCCCCTGACGGACGCTCCTAAGGGCAGGAGAAGGGCCAGAAAGGTCTTCTTCCTCCCCCGTTTCTCTCAGCTTCTCTCTGCTGGGCCCTCAGCGCAGCTCTCTGTCCCTCTCAGTCCCTCCAGTCCCTTTTGTCGCTAGCGTGTTGGACTGTGTTAGCTCTCCTGGCTAGCTGTAATATGAGGCTCCCGCTGCCGCCACAGGGCACAGACCGGCTGCCAAGGCCCCACTTTTGGCTAAAAGAGACGTTGCCAGGTGCACAACTCTGGGCATGATCCATTTGAGCTTCGAGGGAAAGCCCAGCACTGGTCCCAGGAAAGGTGCCTAGAAGGACTCGGTGCAGGACCCCCTTGGTGAGTATAGAGCCGGTGGACAGGGGTGGCAAGGGCTGGAGGGCCAAATATCCCAGATGGCAAGGAAGTAGACTGGTCTGAGCTGCCCTCGAGGGACTTGCTCCTGGGCTCCCCCTAGCGCAGATACCCCTAAGGCTGCCTTGTCTGACTTGCCCTCCATCGGGGAGAATAGTTACTAGCCTGGTCTCTAGGGATCTGAATCTAATTAGCCAACAGGTACACAACTAGCCCTGGAGGACCCCTTCCTGGGTAAAGGCCTGGAAGGTATGTGTCCTTGTCGATGTCCCCATGTATTCTGTGTGCTAGCAGAAGGATGGAGGATAACATCTGCGACCCAAGAGGAGTTTAGCTAATGAGGACTCTTAAAGGTTCTGAGGGCCCCAGAGGGGTGGCTCACAAAGACGTGGTGCTCAGTAAAGCCGGCTGGGGTCTGGAAGGATGATGGTTCACGGGGGAAACTTGTAGGAGCAAGGCTAGAGTGCCAGAGCCACAGAAGGCTGATGGCCCAGATGGCCAGCTCTCAGAGTGGTTCAGCCCTCTGAGACCAGGCTGATGTGGAGGACTGGCTGGGCCTCCTGGGAAGGGCTCAGAACTGAACGTGCAGAGGATGTGGAAAAGCACCCCCTCCTCTTAAGTCCGCAGGCTTGGCAAACTCTGCCCCCTGGTGGCCACGGGAAACCGTGGTCCAGGCATTGTGTTTGCAGAAGGCACATCACTCCCCGAGATAATAGGCCGGCTCTTGGGGTCATCTGTGTCCCTAAGAGAGAACTCCGGTGACTCTGGCCCCAGAACAGAGATTGCAGGAGGCCTAGGCTCCCAGTCACCAGACAACTCCGAGTGACCAACTGGCACTCTAATTCTCCAGGGCTCTGCTTCCTCCCCCCGGGGTTTGGAGCAAATACTCAGTATGCAACTAAGGGTGTCCAGTTACTTCTTCCTCCAGCCACTCTGGTACCTTCAGCCCTGAAGTACAGAACAGAAGGGTCCTAGAAGACAGGACCACAGCTGTGTGAGTCTCCCCCTGTGACCGTAGACAGTCCTTGAGCTCAGCCAAGCCTCGTTTGCCAATCTGGAAAAGTGAGCCGTGGACCTTGTGGAACTGGGAAGGAGGAAATACTGCGAAGCAGCAATCATGGAGTAGCTTCTCCATGCAGCTACTGCCTCTGGGCTGACTCTAGTTACCTACGCTCCAAGGTAGCTTTGAGAAACTGAAGTGGAAGAACGAATACCCCAAAGATAACTAAGCCCGCTTTCACTTTGCAGCTGCCTGAAAGAGAGGGTGGGGAAGCAGGCCCTCGAAGGCTGATGGGAGCTCCTGGTGTTGACAGAGATGGAACCGGGACTTGGAGACCCTACTGCATTGCCCCACTGCCTCCGGCCTAGGTGGCAGGTGAGTCACTCCCTTGCATTTCCCTGCTGACTTTAATTGGGAAAAAGAGCGTGGAACACAGCCTAGGCAGGGGTCAGATATGAAAGAGGAACTATCAAGAGGGAGGTGCGCCAGGCAGTGGTGGCTCATGCCTTAAATCCCAGCACTCAGGAGGCAGAGCCAGGCGTATCTCCGTGAGGTCGAGGCCAGCCTGTTCTACAGAGCGAGATCCAGGACAGGCTCCAAAGCTACACAGAGAAACAGAGAAACCCTGTCTCAATAAATAAATAAATAAATAAATAAATAAATAAATAAATAAATAAATGAATGAATGAATGAATGAATGAATGAATGAATGAATATTAAAAGAGGGAGGAGCCAGTCATAGGTGGAAAGGAATAGGATTTCTCTGGATGATCAGTGTCCTCAGGAAGCAACAAATGCCTATTAAACCTAAGTCCTTCCTTACACTCAGCCACCCAGCTAGGAACCCGACTGGAGCGGTCTCTGCTCTGGGCTACAGACAAGACAGTCCCCCAGAGTGCCCTATTGCTCCCTGAGCCTCCTCTTTTCTCTGCGCAGCCAGCTTTGTGGCCAACCCTAGCTGCTCTTGCCCTGTTGAGCAGCGTCACAGAAGCCTCCCTGGACCCCATGTCCCGCAACCCCTCCACTCGTGATGGTCCCTCGCCGGTCCTGGCGCCCCCAACCGGCCACCTGCCTGGTAGGTGAGAGCGCGACAGGGCGGAGCAGGGGCGAGGCTAGCCCTAGACCTTCCCCCACGCCCCGAAAGTGACCAAGTCTCCTTCCAGGGGGACGCACTACGCATTTGTGCAGCGAAAGAGCCCTGCCACCACCGCCACAGTCTCCCCAGCCCGCACCCCCACCGCCAGGGCCCGCGCTCCAGTCTCCTCCCGCTGCGCTCCGCGAGGTACGCGCCGCGCGTGCGGGGACCCGAAGCAGCCGCGCGCGGGCCTCGGATGCGCACGGCTGTCGCTTGCGCTCGCAGCTGGTGCGGGTGAGCGCGCTCGGCCTGGGCCACAGCTCCGACGAGCTGGTTCGTTTCCGCTTCTGCAGCGGCTCGTGCCGCCGAGCACGCTCCCCGCACGACCTCAGCCTGGCCAGCCTACTGGGCGCCGGGGCCCTGCGGTCGCCCCCCGGATCCCGGCCGATGAGTCAGCCCTGCTGCCGACCCACTCGCTATGAGGCCGTCTCCTTCATGGACGTGAACAGCACCTGGAGGACCGTGGACCACCTCTCCGCCACTGCCTGCGGCTGTCTGGGCTGAGGATGATCTCCAAGCCTTTGCACACTGGACCTTTACCCATGTGTTGCCCTGCCTGGAACAACCTCACCCGGCCTCATCAGCCAGGAACCTCAGCCGGAAATGGAAGCTGCAGAGCTCAGGCTCCAGGCCGGTGAGTGGCAGGCATCAAGCCGGGAGAGATGACCTAACCACTGACCAACAGCTCCAAGGCGCTCATGGGTCCCAGCTCTACAGACACCAGAGACCTCAGCTAAGGAGAACTCCTCTGGGAGCATCCAGAAATGGCCCCAGACCCTAGGGAATGAATCTTGAGAAGATACATTGTACTCACGTTGCTGGAAGAGCCTGTGCTAACGCTGAAGCCCTATTTATTATTTCTAAATTATTTATTTACTTTGCTGGTTTGTCAGATTTTTTTCCTGGACACTGGGGATGGGTAGAAGAGGCTGGATGAAGATGTGCCCACCTCTCCGCTTCCACAGTTCATACTCGGCAATCACAGTGTTGACCTGCATGGGAGGCACAGATGGGTGACCAAGATGCACAGTCTTCAGCACTTGGGGCCTGGGTACCTGTGGAAAAAATAAACTATATAGCCTTCTGGGGAGAAAGGCTGCCCTGTGACCTTTGAGGCCGCTGCTTAGTGGGTAAAGACAACGAAAACCATGCTTTGCCCCACTCCATCAATGTCGGTGTCTTACCAGGCAAGGACCTGTCTTGAAGGCTCCCTGATAGGTGCACACGCTGCTTCCTTTTACAGGTAGTCAATCCTTGAAGCAGGCCAGGGGAAGAGAACATCTGAAGGGCTAAGGATGGGAGAGGGGCACCAGGGTGGTTGTTCATGGGAAGGAAGCACAGAGCTTCATGGGTCTAGGAAGACAGGAAGGCGCTGAGGGTCTCAGCAGCTCGTGAATTTTGGGTGATGAACAAGCATATTCATGTATTCGCCCAATAAACATGGACAGTGAAACGTCAGCTACTATGTAGACACTAAAGATGCAGAAGTGAGGCTGGCTGGAGCTGTGGCTCGGTTGGTAAGGTGCTTGCCTCGTGTGCTTGAAGCCCTTGGTTTGGTTTCCAGCACCACATAAACGATATATGGCACACATGCCTATAATACCAGCACTCAAGAGGCAGAAGCAGAAGGATCAAATATTCAAGGGCATCCTCAGCTACATATTGAGTTCCAGGCTAGCCTGAGCTACATGACAGTCTGTCTCAAAAGAGAGGGAAAAAAAAGATAGAGAAGTGAAAGGAACATAATCTCTGTCCTTAAGCTCTCCCCAGGAAAGACAGATAATAAACAAGCAATGACGTACGTAATCATTTAAGTTCAATGTGGCTAATGGTATGAGAAACAATGGAAGCTAAGAGGGACACATTTTCTCCTGGAAGGAACGTCAGCATTGTCCCTGACCTTTCACACTGTTCTCAGGTCATCTCCAAAACGTCAAGGCAACCATCTGAGCTTTTCTGTGTGGCTTTGGAAACAGTGTTTTAAAGCAGGTGTGATGGTGCGTACTTGTAATCCAGCACTAGAGGTATGGAGGCAGGAGGATAAGTTCAAGGTCATCCTCAGCTACACAGCAAGTTCCAGTCCGTCGGGAGCTACGTGAGACCCTGTCTGAAAGAGAAAAAGAAAGGGAGAAGGAGGAAAACGGTTTCCCTGGTCCTAGGCATTTATATTGAAGAGGCCAGTGTGATTTTTTGCCTTTAAAACACAACAGGACACTTTTTTTATTTTTGTGTGGATGGGCATGTATGTGTGGTAGCCAGAGGTCATCACCCTGTGTCTCCCTTCCTCAGTTGCTTTCTGCCTTAACTTTCAAGACGTAGTTTCTCTCTGAATCCTAAGCTGGCCAATTTGGCTAAGCTGGCTGGCCAGAAAACCCAGGGACCCTCCTGTTCCTACCTCCCCAGCTCTGGAATTACAGGCATATAATTTTTAAAATGTAATTGCATTTTGTTTATCTTAGTTGTGTATATGTGTGGGTGGACATGCACACATTTAGAGGCCAGGGAACAACTTATGGGAGCCTGCGCCCTCCTTCCGTTGTCGGGTCATGGGGATCAAACTAAGACCATTAGGCTTGGTGGCAGGTCCTTTACCCATGGAGCCATCTTGCTCAGCCTCAACACTGGGCTTTAATGTGGGTGCTGATGATCAAATTCAGGTCCTCACTCCTCATGTTTGTGCCAAAGTACGCTAGCCACTGTCCAGCTCCTGGGCCTCCAAGATGGGGACATTTGGAAAAGGTGCTATGTCTGAGGGATTACAACACAGGGGTTGTTGGAAGGCAGAGACACGCTTGTCTGAAGCAGAGCAGGGGGGCCCTGGCTGGGAGAGACTTGAGAGCTGTCAGCACCGAGGCTGCGGCCAGGGGTACAGGAGATCCCACAGGCAAGGTCAGGTTGAAGGTAGGATGCCAGTCCTTTAACATTGTCTGCAGGGCCGTCCTTCACATCTGCCTGCGAGCCTGCCAGCTTTGCCACAGGAGCCCTTCACCCGGCCTGCAAGGAAACAGCAAAAGTGCAGAGGACCGAGCCTGTTCTGGGCCAATGAGGCAGTCCAGGCCTGTGCTCTTCTGCAGGATCTGCCACAGGTCTATACGCTCCCCAAACTTTGGGGGGTTTGCACCCACAGACACGCTCTTAGCCCCTTTCTCTGCCTCCAAACTGAAATTCCTCGGTTTACACACACACACACACACACTCGCGGAAGAAAAGAGCAACAGAGCCTTACCGCTCACAAGGGGCTGGTGGAAGGGCCTGGGAACATTCCATCAGTTCTAAGGTGATTTGGGTTAGGGAGAACCCTGCTAATGAGACTTTGAGCCTTGTGCCTAAAGCCTTCCCTGGGTACCGCTGTTCTGGGTCATCCATGAAGATGCTCACAGTGAGGGGACCAGATTTCAACCCAAGCCAAGTGCCAGCTCTTGTTGCTTTTTCTTTTTCTCTATTTTTTTTTTTGGGGGGGGGTGTTTGTTTGTTGAGATAAGTTCTTACTCTACCTCAATCTTTTTTTTTTTTTTAAGATTTATTTATTATGCATACAGTATCCTGCCTGCATGCATATCTGCAGGCCAGAAGAGGGCGCCAGATTATAGATGGTTGTGAGCCACCATGTGGTTGCTGGGACCTGAACTCAGGACCTCTGGAAGAGCAGCCAGTGCTCTTAACCTCTGAGCCATCTCTCCAGCCCCCTCTACCTCAATCTTGCTTCATACTTGTAGCAGTCCTCCTGCCTCAGCCTCCCCAAGGGTAACAGGCATGATCAGCCATGCTTGGCTAAGTGCTGTCTCTCGACATGCCCCAAACTGCCAATCCTCGAGGGAATAGGACCCGCCTCCAGCTGGAAGCTGCATTGTGCTTACAGTCTAACATCTTCTCCATTCCCACAAGAAGTCAGCATTCCTTTCCAAGTCCAACTACCAAGTCAGTCTTGAAAAGGATGCTTTCTCGTCAAAGAAACAGACCGCAGGGCTGTACCTGATTTATTACTAGCGAGCCGAGATAACCAGTCACGTGACCAGCCTAGGCAGCACACCCGGACACCTGGAGGCGTGCATTCTGATTCTGATCTCTGTTTTACACTTACAAAACTACACTTCCCATTGAATGGTCTCTTCTGAAAGCGTGTCAATCAGAAAATTATAAGCAACTTTGAAGTGTTTTTCTACACACTTCCTCTAGGTTCATTTCATCTGGAATGTGTAGTTCTCGGTTCCACTCCTTCCTCCCCCAACCCCCCCTGCCCACTGCCCACAGTTACCTGCTCTGGCAGATGGCCCTTGGCAGTGACTCTAACTTATCCCTGGCCATAGATTGCTGTGGTGTAGTGTCTGGGGACTGACTAGGGTCTCATCTTGAAAAGGAGAGGTTGGAAAGTAAGTTGAGAAAAAGATTGAAGAGACTGTGTCCCACGATTGTACCTTTGTTCTCAGAAGGGTCTCAACCTACCTTGGAAGTAGAGCCTTCTAAGAAGCCCCTGGCCGGGCGGTGGTGGCGCACGCCTTTAATCCCAGCACTCGGGAGGCAGAGCCAGGCGGATCTCTGTGAGTTCGAGGCCAGCCTGGGCTACCAAGTGAGTTCCAGGAAAGGCACAAAGCTACACAGAGAAACCCTGTCTCGAAAAAACCAAAAAAAAAAAAAAAAAAAAAAGAAGAAGAAGAAGAAGAAGAAGAAGCCCCTGTGAAAGCTATGGCTGTCTCCCCACACCACATGCTGAAAAGGTTGCTGATTTGTAAATCCAGTCAATACGCTTAAGGTGGGATCAGGGGAGCAGGGGACACCTTCTGAAGCTCATTTAGAGGTCCCATTGAGTCCTTGGCCCCCATGTGATGCCTTATTCTAGGTACCTCCTGTAGCTGGATTGATTCCTCTGAATGTACTGAGGCTCCAATATCATCAGGACTTTGTCAATTATTTACAAGACACGCCACACTTCGACCTTTCTCTGCTTCACATCTCCTTCTCTGTATTCATACTGACTTGAATAGAATCACATTATAAAAAGAAAGAACTGATGTTCGAACTATGGGGTGTAGGGGTGGGCTATCTGCTCTGACTTCTCTAAAAGAGACCTTACTGAGGTCTCAGGGACCTCAATGGCCACTTCCTAGAAAACTCACCTTAACTGGACCTTCCACTCTCCAGTTTCCTCCCACTACTCCAACTGCTCTATGTTTGTGTTCCTCTCCCTCTGCATTTTATGTGGCCCCAGGGCTTTGAAACTGAGCCCGCCCCCACCAGCATTACCCACACTCAGGGTTTCAGTGCCCATCTCCACGCTAACAGTGCTCACACTTTATTTTCACCTAGACCCTTCTGAGCCCTAAGCCAATGACCTAGTGATTATCCGTGTACCTTCAAGGGGCACAGAGCTTCCTGATGGCTTCAGCTTTGCTCTCCATCCTTGCCCACCCTCTGTGCTTCCCATGGATAGCCTTTCCTTCTTCCAACTTCCCTACTACTACAGTAGTCCCTGCTCAGCAACCTCTACTGATGGCACAAGACAGAAACTTGGGCAACATCCCTAACTCCCTGAGCTCATCCACTAGTCCTAAATCAATCATTGCTGCTTCTGTTGACGGTCTCTAAAACTCCATTGCTGAAGACAACATGCACTCTGGCTTGGAGGACATAGAGGAACAAAGCTTCCTCCCTTGCTAGTACCAAACAGTTCTGTGTGGGCGGCTGGAAGAGAATTATCATCCACAGTCTCCCTTAGTTGTGAGCCCCGCATGTGGCACTGTTGACCTGCCAGGCAAGATTGGTGAAATAGTGGCAAACTTGGTATAGGGGTAACCACTCACTTCCTGATTGAATTTGAGGTCCACTGCACTTGGGGGAATTCATATCTGGTATTGTAAACCTAGCCAAAAATTCATAGCTGGAAAGTCATAGGCCCTAACGGGAAACCTATGTCTGTCTGTTGTTTTACTAAATTGACATGATGTGCCCAGCAAATTGCCTTCTAAATAGCTATATGCATGTCCCTGGATTAGTACTGCTGTTGGTTAAGGTCCCGAGAAGCTTCTTTTTGTAGTGGGCAGCAGTAACTACAGAGACTTATAATGGGTCAGTGATGAGAATAGGACTGTTGAATGCCCAGCCCTAAGTGGGTCATCTGTATCACATCCTCCAAGGCTCGGGAAATAGCAGAAGGGGAGCAAAGAATGCAAGTCAGCAGCTGTGATTATCTGCACAAGACTGGGTCTGTCAATTGAGGATCGTGGAGGGGCTCATGAGGCTCCATCTCCCTGTGAGAATTTATAGTTAATGGTCCATGGGGGAGGGAGAGACATTTTCTTCAGTGGTAAGGTGTCCATGCTCCTGTAACCAACCCTAGTGGAATACATAGGGACACACATGGACACACACACACACACACACACACACACACACACACACACACACACCAACACGGCATGAAAATAGAAAGGGGATTAGTTGAGAAAGGAAAGGATATCACTGGAAGGGGGACAAGAGATGAATATGATTAAAATACATTATAACATTATGAATGTATATAAATGTCACAATGAAGTCCATTATATATAACTAATATATGCTAATAAAACATTTTTATTTTTACTTATTTATTTTTGTTTCTTGAGATGGGGCCTCTCTACATAGCTCTGGCTGTCCTGGAACTCACTATGTAGATCAGGCTGATCTCAGATTTAGGGAGATCCACCTGCCTCTGCCTCCTGAAGCCTGGGATTAAAGGTATGTGCCACCATACCCAGCCTAAACTATCTTTTTTTTAAGGTTATCTATATTACACTCGGTTTCGGCTTACTGCCTAGCTTCTCCCCTCATTGACTGACTGCACTTTTCCCAACACCGAGCCTTCTAGCGGCAGCAGTTAGGGAAGTAGGAGATGGGCTGGCATGTCATCAGGACGATGAGGAATTTGTAAACCTGGGGAGGATACAGATTCAGAAAAGGGCTGGAGACACCTCACAAGGCTCTAAATGTTATACCATTGCTCTTGGGCTTTGTCCCTTGGGACCACTGAAGGGTTTCCTGCGGGTTTGATTAAGGAGTGTCCTGCTTGGTTTTTGTCAATTTGACATTTATGTCTAGGTTTACCTAGACAAATCTGGGGAAAGAGACTCAGTTGAGTAATTGCCTCCATCAGATTGTCCTGTGGGCATGTCTGTGGGGCATTTTCTTGATTAATGACTGATGTGGGTGGTGCCACCCCCAGGGCAAGTGGTCCTGGGTTGCGTTAGCAAGTGAGCAATGGAAATTGAGCCAGGAAGCAGCGTTCTTCTGTGATTTCTTCAGTTTCTGCCTCTAGGTTCCTGCTTCTACTCCTGCCTTGACTTCTATGATGGACTATGATCAGAACGTATAAGCCATGGTATTTATCATAGCAACAGAAAAGGAAGCCAAGACAGTATGCTTCTGATGGATCACTGGCTCCTGTGTAACGTGATGGGAACGTTTTTTGAGGTCTTACTCCCATTGATAAAATCATGTTAAAACAGGGGTTGGGGATTTAGCTCAGTGGTAGAGTGCTTGCCTAGCAAGCACAAGGCCCTGGGTTCGGTCCTCAGCTCAAAAAAAAAAAAAAAAAAAAATCATGTTAAAACAGACACAGAAGGAAGCTTGGGGACTTCAGAGAGAAAAGCAACTGGGAGAGAGGCTGACAGTCTCGACCACTGCTGGGAGGAGGGAGCCCAAGAGCAGACACAGTTATGCCTTTTGAGTTAGGCAAGGAGGCTGGCAAGCAGCCGAGGCAAGGCGGGGTGTCTTCAGAGAAACAGTGAGGAAGTCCAGAGCCTCAGAGAAAGCATGCTTAGGCTTTTGGCATGAAAACGAGATACAAAAGGAGTCACACTTTCTGAGTTACAACTCCAACAGTCAGGCTGGGCAGACATGCCCACAGGACAATCTGAGGAGGCAAGTCCTCAATGGAGTCTCCTTTCTCAGATTTATCTAAGTAAACCTAGACACAAATGTCAAATTGACAAGATCCACAAGCAACTGCTGTGAGAGAAGCTTCTTGGAGGGCGCAAGGACATTATCCCATTAAGGAGATAATTATTCCTCCCACTGCCTTAGTGTGTCTTCAGGTGAATCAGCTTTCCTGAGGGGCGGTCCGTCTCCTAGCCAGCTGATTGACAGGTCCAATTAGATCAACTTTCTGAAAGTCCCACTTATTGATTCATTCATTATGTGGATGTGTTGGGGGGCACATGGACACACATGGACAGCGGAGGACAAGTTTGGGGAGTCAGTTATCTTCCACTATGTGGGTCCCCAGAATTGAACTCAAATCCTCAGGCTTGACAGAAAGTGCCTTTACCTGCTGAGTCAGATCAAAATGTCATGTCTCTGCCCAGAGCCAGGAGAGAAGGCAGAGTCCATTCTTTTGACCAGGAGGGAGCTTTTCTTTAATGGGCCTCAACAAAACCCTGATACCTTCACTTTTTCATTTGACATTTTATCTAATTTTTTATTTTATATGTACGGATGTTTTGCTTGAGTGTGCACCACAGTGTGCCTTGTACAAGTGGAGACCAGAGGAAGGTGTCAGATCCCCTGGAACCAGAGCTACAGGTAGCTGTGAACCACCATGTGAGTGCTGGGAATTGAACCCAGGTCCTAAGAGGAGCCAGTGCTCTTAACTACTGAGCCATCTCCAGACCCATTCATAATATATATAGTGAATCGGTGTTTTGCGTGCATGTATGTCTGTTCCCTGGAGTTAGCTGTGAGCTGCAGTGTGGGTGCTGGGAATTGAACCCGGGTCCTCTGGAAGGGCAGCCAGTGCTCTTAACTGCTGAGCCATCTCTCCAGCCCCAGCATTTTAAATCTTAAGGAGGGAACATTTGTGACACTTCCCAGTGTTACAGGACATAGGAGGTGGGGCCCCAGGGCATATTATGAGGAAGGGACTTACCCTCACTGGCCTCCAGGCCTGCAAATGACTGTCTAGGTACCTTAACAGTAAGAGGGG
Organism: Peromyscus californicus insignis; assembly: GCF_007827085.1. NCBI lineage: Eukaryota > Metazoa > Chordata > Mammalia > Rodentia > Cricetidae > Peromyscus > Peromyscus californicus. Next base: position 35,641,000 of record NW_026294573.1, read on the forward strand.
ATGGTGAGGTGAATGAGTCCTTAACTGCAAACAGGAAAAGACAGCAGCCATGCTGTGGCTTGTGGGCCAGGCCCTACTCATGAATTATTTCAGTTTGTGCTTCACTGGACAAATCTCTCAGTTTCTTACCTGTCTCCAAAAGAAGCCAAGACCTCATGGCTAGAAAGACAGGTAAATTTTTCAACCAGGTCTAAATGGAAATAATGAATAAAAATACTCACCACAAGCCTGGACTACATAATGAGATCCTGTCTCAAAAACAAACAAGGTTGAGGATGTGGTTCAGTAGATAGGGTGTTTAGGTCCAATCCACAGCACCTCGTACGCCCAGCTTGGTGGCACATTCACTTAATCAGGGCCCTCTGGAGATGGAGGGAGGAGGGTCAAGTCAAAGATATTTCCACTACTAGTCAATTTGAAGCTGGCCTGGGTCGCCAGAGACCCTCTCTCCCTCTTCCTTTTTTTTTTTTTCCTCTCTCTCTTCTGAAACAGTTTCCCTGTGTAGACCAGGCTGGCCTTGAACTCAAAAGACCCGCCTGCCTCTGTCTGCCACCCGAGCAATGGGATTAAAAGCCTGTGCCACCAAGCCGGCCGCCAGAGACTCCATCTCAAAACAAACTAACCCACCACAGCAGAGAGAGAGAGCAGAACCTAAGGTAAAGCTGTGAGCTACTCTTACTCACATGCTATATAATGAAAGCCTTGGCAGCCTGGTCTACAAAGCGAGTTCCAGGACAGGCTTCAAAGCTACACAGAGAAACCCTGTCTCGAAACAAAACAGTCCGACAGACAAATAAATAAAAATAAAAAAATAACGAAAACCTTATGAGTTCCCCCCTCCTCTTCACACGCGCGCGCGCGCGAAAACACACACACACACACAAACAGTGGGTATGTGATTTCCTGGTTGCTGATCCGCAGCGCCTTTTTTTTTTTTTTTTTTTTTAACTGTGGGGAACCAAGTAACCCCTGTCTCTTCTCTGGCGGGTACCGATGGTTCACCAACACAGCCAGCTCCCTGGACCGGACCCATGTCCTTGCAGTGAGCACTGGTAGAACTTGACCCTCTCCCCTCCCTTCTCCAGCCCTGGCTTCCAACTCCATCCGCAGGCCCCAAGAATCACGTCTTCGCAGGAGTTGCATTCCTGGGCAATGTGACTGAGCACGACGGTCCTCCGTGGTAAGCCGGTAATAGGTTAGGGCTCCGCAGAACCCCAACCCACGTGTTCCGAGTTCCCTCATCAGGCGCCGCCTTCCGGCCCAGCGAAAACTACACTTCCCAGGGTGCATAGAGGCGGGTCCTTGCTTTGGGCAGGGGCCCCTGGCGGCGCGCCGTTCTGTCGCCTGTTCGGGGGCGCGCGGGCTGGCACGAGGACAGGGCCAAAGACCCGGAATGAGTTTCCGCGTAGTTCCGCTGGGCTGTGCCTGGATGTGCTTGGCCGTGCCGGGCCAGGACAGGCGTGGGTGGAGGCCTGAGTTAGTGGTACTGGGGTCAGGCGCTCAGGACAGCCCGCATCTTACAGAGGTCCCCGCCCCGTCCCGGCCGGGCCGGCCTGTCTGTCAGTCACTGGGGTGGAGGCAGCGACCATAGCGGGGCCAGAGCCGGGAGGTGAACAGATCGCGGGCCAGGCCAACGGAGGGACCTAGCTCAGCCCCTCAACTCCACCGACTCTGCCCCAGACTCGCGAAACTGCAACCCGGCGCTTCCTTGGACGCCTCTGTACCCCGCGAAGGGCTCACTCCCGGGTGATCTCCCAGCCCCTTGACCTCACAGCATCTAGGAGCTCACCCAGACTGGGGTGTTGTGGGTACGGGCCGTTGACCCTGTGACCCCTCACGGGCCAGGGCCTCGGTTTCCCCCATAGGCCTCCCTCCCCTATGACTTCTGATTCAAGGGAGAGACCGTGACCTCCCATTAGGACCCTTGCCTGGCAGCGCCTCACTGACGCCTCCCTTTTGGGAGCCGCCTGAGTGGGTTCCCTCCGAAGAGCACATCTTTTGACCTCTGCAAGCCCCCCACAACCCAAACGAGGTGGGGAGGCCTCGGCAGCCATGCCCGCCCTGGGCATCCCCTCATCCCACCGCTTCCTGGGTACTCAAGCCGGGGTCTAGCAGGGGGCCGACAGCCAAAGGGCTGGGGCAAGAGACAGATCAGGGTCCACCTCCCTGCCAGGCAGGGAGCAAAGATGGAGCGGCGGCGGGAGGAGCAGCTGGGGGCTGCAGGGGCTGGAGCAGCACCAGCCTTGGACTTCACTGTGGAGAACGTGGAGAAGGTATGAGGGCCTCGGGGTGGGCACAAAGTGACAGAGCAGAAGTTCTGGGGACTGACACTGATGCCAGAGCTCAGGCCCGGGGCTCAGCGCCCGCTGGGATGGTGCCCCTAGAGCACCTGGTATTTACCGTCTCTCGGCAGGCTTGGACGGCAGCGTTGCAGTGCCTAATGGGCTATTTTTGGCTTTCTGTAGACACAGTCCCCTTTCGGACAGATACTCTAGAGTCTTAGGTTGTTCCCTCCAGGGTGCTGATAGCTTAGACCTATAGCCAGCTTGACTCCTGTCCAGCTCCAGGAGAAAGGCAGGAGCAGTGCTGGAGGGAACCAGGAACTCACAATACCTGCCACTCAGCCACCCCCCCACCCCCCCCCCCTCCACCTTAGAAACCACACTGATGCTGAACCATCCTGGACCTGACTCACTTTGTTCAGCCAAAGGCTCACAAAAATATTTGGAACTAAAACCATCTGGGTTATGTTTTCATTCATCTTCAGAAAAGGGTCTTTTACTTGTTGGATGGAAGTCAAGCCCGACCTGGGCAGGCAGGAGTGTCTGGCTCTCTTGCTTTGTGCTGGATCCAAGGGGCTTGGCTCTGCTGGCAACTTAACAGGCCCTTCCTTCCTTACCTGCCCACATGGCTTTCTGCCATGGCCTCCTCCCAGACTTCTCCATTGCCCAGGCCATCTTTTTTGATTCTGTGCTTCTCCCCGCAGCCTGGAATGCAGGAATGCACCCCCTCCCCCATACCTCTAGAGATGAAGAGAGAGCTAAGGATACCTAGCTGGAAAGCCAGGGGCACTTGTAGAAACTCATTGGTTATTCTTGAGCCCCGTTTGCCCCAACAAATGTTGAGCATGCGTCCCCTCTGTTTCTGTTTTGTGTCCCCTCTTGCATCCCTGATGGCTGAACAAGGGACATAACTGGCTTTCAGGGGTTATAGATAACGGTTAATCCTAATTGGATGGAGTCCATTTAGGGAACCTGGCCCTTGGGGCTGGGCAGTGTTGGCATGGCGGCACATGCTTCCATATGCTACCAGGGAGATGAGCCATTGTTTTCTTACTACATGAAGTCTCATTGGAGTTGGGGCCCTGGGGGTTCTGCTCCTGACAGCTCCTGGGTAGGCACTTGCTTGGACTGCTTCTGGCCACGGCTTCTCTGCATCATCTGATTGGAGGCTTACATGTGCTCTGTGAAGATGTTCTCGCCCTCCCTTCCAGTGTATCTCTATTCCAGGGCTACCTGGCCCGAAGCAGTCCTTCTCAGATTCCACACTGGCTTTAGTGCCAGCCTCCGGAGTGACCTCGGGATGATCCTGGGGAGCAAATGGAATTTGCTTGTTGGAGTCAATGGGAGCAGCTGTATCTGAAAGGGCCAGGCCCCCTCAGGCTGTTCTATACTTGTCTCAAGCTTACATTTATCCCTATGGAGCCATTCCTTCCTCCTAGGCCTTGCCCTCACATACCTCCCTATGGGAAGAGCCCAGCCCCCACTTTTTCGGCTTTCCCGTGGAGAACCCCTCTCAGAACCCATTTGTACTCTAAGAAGAGGATATGCTAGAGCATGGGCAAGATTCAGGCTCTCAAGAGGTCAGCCGAACCCTGAGCTCTCCCTTCCTGCTCACTCCCTCTCCCCCCAAGTCAGGGAGAGGCAGCATCTTGCAGAAGCAAGTCACACCCTCTGTTCTGGGCTCTGGCAGCATCCAGAGTAGCCAGCCCCTGCTCAGTCCTGTGCTGTCCTGCAGGCGCTGCACCAGCTCTACTACGACCCCAATATTGAGAACAAGAACCTGGCTCAGAAGTGGCTGATGCAGGCCCAGGTCTCTCCCCAGGCCTGGCATTTCAGCTGGCAGCTCCTACAGCCGGACAAGGTGCCTGAGATTCAGTACTTTGGGGCCAGTGCCCTGCACATCAAGATCTCTCGCTATTGGAGTGACATCCCCACTGACCAGTATGAAAGCCTAAAGGCACAGCTCTTCACCCAGATCACTCGCTTTGCCAGTGGCTCCAAAATTGTGCTGACTCGGCTCTGTGTGGCACTGGCCTCACTGGCTCTCAGCATGATGCCCGACGCTTGGCCATGTGCTGTGGCAGATATGGTACGGCTCTTCCAGGCTGAGGACTCTCCGGTGGATGGCCAGGGCCGTTGTCTGGCCCTGCTTGAGCTGCTGACAGTACTGCCCGAGGAGTTCCAGACCAGCCGCTTGCCCCAGTACCGCAAAGGTCTGGTGCGGGCCAGCCTGGCTGTGGAGTGTGGGGCTGTCTTTCCACTGCTGGAGCAACTGCTACAACAGCCCAGCTCGCCCAGCTGTGTGCGTCAGAAGGTGCTCAAGTGCTTCTCCAGCTGGGTGCAGCTGGAAGTACCCCTGCAGGACTGTGAGGCGCTCATTCAGGCTGCCTTCGCCGCTCTGCAGGACTCAGAGCTCTTTGACAGCAGCGTGGAGGCAATTGTCAATGCCATCTCCCAGCCTGATGCCCAAAGGTGAGTTTGTCTCCGGCTTCCCGGAGAGGGACAGCCCCATCCATCCAATGAACATTAAGGGACTGTTCTGTCACACCCTTTATCTTATACTGGAGACAAAAACAAGGATGCCAGTGAGACACAGTCCCTGTCCTCATGGTTGAGAAAGTGAGGCAGACATTAAACAACTAATTATCTGGTAGACTATTAAAATATTTGCCTCCTCTCTTTCCCTCAGCCAGTCGCTAAGTCCTGGCTGTTCTGCTCCCGACCATATTGCAGATCAATTATTTTCAGTTTCTGCTGCCACCCTAGTCCCAGCTGTCATTCCCAGATTTTAGCAGCGCTTTCTTACCAATCTCCTGCTTTTTCTCTCTTCTACCCTTCATCATCCCAACAGTCAGAGGGACCTCCTGAAAACGAGGATCTAAGCTTTCCTTTCTGACCAGTGACTTTCTCTGTATTTAAAGCTCAGAATTGAGTCTAACTCATAAAGAGGCCTCCACAGTGAGGCACACACCAGCTTATCTCATGCCACTCTGCTGACTTTCTGTGCTTCTATACTGTTCCTTTCTGCTCCGTCCAGCCCCTGAACAGGAAGCACATCACCTCTGCTGCCACTTAGATTTCATCTCATTTCCACAGAGAGGTTCCAAGGGTTCTTCAGAGCGAGCCTGGTCCTCCGTGCTGTATTCTTTTAGAGCTCTTAGTGATGTTCCTGGTTTTCCTTCCTAGCCTGCAATGGAAGATTCCTTTATAAATCAGTGTGCATCTCCCCCTGAGTCCTCAACTGCAAGGACATTTTACTTTATCTCATTGTGCCTGGGAAATGGAGTATCCACCAGTTTTTGAATGGCTTAAAAAAATGGGAGTTGCCTGATGGATTGGGGGAGGAGAAGGCATGCTTTTAGCTTCTGAAACCACAACAGGTACAAAGCCCGGAGTGGATGGTGCCGCAGCACTTTGAAAGACCAGAAAGAAGGTGAAGGCAGGGAAGGGTGCGTTTGTCCAGCAGCCGACAGGGACTTGCTGGGTTGGGCCCTGTGCTGGGCACTTGGAGCACACAGGTGAAGGCTTTAACTCACGTCTGCTGCTCACAGTCTGGTGAGCACATGAGTCCAGAAATACCATCAACTACCGGTCAGTATTAATGGAGAGAGCAGAGCCTCTAAGAACCCAGTAGAGGCACTTAACTCAGGCTGGGGTGGGTGAAAGCCTGCCCAGAGGAAACGATAGCCAAGCTGTACTTGGAAAGTTAGTCAGGTGCAGTTGATGGATTTGGGGAGAAAACCCCAGACAGATGAAAGCACCCACGAAAGGTGAAAGGTGGGAAAGAATTAGTGGTGGCTTGTGAATCATTAGGTATGATTAGATAGCAGGATTTAAAGGCCAGACTTGTAGGAGGACCAGGTTCAAATCATGAAGGACCTTGTTAGCCAAGCTTGAGAATTTTTTTTTTTCATCCTGAGGCTGGTATAAAGTTGAGATTCTTTTGGGTGTAAGTTGGGCCACAAAGAACAAGACTTAAACCTAACCCTGACATTCAGAGATAGGATTTTGGAAATCCTGGGTAGACATGGAGGGGAATACCACTGAAGGCTGTGTGGAGGAGTGGCTAACAGCACAAGCTTTGGTGACAGTCATGTCTGAGTGTGAACTTCAGAGTTCGTTTACTAAATGTGAGACCTTGGGTAAACCACTTCTAAGCAAAAATGGAGGCAGTCATACAAAACATAAGGAGTAATTGTAATGCTAGAACAGTGTGCTGTGCACAGAGGCAGCCCTTGGTATTCAGTAAAGAATATTTAGCCGGGCGGTGGTGGCGCACGCCTTTAATCCCAGCACTCGGGAGGCAGAGGCAGGCGGATCTCTGTGAGTCTGAGGCCAGCCTGGGCTACAAGAGTCAGTTCCAGGAAAGATGCAAAGCTACACAGAGAAACCCTGTCTCGAAAAAAAAAAAAAGAAGAATATTTCAATCCCTTGAGTGATGGCAGCTCTTTTGTGGCTTTTACTCGGGGTGGGAGATCAGGAGCACCTATTAGTACACATATGCTGTGCGTGTGCCATGTGCTTTAAATTAGGGACTCCGTGTATGATGTTTTTATCCTACCATTTGTGACTAAGTTTAATGGTAACCTTATTTTTTTTTTTTAAAGATTTATTTATTTATTATGTATACAGAAGAGGGTGCCAGATCTCGTTACAGATGGTTGTGAGCCACCATGTGGGTGCTGGGAATTGAACTCAGGACCTCTGGAAGAGCGGTTGGTGCTCTTAACCTCTGAGCCATCTCTCCAGCCCCCGGTAACCTTATTTTTTAAGAGAGAAACAGAAAGCTACTGTTAAACTGATTAAAGCTGTTCGCTTTTAGAATTGGTGGTAAGAAGTAGAAACTGTTACAAGCAGTGAGCTAGAGCTCCCACACAAGTACACATGCACACACATAGGTCATGTGGTAATCACTGTCCTTTAAAACCTTAAAGGCTGTGGATATAGCAAGGCTCAGGAGTAGAGTGCTTGCTGAACATGCATAAGCCCCTAGGTTCAACCCCACTACTAAAGTTAAAAAAAAAAAAAAGTGTTGGTTGAAAACATTTTTTGGTTGAAGGTTAAATAAAAGAACATGAGATGTTTAGTGTGGTTCCCATGGACTCCTTAATATCCTGTGTATTCACTAATATTTGCTGTTACCTTTGTAGGGGCAGTTAGTAAGATATCCCTGGGTCCCTAGCATAATGTGGATACCAAGTCTCAAGTCAGAGCTCTTGTGGCAGCATGAGACTCAAGTGCTGGATGGGCTTAGGTAGTGGCTAAGGAGAATTGTCAGGGCAAGTACCAGGGTGATGTGGGGTATCCTTGGATACATCCAAGTTCACCCACCCATCTGTCTCAAGGGCTTTAGCAAGTAATTGATGCCCCTTCTCTTCTGAACGAATGAGCAAGCAAGGGGCCAGTGAGGGAACCCATAGCCTCCTGGGCGCCCATTGGTTGCAGCCCCTTGGTTGCTTAGCAACTCTTCCCATTTTCTCAGCTCTGCTCCCAGAGCTCTAATTGTAGGTCTGGGCTGAGCTCAGTGTGAGCGGCAGCCAAGACATCCCCAACAGCTCTGCTCCAGCTGCAGGAGCTGACCATCTCGAGCCAGGCCTCTTGAATGCACCCTTAACCATGGTCCTAAAGACATCCTCTCAGCCTTCCCGTAGCAAGTCTAGAAACCTCTGAGGCCACAGGCTTGTTCTGTTTGCTCAGAGGTCTCCAGCATGTGTGGTAGGAAATCTACACAGGCAATTTCCCTATGGGTGGTACAACAAGCCAGGAGTTGGCACCGGGGATCTGCTCTGTCCAGGCTTGTTTGCTATATTTAGGTTAAGAAAGTCACCTTCAGTGACTGATTCCTAGGTGTCCTGATAATAGCCTTCCCTCCAGCCCTGAGTCCTCTTTTTTTCTGTTCCTCTGCACTTGCTCCTGCTTCCTGGCTCTCTCCTTTGATTTTTTTCCCCTGAAATACATTTTGTTTGTTTGTTTTTCGAGACAGGCTTTCTCTGTGTAACAGCCCTCACTGTCCTAGAACTCACTCTGTAGATCAGGCTGGCCCTGAACTCAGAGACCCACCTGCCTCTGCCTCCTGAGTGTTGGGATTAAAGGTGTGCATCACTACGCCCAGCTTTTGAAATACATTTTTAATACTGGAATAACTGCTCATAGGGAACTGGGGGTAGAGGAAGTGAACTGGATAGGATGTTGGGGCTCCCATCATAAGGACTGGAGATTCACACCCAGATCTGCACAGATCCTTTGCAGGAAAGGGAAGCAGACCTGTAGCAGTGTAAGACTGTCTCAGTCTGATCTGGGTCTGAGTAGCTGTTTGACTTTGAGCAGTACTCTGAGCCCTTCTGGGCTGTGTTGTCCTTGATTTATCCTATTCGAGGCTCAGGTAAAACATGCTAAGAGCCTTCACTACCTACCTTCTGTCTGCATGAATGCAGGCAGGTAGAGGATACTTCGGAAGACAGCAGAGATGCTATGGAGATAGCCTCCATCTCAGCTGCTGGGGAGCTTCTGGGTCATAGCCTTGGCCCTGCCCCTGACTCTCTGTACTGGAGCCTGGCCTGAAGGTACCCATTGTCTGGTGGTGCAGCCTGTGTCAGGATCCTGAGACTGAAGCTATCCCAGCTGTCTCCAGGCGATACCCCTTGGGGCTGTCTCTGAACTGAGGGTATCCTGGGGTGGATAGCTTTTGCTGGCAGACTCTGGAATGGGGGTGTGGAGAAGGATGTCACCATTCCTGGTCTTGCTGCCACTTTATGTCCTGTCATCTTCTCACTGAGGTCCAGATGATGTTGCCTAACAACTTGCTTAGGGCAATTCCAGGTAACAGGGACCTTCAGTCCCCTTTCCTGCCAACATAAATTGCTACCGTGACACTGGTTGACATCTGAGAGGTCCCGGGCATCTGACCTTCTCTTAGAATATGGTTCCTCTGCTTCGTCCTGTCCCCACAGTGGAGGTTGTTACCGTCGCCCCATCCCCTTTGTGTCCTGGCTTTCCCTGCCTGTCCTGTACTTCAGGACTCTGGCCTGGACATTCCATTGCTCTTGCTCCATACTTTCCTCCTGGTCAGCTCTTACTGACTCCTATATCTTCAGTTTCCAGCAGGAGACTCCCGAATCTGTGTCTTGCTCTGACCTCTCAGAGTTTTATGTCCTATTCTTTCTAAACTTCTACTTGCACATCTTGTCTAAAACTTCACCTCTTGTTAAGGTGTCCGTTTCTTCTCTGTGTCTCAGTGACTCCACGCTGTACTTACATGGAGAGTTGTCTTTTTAATCAGCCAGTCATCACGTACTGTCCACTTTACCTGTCAACTCTAAGTTCATCATCTTGTTCACCCCATCCTGCTGCCACCAGACACAGGACTTGGGCAGCCAGGGGGAACCGATGCCCTTATGACCTTCCAAATAGTGTTCTTCTTTAATAGTGTTCCTGACATGACCACCCTTGTCCAGTGTCTCCTGACACTGACCACGTTCCTTTCTGGGGCCACAATAACACAGTACCACAAATGGATGGCTTTGAATGACAGAAGCGCCCTGACAGTTGTGGAGGCTAGAAGTCTGAAAGTAAGGTGTCAGCAGGACTCTGCTTCCTCTGAAACCTGTAGAAGATTTCTTCCCAGCTGCTTCCTGCCTGGTGGTTGGCTGGCAGCTTGGCATTCCTTGGCTTGCAGCTGCAAGCTCCGGTGCTTACCTTTCTCTTTACTTGGCATTGTCCCGTGACATCTCTGTCATCACATGGCTGTCTTGTAAGGACACGAGTCATACTGGATTAGGAGCACATTTCTAGTATGTTTTTTATCTGCAACAATGCTTTTTCCAAGTAGGGCTGCGTTTTCAGGTCCTGGGGGATAGGATGCCGTCATTGTCTGTGCACACTCACAACAGCCTCGGTGTTCCTAAGGAGCCGTGCATCTTGTGTTTTGACACTGGACCTCTCACTGACTGGAGCTTACCAATTGGCTAGACTGGCAGGCCAGCAAGCCTCTAGAATCCTCCTGTAGAGACAGAGGTCTCCCCAGAACTGGCATCACAAGTACACCCAGCTTTTTTGGCATAGGTTATAGGGATCAAATTCATGTTTTCATGATTGTATGACATGAACTATCTCCCCAGTCCTTCAACATATCTTGTTAGGAGATGTACACTTCAACTCATAACAGTCTGTCCTCTGGGCCTCCAGACAAAATTCATGTCACTGTCACACAAAAATGCCTTCTCGTCATCCTAGTTCTCTCCGAGTGTTAACCCATCCCAGCATCAGCTTCCAGTCCTGCTGGAGGAAGTGCTTCAACCTGTAGCTTGGACTTTCTTGTGCTTCCTGCCCAGAGCTCTCCCGAAGATCTCTGACCCAGTGTTCTCAGCATGAGCAGCATCAAAGCAGCCTTGGCCTCTTTTGCATAGGAAGGCTTTGGTGGAAGGCAGGGAAATTGTGCCTTTCTCTCAAAGCTGGTGGGCTGGGGTTGGGCAGACAGCTCTGATGGGTCACCTTACCTCATGCCTCTAGGTATGTGAACACACTCCTGAAACTCATTCCGCTGGTTCTGGGACTGCAGGAACAATTGCGCCAGGCAGTTCAGAATGGGGACATGGAGACCTCCCACGGCATCTGTCGCATTGCTGTGGCCCTGGGCGAGAATCACTCTCGGTAGGGAGTGGGGCAGCACTGGTGGGATGGCAGGGCCCGTTAAAGATTAAAGTCACGGACCCTCACTGGGGAGGTACGATGAGCTAACTCTTCCCCCACCCCAGGGCCTTGCTAGATCAAGTAGAGCACTGGCAGAGCTTCCTGGCACTCGTCAACATGATCATGTTCTGCACGGGCATCCCCGGCCATTATCCTGTCAATGAGACCACCAGCTCCCTCACTCTCACCTTCTGGTACACGCTGCAGGTATGTCTGTGTGACCATCGGTCGGACTGGGCCTTCATGAAGGTGGATCATGCTTGTGTGGTTGCTGGGGAGGTGGCTAACTGTCTTCCCTGGCTCTCTCAGGATGACATTCTGTCCTTTGAGGCAGAGAAGCAGGCCGTGTACCAGCAGGTGTACCGGCCAGTCTACTTCCAGCTGGTGGATGTGCTTCTGCATAAGGCCCAGTTCCCTTCTGATGAGGAATACGGATTCTGGTCCTCAGATGAGAAGGAGCAGTTCCGGATTTACAGGTGATGGTAGCAGGCCAAACCTCGCTCTGAACAGTCCTAAGTAATGAAGTAAGGGAAGAGGCAATCAGCCAGGCTTACTGCCTTCTGGGGGCTCCATTCTCTAGCCTTTAGGCAATTTTGCAGTGTTGTGAGGGTCCATGGGTAGGTTCCTGGCTTATGTTAAAGATCCAAGCACTATAAAAGGCCTTCATCTGCTTTTCAGGGTGGACATCTCAGACACGCTCATGTATGTCTATGAGATGCTGGGGGCTGAGCTGCTTAGCAACCTCTATGACAAGCTGGGTCGTCTGCTCACCAGCTCAGAGGAGCCCTACTCCTGGCAGGTACCTCCCAAACCTGATTCCTTCTGCCCTCCCTAACTTGTGACACCCTCCTCCTAAGTCAAGCCAGTGGCACCCTCTTTCCCCAGCACACAGAGGCCCTGCTCTATGGCTTCCAATCCATCGCGGAGACCATCGATGTCAACTATTCTGATGTGGTGCCCGGGCTCATTGGCCTCATCCCACGGATCAGCATCAGCAACGTGCAGCTGGCAGATACTGTCATGTTCACCATTGGTGAGACCTGGCATACATCCATGGCCACATTCTTAGAGCTCCAGCACCCATCCCTAAGCATGACTGAGAGAGATACATCTCCCCCCCAACACAGTCAACATTGCAGCCAACTAACTGTCCTGGCAAGTCTTTTCTGCAGTGCCCTGAGCTGCATCTCATGATGCTCGCTTGCTGTCAGTGGAGCAGCAGTGCTGGGCCTCTGTTGAGTAATCCCTTTCTGCTTTTCAGCCATGAGGCTCATGTCTGAGCACCAATGCCTTTATGGCCGCACGGTCCTCCGCGCACTCTGGATGTACCGAGGCTGTAACTTCACCATTCCTAAAGCTTTGCCTGCCTCAGAGAGCCTTCTCTTTGCCTTTTCCTCCAGGAGCTCTGTCTGAATGGTTGGCTGACCACCCCGTCATGATCAACAGTGTTCTGCCCCTTGTGCTGCATGCCCTCGGCAATCCTGAGCTGTCTGTCTCTTCTGTGTCTACCCTCAAAAAGATCTGCCGGGAGTGCAAATATGACCTGCCCCCCTATGCTGCCAACATTGTAGCTGTCTCCCAGGTATGTGGTGCCCCAGGTGGTGCTGGGCCTCAGAGTGCCCCGCTCCATGCTGATGTGTTATTCTCTACCCCCAGGATGTGCTGATGAAGCAGGTCCACAAGGTACGGTTCCAGCTTTCTAGAGGTCTCCTTGGACTTTTGGTGGGGAATTGCTTACCCCTAAATTCTGCCTTTTACCTTCTCCTCCCTACTGATCTCTTATTCTTTGTTCTTATACTCCTCCCCAAGAGGTTCCTTCTCCTTTCTGCTCACAAGCAGATGTGGTCAGGATGGACCATCCCTGTTTTCTGCCCCACAGACAAGCCAGTGCATGTGGCTAATGCAGGCACTGGGCTTCCTGCTGTCAGCCCTGCAGGTGGAGGAGATCCTTAAGAACCTGCACTCACTCATCTCCCCCTACATCCAACAACTGGAGAAGCTGGCAGAAGAGATAGTGAGTGAGCTCCGGGGACCTGGGGCAGCACTGGCACTCGGGCTTCTCTGTGGGCAGAGGGGTGGGGATGTTGGAATTGGCACTCGGGTCCACTATTGAGTGATCTGGCCTCTAGGCTGGGGCTCAGAGGTCTGGAGCTAGTTTTGATTCTTCCCATAGCCTAATCCCTCCAACAAGCTGGCCATTGTCCACATCCTGGGGCTTCTTTCCAACCTCTTCACCACACTGGATGTCAGTCATCATGAGGATGATCACGAAGGCCCTGAGCTCCGGAAGTTGCCAGTGCCACAGGGACCCAACCCAGTAGGTGACATTGTCTTTGCCACTCATTCCTCCTTTCCTCGTGGGAATGGATGTCACTCTCCAACCCTGTAGATAATGTTGACGGTGCTTCCTGACCCCACAGAGGTCATGCATTTGGTCCTTTGACCCTCCACTCTATATGTGGCCATGTCATCGCATCCCTCATCCTGTAGAAGATGTTTTCCTTGTCCTCAGCCCAGTTGGGATGATGTCATTGAGGTTTATTTGCCCCCACCTGTAAGGGACACTGACATTATCTTTGGTCCCACTGAGCTGTCCTGTGAGCTCATGCTGAACCCCATCTCTTTAGGGCCTCCTGCTTGGGCCCTCACTGTCCCCTGCAGACACTCGAGCTGCCCCCCATTAGAGGAGACACACAGAAACAGACTATTGCAGGGCAGAGTGCTGAGCACTGGGATCACATGGACGTGGCTTTGGGATGATCTCTCTGCTTTTTGTTTTTGTTTTTCTTTTGAGACAAGGTCTTGCTAAATAGCCTTGGTGGCCTGGAACTTGCTATGAAAAAAAGACCAGCCCTGAGTCACAGATCCTCCTGCCTCTGCCTCCCAAGTGCTGGCATCAAAGACACTTGTAATTGGACGGTTTTGTTTTTGTGGTGCCAGAGATTGAACATAGGTCTCTGGACATGCTAGGCAAGCACTCTGCCACCAAGCTACATCCCCAGCCCTGAGGTGACCTCTTACAAGCTGTCTGGTCTGGGACAAGCCTCAGCTTCCCTCTCAGAGCTGTGGGCCACTAGGATCTGCGCCTGCCCATTGCAGGGCCACTAGAGCAGAGGGGGCTTGAGTGAGAGAGGTTGGCAGACTGGGAAGTTCTAGACACATACCAGGGACTGCTTCGGTCATTGATACTGCGTGCCCCAGACCGTCTGGGAAAAAAGAAGCCAGGGATACCCTGGCCTCTGCTCGGCTCCACACCTCAGCGTCAGTTACCATTTGGGCTCTAGGCCAAGCCTGGGCCACCATCATCCCGCAGAGCCCCCCTTTTCTTCTGTGGCAGTCCATCCTCCTGCCTTCCCTATCTCCCAGGACCTCAGCCTGCTCTCTGCTCTGCCATAAGCTGCCCGTATCTACGCATCCCTTGGGGCTCCCCGCCCCACGCCTGCTTGGGTGAGACAGCATCTCTTCCTCCTCAGGGCCTAGCCCGTTGCTTTCGTTTTTCTGAGCAGAGATGAACAGAGAGTGAGTTCTGCTTCGTCTTGTCGGGTTTGCGAAGCTATCTCAGTCTTACCAAGAGCTTAGGACACCTCTGCTCTGCAGTTCTGAGCCTTCCTCTAAGATGACCTACAGTCTATTCTCTTTCATTGCTGGGGGGTTAAGCTCACCATTTCCTGCCCCACGGGTCCTATGTGCCACATCCTCAGTGTGCAGTGGAGGGTGATGGGTTGAGCCCTTTGCCTCCTGCCAGGTCCTCGGGTGGGCGCCAGAGGAGCTGCCTCACTCCTCCCCGTGCGTGTCTCTAGGTGGTGGTGGTGCTGCAGCAAGTCTTCCAGCTCATCCAGAAGGTGCTGAGCAAGTGGCTGAACGATGCCCAGGTGGTCGAGGTGAGCCCTGACCCGCTCTGCTGCTGGGCTGACTTTGGCCCTAAGTGCCAGAGTAAAGGACTTGATGCCTTGCTGCTGCTTGTAGCGGACAAGGAGGGGAGACTGTGACACTGCCACAAGAGCAGATGTCATTTAGGAAGGCGCCCCCATCCCTGCCACCACCCCAGTACCACAGAAGTGCTGGGTGAAACCATAGTGACTGCAGGGCCAAGTAACTGGTGTCTGCCATAGCTCCAGAGACCTGGCCTTGCATCCTTTGGAGTTGAGGTTTCCGTGGCTCTTCCTGTCCCTTGAGAGGGAATGGTAACAACGGGAGTAACGGGAGTGAAGTGACAAAGTTTGAGCCTGTTCTGCTCTCTGGGGAGCCTTCTGCCCCTGCTTTTCAGGCTGAGGAGTAGATTATTTACCTCGCTTGGTTTGCAGGGTTTGGCTGGACTTCTGGGTAAGAGTCCTTTCTTGGGCTTCATCCCATGACCTGCTGATGGGTCTCTCTGCTTTTTTCCTCAGGCGGTGTGTGCCATCTTTGAGAAGTCTGTTAAGACATTGCTGGATGACTTTGCCCCCATGGTGCCACAGCTCTGTGAGATGCTGGGTCGGATGTACAGCACCATCCCCCAGGCCTCTGCTCTTGACCTCACTCGGCAGGTAGGCCTTCTGGTTTGGGCAGTCGGTGCTCTGGAGGTCACCCTAGTTAGAGATCTGACCCTGGGTGGGGGGTGGGGGTGGGGTGTCAGATGGCTGCCATGGCTGGGGTCCCCACCTGTGTTCCAGGGATGTTGATCTGTCCTGGTGAGGCGGACCTCAGCTGACCAGCATTCCCTGCTTTGTTATAGCTGGTCCACATCTTTGCTCATGAGCCTGCCCACTTTCCCCCAATAGAGGCCCTCTTCCTGCTGGTCACTTCCGTCACACTCACTCTCTTCCAGCAAGGTAAGTACCAGTCAGGGTCTCTGCTGCCGCCACACTGCCACTGCCTCTGCTTCCTCCACCGGGGAGCCAAAGCTACCCACTCTGTTCTCGATCCCCTGGTCGCACATGGGACTTGATGGGAAACTTGGGAGATGAAGCACAGCACAGTTGTTACCTATATGTAGTTGATTCTGTAGGTTTGAAGTGAATAATGGTGAATGGTGTCTTTTACAGCCCGCCTGCACTCCAGGCCAGTCTGGATGCTGGGGAAAGCTGGGCTCAGACTCTGAGGGACTTGGGACACTAGTCTGGCTCATTGCCTTTGGGATATAATGAGAAGTCAGAGAAGCATAGGCATCGATACCAGGTAGACCTAGAATCTAAGCTCATCACCACCAAACTAGTTGTGTGACCTTGGGCAAGTCCCTTACCTTCGCTGAGCCTTGTTTCCATATCATTTCAGGCATTCTAGTTCCTGGGTCCTGGCTTGGGCTTTTGTATATGAAGTACTCAGGAGTGCTGATTCTTTTTCCCGTGTCAAAGTTTAGTCCTTTCTGAGCCCAAAGTCCCTTTGGGGATGGTCCCAGCCCCTCCTTCTGTGGCCTTCTCTGCCTGAGAGAGTTGGAAACTGGCCTTCAGGTTTCCTGCTAACCCAGGTTCTAACCTGGGATAGAAGCAATACTATTCCTCAGCCCTGTAAGCCTACCCTGGATTTGAGCTTTGAGGCCAACTAGAGGTCTCAGCTGGAGCCCAGAGTGCTCCCATCTCATATTGTTAATGTCTGGTCCTCTGTGGGCCATGCAGCAGATCCAGAGTGGCAAGAAACCTGGTGTCACTGTCCTCAATTCCACGTCTTCCACTACTTATACCCCTTTTCTGGATGAGTCCATTGACCTTGGGTCTGTTCATCCCTCAGTGGGTCCACTCCTCCTCACCTTTCATGAGCCCTTCCTCAGTTTAAGCTCAGCCTCACCTGAATTAGCTCCATAAACTCCTATGTGCACACCTGCCCCTGTCTCCAATCTCTCCAACATACAGCAGTCATACTGCTTCACAAAATAGTAATGTGATCACATTTCCTCTCTGGCCTACAACCCTTCACATGCTACCCACTGCCCTCAGGTTATGGTCACGTTCCCATATGTCACACCAAGCTCTGGTGTGTCCCTAGTGTTCTCTCATTAAGGGAGCAATCCAGCCACATGCCCGTGCCTTGCTCCTCCAATTGAACGGTGCTATGCCCATGACCGGGTGAGCTCCCACTCTCATGCCTTTGTTAGGAGGCAGGCATTACTCCTCAGACAAGTGACTCTGAGGCAGAACTGGGGACTTGTAGCTCTGTGCTAAAACTGCACCATACTTACATTGCCAATGAAGCACAGGCCACAAAAATGAATAACCTCCAACTGTCTGTCTCTCTTCATAGACTGAACCCCCTGGGGGCAGGATTGCATCTCCTCTGCTACATTCCCTGTGTCCAGAATGAGGCCGATCTCAGACACTGTTGAATGTAGGCAGGTTCCTTGCCCCAGAACCTCTCTTCCACACTATCTGGCCCAAGCAGGAAGGGAACCTCACACTGAACACACTCTTCTACATTGGGACCCAGGCATATGGTACATTGGACCTTTCCAGGACCTGAGTAGCGCAGATTTCAGAGATGAGAGGACCAGCCTTAGGTAGTGGCTCCTCGTAGCCTGCAGAAGGAAGCGAGGGAGAGGTTATGTGTTACAGGTAGGGAACAACATCTGTGGCTTACACAAGATCACACAGCTACTCAGTGGTCTCAGGCAGGTGCCTTTGTACTGCATCCTCCTGAGAGTGGGGAAGCAGGAGCTGCAGGCGCATGCCTATCAAAGCTGAGGCAGGGTTGTTGGTTGTCTTGTGGGGCAGGATGGTCCCTGTACCTGGCTTGTTGTCCCAGTTCAGGCTTCCTCAGGCTCTGCCTTCCCGGTGGGTCATGGGGTGACACAATGACTGGGCCCCCCTTTTCTTGGTGCATCCAGACACTGGGAGCTGTCCTCAGCCCTGAGTTGGGTTGTTCCTAAGTCTGTGCCCCATGTCGAGCAAAATCATGGCCTTAGAATGCAGTTTATTCTCCTGGCCCTACCAGTGACCTATCTGGCCAGCTTCATAGCACCCAGGGCCCTGTCCTACCCAAATAAGAGTTCTTTAGTTTGAGCAAACTGAGCAAAATCCTTCCCTTGGCCAGACCAAGAGCTCTACAGTCATCATACTTAGTTAAGCTCTCACGCCCTGGACTTCCCAGGGCCTTCAGCCAAGTCTCAAAATGAGGTGCCATGGACCAACCCACAGCCAGCTCTGCCCTCCATTTAGATGCTGTGATGAGGAAGTATAGGCCAAGAAGTAGTGTAGGGCTCCCCGACTGTCAGAGCCACAGCTCCCTCAGCTCTGTGGAATCTAGAACTGTCGGAGCACCAAGAGATCGCTGGGGGACTGGCCTGAGGTGGACTGGGGAGTCAGTGGAAGGCCCCGGGGAGCTGGGCAGGCCCGTCCTTCACTTTACCGTCTCTTTCTGTTGGGCTTCTCCCAGTTCATGGTTTTTGTATGTTTTGTTTCTTTATCTTGCTTCCTGCTGCTCATGTGCCCCCACGCTGTCTCCTACAGACTCTCAGTCCCACATAACTATATGAGGTTGAGTTGCTGTTTGTATAATTTTTTCTTAAGTTCCATCTTTATTATATTTTAGGGCCCAGGGATCATCCTGATATTGTTGATTCATTTATGCAACTCCTGGCACAGGTGTGTTTTAGTTTTATTCATTCACGTTCTGTTCTCTCTCTTTCTCTTTCTCTTATGTTGAAATTCAATTTAAGCCTATTTTTAGCTTTCTGTTGACAAATTTTTTTTTTCTGTTCAGTTGAATAGAGTTTCTTCATCTGTTTCCGTGGAAGTTGACAACCCAACACCCCCCTTTAGTGCCCCTTTGCCTCCACTAGCTCAGTCTCCTACAAAGACCAGAGAGAGGCTGGTCCTGAAGGGAGGGGCTGGGAGGGGAGAGTGGTGACTGTCCCCAACAGTTCCTGTGTGGCTGGCTTACCCAGAACCGTCGAGGGTAGGGCTGCAGTCGAAGGGCCTGGGCTTCACTGTCCCCGTGCTCCCGCCGGGGACTGCCTGCCATAGTGCTCCCACCTCAGTGTTCCCAGTGCTCCTAGGAGGTAGGCTGGGAGCAGGTCCGAGGAGCAGAGCTTACGGTGAATGTGCACTGTGCGATGCAGAGTCCATCCGGAGGAGAGATTGGGGGGCTGCTGGACGGTGGGGTGCAGGCTCCACTGTGAGCCCTCGGCAGAATGTGTTCGTGTCTGGGGTGTGCTGAACTGTGTTGACCTTATTCTGTATGTTTGGAGTTTGGATTAGGAAGGACACAGAAGTCACGTGCTACAAGTAGGGTGTACATCATGCTGGACATTGATATAGATGTGAAACCGATGTGACGTGTGAGGAAGGCGGCCTCTACATTGTATGGACGTGGATGTGTGATATGTTAGACATGGACACTGAACATGGACATGTGGTGTGTGTGTGTGTGTGTGTGTGTGTGTGTGTGTGTGTGTGTGTGTGTGTTTGGACTGGAGAGGTGGCTTTTTAATGGAAATAAGAATGTGTTGTGAGTTGTTGGCATGCCTGCATTGAATGAATATGACTTGGCAGATGTATGTCAGGCTATAGGCGGGTGGAGGTTAGTGTGATGGGTTCTGTGTTAGAGGATCCCTGTGGGTTGGAAGGGTTCTGTGAGTTGGAGTACACAGGGTGTCTGTCTGTCTGCTTCCTCTTCCCATATTCACTGAGTCTGTAGTACAGCTGTGACTGGTAGAATATGAGCACACACAGTAGGTGTGGTTCTTGCTCTCCTGGAGCCGACAGTCTGGTGGGGAGATGTGGGAAAGGAACGAAGAATAAGGGTATTCTGACCCTGGATGGGTGTGTGTGGGTATCTGTGAAGGGGTATCTTTGGCAAGGAGGCTGTTTGAGTGTATTTGTGGGTATGTTGGGATGCTGTATTGGGAGAGGGCTCTGAGTGTGTGGATGGTTTGGGATGTGTGGGCGTTGGGTGTGTAACTGTAATGAGAGTATGATGTAAGTGCAGAATAGTGTATGTGGGGGTTTGATAGAGGTGTGTAAGTAGGTCATTTCAAGTTGGGGTCATGAGGGGTATTTGCACCTGAATAAACATGGGAGTACAAGGTACATGAGGGGTTGGAGGGTCTATGTGGTGTGCACTGGGGGCATCACTGGAGAACAGCAGTATTTAAGGACTGCTGGAGCTGTGCCGAACGTCTTCTGTGATTCATGGACGTGCCAACCATGTCTGGTAGCACTTGGGGCAGGCCATCTGCCCCATCCCTCCATCTGCTACCTCCATGGCAGCACTGGCTCCTAGGATGAGATGGCTGAGCAGGCCCTGGGCAGAGTATCCTGGAGGAAAGAAGGGATGAGGGATCCAGATATTCTATTCCTCCTCTTCTTGAGGAGGAGCTGGGAGAACAAAAGGAATTCGGTGTGTGTGGGAGGTGCTGGACTGGGGCTTCGTGTCCAACTGCTCTCTCTTCTTACCACCCTGCTCACAAACCCAAGGGACCTCCACTCCCTGTGATTCAAAACACAGTCACTACTGGCTACCCGGAGCCTTTGGGAGGGGAGAGGGGAAGTTGTTTGCTTAGGGAGTGATTTGGGACCTAAATACTCTGCATTAATGGTCCCCACCCACAGCCTCTCTCAAACCTGTGCATTCGGGTATACCTACATGTATATTCAGCATCCCTGGGGCAGCTTCTCACTTGACTGAACTCTGGGGTGATATGGGTTCCCAGAGATGGCTGGGTGGCATCTTGTACCTGTGATGCGTGAAGTTAGGAGCTCGGGTGGCAGGTGAGTGGGGGGGATGCTCCTTGGAGCTGGCTGGGGCTGGGCTTACCAGCTCCACCTCCTGCAGGCTTTGAAGCGGAAGCCAGATTTGTTCCTGTGTGAGCGATTGGATGTCAAAGCTGTGTTCCAATGTGGTAAGTGGGGCCAAGTGGAAAGGTGGGCCTGGGGCTCCCCTGCATCACTCGGCCCCATCTGATTTACCTCTGCCTCTCCCACAGCTGTGCTAGCCCTCAAGTTCCCTGAGGCACCTACTGTCAAGGCCTCCTGTGGCTTCTTTGTGAGTCTCATGCTAACCCCTGACCCCCGCCCCTCCCAGGACTCGGGGTGGAGGTATGGCATGCAGATCTTGTCCTCAGGGAGAGGTGGGAGGGAACTGGGGTTCACAGGCCTCTCATCTTCTGCAGACTGAGCTACTACCTCGGTGCGGGGAAGTAGAGTCTGTGGGGAAAGTGGTACAGGAGGATGGCCGGATGCTGCTCATAGCAGTTCTGGAGGTGAGCTGGAGTAAGTGGTAGGCTGGGGTGTGGGGAGGCCTTCACTGCTGAGGCAGCTGGTATTGTGCGGGGGCCAGGGTCTTTGGTTTCCTAAGCTCTCTGATTCTCTCCTGCGATTAAATGTCTGAACGTTGTTGGGATTGCCCTGAGGATCTCAAAAGACAGTGCTCACTTACACAGCTTGGCTACAGGCGTGTCCCTGAGAGCCTTTGATATGGTTAGGCCTCCTTGCCACAGAGGAAAGACTCTGTACTGAGAACCCCTCTTCCTCAGGCCATTGGAGGCCAGGCCTCCCGCAGCCTCATGGACTGCTTCGCCGACATCCTGTTTGCCCTGAACAAACACTGCTTTAGCCTCCTGAGCATGTGGATCAAGGAGGCCCTACAGCCGCCTGGTTTCCCATCTGCCCGTCTCAGCCCTGAGCAGAAGGACACTTTCAGCCAGCAGATCCTCCGGTGAGCAGAGCTGGTGTGGGCAGAGCTCGGCTCTGGAGGTGATGGTGTTGGTAGACAGTACTAACGTGCTCTCCCGCCCCTCCTCCAGTGAGCGAGTGAACAAGAGACGGGTGAAGGAGATGGTGAAGGAGTTCACACTGCTGTGCCGCGGACTCCATGGCACAGACTACACAGCTGACTACTGAGGGACACCTGTGCCCCACTCACCCACTCTGACCCCCTCCTGTTCCCAAAGAATAAACCTGGACCCTCACCGCTGCCTCTGCTTCCTTTCTGCTTCCCCCGTCGCCTACCTGGACCCAGGCCTGATGGGAGAATCGGAGGATGCTTGGACCCAGGCCCTGGTTAACAATAGTGGGGACACAGGCTGGGTGTGAAGGCGCACACCTTTAATCCCAGCACTCGGGAAGCAGAGACTGGCTGATCTCTGCGAGTTTGAAACCAGCCCGGTCTACAGAGCAAGTTCCAGGACAGCCAGAGATAAATAATGAGACCTGTCTCAAAAAACAAAAAGAGGCCGGGCGGTGGTGGCGCACGCCTTTAATCCCAGCAATCGGGAGGCAGAGCCAGGCGGATCTCTGAGTTCGAGGCCAGCCTGGACTACCAAGTGAGTTCTAGGAAAAGGCGCAAAGCTACACAGAGAAACCCTGTCTCGAAAAACCAAACAACAACAAAAAAAAGTGATGGGGATACCTACCTCCAAGGGTGGTGACACCTAACTCCCAGGACAGGGACACATATCTCCCTGGGTGGGCACTTGTCTAAGGTGCTTAGCCTGGAACCAAATACTGCCCTTGCTTCTGGGGTGAGAGGCTACATCAGCATCAGCAACCCATATACACTCCTGTTAGATTCACGCACACCTTTAATCAGCAATGCTGAGTACTAGGTCCCTGGTTCTACCCCAAATAAAATCTGACCCAATTCATAGCTACCCTAATCTGGAGAATGGGTGAGGGATGGCTTTATGGAGGAAGTTGCATTTCTGATGAGAAAATATGGGCCTTCAGGAACCATTTAGGGTATGGGAAGAAATGGAGTGGAGATTTATTTCCAGATTTTATTTTATTTTTAATTTACATTTATTTATGTTTATATTGGGGGAGGAGATATTTTGAGTACATTGCGAGAGGACAGAGAGCTGGGCCATGACTAGTGTACCACCTGCAGCGTGATAAGGTGTTTTAGAACACCTGAACTTGCACATGGTCAAGGGGGCCGTACAAAGTAGGGTGGAGTTGGGGTGGGGCGCTGCAAGGTCTTTCAGCCCTTACAGGAGGAATGTTACCTAGTGTTGCCTGGGAAGCCAGCCCTGCCCTCTTAGGAACGCTAACTCAGGGCTCATCAGGACCGTGGACAGCGCCGGGCTGCGGGACTCCCTCCTTTCTTTCCCTGCCTTTCTGGTGACCCTGTCTTGTCAGTAAGATCTGAAGAGCAGAGCTGAGTTCTCCCCACCCCCATCTGTGACATCTGCGTGCACTTGATGGGGGAACTGCAGCCCACTCCTCTGTTCTTTTCCCAGCTTTTGTATTGATTCCATCCTTTCCTTTTTCATCCAGTGTCTTCCTGAGCCAGCTAGCATCTGTCTCTAACGCTTTCTCATTTATCTCCCACTCCTTCTCAGCCCCAGTTTTTAAAAATCTTAGGTGTATGCATGCCTGAATATATGAGTTCACCACATGAGTGTAGTTACCTGCAGGTATTAGAAGAGGGATCCTCTAGAACTGGAGTAACAAATGGTTATGAGCCACCATGTGGGTGCTGGTGACTGAACCCAGTCCTCTGTAAGAACAGCAAGTGCTCTTAGCCACTGAGCCATTTCTCCACCCGCTCCCAGTCCCATCCTGACTTCTCATCTCTCCTGGAGGATGCAGAAATGAACGACATGTTTTCAGTCCTTTTATCCCATTACATCATGTTAAGAGCCTTTGTCCCCTCCCCTGCACCCCTCAGGACAAAGTAGTGTATTTAAGGTAGGAGAATGTAGGCTGAGGATATAGCTCAGCAGTAGTGCTCTTGCCTAGCATGTGTGAGGCCCTGGGTTCAGTCCCAAGGAAGTGGGGAGAGAGAATTAATGTGGGGTCTACAGCCCAGTTTCTGAAGTCAGTAGACCTGGTTTTGATGCTGATTATGCCACTGACCTATTGTGTCTTATTAGTTACTTCAAATCTGTTTCCTTATCTATAACATGGGATGATTCTTGCTCCTAAGAATGTAGTGCCTGATGAATTTAGCAAGGGCTCAGTGTTTGACTGACAGACTGTGAAGATAACAGGTATAGTTATAATTTGACCCTTGGGACAATCCTTCAGCAGACAAGGCAAAGGGCATAGATACATTGATTCCTACAATGCCTGGCAGTAAGGGCCCACCCACAAATATTTAAACCCAAGCAGTGGGCACCGAGTTGGAAATTATGCAGTACAGAGAGACCCAGCTTCTGTTACACAGCAAGACCCTGTCTCAAATTATGGGGTCTGTGAGATGGCTTGGTCGATTAGGAAGCTTGCAGCCCAATCTGAGTTGGATCTTCAGGGACCTCTGCTCTCACTGTATGCACATGTACACACACACACACGTTAAAAACAAACTTTATTACACATGAGGTACTTAATGTGGCCAAAGGAAAGGACGTTCCATAGGGCACCGGCTGGCTGACCTGAGAGTACCCGGGAAGTAGCCTGTGGAACCACAACACCCACAAGGCTTCGCGGCACTTCCGATTGGTCCTGAGTATGAGGTTGGTGATTGGTTCTCTGTGGGCACGCCTCAACCCGGAAGTAATCTCCGCAGGTCCATGTGCAATGGAGAACCGGGAGTTTGGAAGCGTAGGACGTGGATCCTAGGGCCCGTGGCCAGGTTGATCCCGAGCCACAAACAAAACTGCTGTGACCTCGAGGACTGTTGAGGGCGCAGCTGCATTTCGCCCCACCCAAGCTGTGCCCCATGGAGTCTACGTTCAGCAGCCCCGCCGAGGAGGCCCTTCAGCGGGAGGCGGGCGTCCCAGGACTGTTCACCCCTCCAGAAGACCTCGACCGAGTGTACGAACTGGAGCGAGTCACGAAATTTGTCTGCGACTTAGGGTGTCAGCGGGTGAGGGCCAACTTAGAAAGGGAGGGTTGGTTCGCCTCTGGGCATGGATTGAGGGATTGGGATTTGGGATGCTACGTGAGGACTGGTGGGTTGAGGTCGGAGTCCGCCCGCGTGGAACGGACCACCGCCACTCCGTGGGGCGGAGTGTCCCTCTGGAAGTAGGAGCTTTGAAAGTTGAATGTTTCTTTTGTAGACGCCCTTGGTGGAGGAGTTTGGTTGTTGCTGACGTTATGGTTGTGTTTACAGGTGGCCTTACAGTTCCCTGACCAGTTACTGGGAGATGCCGGAGCAGTGGCTGCACGGCTGGAGGAAGTCACAGGATCTAAGATGTTCATTTTAGGGGACACAGCCTATGGCAGGTATGAACTTGTGCTGGGAGTAAGTGGTCAGGTCTGAGGATCCAGGCCCCGTGGGGTTACCTTGCTGACAGTGTCTGCCTCCAGTGACTGTGTTTACATTATGATGAGACGCTCCTCATGCCAGTTTCCCTCAGTGACAGTGAATTCCTAACATGTTACCATGTCCCCCACTGGCCACATTTCCCATTGATGACAACCCTTTCCGGGTAGGGAACGCCTCTCACCAACATTCTCTCTCCTGCAGCTGCTGTGTGGATGTACTGGGTGCTGAGCAGGCTGGCGCTCAAGCCCTTGTCCACTTTGGTCCTGCCTGCTTGAGCCCCCCTGCCCGCCTGCTGCCTGTCACCTTCGTTCTTGGTCAGCGTTCTGTTGCCTTAGAGCTCTGTGCAAAGGCCTTTGAAGCCCAGAACCCAGATCCCACAGCACCGGTGGTACTGCTGAGTGAGCCAGCTTGTGCCCATGCCCTAGGTGAGAGATTATACCTGCGATGGGAGGAGGGGTAGGTCCGTGGCTGCATGCCTTAATTTACCCCATTAAGCACACTTCCATAGAGCTCTTGATAGCTGCTTAGCTTAGTTTGTACTTAGGGTCACATTTAGTCACCTGGGGACGAGGCATCTCCTGCTTTGCCAGACTTCAACTCTGACGCCATCTCCTTCTCTTTCAGAGGCTTTGGCCACTCTCCTGCGCCCCAAGTACCGAGATCTGCTCATCTCCAGCCCAGCTCTTCCCCTGCCAGTGGGGTCCCCAAGTTCACAGCCTGAGCCCCTGGAGCGTTTTGGACGACGCTTTCCCCTGAGCCCAGGAAGGTGTCTGGAAGAATATGGTGCCTTCTATGTGGGAGGTTCTCAAGCCAGCTCTGACCCCATCCTCGATCCGGATCTGAGCAGACTGCTCTTGGGGTGGACACCAGGACGACCCTTCATTTCCTGCTGTCCAGACACAGGGCAGACACAACACCAGGGTGCTCAGGCTGGGCGGCTAAGAGCACGAAGACTGTATCTTGTCGAGAGGGCCAGAGATGCCCGTGTCGTAGGGCTGCTGGCGGGCACATTGGGTGTAGCTCAGCACCGCGAGGCACTGGCACACTTGCGGGAACTCACGGAGGCCGCTGGAAAGCGCAGCTATGTATTGGCCCTGGGGAGGCCCACGCCTGCTAAGCTTGCCAACTTCCCTGAGATGGACATCTTTGTGCTTTTGGCCTGTCCTCTGGGAGCCCTAGCCCCCCAACCTTCAGGTGGCTTCTTGCGGCCTGTATTGACACCATGTGAACTGGAGGCTGCCTGTAACCCTGCCTGGCCACCTCCAGGCCTGGCTCCCCACCTCACACATTATGCAGAGCTGTTGCCCGGTGAGTGGTGGGGCCGCATCTCAGCTTGAAAGTTGGGGCTCGGAGTCAAGGAGCCAGGATAGCTATCTTTCCTGTCCATTTCAGGCTCTCCCTTCCACGTGCCCCTCCCACCACCTGAGTCCGAGTTGTGGAGCACCCCAGACGTGTCGCTCATTTCTGGGGAACTCCGACCGCCACCTTCTTGGAAGGCATCAAATGGCACTGGGTGTTCTGCCCTAACTCCAAGGCCCCAGCTGGAGCTGGCAGAGAGCAGCCCTGCAGGTAAGCGTGCTAATACCCGCCCCTGCTAGCTTCTTGTCCAGGTCCAGCCCACACAGCTTGTTCTCATTCCTTCTGCAGCTTCGTTCCTTAGTTCCCGGAGCTGGCAGGGCTTGGAGCCCCGCTTGGGCCAGACACCAGTGAAAGAAGCTGTCAGCGGAAGACGGGGTATTGCCATCGCCTATGAGGATGAGGGGAGCAGCTGACACCATCCGTGGCCAGTCACAGAGAGACACATCTGCGGCCGCGTGCTCCCTGAACCAGCGTCTCGTCCTCTCACACTGATACTTGAAGGAGCCCGGACAGAGGGAATGCAGGTAGCCCCTCCGTGAGGTGCTGTCTGGCCTGCCCTGGCTCTGCCTCAGCACACATCAGTGCAATAAACGCCTGTTTGACAGGTGGGGGAAAAGTTCCAGGGCTTTCCTGGGCCCATCTATCAGCAGCCTGGGCCTGGGGCTGACCCCAGTTCCTGGTGTGCAGGTGTAGTTCTGCCCTTGTTCAAGGGCAGGAGTTAGATGATCCAGACCAGGGTTCTTCCACCTCAGCACTGTTGACATTCTGGGTAGAGTAGTTCTGTACTGCAGAGGCTATTCTGTATATGGTGGGATGTTTAGCTTGAGCAGAAGCACCCCCACCCCCAAGCTGTGACAACCCAGATTATCTCCAGATGTTGGCAGATGTAACTGCTTCTAATTGAGAACCACTCATCTAGACCCACACGAAGACAGTATTCATTAGACACACGGCTTTTGCGATTTTAAAGTGGATGAAAAACTCAGCTTCTCAGTTACACTGATCACATAAAGCGCCCACATGGCTACATGTGGGACAGTTCTGTCATAGTACAAAGCTCTGTGGGACAGTGCTGGGCTATGCTGACGCAGACTTGTCTCTAGGGGAACCAAAGAAACTGAAATAAACTGAATACTTTTCCTCTTGTTTCTCTTTACTCATCAAACCTCCGTTCTACACAGTTCCGATGGATGGATATGGGAGTTATATTTAACCAGATTCCTGTCCTCAAAGTGTGGTTGGGAAGAAATAGTGACCCCATAGAATAGAATTGTATGTGAAGAAGGGAGCCCCAAGGGCAGCTGGATCTCATAGCAGGCTCCTGAAAGGGACTCAAGAGGCATCCCAGACAGGGGAGTCCTAAGCTGGATCTTGTAGAGAAAAAAAATACTGTCAGAATAAAAAGAGTGAAAAGAACATTTGGACCTAAACACAGACCAGTCAACATGGTGGGTGCTTCAACCAAAGTAGAGTTGCTGGGCTGGAGGGGTAGCTTGGCAGAGTGCTTACCGTAACGTGTAGGCCCTAGGGTTTAATTCCCAGCAATGGTGTGTGTGTGTGTGTGTGTGTGTGTGTGTGTGTGTGTGTGTGTGTGTGTGTGTTTATTGAACCCCAAGCCCTAGGGTTTAATTCCCAGCACTGGGGTGTGTTTATTGAATCCCAGCAGAACTTACCTATCGTTGTCCACTTTACCCAAGAATCTTATACTGGCACTGTCCAGATCATGTGGTGTCCAGGCTAATGGTAGAGGCGGAGCTGTAAACCGCCATGGGAACCGGGTTAAAGTGAGCACCAGTCATGTATTCTACCATGTCCAGAGGACCCATCTGTATGCCAGGCACTAGACACACAGTGAGTACAACAGAAACCATGGTGCTTCCACCTCCTGGGGAGGATAGACAGACAGACACAAAACGCAGTATATCAAGTGGTGATAAGATTATGGGAAAGCACAAAGCTGCAAAAGAGGAAGCTAGAGGGAGAGAGGGGTTGGGAAATTACACAGAGTGGGTAAGGAAGGCCTCTGAAGGTGAGCAAAGACTGGAAGTTAGAGAGTGGGGCACATGAGCAACTAGAAACAGGGTGAACAAGTGCTACAGAAACGAGGGAGGGGTATGACTGACGAGGAATAGCTAGTAATCTGGCCGCAGAATGTATGAGAGGCCTGGGAGCGCAGCAGCTTTGCATACGGTATTTCTGAGTGAAACAGGAACCAAGGGGCATTTGAGCAGGAGAATGGCATGGCCCTGAAAGCACCACCTGGACATCATGGGGGCTCACAGCTGGCACTCCACCCTGCCTCTGGATTGGGAAAAGCAACCTAGAATGACCTCTGATGACCATCCGGTGTTAGCTCGCCAGTGTGAAGGCCATGAAATCCTCCTCCAAGCAGAGGGAACAGTCCAGCACCTTCCTAGAACTAGGTAGGACTAGAAAAGACCGGAAGGATCTGCAGCGGTTGGAGAATAAACCGCAAGTCCAGTGAACAGGTTAGGGAACAGGCAGCTCAGGTGGAGAGCCTGTACCTGGCGAGGAGAGCGCCGGGCGAGACTACAACTACCACAGTGCTCAGCGGCACGACGTCGGCCGCGGCCCGACCGCAGCCGGCCAGCCACTGTGCGCGGGGGTCACGTGAGCTGGCGCGTCACATGCGTCGGTCAGGTGGAACTGCGGGGCGGGCCAACAGACTGCGGGGCGGACGGTGGTCTCGGTGTTCTCTCAGGTCCCACCGATCCGACCCCTGCCGTCGCTGCCGCCATGACGGGGCTGGCGCTGCTCTACACCGGGATCTTTGTGGCCTTCTGGGCCTGCATGATCGTCGTGGGTGAGCGGGGCTCGGGCTGGCTGAGCTGGCCGGCTGGGGCGGGGGCAGGTGGCAGCCAGAGCCGGCCCAGCGCCGTGCCCTACCGCAACATAGGAGGCCGACCCCGGGCTGTGAGAGCCACACTGGCCCTTCCAGGGTCGTGACTGCCGGCCCCCTCTTGTCCTCGAGCCGCAAACTTGGGCGCCCTGCTTCCTCTTTTCTCTCCTTGCCCTCCCCCTTCACAGCTTGTTGGGTAAACAGCAACTGGGCCGGCGGGATCTGGCGCGGCCTGGACGCAGCGCTTGTTCCCCTCCCCGACCCCCCCCCCCCACGCCCGCCCGTGGAGGGGCTTGGTGTCACTGAGGAAGACGGGTTACCTAGGGAGTGGCAAAGAAAAAAAAAAATGGAGGCCTGGGCGGAGGTGCTCTTTCGCTCCGGGGTTCTTCTTAGATGTGTCGGGCAGTTGGGCAGTGTTTCTCGAGGTTGGGGAATGTGTCTCAGAAGTGCAGCCCTTAACTCCTTTTCTCATTGCTGCAGGAATCTGCTACACCATTTTTGACCTGGGTTTCCGCTTTGATGTGGCATGGTAAGGGATTCTCCCAGGAGCCCCTCTCTTTCTGGAGTTTGAGCCCTAGCCCAGCTCTTCAGACACACAGACCTTTGGGAAATAGTCTATCGATGCAGCATCCAGGACTGGTGGGCTGGAGCTGGGTGGGAGCTGAGTTGGTGTGCTCTCCCCAGCCCTGCCCTTGCCTGACCACAGCCGAATGGCTTTCTTCCTTATTCCCACACTAGGTTCCTGACCGAAACTTCTCCCTTCATGTGGTCGAATCTGGGCATTGGCCTAGCGATCTCCCTGTCTGTGGTTGGAGCAGCCTGGTGAGTGTTGGGACGGTGGGACTAGTGAGTGGGAGGCTCTGAGTCGTGGCCCGTGGTGTCACTGGGTTCTTAATCATCCTGGGGACAGTGACTACTTGGGCTCCTTTCATCCGTTTCTTACCCTTCCTTCAGGGGCATCTATATTACCGGTTCTTCCATCATTGGGGGTGGGGTGAAGGCCCCCAGAATCAAGACCAAGAACTTGGTTAGGTAAGTCTGAGGGCTTTGGGTTGTCAAAACCAGCTGTGATGGGGGTCTGATGACATACTGGCTCCTGACCAATCTGTCATCATGAGTCAAGGAAAGTTGGCTGGGGATCTTCTGAAGAAATGGCTGATTCCTTCTCACCTCTTTTCTCCACCCCACCCCCCACCTTTACCATTACTATTGCCAGCATTATCTTCTGTGAAGCTGTGGCCATCTATGGCATCATCATGGCAATTGTCATTAGCAACATGGCTGAGGTAAGAGAAAAACAGAGGGGAAGGCATCCATTCCAATGGTTTATGCTTTGCCTAAAGATTGGAGGAGAGGGAAGGTAGGTGCATTAGGGATGGTTTCTGATGGCCTGTCCTCCTCAGCCTTTCAGTGCTACTGACCCCAAGGCCATTGGCCATCGAAACTACCATGCAGGTGAGTGGGTAGCAAAAAGCTCCGTCTTGCCAGGCATGGTGGTATGGGCCTTTTATCCCGTGACTGGGAGGCAGTGGCAGGCAGAGTTAAGAAGCCAGCCAGCACTACATAACTGCGTAGTGAGACATCCCCACACCCTCATCTACACACTCGCTCCGACTTCCCAGCTTCAGACTCTTAGATTCTCAGCTGCTTTGGCCTGCTTTACAGAGTTGGGGTGGGATGACCCATCAGCCCGTGGGGCGGCATCTCCTGTGCTTGTCCTGGCCTCACTCGAGCTGCCTTTTATCCTCCAGGCTACTCCATGTTTGGGGCTGGCCTCACAGTCGGGCTTTCCAACCTGTTCTGTGGAGTCTGCGTGGGCATCGTGGGCAGTGGGGCCGCCCTAGCTGATGCACAGAACCCCAGCCTCTTTGTAAAGATTCTCATCGTGGAGATCTTTGGCAGTGCCATTGGCCTTTTTGGGGTCATCGTCGCAATCCTTCAGGTGCTGAATTCCCCCTGGGAACTGTGGTCTCTTTGTCCTTGTCCCCAGCCCTACTCTGCTTGAGAGCAATAGAAGCCCCTCCCCCCTCCACCCGTAACTGTGGAACTCTTCCCATCTCCTGGTTCCCCCTCTCTGTTGCTTTGTGTTTATCTGTCCTTTAGCCCCTCTATTTCCATCCTTTCCCTCTCTGCTGCCGCCTCTGGAAATGTCTTCTTTGTGATAAAGCCTGGTGTGGGATATCTGTGACAGTCGTGACTTGATAGGCACTTGGGTCTATGTGCATATGTACGTGACATGCCTGTCAGTAGACTGGCATGTCTGAACTCTGTATTTTGTCAGTGTGTGGGTTTGTGACTAAAAGACCAGCCTGAAGGTCTAAACATGACTGGGTTGACTCTTGGGGACACTGGCACTGTCCATGCCTGTCTGTCAGTGTGTCTGTCCTTGCATGGTCATCCATCTGTGGTCTGTCTGTCCACCCACGGTCTTGCTGGTTCTGATCTTATCACTGCCGCTGCCTGATCTGTCCTGTTCTTCTTTTGCAGACCTCCAGAGTGAAGATGGGTGACTAGATGATCTGTACTAGTGGGGCCGTGCCTCACTGTTATTTATTGCTGGTTTTCCTGGGACAGCTGGAGCTGTGTCCCTTAGCCTTTCCTGGGCTTGGTGTTCAGGGCCCTCCTGCACTCACCTCTTGCTGCCTGTTGACTTCGAAGGCATTGCAGTCCAGACTGAACCCCAGTGTTGGGGGGGTGGGCTGCTGATGGTGACTGTGTACAGCTGTGCACCTGTGTCCTCTACCCCCCATCCAGCCCCTCTTCCTAGTGTTTGTGAAATAAACTTGTTATTTGTCCCGGTCATTGAGGCTTCTGTTGGCCCTTTGCGACACCTTTCACAGAGGAAGGGTAGGGCCTGTGCGCTCACGTCAACCTCTTGTAACTTTCTATCTCTGTACACACCATCTCTGCTCTGGACAGTGCTAGCCCCTGGGTGGTGAGGGCAGGGTGCTAGGCTGGCTATAGCAGGGAGCCTCTTCCTTGAAAAGTCTGAGCTCTAGGATCTTCCTAGCCCTATGCCCTTGGACCCTTATGCACTGGACCCAAACTAATTAGCTAATTAGTTCACCTTTCAGGCTTCGAACTCCTGAGACTCCCTACAGCTTGTCTTCCTGGAGCCCAATTTTTTGCTTCTCTTTATAGTCCTGTATGAACACCTAAACTCTTCCAGAAACCTCTTCTCTGGTCTCAATTCCTGGGGCCCTGTTCAACTCCGCCCATACCTATCCAATTCTAGACTGTTTCCTAATCTTACCCAACCTGCTCCTACCCCAGAAGTCATTTTTAGTCAACACCTTTAAGGGGCTTACCCAGCAGGCAGCCCTGGTTGGCTGACCTTGAATCCTGCGCCCATGAAAGAGTTGGCAAGGCCCTAACCCCGTGTCTGAGTCGCCCACTATCGAGACCCCGGCCCAGCGAGCTGAGGGACCTAGCCAGCCGGCTCCTGACCTCTTTCCATTCCTAAGGCAAGCTGGTGGAGGAACCTCACTGATTCCCGCGCCTCTCCTGGGTCTCAGGCATCCGCATCAACGTCTCCCCGCTGGTTGGGCCGCGCAGGGCCAACAGCAGGGGCGGGCGGTGGAGCGGCGCGCGGCGCGTGCGGGAGCGCTGGAGGCGGGGGCCGCGGGGGCGCGCGCGCGGGCGCGCGGGCCTGGCCTGCCCCTCCGAGGAGCCGTAGCGCGGGAGGGAGGCGGCAGCGCAGTGGTCCGTCGGTCCGCCGGTCCGCGGGTCTGCCCGGCCCCGCCCTGCCTCCCGGGGCGGCTCGGCTCCATGGCCCGCGGCGGCCGCGGCGGCGGCGGCGGCGGCAGCGGCGGCGGCGGGAGGTGGCCCCGGGGCCGCGGGGACCGCTGACCGGGCGGTGGGGCCGGGCCATGGGGGACGGAGCCGTCCGCAGCTGCCGGAGCCGGTATCCCTACCCGAGCTGGAGCGGCGCCCCCTGCTGAGCCCCGAGCGCTGGGTGAGAGGAGGAGGGCGCGCGCAGCCCCCAGCCCGGGGCCCCGACATTCCAGCCCCAGCCCCGCTAAGGGGCCGCCCGCGCGCCGCCCCAGATCCCAGCCCAGGACCTGGTGAGCGAGGCGCCGGCGCTGCCCCTGGCCTGGCTGCACCCCACCCTACCCCCATCCCGCTAGCCTCCCGGGCTCCTGCGTCCGCCCCCAGCCGGCCTCCCTCATTGTCCTCGATCGCCCCGGCCTTGTGTCTGGCGGAGGCGCTCGGGCCCCCCGGCCCCACATCCACATCCCCCACTGCATGCACCCCTCCCCGGGGCTCCACACCCACCTGTCCTCTGCTGCCTCCCCCGTCCCGGGGTGCCACGTGTTCAGCCTCCCAGCCCCGCCCAGACGCACCCCTCAGACTGGTGGCTAGCCTGATCCAGAGCCCCTGCCCTGGAGGGAGAGGTGGGAATACTTGCACGTGGGTCTGGGTGTATGGCTAAGCTTGTATAAGTCCGGGAGCCGCGGTTTGTTGATGTATGTGGCTTGTATGTTACTGTCACCCCAAGTGTGTCTGGCTCTATATGTAGGTCTCTGTGTGTCCCTTGAGTGTGGGTGCCTACTGCTGGTACTAAAGCTGTCTGTGATTCTGTGTATGTTTGAGATATTCTGCTCTCAGGAGCAGAAGTGTTTGTTGACCTTTTGGAACTACAGCGGTGCTCTGACCCAAGCAAGACAGACAGGCACGACCACGACCACGACCACCACCACCACCACCACCACCACCACCACCACCACCACCACCACCACCACCACCTCCACCCCCGTCCACCTCTGCCATCCTAAGAACTTTACTCCTCCAGGGCCCAAGCATACTCCATTTCAGAAACGAGAACTAACTTTGCTGATGAGGCTCCAGAGCCAGCCTAAGATCTTAGGTGAGGGCTGTCTCTTATTAGCCCTGCACTATACTTCACCCCTTGTTCCAATTGGAAGGATCCTTTGAAACTTCCTTTCCATTTTGGGACCCCTAAATGCTGAATGCCCCTTCTCAACCTGGTCCCAGTTGGTCAGGCCTTCTTACTGTTAGGACCTGAATGCCCAAACCTGCCATAGGTCTGAATGACTTCCCATCAGGACCCCTTGCAAGAACTAAATGAAATCATAGTGTGAAGTATTCCTATATGATAGGCACTCAGTAACCGATCATTCCCTAAACCATGTGTCCTGGGTTGAGAATTCTATCCTGTGAGGTATCTGGTCTCTGGGGCACAGATGGAGCCTGTAGATAAAAGTGGTTCGGTGCTGAGATGCAATCCTGTGTAATCAAGTTCACCTGCCCACACTGATGTGAGTATGGGTGTATGGAGTTGTACAGTGAGGGTTTGTGTGTATGTATGGGTGGCTTAGTGCTGGGGTGTGTCTAGGATAGCAGACACTGAGTCGCCAGGGACCGTTGTGTACAAACAAATTCATGAGCTTCAAGGTATGCGAAAGGTAAGTGAGAATAGGGGTTTGTGAATGAGCAGCCGAGTAGGAAGCCGGTGGGTGGCATTACCTGTCCTGCCCTGACCTGTGGGATCTGTTTCTCTCCCCCTGTTCAGGCTGGCAGCCAGATGCTTGGGCCCACTGGGCAGGCCATTGGCCACCTGCGGGATGAGCAGACTGCTGGGGGGGACGCTGGAGCGGGTCTGCAAGGCTGTGCTCCTCCTCTGCCTGCTGCACTTCCTTGTGGCTGTCATCCTCTACTTTGACGTCTACGCCCAGCACCTGGCCTTTTTCAGCCGCTTCAGTACCCGAAGCCCAGCCCATGCCCTCTACCCTGCAGCCAGCAGCAGCACCAACTGCTCTCGGCCCAATGCCACTGCCGCTAGCTCTGGGCTTCCTGAAGTGCCCAGTGCCCAGCCTGGCCCCACAGCTCCAGCCATCCCACCCTGTCCTGACGTGCCACCTGGTCTTGGTGAGCCTGTAGAGTAGGGCCTACCTGTTGTCGGGGTGGGAAGAGGATCCTACCAGTGTGACTAGGGACTGGAGTGCTGGACCATGGGGGCACCGAGGCTCCAGAGCTATTGAAAGAGGGCTATTCCTGGGGCTCTGTTGCCCACTCCCAGGTGGCTAGTGTCCCTGGATTCTGGCAAAGGCCCTGACTCTTGACACTGTCCTGCCTGCAGTGGGCCGAGTGGTCATCGAGTTCACCTCACCCATGCCTCTGGAGCGGGTGCAGAGGGAGAACCCAGGCGTGCTCCTGGGAGGCCGCTATACACCACCTGACTGCACCCCAGCCCAAACGGTGGCAGTCATCATCCCCTTTAG
Source organism: Peromyscus californicus insignis (assembly GCF_007827085.1). Taxonomy (NCBI): domain Eukaryota; kingdom Metazoa; phylum Chordata; class Mammalia; order Rodentia; family Cricetidae; genus Peromyscus; species Peromyscus californicus. The sequence goes on from NW_026294573.1 coordinate 35,676,552, forward strand.
ACACCGGGAGCACCACCTACGCTATTGGCTCCACTATCTGCACCCCATGTTGAGGCGGCAGCGGCTGCGCTACGGGATCTATGTCATCAACCAGGTGCGTGGTCTGTGGTCCCTGGCTGAGCACTAGCCATCAAGGAATGCACATGTAACATGTGCCTGCTCAGGGATATGGGGGGCCATGTGCCTGTTGGTGCACACATAAGGCTGGAGAAATCTGTGGGTCCTTGCCTGTTCATGGTTGTGTGAGTCTACGTGGATATGGGGGTGGGGGTACACGTCTGTCAGTGAACACAGGAAGGTTACGTGTGTGGAAGGGAATATGAGCATATAAATGTTGGCATGTGCTCTTGTGTGTACAGTGTTTTGGGATGTCACTGTAAAACAGTAGAGAGAAAAGAGATGTCAGAACAAAGGTGGTAGAGGCCTAGTGTGCACCAACTAGGACCCAATGTCAAGGGCCTTAACAGAGGGAGAGTTAGACCCTGAAAAATACATGAAGTCTGAGACATTAAGTACAGCATCTTAGCTCTGGCTAGAAGTGGCGTTGGTCTCAGAGAGGCCCTGATAAGGAGGAAGGTATATGGTTGGAACTGGAGTAAGTGCAGTGGGAACCCAGAGGCCTGGTTCAGCCCTACAGTTGTCAGAGACCAGTCGGTAGCAGGGGGAGGTGACCCTTCTAGGAGGAGGGGCCTGGAAGACCAGGGCTTAGCAAGAGAACTGATCTCTTGCCCTTAGGAACTGAGCTGAGGGGTGGAGCTCAGCATACAGGCTGGGTAGCAACGGTTAGCTGGAGGAATAGTTAGTTGGGGGAGGCCACATCGAGAAGAGCTTGAGAGGTATGTTTGGCAGTGAAGTCTAGCCTGAACTGGTGGGACACCATTGTTTGAAGTGGGAGTAACCTGTGGATGTGGCCATGATTGTATGTGGAGAAAGGAGGGAGGGATGCCCAGAGGCAGTGTGACCAATTAGGAAGAGATTATAATAGCCAAAAAAGAGTCCTTGGTGAATGTGCTTATGGGCGGGGCAGTTTATGGGGTAAAGGGAGACTGTAAAAGTGGAGAGAAAGGAGATGTCCAAACAAAGCAAGGGCGTCTGCTGTCTGCTCTTGGCGTCTGCTCTGTTCATAGCTACACCTGTGAGTGGGATGGGAGAACATAGGAGCCAGGCCACATCTGGAGGAGCGTGTCTGGGGATGCTGCCTTGCCTGGAGTGTTGAGAGCCTGGGGAAGTAGAGGAGGGGCATTCTGCAGACAGACTGTAAGTCTGGACCTAGGAGGGAGGTCTGTGATGAAGACGGGGATATGGAAACACTAGTATGTAGACATTTTTGTTTATTTTGTTTTTTGCTTGTTTTTCGAGAAGGGGTTTCACTTATATACCCCTGGCTGTCCTGGAACTCGCTCTGTAGACCAGGCTCCCGAGTCCTGGCATGGGAGCCCAGACTGCCCAGCTCGTTTTTTCCTTTATTGTGTTTATTGAGTGTATATACACACTCAAGCCATGGCACCCATGTGGAGATCAGAGGACAACATTGTGGGTTAGTTCTTCCCTTCCCCCCTTTACATGGGTTTTGGGTTTGAGGTTCCGTGGATCAAATTCAGATGTCAGGTTTGTGCAGCAAATGGTTTACCAACTGAGCTACCCCACCAGCCCATAATGTAGAGATGGGTTAGTTTTTTTTAGTGTGTGTGTGTGTGTGTGTGTGAATAACCAACCGTAGAACACTTTGGAAGGTTGGAGGGTAACTTTGTGAAGTGCTGGGGATCAAACCCGGGTCGTCAGGCTTATTCAGGAATTACTGTATCTGCTGAGCTATCTCACCAGCTAGAAGGTTCTTCAAACCTACAGAGCATGGAGTGTTGGGGGTGGGCAGGGCATCATTGAAGGGTTAGATGGGGAAAGGAAAGCAGCCACAGAGGCCCAGAAGATGGACCGGAGAGTGTCAGGAGAGCCTGGAGAGGGATATCCTGGAAGCCCAGCAGCCAGGAAGGAAGTGTGGCAGCTGTGTGAGTGCCGCGGGGGAGTGTCGGGATGTGGACCGAGTGCGTCCAGTGGATTTAGCAACAAGGTGGGCCCAGTGAGAGCCATTTCAGGGGCATGATGGGGGCGGTAGCAGATTGCAGTGGGTTGAAGAAGGAATCAGATTTGACAAAATAACTAATTGGAGACAACTCTTAAAAGAAAAAGAAAATCTCTGCTGAGACGGGAAAGCAAAAGGTAGGGGGATGGTGGGAGGGAAGTTAGTTGTTTTTTTTTTTTCTCTAGAGAGAAAACTGAGCGTGTTTATGAGCCGTGTAGGAAAGACCAAGGGCTCCTGGCTGGAGAGAGAGAGACTGGAAGAACACTGAGGGGTTGGGAGAAAACGGCTAATCCCTCTAAGGGCTGGTAGAGGAGAAGGTGTGGGGAAGGAGAGGAAGGCAGTGAGCCGGTGTCCTGGTCAGGTCAGTATTCCAGGAGCAGCTCCTGCCTATCAGGTTTGGCCAGGGCCGGGAGAGGCCACTGTTTCTCCTTTCCTGGTGAGGCACCCACTCACAGATGCCAGCTCCAGAGGCTTCTGTCTTTGGTATGGGTTGTAGCAGACGCCGAGGGGCCAATTCTTGTCAGATCCACCCCTCTCTGTCCAGAGTCACCTGGGCCTGTATAGCCAAAAGCCCGGCAGTCCTGTTTCTTTGGGTCCCCAGCTCACAGAAGTGTGACTGCCTATATATAGCCTGTTGCTTGTCTCTTTTGAGGCGGGAGAGGAACACAGGATCATCCAGCACAGTCCTGTGTTGTCTCAGGCTGCCCAGGGAATTGGAAGTGGATTGAAATGGGCCAGAGGAGCTGCTCCAGTGCTGGTCACTTAGGGCATTCATGATTTGTGTCATGTCGTGACTGTAGGCTCAGTAGGGAGGTAGACCGGGGCTACTCATCTGTAGACTCTCCACCGGCACATAGGCGGCTCATGTGGCATAAAGAAAGTCACGGGGCATGTTTGAATGGACGAGGCGAACACTCTATAGTGGTTCAGTAGACCCCGGTATAAACGGGGCCTGGAGGTTTGCTCAGAAGTCGGCCTTTGCAGGCATGAGTTTGACTACTAGAGCATTGCATTCAAGATAGGGGCACTGCTAACCACCTCCAGTGCCCGGTAACAAAAAGTCCACCATGTTCTGTGGTGCCTAAGGAATATAATATGGTTGGGCCATAGAATCTGACAATACCAAATTGGAGACTGGAGCCAAACTGTAAAGGGTCTCTGAATGGGAAATCAACCTGAGACTCTGAGGGAGTTGTGGGAGTCGGGGACAATGCTGGAAACGCAGGTGGCAGGTACTTGCTGGTTACGGACCCAGAGCTGATCTGTGCCCATCCACCCACCCACCAGCATGGTGAGGAGACCTTCAACCGGGCCAAGCTGCTCAACGTAGGCTTCCTAGAGGCGCTGAAGGAGGACGCTACCTATGACTGCTTCATCTTCAGTGATGTGGACCTGGTCCCTATGGATGACCGCAATCTGTATCGTTGTGGTGACCAGCCCCGCCACTTTGCCATCGCCATGGACAAGTTTGGCTTCCGGTGAGACTTACTTAGCGAAGAGTCGGACCTACCCACCCCCCACTTCACCCAGACCCATAGTTCCAGCTTCAGTGTCTTCCGAGCCTCTGGCCCCTGCCTCGGATCCTTCTGTGAAATGTCGCTCTTCCCTGGGTTGTAGGTACACATTCTCCCCGCACACCATCTGTGATCGTGCACCTTGAGTCTCCTCGTGACCCTAACACCCGCTCTCCCGTGTCATAGGCTGCCCTACGCGAGCTACTTCGGAGGTGTGTCGGGCCTGAGTAAGGCCCAGTTTCTGAGGATCAACGGCTTTCCCAACGAGTACTGGGGCTGGGGCGGCGAGGATGATGACATCTTCAACCGGTAAGTAGAGGTGGGGCCGAGAGCAGGCTGGGTCAGGGAACGAGGAGTCACCGACTGGGTGGGGCTCCTCACCTGCCCTGGTGCCTGTTGCCCGTCCTAGGATCTCTCTGACTGGGATGAAGATCTCGCGCCCAGATGTCCGGATAGGCCGCTACCGCATGATCAAGCACGACCGGGACAAGCATAACGAGCCCAACCCTCAGAGGTGACCCCAGCACCCCTGACCCCAGGTGCCCCTGATCCCTTGCTCCCTAGAGGTAACTTCCCACTATCCCAAATGCCTTTCATCTCTGACCCCATAAAGGAGGCCTCTGAGCATCCTTGGCTCATGAGAAGTGCCTTTCAGAGGCAGCTGATTCCCTAGAAATGACCCTAATGCTCCTGACCCTTGACCGCTAAAGGTGACTCCCAGCACCCCTGGATTGGTTCCTAGAGGTGACTAGAATTTAAATTCCAGCTTGGGTTGTCATTGCATAGACTGCATTTCCATTAGTGCCCTCAAGTACCCCACTTATGTACCTTGGATGACCCCTACTTATACTGGCCTTGTCAAAGCAGATAAGATGACAGGTAGTGGGTTCTGGCCATGGAGCCTAGGAACTCAACAAAGGTGCGCCGAGCAGAGGAAGTACGCGGAGGGAGAGTTGAGACCGTGTCAACCACTCAGAGCAGCCAACTCCTTTTAGGGTTGAGAGCCCCACATTGGATGTTTGTGGCTGGCTGGGAAAGGTCTGATAGGCATGTGAAATACAAGCAAAGACTCCTTGAGCTTCCTAGGTCTTTGAGTGGTGCCAAACCTTCTGGAGTCACACCCAATCCCTGTCCTGCTCTCCTTTATGAGGCTCACACTAGGCAAGGAAAATAGTTATGCCACAGGTCATAGAAGCCAGCCGCTTTCCTGGCAGAGAAAGGAGTGAGGTAGTGGGAACATAAATTGGGCCTTGAAAAATTACTTATTCACTGGAATTTGCCTCACATTCCCTTGGGCATATATTCACCAGTGCTGTATTGCCTGGCTGATGGAATAGGCCAGAGGATGTAGGGACTTGTCTTCGTAAGAGCCAGAATGAGCATATATGCATATACGGAAACCTTAAAGCTATTTGGTTCTTAGACAGATGAAGGCTGGGAGCCACAGTAGGGACATCAGTGCTGTGTAGTTGAGTACGAGGAGAGTTTTAACTTTTTTCCCAGAGGGCCCTGAGAGTCCCGGTAAGTCCCTGAACAGGGATAGACACCATTTAATTTGTTTGGAAGACTTACTTTCTGAGCTCAAGGAAGGTGAAGGAATGGCCTAGCTGCTGGGTAGACCTAGGGAGAATTAACCAGGCCTGAATTCATGAAAGGAATTTATAAAACTGAAGGGGACATGGCAGAAGGAGGACCATTGGGACTTCTGTGTCCCCTGACTTTTCTGCTCTAAACTCGGACTATAGGAATGGAGAGACAGATTGTGGGCTGACGGGGCTGGAATTTGGTAGAAGCATGAGACCCCCAGGAGTCCAGGGAGCCAATGGAAAAGCATGTGGTTTAGATGAAACCATAGTCAGCAGGGAAGGGATGACAGGCAGATAAATGCCAGGAGCCTTGGTCTCATTGTAGAATTAGCTGGTCATCAATTAGTGATGCCTGCTTGGGTGTAGATTATGTCTAGACAGCATGAAATTTCTGGGCTAAGGAAGTCTGGATGGTGGTTCTAATATGCTTTGCCTTAATTTAAGAGTTCTCCAGGATTCTTCCCTCCACCCTCCATGTTCAGATCATCAGCAAAGCATGTCAGTACCACCCCCAAAGCATCTGAGCCCATCTGCTTATCTCCTTCTCCCCCTTTACCTTAGTCTGGTCTCTGTGATCTTGCCCTGACAGCTGCGAGGTTTTCCTGCCTCCTCCTTGCCCTTCCATAGTCCATCCTACATTTCTGCCGAAACTGGGTTAAGAATCCCATGGTGTCTTCTTGCTACAGAATATGAAGTGCTTATTATGACTTAGAGAGTCCTGCCCATACACGCTCTAACCGACAAGCTAGTCTTAATCTGTTTTCCCTTTGTTGTGTGCTCCGACCTCTGCATAAAATGCTCTTCCCTCTGCCTTCAGCTTAGCATCACGTGCTTCTCCCAAGATAACCACTCACCTTGTACCCTTAGCGCTCTGATGTTTCCTTGGCCTCGAGTCTTTCTCCCTTAGTGAGGCAAGCTTGCTGTGAGTGAAAGGACCTTGCATGTCCTGTTCATGGCTGTGTCCCTGAACCCAGAGTGCAGTCTGGCGTAGAGGAGCCGATGTAGAAGGAGTTACTAATGGAAGAGAGACAGAGATGGCAGGGGTCAGGAGAGTAAAGATGACATGTCTCCCAGGGGATATGTATTACAGTGGAGGGGCATGGGGAATGCCTCAAGTATTACAGTCAAGCCAGCAAGATAGCTCAGTGAGTAAGGGTGCTTCCTGGGTAAGCCCGGAGTCCTGGGTTCTATCCGCAGAACCATGTAAAGGGGGAAGGAAAGGCCCAAGTTCACATAATTGTCCTTTGACCTCTACACACATGCCCCCGTAATAATAAAAATTTATATATATGATCAAGGTCTGAATGGAGAGACCTGTGAGAATATTATAGTTATGCTTTCTGACCAAAGGGAGTGAGGTCTTCGTTTTGAGAGAAAATGTAAGAGCAATGGGCTTCTGTCTCTAAAGGGAGAGAATGGCCTGTGCCTTGGCCCCAGAGATTCAAGATAGAGCAGACTGTTAGCCTTGATCTGAACTCATTTCCCTTTCTAGGTTTAGTAAGATTCAGAACACAAAGATGAGCATGAAGTGGGATGGCATTGGATCAGTGCGGGTACCGAGTCTTGGAAGTGTCTCGGCAGCCACTTTTCACCAACATCACAGTGGACATCGGACGGCCCATGTCCTGGTTCAATCAAGGCTGACACTGACCGACAAAGGCCCTCCATGCCCTTCTGATGTGGAGGGTTGCCTGCCAGAGGACTGACCTACAGCCTGTCTGACAGCTGCTCGGGGGTGTCCCCCAAGACTGAGACTGTGAGCTGTTTTCTGAAGGTCTTAATAGACAGCCAGCTGCACCTAGAAGTTTCAGAACCCACTTTGAGGGGCTTCTGGGCAAGCCCCTCTTAATGGCCCTCTCTGAGGTCAATCCTTCTTCCTGCCCTACTTCCCCCAGCCCAAACCTCCTCACTATTAGGGTTGGGCCAGCCCCTGCACTGCCTCGCGGAGTGGCCTGGGCTAGGTCACTCCACCTCTGTGCCTCAGTTTCCCACCCCCCTTGAGTCCCCTAGGGCCTGGAAAGGTGGGAGGATTTGACTAGGGGGCAGCGTTTCTTCCAGGGGGAGTTCTCAGATCTGGGTATCCCTCATGCTTCCAGGGGAGGGGAACCTTTTTCCTTCAACATGGTAGGGGGCAAGCTTTGGTAAGCCACCTACTGAGGAGTGCCCCCAGGAGGGGGCCAGAAGGGGTGCTGCGTTTCCTGGGATCATGGGGTTGGCCTTTGCATGGGGGACAGGTGGGGCTTGGATCAGTCAATGGTACTGGCCTCCCTGTCTTAGAGAGGAGGCAGAAGCCCCAGGGCCTGCTCAATGTTTATATGTTGCACAGAAACTTGTGTGGGTGCTTTAGTAAAAAACGTTAATGGAGCAGCTCTATGTCTGTTTGCGAATGGGATCTGGCTCGCCGAAGCCAGTTTGTGTTGGGGGAGGTGACCTGACCAGGGCCATCTTGGGACTTAATAAACGTGGGAGAAAGTTTATCTTGATCCTGCCTTCAGGCTAGTAGTAAGGTAAGGAAATAATGAAACCCAGCAGGACCAAATTCTCAGTTCTACTTCCTCCGAAGTAGAAAGGTGTCCCGGGGTAAGCCCAAATGTTAGCTGACTAGCTTGTGGCTCACCTACCGTGAGCAGGGCGGGGCCTCTCTCGAGGACGATCCTGGGGCTCGGTGGTTTCCCAGGTGACCGCCTCTTGGGAGGGAAGGGGCTAAGGCCCGGTTCCCACAGCTTGGTTTTCCCCACAGGTGGTCAGGTTCCCGGACCCAGGAGGGTCGGCCCGAAATTAGGCCTCTAAGAGACAGCACGATTCCAGTGTGGGGACTTAGGCAGAACAAGGCGGGGCCTCGAAGTCAATGGGCGGGGCTCGGTGGGCGGGGCTCTGGTCCGGAGCAACCATCGGTCTCCCAGGAAATCTAGCACTCTGACCTGCGGTCAGTCGGTCTCATAGGTCTGAAAAGGGGGCCGCGACGCAGGCAGGCCATGCCCTGGGACTCCCCAGCACTGTGGGAGCTGGTGGAGGAGCATGTTCCACTCCCGGAGCGGCCTGAAGTGAAGAGGATTCTGGGGGAGGCAGCGGTGGATCTGAGCCTGGAGTTGCGAGAGGAGGTGGGAGTCCGGTGGGTGGGGGTGGGTCGCATTCCAGGCCTCCCCTACAACTCACGTGATTTCCTGCCTCCACCAGTTCCCTAGCTCTATTTGGTGATCCCCCTAACACCTTGTTTACACGGTCTGCCCTTTCTCTCCCCCGTTTGACTCCCCCCATCCCTGACAATCCCCCCAACACACACACACACACACACACACACACACACCCCTCTGCCCCAGCACACACACACACACACACACACACACACACACACACACACACACACCCCTCTGCCCCAGTGGCAAGGTGCCCCAGCTCTCCTTGCAGGTGGCGACGTTAAAGGCACTGCTCCAAGATTTTCGATCCTCTCAAGCCTCGGGATCCCACCTGGTCTCTGAGCCTCCCTCCCTTCTGGCACCACCACCCCTCCTGAGGGATATCATGCGCCAAGAACTCCGACAGTTGCTCCAGTGCCTCCGCTTTAAGGCTGTCTATGAGGGCAGGTGGGAGTCTTAGGCCTGGCCACCTTACATCAAATGGGCTGCCCCTGATTAAGAGCCAGTGTGGTTTCCTGAGGAGGCCCTCAGGTCCCTTCATGCATATGTTTTCAGGGACCAGACCCAGGCGTGGGCCCAGTATAGTCCCAAGGTCCTTCGCTTTGCCTTAGAGGAGCCCAGGTGTGATTCAACACAACAGGAACTATCCCAGATGAGAGCTGGTGAGGCCAGGTAAAGTGATGGTAAAGAGGGGGGCTCTGCCCCTGCCAGGCAGAAGGACCCAGGCAGTTGATGCACCGGACCCAGTTCTGTGGAGTTGTTCTCATTCTGGGGCTGGACACTTTATAGCCACTTGTAATAGGGCGGAAGTCCTGAGGGAACACCTGCCCAGCTTGGAACAGACAGAGCTTGTTGGGAGATTGGCTGCTTAGGGCTGGGTCCTAGAGTATGAGGAGCAGTTTTCCAAGCAAATACAGGGGCGAGGACTTTTTGCAGGCAGAGAGAGGACATGAGGCCGTGTCCAGTGAGCGGTTCTTCTCATGCCTAGTGAACAAGATTGAGGCCTGGACTAGAGGTACAAAAAGAGCTAAAAGGAGGGGACAAATGACATTTTCAGCTGGGGACAGAATGAGAAAATGCATGGGCTCATGTTCATAAGTAGCCAATTTCTTATTCAAATCCCCCTACAGTCCTATAAGCTGAGCATTGTCCCCAGTTTTTAGACAAAGAAAAAGTCTCAGAAAGATAATGTCCCCAAGGTCACACAGTGAAGGTGGCGGAATCCATGTGCAAGCCTGGGCTCTGGAACTATTGTTTGCATTATATTATGTTGCCTATGTGAGGAAACAAAATTATCTAGAAGTGGCATTTGTTCCCTGAAGGACTAGAATGAGCAACATGGAGGGGGTGATGTTAACTTCACATGTCAGCAGCTGTCACAGGGACCTCAGTGTCATCAAGGACCAACTGAATGTGTCTGACATTGACCAGGTTGCCAGACACCTGAGGTGAGGAGGCCTAGGAGTACTTGAGTGTGTGTAGATGGGGGTAAGAAGAGAGGGGTGGACCTTAAGGGGCTGGGACTGCCTGAAAGGGGATGTGCAGGTAGGTAGACTGTCGCGCGTGCGTGTGTGTGTGTGTGTGTCTGTCTGTCTGTCTGAGGTGGGCACTGTCACAGTACCAGCAAGCAGCCAAGTACAGACCAGGAGGGGCCAGGGCCCTAGGCACAAGAGGAGCCAAGGGAGGGTGGTAAGCAGGCTGTGATGTGGGGGCTAGTGGAAGCAGGATGAGCCACAGGTTCACTGCCAGGGTACAGGAGAGGAGAGTGCCTGCTGGGCTGCAAATACTGAGGTGACTAGAAATGGTGGGCGCTGGAAGGCTATGCCCAGGCAGTATCCAGAGGACAACATGGTCTGAGAATGGAGGAGCTGATGTGGCTCCTGGTGGTTCTGGAGGTTGGGGCCATGTGACGGGTTCAGCTGGGGAGGTCCTGCCTCACAGGGTCTGGCTGTTCATGCTCCTGTCTAGGAGCCTCCTGGAGGAGGAGTGTCACATGTTGCAGAGAGAGGTCTCTGACCTGCAGGTGAGCACAGCCCTGAGCCTTCCCCCAGGTTCTCTGCTTAGCAGGGATCACACCTGTGTGTCTGTGTACCTACATGCATGTCAAGGTTGTGTGAGTCCTACACCCGTTTCTCATGTTTCAGGGGCCATGGTCAGCAGTTTTAGACTAACCCACTTGACAGCCCCAGGTCTCTGGCCTCCTCTCTGGAGTGCCCAGCTACCATCTTGCTAAGCTTGGCTTTCCACGGGCTATGCGTTCATGATGGTCAGGCGGCAAGGTCTTGCTCCTGAGCCCTACGTTAGGGCTCTTGGTCTCACCTTTAGGCAGGGTCCCTGAACCGGATCTTTCCACAGCACTGTCTGGAAATGGAGCAGATGCAGTCTTGCCAGCCTTCCAAGGCCACCCTAGAGCCCACCCTGGCAGGTAAGGACCCCAGGCAATCCCCCAGGGTACCCTGCCCCTACCTTCCCGTATACTATACATACTCTGGAAGAGCCAGGTGCTGCCTCAGCTATACCCTTCCTCAGAGATAAAGGAACAGAAGGCGGCCATGGAACAGGAGCTACAGGTCTCTCTGGGACCTTCCTGTGTCTCTGGCAAGCACAGGTACACCAAAACACAGGGCGGGCAGAGGGTAGTGTGAAGGGTCAGGTCATGGTCACCTCACAGCTACCCACCCTGTGCAGGCAGAAGCCCTTGAGGTCCATTCCAGGCCTCAGACCCTTTCCTTGTCTCCACGGCTACATGCCGACACCTCCCTCGGAGCGCTGCCCCCACCCTCAAGGTCGGACAACCACTCAACGCTGGAGACGGCAGCTTCGATACAGCTATTGGGAAGAGCCAACTTCCACATCAGTGTCCAGCGCGGCATCCCAGGCTCCCACCTGAAGGGCCGGTCACAAAACAGGCTTCTGCCTCTGCTGTACCCTGCCCATCTGTTGTTACCTCCAGCGACCACAGCTCCTACCGGTTTCTGCTTCATTCTCAGATGAGCTCACAGACCCCACAAAGCTGTGTGTTAGTTTGGTCCCAGCCCCACCCCTTGCCAGGTCACTTGTATCTAGGACTGAGTGGCAGGACACCTGTTCTACCCATCAAAGAAAGCCTTTGGCCCCTCTCCTCCACTCAGGCCTCCACAGGGGCTTGGCAAACAGAGGTCCCATCCCAACCTGACTTTTGTCCCCAAGGGACCCAGACAAAGCACAGCAGCAGCTCAGAGACAGGAATAGAAATTTCATTAAAATCTATGGACTTTAAAACCCTAGTGGCGCACAATGGGCAGTGGCGGGCGGCACACCGTTATTGCTACAGAGGATTAGAGGTGGCTTGGCCAGGGCTGTCACTGCAGAGAGCACAGAGGACGGACAAACGGACATTGCAGGGCTTGGGAGAAGGAGCTCTGACTGCAGAGGTGGGGGGGGGGGCACGTGGACTGGGGCCATTTGGCACATTGAACGGGGGTAGCACGTCTGGGAAGACTGGGCCTTCAACCTGGCGGAGGGTGGACAGGGAATGTCGTGCAGGGTCCCCTTCCCCAGGGCTCCGGGCTCAAACTTCTCAGGAGGAAGTCCCCTCTCTTTCTCTCCATAAGTGCTTTGGGCAGGCTGCTGGGTCACAGCCTCTGCTGGCTGGGCCAGACAACCAGAGCAGCCAAGTGAGGTGCAGGCCGGCCTGGAAGACAGACTGGACCCAAGGCTGGGGTAGGGGGTGGCAACCACAGGTGATACCATTTTTACAAAAATAATTACACAAACAGGGCTGGGTGGTACAGTCTAAGGAACACTGTGAGCCCGTAGCCCCTCGCCTTGTCCCGAGCAGGAAGATACAGGTGCAGAGACTGCGGTCAGGAACACTGGTCATGAGGCTGGAGGGTAACAAGTGGGGTGTGGAACCAGAACCTCTTACGCCCCAGTCAAACAGCTCAGGGCAGAGTATGAGGGTATCAGAGGCCATCTGAAGCCCGGCAGGCCTCTGGGGACCTGGCCTGAGACCTCCTCCAAAGTGCTTTGGACACCCCCACCCCCACTGCAATCCTCCCATTGCTTTCCCACCCCCAACTGCTGTCTTGGCATCCGAAGGACATGTAAACACTGGGGACATGAGCACAAATGTCTGCACTAGCAGTGGTGGCCAAGGTGACAGCAGCTGTCCTGGCCAGGGCATGATGGGGCAGGCGGTCACACCTGTCCACTGCCTTCCCCAGTCTCTGGTGGGAGCAAGGGTTGGGGGCGGGACCTCTCCCCTTGCAACAACTGTGCTCATATCCGGGAGTCCTGGAGGCGGCTGGAGCCATTACTGCCCACCATAGGGATCTGGGCCTTATCCGGGTGCAGCGGCTGGACCTCAAAGCCGTCTTCAGGAGAGGGGGCTGTGGTGGGGGCATAACGCCCAGTCCGATGCTCCAGGAGGGCAGGGCCCCAGTCTCTGCTTGGCTTTGTGGCATTTTTCAAACGCTGCAGGCAGAGGGCGCAGTGAGAAGAGTGAGTCAGAAGAGAACCCTTAAGCTCAAAGTGTCTCCACTTAGCCTGGCTGCCCAGCCAGCCCTTCTCCATGCCTCACCTGCAGAAGTGTGTCCCCATCTGTGCGGCAGAGCTGGAAGAGCGCGTATAGGGGGATGCAGATGACGGACGACAGAGCCATGAGGAAGCCGATGGCCACGGCCCAGCCCGGGTACTGGTAGTGGTTGTAGGTGATTGGCCGGTACTGGATCACCGTGAAGATGAGAATGAACTGCAGAGGGTAGAGGTGGGATGGCGTGAGGCTGGCCAGAGCCCCTCCTGGACCCCAGGCTTGGACGCCAGGCTCGCCCTCCCAGCAGCAACCCTTCCTCTCCGGATTCCCAAGGCAGTAAAGGGCGTTTTGGTTGGGGCAAAGGCAACTTGTCAACACCCGAGTGAAAGAAGCAGGAGGGACCCACCGCCCAGGAGTGGTTAGGCATGTAGACACCATAAAGGGAAAAGAGGTGTTTCTAGTCCTGAACCAGGAGACCACCTTTGGAGGGCGGCCATTTTCTTCTCTCGAGATAAGGACAAATCCTTGGCCTTAGGCTTCAGCTCTGCCCGATGACCTGTTATCTCGCTGGCCACAGCGTCCCTGCCTCAAGTTTCCACCACACCCAGCATTTCTTCCTACCCGCTCCATTCATTCTGCAGACACATCTGCACATTCCTGTCAAGTCCTGAGCCAATGAATGCCACCTCTTTCAGAAAGCCTTTTTGGATTTTCTGCCTCCTAAAAGCTTCTCCACGGCATTTCCCATCTGCTTTCCTCAGAGTTACCCGGCTTATTTCCCACAGTCCTGCGAGAGCCTAGGACTGCATTAACTCTGGATCTAAGTAAGGTGCCTTGCACAATCTCATTTATCTACTTGAGCTGATTTGTGCCAGGAGATGTGGGGGATTGAGGGGAGGGGTTGAGGAGCAGGTCCTGCCTCACTACGGTTGTGGTAACAGTGACATTCAGCTTGGAGAGTGCCCAGAGGCTAAAAATGCTGAGTGTCAGGTAGTAAACTGACTGGAAAGTGCCCGTGGCTGCAGCCAGCACAAGATCTAAAAGAAACAGACTTGGCCACACCCAGAGGGCCCTCTAGAAGGACTCAACATGCCTCTTACCCTTTGGGGGAATCCTGGAGCTCAAGTTCCTCTGACCTTCCCCACACTGAACCTCGGGCATCCTTCCTGGGTGCACACATAGACTGTACAAGTTTCCTGACCTAGCAGAGCCTGGTGTGTGTGTGTGTGTGTGTGTGTGTGTGTGTGTGTGTGTGTGTGTGTGTGTGTGTTGTTTTTCTGCCCTTTTTTTTTTTGGAGGCAGGTTCTCACTGTGTCACCCTGGCTAGCCTAAAACTCTCTGTGTAGACCAGGCTGGCCTCAAATTCAGGTATTGGCCAGCCTCTGCCTCTTGCCTCCCTGGGGCTGGGTTAAAGGTGAGCACCACCACACCTGGGTTGGCTAAGCCTAATATATGCAAAGACGAATTCCTTCATTGGACTTAAGGAGGGAAGGATAAGGTCTGTCAGGAGCTTCATGGGCACATAAAGCCCCAAAGGGAACATGAGTATGTCTGCATAGCCTGGATTCCTTTCCTCACCTAAGGTACTTCCAGCCTGGCTTTCCAGGCATTGCCTGCTTCATTCCAGCTCTACTCCTAGAGGACTCACAGGATCCAGGCCAAGGCCCTTGGTGGGTGACCCCAGGTAATAGGAGGTTATGTCCTGGGCCTGAGCCAATGCCACACCCCCAGAGGGCATGGCGCTAGGCAGTGGCTTTGGCCCTCTCTGGCCTGTCAGCCTTGAAAGGAGACTTGCGCTCCTCCTGTCTCAGGGCTGGGCCTGTGGCCAAAACTGTTGCCCGTGCCAGGCTCAGGAACATCCCACACCCCATGTGGTGGAGGCCTCAGTCCTCCAGGGGCCTCTTTGCAGATACATGAGCCAGTGTGGAAGCCTGACACAGAGCTCTCCATGATTCCGTGAAATTGTGGAAGACACAGGTAACTCTGGACACTGCACTGCCACTGAGTGAGTCCTTACACTCTGTACAGTGACTGAGTGGACGCTCTGACCCTCTTATATAGTGACTACTATGCCATCAGCCTGTCCCCCTTCTCACCTCAAACCAGCAGTAAAAGGAGCCAGGTTTTAGCCCCCAGGTCATTCCTCCTGTAGCATGGTTCGGTCTGCCTAGGGTTCTTGCCCTTATTGTGTGGCAGTGGGCCTGTTTAACATCCCTGTGCCTTAGTTTCCTATCTGTAGGGTGGAGATAACAATAACCCCGAGAGGTGTTGCATGAATTAATATGTGAACAGGGTCAAGGAAGGGACTGTCTCCTTGCCTTGCAGGGGACCCTACATGAAGTTAAAAGGTGAACAGGGTCAAGGAAGGGACTGGCTCCTTGCCTTGCAGGGGACCCTGCCACCACTGCGGTGCTCTGATAAATGTTCTTGGAAATGGGGATGCTCCCTCCAAAGCCAGCCAACTTCCCAGCCTTGGAGGTTCAGAACTGACCAAACTCCTAGCCCTGCACCAAAAGGTCCTGGGCTGCCCAGGACCGCTGCCACATCCCCACGTATCTACCATCTGTCTCCCTGCTTGCTTCCAGGAGGGTCTGAGGTAAGAGCAGTAAGGTAGACAGAAAGCCCACCAATGTCAACGACTCCTGAGAACCCTTGGAGGCAGCTGGGCAGCAATGCAAGGGAGTGAGGCTATGTCCCTGGAGCTGCTGCAGTTCTGAGCTCCAGCACTGGCTTCAAGGGCTCAATATCCCCTTCCTAACCCCAGGCCAGGGCCTGGCGCCTCCGAGTGTGCACACATCTGACTACCGAGCCCTCTCGGATGCCCAGAGCCGGAGCTGGAGGTAGAGCTCTGGCTGGGGGGATGTTTTCCTGCTCTCACCCTGCTAGTTCCCAAGGGGACACTTGGCCAAGGGGCAGTAGGAGCAGGGAGGGCCCCCGAGGAACTTACAAAGATGATAGCTGGAGACACAAAGCGCCAGCAGATCTGGAAGAAGAGGGGCGGCGGAAACCCCAGCATCATCTGGATGTCCTGGAAGTAGTTTCGGTGCCCTGGAGAGACGAGGGGGGTCAGCAGCTCAGCAGGAGAGAGAGGGCCAGTCAGAGACCGGGACACTGGAGACCATGGAAGAGTGGGCACTTACCGTAGATGTACATGATGGACACACACATGATGCAGGAGATGACGACCAAGGAGAAGCTGGCTGCATAATTGTCCATCAGCAGCAACCAGTAGATGCCTGCCTGTGAGCCAGTGGGCAGATGAGCCAGGGCGCCACAGGCCCAGCTACCCACCCGTTCCCCCAATGCCCTGGCAAGTGCAACCCTGCCTTCCCCACCACATCTCCATTCTTACCTGGCTGGTAAGGGGTATGCCCAGCAAGAAGCCAGCTACGGCCACACCCAAGGTCACATAGGTCTTTTTCTGCAGAATCCACTCATTCCCCACCTCATCCACAATGGCAGTGACGAGGGTCTCTAGGAGGCAGAACTACAGGCACAGCCATCAGAATAAGGACCTGCCCCCTCTGCCCCAGTTCCTCCTGCCCAAGCTGCCAACATAATACACATGCGCATTTGCACATGCACGCCTATGCAAGCACACACATGCACACGCACACGCACACACACACACACACACTCACGCACACGTATCGTACCTGAGTTCCCAGGCCCAGCAAGATGAGCATGAAGAAAAAGAGTAGGGACCAGAGCGGGGAGATGGGGAGCAGCGTGAGGGCCTCGGGGTAAGCTACAAAAGCTAGCCCAGGGCCGTGGTCTGCCACTCGGGACACATCCACACCCAGGTGACTGGCCATGAAGCCCAGGATAGAGAAGATGACGAAGCCAGCATAGACACTGGTAGCACAGTTGGTGATGCTGATGATGACGCTGTCCCTGAGGAAGAAGAAAACAGGACAGCTTAGGAGACCCAGCTTGCTTCCCTTTCCTCAGTTTGGGCCAAGAGAAGACATGGAGATAGGATGTTCTAGAAACATAGGTGTCCCTAACTGCTCCTCCTGTCCATTCCGGGTCTTTTAAAGTGAGTCCAGGGTTCCTGACCCCGCATCCACTCATCCCCCTCTCTGGCCAGCGCTTTGCTGTCTATCCTCGTGACCTACTGGAGATACAGGATTCTCAAGGTCACGAGTACAGGAGGCCCCCTGTAAACAGCCGACTGCCAGGGAGTCGAGCTGTGGAGGGGACAGAAGACGGGGGGGGGGGGGGGGGGGGGGGGGGGGGGGGGGGGGGGGAGCCTCCAGGCCGGCAGGGGGCACTCACCGGTAGCAGTTGTTGTGGAACTTATTGTAGGACGCCATGGTGATGAGGCCACCCCATGCACAGCCCAGAGAATAGAAGATCTGAGAGGCAGCATCCCCCCACACCTGCGGAGAGGATGGTCAACGAGCCACTGCGGTGAGATGCCGGACCGCGTGCCCTCTCCCTAGTCCCTTAGGGGTTAACCCTCCACATCCCACCTTGGCCTCCAGGATCTTGTCCCACTGTGGGGTCAGGTAGTACATGATACCCGTGAAGGCTCCTTCCAGGGTCACTCCACGAACAAACAGAATGGTCAGCACCACATAGGGGAACGTGGCCGTGAAGTACACCACCTGAGATAAGACAGGCTCCATGGATTCCTCTAGAACCCTTCCCAACCCTCCTATGACCTCCCTGACCCCGGCCACTATTGGTTTTTGATCCCTCTTCCTCTCCTGTGGCTCTTCATTCGTTACCCCTCAGACTCCCACCAACCCAGGAAGGAGAGGCAGGGTGGGGAGCAAACCCTGCCTGGGGAGGGTACTTGCTTTCCCGGAAGACTTGACTCCTCGGATGAGGCAGAGGAAGACGACCACCCAGGAGACTCCAAGGCAGCCTAGGAGGGGAAGCCGAACCTCCCCAAAGTTTCCAATGTCATCAGACAGCTTCAGCACATACAGCCTGGGGAGGGGGAGGTGACTGTCACTGAGGACCAGCCTCTGCTGCCCAGCAACCAAGTCTCACGATCTGTGTCCCACACTGCAAGGTCCCAGAAGCCTGCTCGTGGGAGAATAGGAGCTGCTATGGGGACCCCAGCCCTCTTGAGGGTCCATCCTGGGACCCTCAAGGGCTTCAAGAGATCAAGTCAAGTTTGAGCTAGTCTCCTCTCCTGGGGCAGGGGGTTGACGCCCAGTCTCTGCTTGGGCCCACCCCAGGCCCTTTTTTCATGTGCATTCCACACTTTAGGAATGCCCATTCATCCTATCAGAAGCACCTCCTCCAGGAAGCCTTCAGAGAGAGGTATACCAGAATAGTCTGCTCTAGCTCTTGAGAGAGCCGAGCGGGCAGTGATGATGTCACCCTAACTCTTCCCCACGTGGGTGTAGCGCCACCTGCAGCCCTACGCCAGGAGGCCGCAGTCTTTGGGTCAATCACATACTGGACTTGGACAGGGACAGGAGGCTTCTTCCTGGCCCTTGGGGAAGAGGGCGGAGAGCCAGCAGGAGTACTATGGGTGAGAAGGGCACCTCAGAGTGGATGGGGCACGGGGGTGGGGTGGGGGGTACATGGGGGGTCCTGAGGGGGGGTCTCACCTGAAGGGAGAGCCAGGATGAAGGCTTCCCTGAAGAGATGAGGCTGGAATTATGGTGTGAGGATACGGGTGAGAGGGATGGTGGGAAGAGCAGGCCTGCCACAGGGCAGGGGGCCAGGAGCTAGCATGACCAGCCTGGGCATGTTGGTTAGCTCAGGAAGACCGGATAGAGCAGGAAGAGGAGAGGGGAAGGTAGAAGGGTGGCGGCGGATGGGAAGGGGCCTCGCTGTAAGTAGTGGAAGCGAGGCTGAAGGATTTCAGTTTCCTCCTGAGGGCAACGGGAGACCTCTGAGGCTTTCGTTTTAGAATACTCATGGCTCTCTATGGCCCCAGGCCTTGCTCCGGCTCTAGGCCCTGTGGGAGTCAGTGTCTCTGGCCCTGCCTTTTCTCTCCTCTCCCTTACCTTTGCTGCACTGGACCTGGTTTTTCGCAAACACATTAGCCTGTTCCCACCCCAGGGCCTTTGCAAATGCTGCTGTCTCTGAACGAAGTGGCTTCTTCCCCTCCCCCTCCCCCTCCCCCAGAGATCTATGTGTACACACGGCCCTGTGCCACCCTGACGTCTTCACACATGTGAACAGATGGCGTGTTTTACACTATCTCCCCGTCTAGGATACAGCTGGGTTTGTCTGTATAACCCCTACTTCCTCCAGTCTTTATTCAGATGGCCACTTCTCAAACGGGTCTTCTGGACTACACAGCTTAAAATTCAGTTTTTACCCCAGCCCAGCATACCCTACTCTGTGTTCCTCGACAGCACACACATCCTTCTCTTGTTCTGTTTATCTTGCCCTTGATAGTCTGTTGGCTTTATATGAGACGAGGTCTCATATCACCCAGGCTGGTCTTGAACTCACTGTATGGCTGAGGATGACCTTGAACTTAGGATCCTACTGTTTCCTCCTCTTGAATGCTGGGATTATAGGTGCGTGCCACCTTGCCAGGTTTTATGTGGTACTGAGGATCAAACCAAAGGCTCCATGCATGCCAGGAAGGCACGCTACCAACTGAGCCTTTTCATGGCTTTTGTCCTCCGTCCTCTATGATGGTGGCAGCTCTTGTTCACTTTGTTCATGGCCGTACATCTCCAGTGCCCGGCACTGAGAGGTACTCAACTCTTTGATCTTGAGTGAATGAACACTGTGGCAAATGGGCTGGGAGGCAGGAAGGAGGGAGCCCAGATGAACGGTCCAGGCTAGCGGCGAGAAGGAAGCAAGAAAGACGTCTTGAGCCTCCGCTTCCTCATCACAACAGAGGTCAAACATAGGCTCCCTTCTTTCCTCCCCTGCCGCGGGAGACTCTCAGCCTAGCTCCCATGGGAGGCTGTTTCCTGAGCTAACCAACATGCCCAGGCTGGTCATGCTAGCTCCTGGCCACCCCGCCCCCGTCCTCAGCTATACCCGTATCAGCTCTCAAACCTCATGCAGACACTTTGAATGTCTTGGGATGGGATACGACTCTGGGTCTTCATGGAACAATGCTGTCAGAGCTGGAACTTGGCGTTTGCTTGGCCGGCCGGCCTGCCTGACCACCCAAAGGAGACGTCCGCTGCCTCCTTTCGGCTTCCAGTTTTCCTCCCAGGCCGCCCTTCCCAGCATGGCCTGCAGGGGGTGCTGTCTGCCTCCGCCTCCCTCTACCCAATTCTCCCTCCCGTCTACACCAGTATGCGAGGCTGGCATGGCCCTCTCCTGGCTCAGCCGTACAGGAATCAACAGACAGAGCAGCGAAGCTCAGGAGCCATGAGACACAGAGGCTCCAGGTTCCCTCTGACCCTGATTCCCCGCCTTCTCCCCCTCACAGCATAACATAGGAAACAATTTTGTTGGCCCATTGAATTAGACAGAGGCCATTCATAGCTGAAGGCAATGGACTGGGGCTCCTGGTAGCCTAGACCAGGCCTGCCTGGGTTTCCTATGGAAGACACCGGTGCCGGCAAGGTGGATGCTTCTGAATAACCACAGGTTCTGAACAACCACAGGTAACCACAGGCTCCGTCTGCTTCTCCTCCGTCACTTTGTCGAAAGTGCCAACAATCAAGTCAAGAAGCCCTTTTTCATTTTAAGGATTTAAAAAAAAAAACAAAAACAACTTTGCCTAACTGCACATGCTAAAATGGCAGTATTTGATGTTATTTTTATTGCTCCAGTATGGCATTATTGTATTGGGAGTGCAGAGCTTAGATGGTGAGCCTGGGAACCAAGGAATGAATTCTAGCTTTATTTTAGGTTGTACTGTATTTAGTTTTTTGTTTTGCTTTGGACCATGTGCTTTTGAGATCAAACAATTAACCTCAGAGCATTTTGGGATGCAACTTATTTATAAGTTGGCTTTTGACATATGACCTCTCAAAAATTATCCTGCTTTTTTTTTTTTTTTTGAGACTAGGTCCAGTAGGTAGCATAGGTTGGTAATTATGATCCTCCTGCTTCAGCCTCCCAGCTGTTGGGATCACAGGTGTATGACTACACTCAGCTCTTTTCCTTCCTCCAGATACCAGTGAGACCCTGTCTCAAAAAAAAAAAAAAAAAAAAGGCCAGGCATGACACGAGCTTTTAATCTCAGCATTTGCAAGGCAGAGGCAGTAGGCTCTCTGTGAGTTCAAAGCTAGCCTGGTTCTACATAAGGAGTTCAGGCCAGCCAGGGCTATGTAAGACCCTGTCTCAAAAAAATAAATAAAAAAATAAAAATAAATAAAACCCCCAACTCCAGATACATAGCGATCTTATTTCCTCGAGCAGACAGTAACTGGCTTGGGAAGGGAGATACCCTCTTCCGGTTCTTCAGAGGTGCACCTGAGCCCTTGCTACTGACTTCCGGGATTTGTACCATGTCACCACATGTCACCTCTCCAACAAGGAAGAAGAATTCCGGCTACCCAGATTTGAAGAGGGAACACTCAAACTCAAACTCAGAGGGGTCTGGTGACCTCCCATGAACACACGGTGGGCCGGTGGCAGAGCCAGGATTTGAGAGGTCGGCATGACTATGACATTGGCATGAGACACTGGGGTGGGTGAGGGTGGAGCTGGGATCAGAGTCCACTCTGTGTCAGGTGCTGGCTGCCACGGAGCCGAGAAGCCTTGTCATGAGCTTAGGGTTTGGAAGGAGTTCTCAGACCAACGCAGAAGAGTATAAAACAAGTCTGGGAAGTGGGAGGGGAGAGGGAGGGAGGGAGGAGGAGTGGCCCAGAAACCTCCCTTCCGGATTCTCTCACTTTAAAGGATTTGTTTGTTTGTTTAGGTGCTAGGCATCAAACCAGGGACCTCACGAGTGCTGGGCGAGCTCTGCCACTGAGCCACACCTCAGCCTTCCTCGTCTTTCTTTTGGCCTGCTGATTTCATTCATAAAACGGTTAACTACATCATGCCACCTTTCAAAGGAACACTTAGACCAAGAACGCTGGCAGAGCACCACTGGCCTAGGACCGGACAACAGCAGAGCCGAGGCGGGCCTGGAGCACCCAGCCCAGCCACCTCCAGAACTGTCTGGCTCCTTAACCTTGGGATGTCCGTCTCTAAATCTGAAAATGGGGCTAGTAAAACCTATCAGCGATAACACATTCCCCGACTCTTCTTTTATCAGTGAGGCCCGGGGAGCTCTGGTCTCCTCTGGGATCGGGGAATCGAACACAGGGCCTCCGGCATGCTAGCCAAATGTTCTGCCACTGAGTATATACCCACCCACCCTCTCCTCCCAACCATTGCTCTCTTAAGGATCATTTCAGAACCAGACCTGTGGATGCTGGCCTATGATCCCAGCCACTCTAGAGTTTGGGCAGCAGAATCACAAGTTCAAGACCAACCTGGGCAACTTAGTGAGACCTTGTCTCAAAATAAAAAAAAAAAAAAAAAGTAAAAAGAAGGCTAGGGATATAGCTCAGGGGCAAGGCACTTGCCTAGCAAGCACAAGAATGGGTGTGGGGCGGTGTTCAATCACCAGTATAGCAAGGGGGGGCGGGGGCGGGGAGTATCTTTCCAGGCTTTCCAGGAGGTGGCAGCAGGGAGCCACTAGGGTTAGAAACAGCCTGTTAGGTAGGCCTGGCACAGCCTCAGCTGGGGAGCAGGGCCCAGCTGTCCCCTCAGTGCATCTCGGCAGATTCTCTGAGAGCTATTCCCCACTGGCTTCACTGACTAACGTCTCCAGAGCTTTGCCCCTGAGACCAGCAATGCTGTAGCATCTGCTCGGGGTGAGGAGAGTAGGCAGGATTTGTGCTTCTGGGAGCTCCAGGGAAGTTCATCTTCTGTCTTTCTGTCTCGGGCAAGCTGTCCAGTGCACATCACGCCCCCGATGGACAGTTACCCAGAGTCCTCTGGCTGGGTGTGCGCTCTGTCTTGCTCTCTTTCCTGACTCCTCTCTGAAACTGGCCTGTCCCATGGCTGCTTCTTTGGAGTCTGCACTTTCGGGACTGGTCTAGAGGACCGGCTACAACTTCAGTGTCCCTACGGCCTTGTGCACCTCACCTTGGCCTCCATCACACCACAGAGAAAGCGTCAAGTTTTCAGGCTGCCACAGAACAGGTGCCGTGTGATGCACGCCTGCCCTTCTTGTCTCCTTTCTCACTGTCCCACTTGTTCCCAATCTCCACTTCAGTTTGCTCCTCCTGGCTCTGCTCACCCATGCACATCTCTCCTAATTCCTCTACTCCCCTCTCTCCCATTTCCGGGCAGCTATGGTCACCTCCTCTTGTCCCATCTCACAGAATCACAACCCACAGACTGCATTTCCTGGGGCAGAGGCTCAGGACCATTTTACATCTGCCACGGGTACACAGGGCCTTTAGAGCAGATGCCACAGAAGTTTATGGAATGAATAGAAGAGGCCTACCTCCTACATCCTCTGCTCTGGGACTCTCCAGTAAGACATAGGAAGAATACCCTCCTGTGCCCTCTATCTGCCAGTTGGGACAAGGTGATCCTGACACCTCCAGTCGCAGCCTCCCTTCAGCGGGGCCAGAGACACTAGTCTCTTTGTCACCTCTGAACAGAATGGGTCTGGCTGTCCTGGCATCCCTGGCCTAGTGAATGTCCATGGCTCCTTTTGTTCTACAGTATGAAGTGGAAGCTTAATTCTTGTTAGTTCTCTATCAACACAGCGCCCCTTCAAGGCCACCTCAAAGCCCACAAGATCTCTTCATCCACGTTAGTCTCAATGGAGTAGGCTCCTCACAGCCTTGAGAATAACCTCCAGTCCTTTGGGACCCTCTCTCATGCTGTTCTCCCTACATGCTATGCCCCTGGCCCTGCCTGGCCTCTGGAGACTTAAGATTTCCAGAGTCCTCCTCTATTGCTGCTCTGTAAGGATTCCCAGTTCACCTTCAAGTCTTCCATAGCTCTCTGTACGTCTGCCATTTTACCCACCTCTCCCCGCTGGGCCGTAGGCACCAGGTGCAGATGATCCAGGCATGGCTGCCTGGTGGGGACAGAGAGAGCTGAGGGCTGCTACCAGGTCCCCCTGATCCTGTGTCTACCAGGAGCCTCACCTCCAGTACTCCTCGCTGGGGCTGGTCCTTTGCAGGGTGTAGTTGAACAGGTGAGAGAGATTGCCAGACAGGGCAGTGGGCTGGGAGCCATTGGTGAGGTTGGAAGCATCCAGCACACCGGCACAGTCAGGTGTGTTCCAGGGGTTATTGCAGTAAGCCCAGGGCAGCACGTGTGTCATGGATGAGAAGAAGTAGTAGAAGGCGATGCAGATGACCACGTTGTAGTAGATGCCGATGTACGTGGACACCACCATCATGCCATAGCCCACGCCTGGAGGAGAAGCGCAGTGGGCATTGAAGGAGGCGTTGACTTATCTAGCTAAAGGTGGACAGTTCCCAAAGGCCCAAGGGGCAGTCTTTGAAGGCGAGCTACAGAAGGGAAGGCTCGGGCCATGATGAGTCAGCGGAAGAAAGGAGTTTGTGTATACATGTGGTAGGAGGGAAAGAGGGGGCCGAGTAAACATGGATCCCAGCATGTGTTCACGGCTTTGGCCATTGAAGTCAGACCTGGGATAGCACTGACGCTCCACAGGGGATATTCATGTTTGTACAGATGGACAAACCAGCCTCTATCCGTCTGTCCGTCCGTCCGTCCGTCCGTCCGTCCGTGTGTGTGTGTGTGTGTGTGTGTGTGTGTGTGTGTGTGTGTCTGTCTGTCTGTGTCTGTGTGGTGTGTGAGTGTAGTGGTGTATACACATGCACATGCACGCACAAGCATATGCACATGTATGCATGCACACACCCCACCAGGACCTCACCTTTGAACATGGGGCTGATCCTCCAGACCCCCAGGCAGCCCTGGCTTGCAAACTGGCCGAAGGAGAGCTCCATGAAGAAGAGAGGGATTCCGCAGAAGATCAACATGACGAAGTAGGGGAACATGAAGGCGCCTGGCATGCAGGGAGAGGTCAGGCTCAGGGTGAGCTTGGGGAATGGCTCCCCGAGTTTCCTCTCAGAACCCACAGTAACACCTCTGTGCTTCACTTGTACTGCGACAGAAGTGTGCACTACACAGAAGCCTGGGGCTGAGGCGCACTCCCCAGAGCCTGGCTTTGAACTTGACAGAGGCTCCCAGGACGTTTGCTCTGGAGAAAATCCGGCTCCCAAACTGCCACGTTGGGGTAGCATTTGATGGTTTAACCAAATGATTTCACAATGAATAAATTAATTAATTAAATTAAATAATAAAAAAAAAACAACTGGGATCCTCAAATATCTCTGCACCATCTAGGGGGCTGTTGAAACATCAGGAGCTAAAACAGGGAACCCAGGAAATCTGAGTCTTTTCTCTACTTCTAGCCTCTAAGGAGCAGGCTGGCAAGACCAGGCTGCCAGGATCTGAGGGTGGCCTGCACTTTAGGCAAAATGTGCCTAAGCCAGGGATGGCCAAAGACCAGGGCTAGAGGTCAACTTCTTCCTGGAGTGGCATCTGTGCCAGGGAGACAGTGGCCCAAGCCCTGATGGGTGGGCTCTACCAAAGTGGGTGGTCCCTGCCCTGTGCCCACTGGGTACCTCCCCCGTTGCGATAGCAGAGGTATGGGAAACGCCAGACATTGCCCAGGCCCACGGCATAGCCCACGCTCGTCAGTACAAACTCGATCTGGTTGCCCCAGTTGCCCCGTGTGAGGTTCTGGTCCTTCTTGGTGGCCTCGCTGGGCACAGCACCATTCTGTGGGGACAGGAAAGAAGCTACCGTCAGAAAGGCATCTGTGCCCCATGTCTGACCCTCTGCGTCTCCCCCTAGTGGTTTTTCTTTGGACCACCATGTCACCCCGCCACATACCCTGGGGCTTCCTCTCTGCTGGCAGGCGTTGAGGGCAGGCCTGGCAGAAGAAAGATAGGCAGAGCTGCCAGATGGTGCCCAGCCCTCAGCATTCTACCCAGGTATGGCAGCCCACCTGAGGAACTGTTAACAGCAGGAAACGGGACACCGAGGAGGGAGCCTGAGCCAAGGGCCCCTAACCCCTCTAAAACCCTGCCTTTCCTCTTGGGCTAAGGACCTAGGAGCAGCTGAGCCTCATACCAAGCAGCCAAGTCAAGCTGGGCACAAAGAGGCCTGTGTCCAGACAGCTACCCCCCACCCACCGCCTACCACATCGCCAGGCTAAGCACGCTGCCCATGGGCAGTTAGTTGGTGGCTAGACTACTCCCTAGTAAAGGCTTCTTCCTGGGGGCACAGGGTGAGCAGGGCTGGGTGGGAGGGGGTGATGCCACTAGGCTTGGCCAGACCTGGGCAGGGCATTGTGGAGCTCAGGGCTCTGGGGAGCTGACTTGAGCTGCTGATGCTGGGCTATGCATTAGGACAGGAGACCACAACTGTAGGCACCATGCCAAACTCTGAGGACAGGCTCTGCTAGAGGAAACAGAGGTGATCCCAGGGAAGGATCTCACAAGAGCGTGGCCTGCAGATGAATCCCTGATGGGTACCGTGCCTGCCTGTGGGAAGTGCTGGGTGAGGCTATCCAGGGCCCACTGAGGACACTCCATGAGGAGTCACAACTTCGGATGTAGAACTACCTCCGACATGTCCCTCGGTGTATGCCCCGTCTCTAAGCCACTCTTCCCCCACCCCCCTCCTGCCATGTGTGGGAATCAACCTCCGTAAGACAGAGTTGGCAGAGCCTGAGAGTGTCATTAAGGGAATATAAGGACCCTAGGAGTCACCAGCAAAGAAATACACACGGAGTGCTTGTATGCCAGCGACAGTTTCCCAGATATGAGCTATGTCCCTGAGAGAAGGAGTTCCTCTAAAGGACACTTGAATCAAGGCTGGAGCAGTGTGGCCAAGAGACAGTGGCATGACGCTGACTGTCGTGTGAAAGTGACATTTTCAAGTTCAGCAGCCACTCTGGCCAATGATTAGCAAGGAAGCCTGGTGCTCCGACACATTACAGACCCTGACATTGGCAGACAAACCTGAATGGCTTCACTAGGGCCCCAGTGCCTTTTGAAAAGACCTGTGAGGAGTGCAGATCTGGGGAGCAATCACACCTGCTGGAGGAGCACTTTTGGTGGGGAGGACTGTCCCGTGTATCCAGTTCAGCTCAGACATGCTGCCCTTCACATCCTCAAAGGAGACTATAAGGCATCACGAGGAATTAGGGAGGAGGACCCCTTCCAAGAGCACCCAGAGCAAACCAGCAGACTGAAGGCATCTGTATTCATTCATTCGTTCATTCATTCGTTCATTCATTCATGCATCTACAAAATGTCAAGATTTACAGGTCCCCTACCACATGCCAGGCAACGGCAACTCAGTTGGAAACAATACAGTGCTAGAAGACATTAATGAAGAACACACACTGCCAGGCATGGTGGCACACACCTTTAACCCCAGCACCGGGGAGGCAGAGGCAGGTGGATCTCTGTGAGTTCGAGGCCAGCCTGATCTACGAAGAGAGTCTCAGGACAGCCAGGGCTGTTACACAGAGAAACCCTGTCTCGAAAACCAAAACAAACAAAGACCACACATCATCCTATATGCAACTTTAGTATGATCACAACATGGACTTCCTCAAAGTCCTAAGAGCATGTGAGAAGAAAAAGGGAAGGCAGGGGGAGGTCTAGGCAAGGCTTGCTGGTGAAGAGACACGGAGGCACACCATGCCATGGGAGATGGTGGTGCCAGCCTCAGTGTGCCCTCGGTGACACACCCCTACAGAATCCTACATCATCACCTCTAGGGTACTTGCTTTGGGCGGGTGTTTCTATACCATAATGCCAGGGGGCCATGTTTTGAAGGGTATGGGGCCTGCTTGGGGTGATTTATCTGCACCCAAACAAACATCAGCCACATAGGGCTCCTATCTGTTGGCCCTACAATAACACTTTTATTCTGTCCTAGGCTTGTTTACTTAGGAGCACAATGCAGAACTGTGGCAGCTCCAGAGTCCATGGGTGGGGTCACAGGGCAGCAGTTCCAGCTGTAAAAGGGACAACTGAGGGTCCAAGATGACCCCATGGGCAGGAAAAGGGCAAGGCCCCCCAAAGGCACCCATCTCTCCAAAGCTTAAAGTTCAAAGCCTCTCTCCCGGCCCAGGGCCATAAGGATCAGACCCCAGGCCTTTCCTACCAAATACAGCAGGACCCTATTTGAATCCCTAAATTTTACTCTTTCCCTGGCAGAGGGGGACAGAAGAGGGTCGGGGGGCTGGTAAAGCCCCCGGCCATGTGCCACAGACTCCTCCAGTCAGTCCTCCAAAGCTAGGGTTTAGCTAAGGAGACAAACACCACTGGGCCGTATACCAGTGAGCCGTGTGCTAACTGGTTCAGCCAAGCACGCAGCGAGGAAACTGACGCCCCAGGATAGGAGCCAGACTGGAGCCTGTCACTAGCCACTGGCAAGAAGTTATTGATGAAATTAGGGCTGCCTGAAGACAGGGTGCCCTTCTCTTGTCCACCCAATGGCATGGTGGTGCTGATGTGGGGAACCTCACTCACTACTGGCCCCCGACCTCCATTCTGGGTAGATCTCAGGTAGCTAGATAGGTCTGTCTTCAGCTGACGGAGGGCGCTGGCCCTGCTGCAGGGCTTAAGTGCTCCAGGTCTGTTCTTTGTCCAGCTCTCCTCTGGAGAGTCCTCCATGTCCCAGCCAGTCACTTCAGGAAAGCTACTCCCCACCCCCGTGTGTGTGTGTGTGTGTGTGTGTGCGTGTGTGCGCGCGCGCGCCTCTATATGCATGTATTTGCTGTGGATTGAACTAGGGCCTCATGAATGCTCAGCAAACCCTCTACCACAGGGTAAGCCCAGCTCCATGTTTTCAATGTTGCATAGTTTCTTGCCCTCCTCAATCGTCTTTTCCTATTTTAAGACCCTTGTTTTTCTTGACCTGCTTTGTCACTAATATTAACCATTCCCCTGGCTCTGAAAGGCCTACCAAAGAACCCCTTTGTGCTTACAATCTGACCCAGACTGGCTGCCTGGCTGCCTAAGAACTTGGACGGGCTGAGTTCCAGTCTTGCCCTGCCCACCACATGTCACCCTGGCTGCCCCTCGATGTCCTTCCGCTCTCACCTGCTCACGGCTCGGTGGGGAATGAGACCACTGGAGCAGATGCCCCTCGGGATGTGGCACACAAGTCCCTCTGACTGGCAGCTCTCTGAGAGACCACTGCCATGGCCTGAGTGGGTGGTTCTCCAGGAAAGGGTACCTTTTCGGGCACCTAAGCTCTCTCAGGCTAGGAGCATACACGCCTGAGAGCTTTCTTTCTTCCCGCAGCGGAGCGGGGAAACCTGACTGCCACCATACATGCACACATGCATGTGCACGTGTGTACACACTCCCCAAACACTCCCTTGCTCTCAGAGCTGGCCATGAAGGCCGAAGTCATCATCCTCACATCAGGACTGTGATCTCAGATGTCTGCACCTGGCTGGCTGAGCCTCGCTGAGCCGAGTCCCTTATGTAAGTCCCTCTACATAGACCTCTGCCCTGCTCATTTGCTGCAAGAGTTACCGGAATCAAGATCTCCCACTCTGCCCCAGGCTTGGCAAAGACAAACAAGTATGAGATTAGGAACCAGGTATTCTAGAACCTGCTCTCTAGCAGCCCGGGGCAAGTTCCCTCTACCATGGGTCTCAGTGGCCCTATCTAGGGAAGCAGAGGACAGACTGGGCAGCCGCTGTAGCCTGATGGTCTGTAGCCCAGGCGGCTTCCCCCGGTCTACAATGTTCCTTGTCTCTCCCTCACCTGCAGTTCAGCTAGTTCTTTAAAACAAAACAACAACAAAACTAAGCAACAACAAAACTAAACATTCTTTATTATTACTACAGTATGTGTGCAAGTGTGTGTGTGCAAGTGTGTATCTGCCAGTGTGCATGTAGAAGTCAGGGGAGAACTTTCAGGAATTGGCTCTCCTCTTCCACTGTGGGATCCAGGGACCAAACTCAAGTCGTCAGCCAGTACTTTCGCGTGCTGAGCTATCTCACCGGCCCCAACTATTTCTGACTGTCTCCCCACCTCCCATGAGTACCCGCCAGCTTTTTTTTTTCCTTTAAGCATTCACTCTGTAGCCCAGGTTAGCCTCAAACTCACAGTGAACTTGCCTTGGTCTCCTGAGTGTTAGGATTACAGGCGTGAGCCACACCTGGCTTTAAAAAAAAAAAAACAAGCAAGCAAACGAAAAGTTGTATGTGAAAATCCTGAACAGTATCAGGGAATAGCAGGCAGACCCAGCTGTGATGAGACTCTAGCCAACGTAAGGCAGGAGCCCCTCATTTCTTCCTCATATGGACACAGAAGCCCAGCCCTGGGACCCAAACTACACTGCTTCTCTGGCCGGGGACTCCCACCCCCTCCCAGGTCAGTGTTCAGTGGATATTTTTGTGAATTGTGAACTCCCTCCGCCTGCCCTCTGTGGACATGGAAGAACTCTGGAGCTGCCCTGGCAGGCCGGCCCGCTGGGACCCAGCAGGCTTCTTGTTCAGGACTCTCTGGCCCCAGGATTTGCTCATGGGATGAAGTCTGTCCAAAACAAACTCAGTGGAGGACAGCAGGCAAGACCTTACATCTCAGACTGACTTGGAACCAAGTCAGATCACAAGCAACTTGCTCGGAGCCCCAGCGGGGAACCGAGGCAGGGTAGCTATTATAGTCCACGCTGCCTCAGGGGACCCCACACCACCCCCGAGGAAGCCCTCTGCTCTTGTTCTCCTGGCCTCCGGGAACAGAGTGGCTCTCAAGCAGGACCGGTGTAATTCTAGGCTTTCATCCTCCACCTGTAGGACAGCAAGTGGGACGGAGACACTCAACCACATGCCTGATCTCTGGCCTCAGTCACCGAGGTGTGAGACAGCCAGAGGCCGGAAAGACAGAGGGGACAGCAATGGTAAATTCTGGCCCATCCAGCATGGTCTCCAGGGTTCTGAGCACCTTCTGCTTCAAGGGATGCTCAGAACAATGCTAGGCTCCTCCCAGGACCCTTTCTAGGTGCCTGCATAGTCCAGGCCCTTATATGGTAGGTAAGAGAATCGGGGAAATACCTGGTACTGGCTCATTACAGAGCCCTGATTGACAGAGGGTGACCTGCCAATTTTGCAGTCAGCAGATAGAAGACTGGCCCCCTAGGCATGCCAGGCTCTACTCCAGGTCTTGGAGAGAGTGATGGAGGATGCTGGGTGGGCCCTGCCCATGCCCTCACCTTCCTTCCTGGAGAAGCCCAGGAGCCTGGAAGACTACGCCGAGGCAGCTGTGGGCAGTCTCTGCCTCATCAGTTGGCAGCAGGATGGTACTCTGGGAAGTGGCCCTGGTTCCTTGGCTCTAAGTAGTCCTGAAGTTTGAGAACAGCCTACACAATGCTTCTTCCAAAATCAGCCCACATGGCCTCAGAGGACATTCCTTCTCTTGCCTTCAGAAGGTCAAGTCAGGATGTCCTACAGGGAGAAGGGTAGCCTTCCCGGTCCCCTCACCCTCACTGCCATCAGCTATACTGTGCCTATCAACTTCCAAGGCTGAGGATATACAGCTCCCGCCCCATGCGGGCACTTGCCCTGGACATTGGCAAATGCTCCAAAGGGTCTCTCTCCTCCCAGCAAAGACTTCTGCCTGTCCCCTTCCCCCAGCCCTCACCACTGAGCCCATGTACCACACTCCCTGTCCCCCCACACCCTCTCTCCCCATAGGAGTAACTGCCGTGGCACAGACAATGAGGCTGTATTGATTAGTACAATTCCTGGGCACCTCCGGCCCGTCTCCCCGGGAGCTGGGACAATGCAGCTTTGATACTCAGAGCAGATTCTCAGCAGGTCCTTGGGCTGGGGGAGCCCTAACACCCCCACTCGCCTCCCTCTCACCCCCACCATGCAGCTAACTCTTCCTGCACTCCTTTGCAGTCACAACTTTCTGGGTCACTTTGGCTGGTGTCTGTCTCACTCACTGGCTGTGCCTGCCCCTCCTGGCACAGACCACTGAGTCCCCTGCTCCACCACCAGCCTAGCCACCGAGCCTGCCTGGCATCAGGGAGGGGACCTTGACCTTCTGGAAGGTGACTGACCTGTTCTGGGGAAGAGGTGGCCACAGGTCCATGAGCTGCAGCCATCCTGGGACAGGCACTCACAGCCCGCGTGTCTCCACCGCTCATTCACACCTCTGCCAGCTCCAGCGCGACACTGACGACACATCCCCTGCCTCTCCCACTGCCGGGCTGGGCAGCATCAATTACTTTCACCTCATCTCCTCCCGAAGCTCTGCCTACCCCCCCCCCCGCCCCCCCCCCCCACCAGCCCTCCCGCTCCGGCCAGTCCCTATGCAGCCCAGCGAGGCGGGTGCTCCAGAGCTGGAGAATGAGGCATGGGGTTGTTGTGTTGTTCTCTTGTTTTTAGCAAGTTACTAGAACACATGCACACACATGTGCAAATGCACAAGGATGGATGGACGGACAGACAGACAGACAGACACACACACACACACACACACACACACACACACACACACACACACACATCATGAGCATAGGACAGGGCAACGGGATGGCTTTTCTCTTCAAAGACCTGGCCTCCAGGGCCGAGCCTGCAGGCTGGGTGACTGTGGGCTCCTGGGAGGGTAGGTAGCTACAGATGGGTGATGGGCTTTGTCCCTGTACGTACTGCGGATGGCGGTGGGACAGGAGGGTGGAAAGCGCAGCCCACAGCAGAGTGTTTAGAGTGAGTGAGTGGTGTAGACTAGGAGATCCTGGGTCCCACGGCTGCGCCTGTTTCTGGTGAACTGAAGATTTCCCATCCAACCAAAATGAGGGGGTGTCTTCACAGAAGAATGTGACTGTGACCTAACGACTGTGCCGTTATCTGTTTACAGAAAAACAGCACTGCCCAAGACAGCCTTCCTAGCTACAGAGTCCAGACAAAGGGAGGCAGGTGTGGAGTAAGGATGTGTGGGAATGGAGCTGCATCGCCTGGCATCTGAGGAGGAGGTTGGGTAATTCTGGCAATGTCTCACGACTGCGGTAGATGTCAGTCCACACCTGACCTGTACGCCAGGTTCTGTGTTAGAAGATGCCTACTGTGTGCCATATCCAGGTCTGAGAGAGCTCTGTGTGTCAGCCCCGATCCAGTGACCCATCCAATTGCTCTTCTCTGAGACCACCCACTGGTCGGTCCCTCACTGGTACCCAGACACCATAAGCCAGGAGATTTAGGAAGGTAGACATCGGTGTTCTGGAGCTGAGAGGGCACCCAACCCCCTGAAGACCTACTAAGACAGCAAAGGCCTGGTACAGCGTGAGGACTTGGCAGACACCTGACAAAGGGAGGCACGAGTGAATCATTCTGGTGTCAGGACAGCCCTCCTGGGAGTTTGTAAGTGTGACCTCATGGGGGACTATTACTTAGGGGAAAAAAATAACACGGAACAGGGTCTGGGACTGGAGACATGGCTCGGGGTTAAGAGTGCATACTGCTCTTAGAGAAGACCCAACTTTGGTTCCCAGCACCTACATTAAGTGACTCACAAGTCTAGCTCCAGGGGATCCAACACCCTCTTCTGGCTTCCAGAGGCTCCTGCATATATTTCCCCCCTCCCTCCTCCAAATGATTTTAAAAATAAAACAAATCTTTAGGCGGGGGGGGGGGGGGGGGGGCGGGGGGGGGGAAGCACAGGCCTAAAAATCAGGCAGGCCTAGGCTCAAACTCCAGATGTCCAGTCTCTTACCAAATACAGCCTTAGGTGTCTTGCTCAATTGTCTGGTTTCAGTTTCTGCTTCTCTAAAATGGGATAACGTGTACACTCACTGAAGCCAGCTAGTGCTAGTCATAACAGATAGATTACACATAGTAGGTGCTTACTATAAACCAGGCTCTGCCTAAACACTTCATACCTACTAACACCGGCCTCTCAGGAGCCCCAAGAGGTCAACACATCCTTCTCGCCACTTTGAGGAGGCCTTGCTTGAGTAAGTCTCCTAAGTGGCTTCAGACCCCACTGACTCAGCTGCTCACTGAGTCTGTGTCGTGGACTCGGCTCCCTAGACACTCCTTTACTTCCTGCAGGCACAGACTCAGGGCCAAGGCCCTAGCTGGGCCATTGGCTCCAGGAAGACCCAGTCACCCATGATGCCCAAATGCTCACTTCCACCCAGGGTGGGCTCTGGGCTCTGGCTGCCCTGCGCTGGGCTGGGTGCCCAGAACAGGCAGCCCTGGCTGGATGGCTTTCCCTGGCTCTGGCCATGGGGACAGGAGGCAGCAGCCCAGCTGGGCCCTGGCTGTAATGAGGCCTCATTAGTGGGATCCAGCTGCTCCATCCCCACTTAAGGAAGCCGACTCCCCCAGCCCCAGCCTCTGACTTTTCTTAATAAGAGTGGGCATGCTTCCAGAGGGGCAAGGAGTCTAGGGGCCTTGTTGTCCTCTGTGGCTCTGGAGAGAAGGTCCTGCTGAGCTGGGGCTGAGGCATGCTGGGGGTGGGGAAGGCTAGCGGAGGCTGTGTGAGAGGAGGTGAGGCTGTAGGGCTGAGTAGATGGGCTACAGGGAAGATGAGCGGAAAAAGGGAAGGACAGGCACGGAGAAGGAAAGTCCTTTTCCCTCTGGATCTCGAGATTCCATTTGACAGGTACAGCCCTCGCACATCTGGGAGCAGTGGACGGTCGTTGCCCAGCCTGTTCTGGCCAGGAGAGAACTTCCCTAGAGCACATATAGTTTCTGAGCTAAGAGAATTCCTGCTGTGTCAAACCCTATGCTAGGGAAGCAGGGACCATGCCACAGCTGGTCCGTGTCAGCAGAGTGCCTACTGAGTGCTAAGTGCAACGCTGAGGGAAAATACACTGTGACCCAGCTGTGCACTAAGAAAAAAACTCACTATGTGCAGTGTCTGGTTAGGAAAGCCCTCACTGTATGCTAGGACCCTGCAACAGCAGGGAGTCTTCCGTGCGCAAGTCCAAGGCCTCAAGAATACATGTCATGTGCCAGATGTGTACCCACTGTGTGTTTCCCCGGTTCTGTTAGAAGAGTGCCTACTATGTGTTGTGTCCAATGCTGAGAGCCCTGTGTGGCAGCCCATGCGGAGTGAACTATTGTAGGGTATGAGGTCTTGTACTAGGTGAATTACCTGTATTATGCCAAATCCTGTTCTAGGAAAGGACCAGATATGGTTAACCACCCACTGTGCACCTAGCACCATGCATGCTCCATGAGTGCCCACTGGGTGGCAGGTCCTGTGCTAAGGGGGACGCTCAACATGTGCTGAGTCTGTACTAGCTAGGCATTGGCTACATGCTGAGACTTATACCCGACCCTGTCAGGCCCTTTACCACAGGAGCGTCCAATGTGTGCCAAGCAGGAGGCTTGGTGATCTCCCATTGTATGCCAAGTCTGTACTAGTTGAGCACTTGCTAAATGCCAAGACTAGGCTTGGTGAGGCAGTATCCACCGTGTGCCAGGCCCTGTGCAGATGCTGCAGGCAGGAGGTATCCAAACTCTCATGCCAAATACAAGGGAACAGGTCAGGGTGGGGCAGCCCCAGGTGGCCTGTGGTACTTGCAGAGCCTTCTGGGAGTTAGAAGCTCTGGCATCAAGGACCCTGGTGTCAAGTGACTCTGCTGTTACTCGTTATGAGGCTTCCCAGCGGCAGAGGCAACCAGTGCGTTACCTATGGGAGGAAGGAAGGCGTACCACATAGGTCGGGACCGAGATGGCCAACATGGGAACTCCGTGTGAGACGGTGGGGCTAAAACGGAGGCAGTGGAGATGCTCACACTGCCTATTTTAGGCTGTCCTCCTCCAGTTCCTGTCCTTGGAGACCTAGCCCTGCCCCACATGTGTGCAGAGACTCTAGGTCTTCACGGAGGGACCACCTCACCCACCCCCAGTGGCCCCAAGCAGCCCAGCTGCTCCCCTGCTTCGAGGCACCCTGGCCAGCTGGGTTCTCTTGCGGCCCTGTCCTAGGAGCCACTGAGCCGTGAGGAAGGCAGCTGAGCTGGCCTGGCAGAGACCATCTGGGCTCAAAGTGGGGAGAGGGACACGTGCAGCAAGCATGTGGGCCTGGGCACGTGCTGGGGAGTGACTTGCTTCTTCATGGGACACCTGCTCCAGAGGCCAGGCGGAAGAACCAAGGATAACATCGTGTGTCTACTGACAGTGAGGAGACCGGAGTGGCTCGGTCCTCACATTCGGACCCGGGACAGAGGACGACAGAAAGGAGGACTCCATAGTAGGGAATCATGTGTCAGCGCTACACGGCAGGGCACAAAGAGAGCAATACTTCCACAGAGAAATGGAAAGCTCCAAGGGCCATCAGCTTACATACACATCCCTCATCATCCTCTCTTCTGACCTCCCTGGGCAGCCTCAGAAGGAGCATGTTGGCAAGGAACTCCCTCAGCTCTTCTACTTGGTCTCAGGAAAACCAACACCCTAGAGGTGCTGACTTAGCTCCCACGTTAGAGAGCAAAACTGGGATTTGGCAGGGCCCGGCTGCCCAGGACACCTCCAAGGCTAGACCCTAGAGGCAAACACTGAGGGAGGCAGCCTCTGCTCCCAACAGACCCAAGAGTGGAGTAGCCCAAGGTCACCAGCGGAACTGAACGGAGGCAGGAATACATTTTAGAGCATCTACGGGGGTACCCATGGGACAGATGCTCTGAGCCTCAACCACAGCAATGGGTAACGGCAAAGGGGCAGAGGACACTGGAGAAAGCAAGACTCGGCTATCTTTAGGCACATCCGAGTGCTGGGAATCAGAGTCCCAAGACAGCATTCCCTCCCACAGACAGACTGGCCTGGCTGGCCAGCAGAGAACCGGGTCCCGGAAGCCCAGCTGGGGCAGGGATTGTGGGACCTTGTGATTCACACTTCTCTGTCCGGCCCACGTGGGTTAACCATGTCTCCTGCCTGTCTAGCCTTTCCAGGGTCACGCCAGAGAAAAGGAACAGTCATGGAATGTTCAGAGGGTTTCATGTGGCTTGGAATCTCCGCAGCAGGTGGAGGCAGAGCCATACCCCACATCCTACCTGGGCCTACAACAATCTAAGACATCTCAGAAGAAAGGTCAGGTCCTCTTTGGGTCTTAACATGGGATCCACCCCATCGAGTGTGCAGGGAGTATGACATCCTTTCTGTGTGCGTCCCTGAGAACCCTGATTTCAGATCGGCTCAGGTACACTTTGAACAGCTTTATCTGCTCAAACCCATTCCGACAGGAGTGGGTGACTTGAGAACAGACCTGAGGGGCCAAGGGCTGGTGTCTGAAGGCTTTGAACAGAGCTAGAGAAAGAATCTGAACCCTCTCCCAATCTGTTCAAGACCAGAGCCCTGTAATCACGGAAATCTTTGGTGAGAGACAGAATCCATTTGGAGAGGGCTCAGTAGAGACCTCAAGCCCATCAGCCTTTCACTGAATAAAGAAAGCAGGAGCAGGCACAGATGGGTGGGGGCTGGTGAAAGGGGGTTATCTTTTGTCACAGGCTTCCACCTCAGTAACTGCCCAGTTCGGCTTCTCCTTGAAACAAGATCCCAAGGAAAAAAACATACAACCCAGCACTCGGGATAGGATCTACAACTTCCTTCTGGCTCCTGCATCCAGTGCCAACCTGCCTCTTCCACCAGTGAGTCTCACTTCTTCCTCAGGAACATGACCCAGGGCCAAGCATGGCTGCGCATGTTCAGACTCATTCTGAAGGAAGGTGTTCACTTTAGGGCAGGCATGAGGAACTGAGCCAGGGACTGGTAGCTGGAGGTTCTGGGCAGGGCTGGAGAAAGGATCTGAGCCTTTACCCCTAGCATTTGGGTAGCAGAAGCAGGCAGGTCTCATGTACATGGTGAGTCTCACATACACACCCAGAGCTGCACAGTGAGACCCCCACCTCAAAAGGGTGGGGGTGGGGAACTTAACCTAGGCTCTCGCTTATTGAAGGGCCTCACCAGCACCTCTCCGGAGCCCTACGGGAAAAGAGGGCTGTGGCTAGGGACGTAGAGGAATGGAGTCGCCCGAAAAACCTAGCAAGGCGTTTGTTACTTCCTGCGGTGAGAAGGCCGCAGAGAAGCAGGGGGAACTGGACAGGTCTGAGCATGCTCAGCATTGGGTAGGCATGGGGTACAGTCGCGGGTGGCCTACTGTCCTCTCAACAAGACAACCTGTGTCCACTCTACGGTATCTCTTATGACCAAGATGGGACAGATGCCCTCTGCTCCTTGGCAGGCCTTTGCTGGGCCTATGGTAGAACCAGCCCAGTTGCGGGCTTGGAGCCTGGTGTTGCCTAACCTGTTGGGTAAGGGGCTACCTGCCCAGGCCTGGGGCAGCCCTGGCGCTTGGGAGCCATGGTAGTGCCAACCCCGGCCCTGTAGAACCTCTTAGGCCCTCTTGTCAAGATAAGCAGCTGGCAGGAGATGGCATGGGGCAGTGTTTATGATAGCCCTTCCTCCTAAAGTCTGGCCCCTGTACTCACCAACATTCCTTTGGCACCTTTGCCTACCATGGTGGCAGTGGGTTGCTGAATCTGCAGACCTGGATCACACTTGCAGACTCTGCTTTCGGTGCCTTTCAGACAACAGGCCTCAAGAGCTGTGGAGAGAACAGAGTGGGGTAAGGCTCTAGACCAGGCTGGCCCTCGGGGCCCTCCGGAACAAGTAATATGTAAGAGGTTTTATTTTTTTTTCCCCTTTTGG
This sequence comes from Peromyscus californicus insignis, assembly GCF_007827085.1. Classification (NCBI taxonomy): domain Eukaryota; kingdom Metazoa; phylum Chordata; class Mammalia; order Rodentia; family Cricetidae; genus Peromyscus; species Peromyscus californicus. Next base: position 35,715,015 of record NW_026294573.1, read on the forward strand.
AGGCGGGAGGTAAGGAGGACACTGAGAGGGATTACCAGGGAATAAGAAGTTTATTAGAAAGGTTGCTAATGCCATGGGCCGACACACAGGCAGACAAAGACAATTCAGGTCCTGGCACCGGAGACAGACAGCATGGCAGGGTCTCTGAAGACAGGAATCGGAGCCTGCATGGCAGCAGTGGGAGTCTCTTCCTAACCCTTTCTGCGGATGGGGATGGTTTCACAGCCTAAGCCATTCTTAGGCAGGAGCCAGGGAAGGGGGAAAGGAGTATGAGATAGTACCAATACCCAGAGTGGGCATCACCAGGTGAGAGATCCTGGCCACAGGATGTCTGTTAGCTAGAGACTCACAGTGTGGCAGTACGGAGCCTGTGGGTATCTGTGAGAGGAGGCCACTGCAGATACTGTAATCTGAGCAGAGGCTGGATTCTAACATAACATGCTTACGATACGGAGCCCCCCACAGCACCAGTCAGAAGAACCTAAGGTCCCTCGCTCTATACCCAGGCTCTCTGCCAGGCCAGTCTGTAGCCTGCTCCATTCTGAGTGACCCTGGGATCCAGCCCTTTCCTAGCTGCCTTCTCAACCCTCCCTGCCCCCAGATCCCTTATTCTCTAGGCTTCCTGTCCCAATGGGCAAAGGTCTATTTTTGACTCTCCAGATGCCCAATCCTATAAAAGATAAAAAATGAACACAGAACTGGGATGGGGTCCAAGTCCTTCATCATCTGTGTGAATGGCTGCAACCTTTCCCCAGGAGGGGAGGGGTGACGGTGTTGGATCAGTGGACACTCCCCAACCAAGCAACCACAATGCCCCCGACCCTGACTAGTGCCACTCAGTTTGGGCTCCAGGATGGCTGGGTCTGTTGCTGTGCCACTGGTCATGCGGGACACACCACGTGTAGTCACATCTCTCGATTTTACAACACGGTCCTCTAGTTGTACCAAGTGAAACTCTGCGAGTCCTTTAGGACTGGGCCTAAATGTCACCTCCTCTCTGTAGCCCTTCCCAACTGCTCCAGCAACACGAGCAGCAGCGTCTCCCTTTCTGCTCTTGTACAACCTTGTAGGAACACCCTTAGCATCTCACATCACACACATCTGGTTCTAAGCCTAGCGTCCCCACGTCAGTGGTTACCTGAGGGCTCGGGACTGAGCTTCCTTTACCCCTTTGGGCCTAGGTCCTAGCAGAGAAGTCAGCTAGCAAGTATAGCTGAGCTACAATAAAGGGGAGCTGGTGAGACAGAGGTCCCGGAATGAGGTTCTTGTCAACCTGGGAGTCTATGGGAAGCATCTAAGAGCCATGTAAGTGGTGGGCAGGTGAGCTGGAGAGGAGGAGGGGAAAATGGGAGGAGCGAGGCACGTGGCAAAGCTCACGCATCAGTGCCAGATGTGGACAGAACAGGTCCGGGAGGGATCAGCCTTTAGGGAGCCTTGAAGAGCTCAGTCATGGGAGGAAAACCTGGGGTTAGGCGGATTATGAGGTTAAACCTTCCCTGGGCCGGTCCCAGGGAAGATATGGCTCTGCCACTGATAAATCTCCACACCAAAGTCTATTCAGAATCACTTGTGTCACCCACAGCCACCTACCAAGGCTACCTCTCACCCACAGGAAGTCCAAGTCTGGAGGAAAGGTAGGCCACTGTTTACTTATACAAATCAGCCTCTGATTCACTGGTTCCTTTGTCCCAACCACTTAGTTTCCTTTTCTCTAGGCAGGGATGAGGAGGGAAGTAACCAGTGACTAGGGCTGGATTCTGCCTCTCACAGGTGTTCTCTCGTGGCTTTGGTCGTTTGATAACAGTCACAAGAGGACGATGCCCTTTAAAAGGCAGTCATACCTGTATCCTCTTCAGTCACTGACCCCGTCAGCAGGTAGGTCTGACTTCCCAGAGTTGCTTCTTTTCTGTCCAGGGCCAATAATGACAAAGACGCTAGCAACCATGGCAGGTGATATCATTCTGAGCCACCTCCTGGGCTGAAGTTAGGTCCTCCGGGCAGCTCAGTAAACTGAGACCATCCTAGGTCTGCATCTACGAGTATTCTCACCAGGACACACTGAAGCTTCTCTTGGGGTTTGCAGAGAGGCCAATGCCTAGCCTGGAAGGTTTGAGACAACTTTTACAGCAGACATCTCTGATCACACCCAGGCAGTCACTGGAGTACTGAGTACCAACCGCATAAGCAGTCCCTGCCCTCCGGTAGCTTATGCACTCACTAGTAAGGATGAGACTGATTAACATCTGCACCAGGAGAATGAAGTGGTGTGAAGTTTGGTGGCTTCTCCTGCCTTTACCATTTCTGGGGAATGGCCCTATCCATCCATTCAAAAGGATCAATGGAGTAGTAGGGGTACATGTCAGTGGGGGTGCTTGACTAGCATGCTGGGGGCCCTGGGTTGAATCCATAGCACTAGGAGGGAGGAATTAAGTACCCATCAAATGCCTATAGTATGCCAGGCCCTCATCTAGGTCCAAAGACCCGAAATACACAGACCCCAGACCTGCTCCAACCCATGCATGGAGCAACACTAACACGCAGCAGGTCATGGTCACTACAGAGTATAGTGAAGACTTCAGCTCTGGGATCTGATAGGCCTGGGCTAGATTTGGCCTCAGGTACTCACTACTTACGATTCTGAGCATTATCCAACCTCTCTGAATCTGACTTTTCTCATGCTGGAGGATACGGCTAGTTATAACTTCCTTGTTAAGCTCGGGGGTCTCTGCCCAATTTCGGTGTCTATTACAAGGTCTCCATATTTTCCTCTCTTCCCATCCATTAATCTTCCTAAAATCCCAAAGCTTCAATTCCCTCCTAGGGTTTTACACAGCCAACGTTTAGCAGGCTTTTTAAGGTTGGCTACAATTACATTCATTTGTTCCACAAATATTTCTTGCAGGTCCCCTCTGGGCCAGACCCGTGCTAGGCACCTTCCTGCATCCTAGATGGTAGGGCAGCAGGGGGTGGGGGTGGGGGGGATGAATGTCAAACTAAACAATTACAGATGGAGATAAAGAGTGTGCTGGAAGAAACTGTATGTACACTCCATAGCAGGTGACAGTCTGGAGGCTTCTCTGGGCCAAAGGACAACTGGCAATGCTAAGGAAGGGAAGAAGGGGTCAGAGGTGATGGAGAATATGAAACTGGTAAAGCTCTGGTCGCAAAAGAGAAAGGCAAAATAGATAGGTAAGCAGGGCAAGGACCCTTGGGGTCTGGATGGCCATCTGAGGCCTGAGGTCACTAGTGCTATTAGAGGCTTTTAAGCATTAGATCAGGTGGGAGGGAAATGGATTGCTGGAACGGGCACTGTGAAAGCATCACTCCTTGGGCGTAGCAGTACTCGCCTAGAGTCTCAGGTACTCAGGAAGCTAAGGTAGGATCATCTGCACCTGCAAGCATGAGACTAGTCTGGACAACATAGGAAGAACCCTATTTTAAAACAAAAACAAGGGGTACTGGGTGTGGCGGCACACCCCTGTAATCCAGCACTCAGGAAGCAGAGGCAGGTGGACCTCTGAGTTTGAGGCCAGCCTGGTCTACAGAGAGAGTTCTAGGACAGCCAGGGCTACACAGAGAAAACCTGTCTTGAAAAACAAACAAACAAACAAAAAACCAAAACCAAACCAAACAACAGCAACAACAAAAATAAACCAAGGGGCTGGAGAGATGGCTCCGTGGTTAAGAGCACTGCTGTTCTTTCAAAGGGCCCGAGTTCGATTCCCAGTTACAGGTGGCTCACAACCATGTGTGACTCCAGGTCCCAGGGATCTGATGCCCTCTTCTCACCTCCTTGGACACTGTACACATACTCAGGTACACACACATACACACACACACACACACACACACACACACACACACACACACACACACACAATCAAGTACTAAAAACAGAGAGAGAGAATATGACTCGCTCAATAGAGTGTAGAGCAAACCCTGAAGCATTTGTGGAAGAGAAGGCATCAGGCAGGAACGAGATGTGATGGAAGGGGCCCGGGCCATGAAATCAGCGACGGTGCGAGGAAAGGGGCGCAGTGAGGGAGAGATTGAGACAGTAACACAATGGAACTTGGTAATAAACTGATTCCCTGCGGGCGGTGGGAGAAAATGAAGGGGCTCTACTTCCTGCTGATGCCATTAGAGGAAGCTGGAGCCGTCCTGGGGACAAGAACACTGGTGACAGAGGGAAGAGGTCTGAAGTGGACAAACTGAGCCACCCACGTTGATACTGAGAGAGTCACAGAGCCCCTAACTTGTGGCTTTCCTCTTCCCCAAATGGGACTGTTGAATGGACCTTTTTTTTTTTTTTTTAAGGAGGGAGGGGTCTGTTTTTGCATATGGTTTCAGAGGCTGCAGTCAAAGATCTACTCATTAATGTGCCCATGTTAAAGTTCCTGGTTTCATGGTGACTAGGAAGCAGTCAGGTGGACCAATAAAACAATATATTTATTTTTATTCTTGATTATGTGCACGTGTGTGAGTATATGCACGTGAGTACAGGGAAGGAGTCAGATTCCCCTCGAAGTGCAGTTCCAGGTGGTTGGGAGCCCCACAACATGGGTGCTGGGAACCTTTGAGTTCTCTGCAAGAGCAGTATACGGGATTTTTGTTTTGTTTTGTTTTAAGATTTATTTTTAATTTGTTTTTTGTTTTTTGAGACAGGGTTTCTTTGTGTAGCCCTGGCTGACCTAGAACTCAATCTGTAGACCACGCTGGCCTACGAACTCAAAAGAGATCCCTCTGCCTCTGCCTCCTGAGTACTGGATGCTGGGATTAAAGGTGTGTGCCACCACTGCCCAACGTATTTTTAATTTTTATTTATGTGTGTGTGTGTGTGTGTGTGTGTATGTGTGTTTATGTTTGTGTACCCACACAAGGGTGGAGTAGAGACAGGGTATGTGTGCCTATGGAGGTATCATATTCCCTGGAGATGGAGTTACAAGCCATTGTGAGCCCACCCACCCCCACCCCACCCCTCGACATGGGTTCTGGGAACCCATCAGGCTTGGGTCTTCTGGAAGAGCAGCCAGTGCTCTTAACCATCTCTCCAGGCCCAGTGTGCATTCTTAACCATCTTTCCAGCCCCTAGGTAGACCAATTTTAGGGGTCCATCTGAACCAAGTTCTCACTGGTGACTGAAGGTAACAGGTCTCCCTGACCTCGAATACTTCACAGTTTGGATGGAGGAGGCATAGTCCCCATTCAGTATCGTGGAGAAGCGTCAGGACAGTGTTGGGTGCATAAGGTAATCTGCTTGGGATCCCAAGCTAGCCACTTGCTGCCATCTGCTTAACGTGAAACTCTTCAGCCTCCTCAGGAGCTTCTGCCTCCCTGCCTCTGCCCAGGCAACAGCTCTCTAAGGCTCTCAGTTCCCGGTTTTCACCTGTACATAGCCTACCTACTTCAAAACCAGTCCCCAGGCCGTTGTCTTCATGAAGCCTTCCTCCACCTTCTGCGGCCGTCAACCGGTCCACAGTACCCCTCGTGAATGCAGGGTACTGATTAGCATGCTGGTCACATGAGCAGCATGCTTCCTTGTGTCCAAGTGAGTCCCCCCTCTAGCTGGAGAGCTCTGCCAGGGCAGAAGTATGATTCTTCTGCATCCCCAGAGCTATACCGCTGCAGTCCGGCTGCACTCAAATCAGGGTGCATTTTCTCTGAGGTCTTTGAAAACACTTGGGCACGCACGCTCAGCTTTCTCCACTGGTCCCTAGAACCGGCCCCACTCTCTAACCATTTTTTGCCTCTCACTTTGAGGATGTCTCTAAGCTCTTTTTGCCCGTTCTTTGCCCCTTATCCTTTATCTTCTAGCGGTCATAGCCTCGGACTTGCTTCAATTAAGAAACAGAACAGGCAGTGGTGGCGCACGCCTTTAGTCCCAGCACTCAGGAGGCAGAGGCAGGCAGATCTCTGAGTACAAGGCCAGCCTGGTCTACAGAGCAAGTTCCAGAACAGCCAGGGTTACATACAGAAACCCTGTCTCGAAAAACCAAAAAAGAAAAAAAAAAGAAATAGAACAGGCTTTGTGAAGGAGCTGTCAGAGCGCTGGGTGGGTATGCAGCTCCTTTAAGAACGATTCGCGAGGGGCGTGGCCTGAGGAAAGCAGGCCCGAGAGGGGGTGCGGCCCCTTTAAGTAGCCGCTGGCCCGGCCACGACTCCAAGGCCCGGGGGCCGGCAGTGTGGGGCGCGGTCGCTTTTAGAGCCGCGGCACCGCCCGGAGTGCCCACTTCCTCGAAACGAGACCGGTCCGCTTTAATCAGGGTGCAAGGTGTGTTGGGGGGCGGGCGTTACATCAGCCACCACGTGTGCGCCTCTCAGCTGGCGTGGAGGAGGCCGCCCCGCCCCCCGCGGTGGAAAAGTACCCGGGTGCCGAGGGCCCCGCCCCCTTGCCCCGCCCCCGCCCGTCCTCGGCCCCTCCCGGGTCTGCGGGCGAGCCCCCTCCCGGCCCGCCGGCCTCCACTCCCGCCCGTGCGTGGCTGCCTGCTGCGGGGCGCAAGCTGGGGGCCGGCGCCCCGGAGCTGCGGGAACCCAGGCCTCACCTGTGGCCGCCCGCACTCACCCCAGGGCGCGCCCAGAAGGAAGGCTAGAGAGGCAGGGTGCGGATTTCCCCCCCGCCCCGCCCCGAGCAGCAGCCCCCCAAAACCACTCCCCGCCCGCAGTCTCTTCCCACTGCCGCAGCCACGCGAGTCGCGGACAAAAGAGAGCTGGAGAGGCGCTGGGGCTCTTCCTCGCTGCTTCCCAGGAACCACGGACGCGCGGGAACCAGCACCCGGCGAGCGAGTGGGCGGGCAGATTAGGGAGGCCGCCGGCTGGGGCCGCTAGATAGGTAGCCAGGACGGCTGGGAGAGGAGGTGGGGCGAGAGGCTGCACGCCGGGCATAGACCCCGCCGCCCGCTGCCCGCCGCAGACCCACTGGCGCCCCAGACGGACCGAAGACACTCCTCGGTTCCGGCGCTGTGCGCACAGCCCCGCGCCAGCCGCCCCCGACCGAGCCGGCGTCGGCACGCAGCTCCCCCCCATGCCAAAAGCACCCCCCCCTTCCCGTCTGCTTTAGCTCCTTGGTGACAGCGATGACACACAGACTCGCGCACCTACCCCGACCTTCGCGGCAAGACAGACATCCCTCCCGGTGCTAGCACTCACTCTTAGCCACAGATGCCCGCAAGCATTCGCTATCGCATCCACGCACCGCACACACAGCCACACGCTGGTCCTGGGGCTCAGCCTCCCAGAGTCACAGAAACGCCCAGAACCACGACAGGACAGACCAAGGCGTGGGCCGCAAACCCCCCTTCCCCCAGCTCTCTTACCATACTGCAGCCCCCGGCCCAGGCTTGCTGGGTCCGCACCGCGGTGCGCCCAGGTGGCTTTCTTAAAGGGAAAGTTGCATCAGCCTCCCGAGGCTCTCTGCAGCCGCCAGTCCACCCGCCCCGCCGCGTTGCTTGCCGCTCCTCCAGAGCTTGTTGTGTTTTGGTTTCGGGGAGGCGGGGGCTAAGAGTTTGGTGAAAGTTTGGAGAGTGAAGAAGGCTTGAGAAACCTAGCCAAGTCCCTCCCCTCCCTGAGCGGCTCCCCTGGCCGCCCTCCCCCGCCCTGGTCCCATCTCCTCCCTCCCGCGTGCCGACTACTCTGGCTCCTCCTACCAGGGAATAAAATTACAAGTGGCTCTGGCTTTCAGATGATTGATCCTCACGAACCCCTGGGAGTGGGGCTCGCCGAAGGAGTCCCCTTCTCTCCCGACTCTTTGCTCTTCAGTTGGGAACCCTTGGAGGAAGCAGATGTCCTCCCCTTCGGGCTAGGCTTGGAACGAAGCCAAAAGGCCTGGGGCGCTTTGGGGGGCTGGGGCTGCAGTTAGCCCGCCAGGCCCCTGGCCTTCTGCGCCTGCGTTCCCCCTAGAGAGAAGTCAAGAGCAAATTCCGTTCCCTTTGGAGTAGCGCCGCTAGAGACTGTGGGCACAGCTGAGTAAGGCCTGGGACCCACTCCTTGGAATTGCAAGGCTGGGGAGCCCTTTCTCCAGGAACTTTCCAACACTGATTTGATCAGCCCTGTCCAGGAGGTAGTGCTTACAGGAGCTGCCTACTTCCTCAGGTCGGGAGACAGAGCCTGGATTGCAGTCTCTGCCAAAAGGTGCTTTGCTGAACCCTGGTTTCCTCCTCTGCAAAATGGAGAGGATGAATTAAAGAAATGTATACCCGCGTGAAACGCATTGCTCTAGACAGGCAGTGGGGCCTGGCGTCGGGACTGGGCGTCCACATTTGCTTACTTTGAGCAAACCACCAACTTTCCGTCAAAGCAGACAGTACTGCCTGCCAGTGAAGGCCACAGTCTGGAGGGACATGCTCCGGATTCCACTCTGCACCCTGAGTTCTCATCATTGTCCAGCCAGGAAACGTTTGTTTGTTTATTGACATTCAGGCTCCAAAAAGCAGGTGCATCCATGTCAAAGTTGCACAAGACTGACTGGGGTTGAGAATCTACCTTGTTAATTTATAATCACTGAAAAGGACAGCAGGTGTCTAGCCAGAAGACCCCCCTTCACTTCTGCCTCTCTCTAGTACACAATGCATTCGCAGCCCTTTGCCAGGACCTGCTCCATGTATACTGCTCTCTACTGTCAGGGAACTCACAATCTGTTCATTCTGGAGATTTGATCAGACCTAGGGAGACACTATGTCCCTTTTGAGTTTGAGCACAGCAGATACAGCCTGTTTGGGCTTTAGTGTCGCCTACGAACTCATCACAGGTGGTTTCTATAGAGTAGGAAAGGAACACACACACACACACACACACACACACACACAGCTCTACCTAAGCAATCTGTTGTGTCTGTGGCCTTTGACATGCTTGTGCAGAAGCCTCTGGAAGAGTGAGTAGCTGTGGGTCCTGCAGCAGGGCTGTGTAGTTGGGTGTGTGCTCAAGTCCTGGATCTGGGCAGGTAGTATCTAAGCACTTCTCATCTTTCCTACTAAGAGTTACTCCTCTACAAATTGTTTACGGTCTCTTCTACTCTGCTTCCTTTCCAGATTATCCAAAAAGGGCTCCCTCCCAAGACAAATGGATTGGGGGCTGTTGGGAGAAGCCACCAGGTAGAGAGAGGATTGGGGGAAAGGCCCCCTTCCTCCTTATAAGAATGAGATGAACCTAAAAGAGGGTTCTAAGAAAAATTTTCAAAATTTATTTGTGTTTTTTGTTTTGTTTTGTTTTGTTTTCCCTTGAGACAGGGTCTCACTATGTAGCCCTGGCTGTTCTGGAACTTGCTCTGTAGACCAGACTGGCCTCGAACTCAGAGATCCGCCTGCCTCTGCCTCCCCAGTGCTGGGATTAAAGGCATGCGCCAGCCACGCTGGGCTTTGTGTGTGTTTTTGAGACAATGACCCACTATGCATGTAGCTCTGGCTGGCATGGAATTCGCTGTGTGCTCCCGGCTGGCCTTGAACTTCTGACAATCCTCTTGTCTCTGGCTCTACCTCTCTTGTTAATGGCCCAGTGAAAGTAGGTCTCTCTAAGGAACCCATTTGAAGGGAAGCTGATGCAGGGATACTAAGAGCTAGAGCTAGACACCCAGGGTACACACTAGACTAGGGCTGAGGCCTAGGGAGCTTTGAAGAAGAGAAGGAGGTGTGCAGTTAGTACTCCCAGAGAGTTTGGGATTTCAGAAGCAGCCTAGTGCTTAAGCTCAAGGTAAGAGGGTAAAGATTATCTTAGGGGCTTGGAGAAGCTGGGGATGCTGACTGGGAGCTTTCTGCTAGGTTAACAGTGACACAGCAGAAAGTATATTTGTATACAAAGATTAATGGATGTGTGCACGTTACCCATCTGAATCATAAAAAGCTTCAGATGGCCACACAATTGCTCACAGTGGGTCTTGAGATGAGGCTTGAGAGAGACTCTGATGAAAAGCTATCTCCGTGAGACAGGAACTGGAGTGTCTGTTTTTTTCCAATCAGAATGAGGTCCCAGGGGAGACAGGTCCAGGCCTAGCCCAGGTCAGAGCTGGGATGGCCTTCATGCCTGGCAGGGAGGTCCCCGCTCTGGGCAGCTGGCCCACAGGAAAAAAAGACATGGCCAGCTAGTGGGAGAGAGGGACGGTCAGGTCTGGGGATAGACAGGAGGAAGGATGGAGTCAGATCCCAGCCGCCTGCTACCTGGGGACAGGACAGCGAGTGGGCGGGTCAGTGTTGTGCCACACCCACTGCGGACTGAGGCGCGTCTCAGGAACCTCTAGTTATAGACAGAGTTACTTCCTGGGAGGGTTGGGCCCAGCATCAGATCCCCCAGTACTGGCTGGGTGCCTGTATGCTTTCACCAACAAGCCAGCAGGCTTAAGTCCTGTGTCTCAGAGGACTTAATCAGCATCAGCATAGGTACAGGAGGAGGGATCTCACACATAAGCCACTTTTAGAGGCACCTTGGTGGAGGGGTGCTGAGCACTCTGCCGGAAAATTCAAGGTGGGCTTTTCCTTAAATTTGAGTGTGGCTTGGTCAGTGGTCCTTACCTCCTTAGAGTCCTAGCCTCAGGGGCTAGGAAGCATTGTTAGGAGGACCCGGCCTTGGCTTTGCTCTCAAATTCATTCTCTCTTGCACTCAAAACCCAACCGTCATGACCTGACTCCTTCCCTGCCCTGACCCAATTCGGAACAGCTGCTTAGATCCATGAGTTTCTCTGGGGCTCCATGTGCCTCTTCGGGCATCTCCTCTCACCCCACCCCCCTCTTGAATGAAATCAGGCACACAGACAGGAAGCATTGATTCTGGCCCTGTCTAGGTAGTCATCCAAATTTCTAGAGCAGTCAATGCCCAGATTCTTAGATACCTTTAACAGAGCTTTATAATGCCAAGGAAGCTAGCGTTCCCGACACTGTAGAGGACTCCAAACCCGTGGGCATAATGCTGAAGAACTATACCACCAAATGTTCTGAATATCCAACTTGCAGAGTGCCAATGTCCTAGTTCACTAAAGAGGAGAAGGGGAGGGGTGGCCCTATGTGATTGGTATGAGCTGAGGAGTAGCCATGGCTGAAGCGGGCTGGAGGTAGTGATGACAAAAAGCTCCCACCTAGGTCTAGAGAGGGACTGCAGGGAGAATGGCTTTTCCTCAGGCCCCACCCGACTCCAGTCCCAACATATGTAAAATTCGGGGACCACTTAGCCAAATACTTTTGAGCATCTGCTGTGTGCTGGGAATTGTGTCACCCTCCAGGAATATGGCCCTGAGAACAAAGGGGCTCCCACCTCCTCACGTGGGGTGCTTGATGTGTGTCTTTGTTGGAGTGTTGGTGTGTGGTTCAGTATGTGTCTGTCTGGAGTCCATGCGTGGCCAAGGGTAGGGCTGTGAGAATGAGTGCCTGTCAGCCCGCAATGGTCACCAGGAGCAGTATCCACAAGTTACCGTGTGACCATCAGTCTACGGTGCTATGTCCCTCTGACTGACCATTCCCATGATCCCTCCTCAGTGCCGTTCCAAGAGATGGGATGGAAGGTCCCTCTTTCCTCAGACTCCTGAATATTGAGTCTCTGGTCGTCCTGTGAGGAGGACAGGGCTGGTTCCAGACCTGAGGCTGATGCCCAGTGCTTCCCTGGGGTGGGATAAATTCCTCCCTCTGTCCCTGCTCCCACTGAATCTAGAGCCTCTATGGATTGGGAGGACAGGAAGAGGAGTGTCTATATGTGAAGCGGCCAACACCAAAATAGCTGTCTACCCTGGGGGAGGATCCTGTGACACCACCCCCTGCTCCCAGTCCAGCTGCTGACCTGGTGCCTGGGGGAGGGCTTCTTTCTGTGTAACTCTCATGGACTTGAATGAAGGACAAAGCTTCATACAAGTGATGATTTCATAGGGAGTGATGGCGTTGGGGAGAGCGCCCTTGGGGGGGGGGGAGGCTGGAGACACTGTGGCCTGTTGCGTAGGTGGGTGGGGTTCCTTCTGTTGGCAGCTTCCTACAAGTCCAAACAGCTGGTAAGGCAGGGCTGGATAAGACCTGTGGGGTTCAGGGGGCCTGTCTTATCTGTTCCCCACACATGTCTGATAAAGCTCTTACCAGGGCCTGGCCCCGGGGAGCAGGTGTGGAGCAAGCTGGAAGAGGAGGAAAGGCCAGTTGGGGCTGGCTGAGTACCAGGGAAGACAGCTGGGGCCAGGAAGTTCTGGCACCACCCAGGAAAGGGAAGTCAGGGAGTTTCGGGGAGGCGTGTGGATTGGTGGTCAGAACCCTGCTTCCCGGCATTGGCACCCCAGGTCCTCTACTACTCCCTGAGAGACTCAGAGCCCCGTGTCCTCAGGCTTGCTCTGTGCTGGTAGCAGTGACTGAAGCCTGGTGATGTGTGGGATTAAAGGATTTGCCCAGGGTAAGAGGGAGAAGGGAGCCTAGTGTGTAGGAACTGTGCATGCTCCCCACTCCCACATCAGGGATCTTCCCCCAGAGTTTTCCCTGCATGCCCAGAAACATACTGGGGCCCTAGCTGGGCTCACCAGAACCTTCCCAGCCTCAACACACCTCTGCGTCTCCCTCTGCATCTGTACATATCCCCAAACTCCAGGAATTCCAACCTTCCTGGGCTATTTGCTGCCAAGAAATTCCACAGACACCTTGGAACCCTGGTGCCCTCTGGTGACAAAAGCCACACATGGCAGTTACAGTGTCTCCTCAGGTCACACCGGGTTATTTTCTGTCTGACATCAAATTTATAAGGTAAGAATAATCTCCATTTTCTAGAACTAAGGATATGCAGGTTAAATAATTATACAATTAATCAGTGGTGGAGATTGAACTTGAGCCCAGGCTGGCATGTCTCCAAAGTCTATGCTATCACCAGTATGCACAGACTGCTTAGAGAGTGGGGTACGTGGATACTTGAGGCAGTAGATGTTTAACATTTGAGCCATACCGGTCATCTGAGTGTCATGAATGAGTCTCTGGCCATTGAGGTTTTCTGGCTGTGATTATGAAACAGTAAGAATTGGCTTGGGCACAGTGAGGTTGCCTGTTGGCTGCTGGGATTTTCTTCTGTGTCTTTTATGGGACTATGCGGCTATAACATACACCTGGTTCAGCTTGTTACTTACGTTGTGTGAGAGTAGCCATGGTAGTGTGTGTGTGTGTCTGTTTGTCTGTGGCGGGGGAGAGGGGGAGAGACAGAGAGACAGAAAGAGAGCATGACTTTGTGACTGTACTGTGGGCATTCTGTAGCTAGTGGGGATTGTGGGAGCAGAGAAGGTGACCAGAGTTCCCAGAGTTCCCAGAGTTCCCAGCACCACTTGGCTTTTCAGTCCCAGGACTGCGTCGGCTCACCATGACACACAAGATGGATGGCTTCACATGCCTGACACGTTCCCCTGGGGCTGAATTCTCATTCTCTCCTCCCCCTACTTTTATTTTTTTTTTTTTTTTTGAGGAAGTAAAGCAAATAGTACCACAGATGGAGTTGGTCTTCACTATTTTTTTTTTCATGAGATATTTGTGAAAGCATTTTACATGCCTTGGGGTGATATCTTAAAAAAAAAAAAAAAAAAAAAAAAAGAATCATCTACAAAGAAAAGTAAATGGGCCAGAGAACTGACTCTGCAGGTCAAAGTACCTACTTCATTGGCTAAGGATGAATTCAAACCTATGTGAAAGCCTGAAGCCCTAGTGAAGATCTGAATCCCAGCACACCTATGGTGAGACGGGAGACCACAGGAGAAGCCACAGAAGCCTGCAGGCCAGCTAACCTGGAGCATGAAGTACGGTGGCAAACAGGAGATCCTGCCTCAAACAAGGTGGAAGGGATGAATACCCAAGATTGTCCTCTGACCTACACACACACACACACACACACACACACACACACACACACACACACAGTGACATGCACATGCCCTTACATACAGACACATACCTATCATACACACACACTCACACACGCACACACAAAATTAAAAGTAAGTACGGCTATTGTGATTCTTTTATTATCCAGGCTGAGACTGGAGCTGGCTTTGTAGCCCAGGCTGGCCCCAAACTCCCATGGAGCCGTCTGTCTCAGTCTGGGATTGGAGTGCCGAGACAGAAGATCTCAGTGCTGGGATTACAGATATGTGCCGCCATGCCTGGCTTAGCTATTGTAGTTCTTTAATTTGGACAATTCTTGAGACGTGCACAGATCCCTGTGAGCACAAAGGTCCTTTCAGAGTATCCACAGGCACAGACTATTTGCTAACAATAATAAATTGTTACCTGTCACTTTCACTTGCTGATATTTTCACTTAGGCCACAAGAGTGACAGTGAGTAAAAGTGCTGGCATGTAAGCAGGGATCAAGGCACTTGGCAACTGAACTGGGAGGCTTTGGATTTTCTTGCCACTAGGCATTGATTGTTTTTTTTCAAAGGAAGGAAAGGCTAGTTTTGTTTAGAGATGTCCTAGATGAAGTAGTAAAATTGTTAGCTTTTTTTTTAATTAAGGTTTATTTATTTTTTTTATGTGTAAGTGTTTTGCCTACGTGTGTGTGCATACCCAGTAACTGCAGCATCCGAAGAAGGCCTCGGATTCCTGGACCTGGAGTTACAGGTGGTTGGGAACCACTATGAGGGTACTGGGAATCGAGCCAGGGTCCTCTATAAGAGAAAAATGTACTCTTATCCACTGAGCCGTCTCTCCAGCCCCAACTAACTTGCTTTGTGAGCCAAGATCCTAGTCTTCTCTCAGCCTCCCAAGTGCTGGGATTATAGGGGTGTGCCTCCACACACCACTCAATGATTGACGGATGAACTCCTAACCCTGTCGTCTATGCCTTTCTAATATTGTGTATGATAAAAGGAAAGGATGCTTTCTTTACAGGAAGAACTGGGCTGCTGGCCCACAGGGAAAGCAGAGTGCCCACCTACCAGAGTGGGGATCCCTGTGAAGTGAGGCAGATCCTGAGATGTGATCAGGGCCTGAGAGCTAGCTGGAAGCTCATGAGCTGGATTCTCCCAACATGATGAGCTGGAGTTCTCGGACGGGAGTATTTGTCATACCATTTCTCTAAAATGAATGAGATGCGTATGTCGGTTCAAGAAATGAAGTATTAGTGTTTGTTGCCAAAGATGAAATTGGAGCTTCCATGTAAAAACTAGAACTGGTAAGAGTTTCATCTGCTGCTACAAATTTGAAGCTTCCCAGGCCCAATGAGACTGGCGGTAACGTCCATGAATGGGCATGTCTGCTGAGTTCTTGATATTGTATAACGAGATGTGTCAACGTTTAGAAGATCTGCAGGCCAGGCACGGTGACTCTAACATTTGAAAGGCTGAGGCAGGAGGATTTCTATGAGTTCTATTCAAGCCTGAGGTAGGCCAGCCCGGGTTACACTGAGAACCTGCCTCAAAATGGGGGAAAATGAGCTTAATGGCACATGGCTGTAATCTCAACACTTGGGAGGTAGAAGCGGGAAGATCAGGAGATCAGAGTATCCTCAGCTTCATAGCAAGTTTCATTCATAGTGGGGTACATGAGAAATTTTGTGTAAACAAAATGAGAGAGAGAGAGAGAGAGAGAGAGAGAGAGAGAGAGAGAGAGAGAGAGAGAACTGTATAAATTGGTCAAGCAGTATTTTTCAAATGATTTAATGCCTCTTACAAAATCATGCTTATGTAAAAGAACTGTCCAAAGTACAAGACAGATCGATGGATAGTTTTCTGAAGACAGAGTCTTGCATGCCACCTATTCTAACCTTGAGCTCATGATTCTCACTGCACAAAGGTAGACCAATTAATGTAATAAGATGTGAGAAGTCTTCATTGCCATTCAGCTTTAGAAAGCTACCATCTCCAGCTTTCCTGGAACATGAAAGAATAGCCACAATTAGCTGGTACTTGTCATGTAGCAATTTACTCTGGGATAAAACAGTCCATCTTAAGACACAGGATGCTCTAAAGCAGTGATTCTCAACCTGTGGGTCACAACCCCTTTACCAAACCTCTATCTGCAACAAAACATTTACATTAGGATTCATAACAGTAGCAAAATTACAGTTATGAAGTAGCAATGAAAATAATTTTATGGTTGGGGGGTCACCACAACATGAGGAGCTGTATTAAAGGGTCACAGCATTAGGAAAGTTGAAAACCACTATTCTAAAGGGAGGTGAAATACTCCATTCCTCAGGGAAGCTCCTTAAACTCAGGAAGGAAACAACTCAAAAGCTTTAGGAAGTCCCTGAAACTGACCAGATTGGCTAGGTTCCTCCCTTTCCAAATTTATATAAGCAGTAAGGACTTCTGAGAGATACTCTAAGACCAGTTGAGCTGCCAGGAGAAGACATCCGTCTTCAAAGAGATACTGTTGAAGTGCCTAGAAGAGACACTCTCCATCCTGTTGAGCTGCCTGTAGGCTGTACAGTGAGCCCCAGGTTTCCAGCTTTCATGACTGCTGCATTGATGCTGGGCTTTGTGATGCAGCTGTCATGCGGTCATTTCTGATCCTGTGAGGAACCCTTCACCCATATTCCTGTAAGTAATGCCAATAAGTTCATTGGTTTACCAAGTTGGATTTTTGTGGTATCCTTACTTTGTTCTATCATGGGTTCCCTATTGGGGGTGAGTAGATGTTTGTTTACATTTCTCCAAGAATAGTGTGACACAACACAATGGTGCCCAAGCAGAGATAAGTTTTCGAGGAGTGATTGCATGGTCCTGGCTGGGGTAGCAGGGCATGGAACTGAGCTGGAGCACCCTGTGGGCATGTGGGGATGGAGGTGGTGATCCCAATATGGCTACCTTTCCCTGTATGGTATGGGATAGTGTGCTGTGTCAAGCAGTCCCCCAGGGGCAGTCTAGGAGGAGAGTTCATGAGGGAAATCCCTGTGAGGTTATCTCCCTCCATGTGGTGTGGGATAGCATGTCTGCTTAATGAATGGGGATGGTCCAGTGTGTGAGTATAGAGATGTCCTAAAAAGGGCTAAAGGATTAAAACAAAATTTTCAGACCTTGACACAGAAGGGACAAGAGTGTCACCAGGTTGCCTGAGGCTGCAGCCACTGCTATGTGCAGTAAAAATTGTGCCTAAGGTAAAGATGACCACTTATCGGGGGATGTATTAAGGCAACTCCACGCAGTTAAAAAGGAGGTTTATTTTGGGGGGTAACTTACAGCTAGTAAAGGGGTTGGTCACAGGATCCGGGAGAGGTGAGGTGCAGTCTAGCAGTGTTCTCTGGAGAACTCTGCTCGGTCTACCATCCAGCATCCAGGATCACCAGGAACCAAGAGAGCCAGCACATCCGGAACTCAGGTCTTAAGGGCTCTTGTCTTGGCCCCGCTTCAGGGGCAGGTCATAGGTAGGTGTGACAGTTACCAGAAGCCTCAATGGGAGTAGTACTTCCAGGTCAAACCTGGAACAGCTACCCACTACAACCACTCAGTGGGGATTTCCTTATGTAAGAGCGGCTGATCTTACAGCTGACAGGGTACTCAGGAAAGATAGTGCAAGTTAGATATCTGCTAAAGAGCTCTTTGTGGGATCCAAAACCTTAAAACCCACAGGAGAGTCAGAAGAATGAGTACATGGTGGAAGAAATAAAAGGTCCTGTCCCAGTTAATGTTTGGACAACTCGACACAAGCTAGAGCCATTTTGGAGGAGGGAACCTCAGTAGAGAAAATGTCCCCACCAGACTGGCCTAGGGGCAAGCCTGTGGTACATTTTCCTGATGGTTGATGTGGTTGGGCCCAGCTCACTGTGGGTGGTGTCACCCCTAGGCTGGTGGTCCTCGATTCTTTAAGAAAGTAGGCTGAGCCGGGCACTGGTGGTACACACCTTTCATCCCATCTCTGAGGAGGCAGAGACAGGCGGATCTCTGTGAGTTTGAGGCTAGCTTGGTCTACAGAGCGAGTTCCAGGACAGCCAGGGCTACACAAAGAAACTTTTTCTCAAAAATAAAGAGAGAGAGAGAGAGAGAGAGAGAGAGAGAGAGAGAGAGAGAGAGAGAGAGAGAGAGAGAGATATCTGTTGCTAAAGATGTCACATGCTTTGGTTGCAACACTTAAAGAAATAACGCTAGGACTGAGCCAAAAACCCCCTCTCTGTGGGCTAGCTTTTGTAGTACCAGAAGGAACTGTAAGGTTGCTGCGGAGAACTGTGGCCCAAAGTCCTAGTCAGCTGCGGCTTCTGCATGCTTAAGCTGGAGTGCTAGGCAAGCTGTGCCAGCTAGTGCAATATGGCATGAGCGGTTGGTTATATTTAGAACTGATTTTCTTTTTTATGATTTATTTATTTTTATTTTGTGTGCCTTTATGTCTGTATTTTATTTTGTGTGCCTTTATGTCTGTATGAGCGTGTTAAATCACTTGGAGCTGGATTACAGACAGTTGTGAGCTGCCATGTGGGTGCTGGGAATTGAACCCAGGTCCTCTGGAAGAGCAGTCAGTGCTCTTAACTGCTGAGGCATCTCTCCAGCCCCAAAACCAACTTTCTGATTGGACTTAAGGCCCACTCCACAGGGGGATATTCACATCTGGTACTGGAAACTGGAGACACAAACCTGTACTCAGGGAAGTCATAGGTCTCAGTGGGAAAACACCTCTGCTGTTTGTATATGAAGATGCTCTCCCCATTAAGGTGCTTTCCAACGTTGTGTTCATGGCCATGGGTTGTGACTGTGGACAACCTTCCAAAGGCAGTACTCTCCTTCCAACATGTGGGCCCCAGGAACTGGACTCAGGTCCTCTCAGGGCTGGTGGCAAGCATCATGGCTGCTGAGCTATCTCACAGGCCCTCAGCTTTCATATACTACTCAGGACCGCCTTCCCAGGGGATGGAACCACCTACAGTGAGCTGGACCCTCCCACATCAATCATTAATGAAGAAAATGCCTCACAGACTTGTCTACATGCCAATCTGATGAAGGCAATCCCTTAGTTGAGGTTCCCTCCTCTTCCTAGTGACTCAGTTTGTGTCAAGTTGACAAAAACTAACCAGTGCACCCTGGTACAAACATGCCCACACGAATGTACAAATGTGTGCTTCACATACAAATAGGTAGACAGATAAATAATAATGCAATAGAAGACTCACACGCAAAGCCGAGTTCAGTCCCTACAATTGCATACTATAACACACACATAGCTATATAGACATTATTTTTTGTTAACAGTTCATAATGTTGATGTTATTTTGAATGAATATATAGTTAAACTTTCCATTTTAATTTTGAATAAATTAAGTATAGATAGATAAAGCCTACTTAAATAAAACTCCTTGGATTTGTAATTATTTTTAAAGTGCAGGTGGAGCTGGGCTACCATTCCTTTAATCTCAGCACTTTGGAGGCAGAGGCAGACAGATCTCTGTGAGTTCAAGGCCAGTCTGGTCTACAGAGCAAATTCCAGGAGAGCCAGGCTCTACAGAGAAACCCTATCTTGAAAAACCAAAACCAAACAACAACTAAAAAGGGTAGATTGGCTCCAATCTCATGGCAATCCTGCTCCCTCAGCCTCTCAGGTACTAGAATTACAGAAGTAAACCACCATGAAGGGCTTAGATAATTACTTTAAAAACAAAACAAGAACCTGGCATTATAGCACATGCCTGTAATCTGACCCCTTGTGAGGTAGAGGCGGAAGTATCAGGAGTTCAAGGTCATCCTTAGCTACAAAGTGAACTCCAGGTCAGCATGGGCTGCATGAGACCCTGCATCAAAACAGGAAAGAAACAAAACCAAAAAGAAAAGGCTGGAGCAGGGCGGTGGTGGCGCACGCCTTTAATCCCAGCACTCGGGAGGCAGAGCCAGGCGGATCTCTGTGAGTTCGAGGCCAGCCTGGTCTCCAAAGCGAGTTCCAGGAAAGGCGCAAAGCTACACAGAGAAACCCTGTCTCGAAAAACCCAAAAAAAAAAAAAAAAAAAAAAAGAAAAGGCTGGAGAGATGGTCAGTGGCTAAGAGCACTTACTGCTCTGCGGAGAAGCCAGTTTGGTTCCCAGCACCCATGAAAAGCAGCTCACAGTCACATGCAAGTTCAAGTCCCGGGGAATTGATGCTCTCTTCTGGACTCTGAGGGCGCCTGGCACAGACATACACACACATGTGATTAAAAATAAATCCGGGCTCAGAGGTTAAGAGCACTGCTTGCTCTTCCAAAGATCCTGAGTTCAGTTCCCAGCAACCACATGGTGGCTCACAACCATCTGTAATGAGATCTGGTGCCCTCTTCTGGCTTGCAGAGATACGTGCAGACAGAACACTATGTACATAATAAATTTAAAAAAATAAAAAAAATAAAAATAAATCCAAAGCCAGGCGGTTGTGGCACAAGTCTTTAATCCTAGCACTCGGGAGGCAGAGGCAGGCGTGTCTCTGTGAGTTCGAGGCCAGCCTGGACTACAGAGTGAGTTCCAGGAAAGGCACAAAGCTACACAGAGAAACCCTGTCTCGAAAAACCAAAAAAAAAAAAAAAAAATCCCAAAACAAAGCCAGACAGTGGTGACGCACACCTTTAGTCCCAGCACTCGGGAGGCAGAGTTCAAGGTCAGCCTGGTCTACAGAGTGTGTTCCAGGGCAGATAGGGCTACACAGAGAAACCCTGTCTTGAAAAATCAAAACAAACAAAACAAAACAAAAAAACCCATCTTGGGCTCAGGTGTATATCAACTTGTCTGGGACATGATGCCCACCACCATAAAACAACCCCTAAACAACCAAAGCCCTTATTTTATTTTATTTTTGGCCTTGGGACTTTGTTATTATTAGAACAATATTAAAGAATTGTGGGGAGGAGGCAGCAGGGAGAGATGGCTCAGCCATTAAGAGCGCTTGCTGTTTTTCCAGAGAACCGAGGTTTGATTCCCAACATCCACATGGAAGCTCACAACCAAGGGGACCTGACGCCCTCTTCTGGCCTCCTACAACAGGCCGGCACCCATGTGGCACACAGACATACACACAGGCAAAACACCCATACACATAAAATAATTCCTTTTTGGTTTTCTCTTTTAATTGATTTAATTAATTAGTTTTTGAGAAAGAGTTTTGGTCTGTAGCCCAGGTTGGCCCAATCCTTGGGCTCCGCTCTCCTGAACACAAGAATTATTGCTTACATTACATGGCAGATGAGTTGCAAATTTTTAGCTTGTTCCCAGTGCGCTTGGCAGCGTTCCCTCTCCCTTTCAGAATGTGTGTGCTGTCTGTCACCTTCTCCCCACATGGTCCAGTTCGCTGTTTTCCTCCTTAAGGAGGAAAAAAATCGCGCTTTCCATAGCTACTGTTTCCAGGACAGATATGGCTGCAGGCTGGCCAAGAGCTACACAGCTCCTGGTGATCTTGCTTAGTTCTCTCTCTTCTGTTTCTAAGCCCCACTTTTAAAAAAGCCATTATTTATGGAGCACTTTCCATGTTAAGAACCTCACATTCATTTCTTCATTTACTCCTAAGAAAGAATCTGTGAACTAGACACTGTTACTATCCATTTTACAGCTGGGAAAAGGCAACCCCAGGGAATGAGAGGATGTCTGCGGGAATGAATGGACAGCAAATCCTCTCTAATGCAGAAATGAAACGGAAGGATGACTTCAAATTCTACTAAAT
Source organism: Peromyscus californicus insignis (assembly GCF_007827085.1). Taxonomy (NCBI): domain Eukaryota; kingdom Metazoa; phylum Chordata; class Mammalia; order Rodentia; family Cricetidae; genus Peromyscus; species Peromyscus californicus. The sequence continues at coordinate 35,736,537 of NW_026294573.1, forward strand.
ATATACACTAAAAAGGTCTTCATCTGAGTCTGGAGAGGGGGCTCAGCAGTTAAAAGCACTTGTTTTGTAGAGGACCCTGTTTCGGTTCCCAGCACCCCAGACGGCCACTAAGAATTGTCTGTAATTGCAGTGGCAGTAGATCTGGCGCCCTCTTCTGGCCTCATCAGGCACTGCATGCACATGGTAGGCAGACACATATGCAAGCAAAACACCCATACACATACACATAAAATAAAAAGAAGTAACATTTCAGCTCCTTACCTGCCTTTTACCAGGGCCTTTATAGCTGAATCTCCATCTGAGCCCCTACCTCTGGTCCTTACCCCCAGCCCCAGTGAAGCTAAGTGTCATGTTTATGGCCAATAAAGTTGAACCTCTTTTTTTGTTTTTTTTGGTTTTTCAAGACAGGGTTTCTCTGTGCAGCTTTGCGCTTTTCCTGAAACTCACTTTGGAGACCAGGCTGGCCTCGAACTCACAGAGATCCGCCTGGCTCTGCCTCCCGAGTGCTGGGATTAAAGGCATGCGCCACCACCGCCCAGTAAAGTTGAACCTCTTAATGGTGATATTTCCCTGGCTTTTTATTCTTCTAGGACTTTGGAACCTTCACACCATCCTCTGCATCGGGACTTCCTGATCCCTCCCTGTGAGGCCATCTGCTTCGCCTACCTGCATCTGCCCATCCGAGCCACCGTAGCCTCACAGGAGCCAGACTCGGACACTGGCCCGCTCCAGGGAGCAGCTGGGGAGGGGAGGCTAGAGGGAGAGGGAAGGGCAGTGACAGGGGCTTGAACTGGAGCACTGAAGTGGGGAAGAATCCAGCCCAGCCATCTTCCCAGCAGGAATGTTCCCAGACACCACTGACCTCTCACCCCAACCCGCCTCAGTGTGAAGATCCACTCACTGCCTCAGCCATCCCCACTTCAAGGACCAGCAGCCGCCTCTGGAGTATCTGGGGCATCGTCATGGCAACCATGCCAAGCAAGCTTGGGGTGGGCTCTTTAAAGTCTTTTATTGCCTACCCCCAAACACAGCCTGATTCTCTTGGTAACACTCTTAGGGCCTGAGCAAACTGGAGTGTCCAGAAGAGGAGGGACCGTTGCCCCTCACGACATCTCTCAAGTTAGGGAAGACTATGTCTCTGTACTCAAGCTCTCTGTCCCTGCACCCTCAGAGTCCCTGCTGACACTCTAGACGTTGGTGGGCATCTCTTTTCTCCTCCTTACATGGGGAGGAAGAAGGAATTTGGGGAGGGTCTGGACTCCTCCCTCTGCCCACCTGTGCTGTGGGCCTGGTGATGTCGGGCTTTACTGGGGTGGGGGTGGGGATGCTCAGGGCTTGGTGACCTAGGCAGAGGCCTTGTGTAGGTGATTAGCTGTCACATTGGGCCTAAGCTCCTTACCCTCCCAATCTAGTCTCCCCACCCCCCAGACGTAATCCACAGGTAGGGGGATGGGACTTGAAGGCACTGGCAGGGTTTAGCAGGCTTCGTGGGTCTGCAGCGACCCATTTAGCACACTACCAGTATGGGCCTTGGGCGGTTCACCTTCTCTGTCTCTGTGAGCTTCCTGTCTCGTCTCTCCCTGCCTCTGAGTAGACGCATCTGTCTTCTTTCTGTCTATCCAACAGGCCTGTGCCTGAGAAACTGTTGGTGGCAATGGGAAACGTTGGGTAATGAGTCACATGAGTCTCCATGACAGGACTGTGGTTGGGGATAGGACATGAGGACACAGACTTGCAGGCAGTGTGGGTATTAGGCAACACAGGGTTTCAATGGCAGTATGTGTGACTGACCCAGGGTGTGCGGAACACTGGCTCGTTTGTATTTGACACAGATTGGGTGGTTCTGAATTGGAGCTAATACAAGATTATCCCCACGACAATGACGCAACGACAGCAGTTGGAAAAGAATTTGGGGAGCAGCAGAAAGTTTTAACTGGGACAGTTTGAGCCCCCCACCCCATGGATGTTTGCCTGTCACTGGACACGTTTTCAGTTGTAGAACCCTGAGGGTAGATGCGTGTGCATCTCACAGGAAGTGCCATGGGTGCTGCCCACAATCCTACAATGCTCAAGACAGGCCCCCCACATTAAAGACTTGTCCACCCCAGAATGAGAGAAGCCCTGGCTTTCTACCCTGTGGCCACAGGCAAGTTTCTTCATCCCTGGCAGGGGTACCTGGGTCGTACCTTCCTGAGGTTATTGGGCCGATCTGTGAAGGGCCTGCTGTAAGGCACGTGCTGTTTGTTGGCTCGCGCCTGGAGCGAACGTGAGTAGATGTGGATGGAGGGACCGGTGCATCCTCTCCCTTTCTTCTTCCAGCAGCTCGTGCTTCAGACAGGCTTCCTCCACTACGAAAGGCTGTTGGTGGTATCAGAGGAAAAGCGACGGGCCCTTTCCTGCTTCTCTGCTGGTAGTGCGACCCGAGGAAGAGCTTGGGTTGGTTAAAGTTGCATCAGGGATAGATAGCCTGTAGCTCTCAGGTGCCAAGATTTCCGTCAGAACCATCTGATTGGAGGAGGGCGTGTTTCCGTTAGAGGTAGATGATCTGACGACATGTCCTTACCTGAGGGTTGTGGGGGGCTTGGGTGACGTAGCATCTGATTCATCGGGGTTATGGGGTACCATCTTCCAAACTAGGGTGATCTCAGAAACACCCAAGTCCTGCTGACCATTCCCTCCCCTTTCTAGTGTTCTTAACAAGTAGGTCTCTGAGTGCCCCCACCCCCCACCCCACAGACTTCTCACACTCCTCTGGCTTCTGCTCATCCTCCAAGCCTGGGAACGTTGATGTGTTCAAAACTCAGTCCTTAGACCAGTGTGGTGGTGCACACCTTTAATCCCAGAACTTGGGAGGTAGAGGCATGTGATCCCTGGTCTACATAGAGAGTTCTAGGACAGTCAGAACTATGTAGAGACCCTGTCTCCAAAAGAAAAACAAAACAAAACAAAACAAAAAAACCTACCGCCACCACCAACAACAATAACATAACCCCCCTCAGTCCCTCGTCCCAGACCCTCTTCTTCCAGACCCTCCGGGCTCACTGTGATTTCCTCTTGGCTGCTTTAAGTTTCAGTAGAAATACTAACATTATGAAATTTGAAAATGCCACAAATCAGGCACCTTCCTTCCTTTCTTCCTTCCTTCCTTCCTTCCTTCCTTCCTTCCTTCCTCCCCGTCCCTCCCTCCCTCCCCCTTCCTTCCCCCCTTTCCTTCCTCCCTCCATCCTTCCTTCCCTTCCCTTCCTCCTTCCTTCCTTCTCTTCCCTCCCTCCCTCCTCCCCTCCCTCCCTCCCTCCCTCCCTCCCTCCCTCCCTCCCTTCCTTCCTTCCTTCCTCCTTCCCTCTCTCCCTCCCTCCCTCTTTCTTTCTAGATACACTTTTCCATCTCATCTGTTGTGATTACAAAAGGTTGTGACTCCAGTTTAATTAACCTTGAGCCCTTTTTCACCCACAGTATCTCCCACAGTCCTTTACCTCCTAGCGTTCTCCAGACTGTCATCAACAACACAGTATCACTCAAAACTGTGGTTTATAACCCAAAGTCACCAGTAGCTAATGTGGCACAAATTTCACAATCCAGATGTCTCTTATGTAAGTCATGTTACCCGATGTTGGTGTATGGATATAATTTCTTATTCTTTTTGTTTTGTTTTTCAATACAGGGTTTCTCTTTGTAACAGTCCTGGCTGTCCTGGAACTCACTCTGTAGACCAGGCTGGCCTCAAACTCACAGAGATCCGCCTGCCTCTGCCTCCCAAATGCTGGAAGTAAAGGCGTGTGCCACCACTGCCCCGCCATAATTTCCTATTTTATTTAGGGTGATCTTATCTTAGAATATAAGAAAAATAAAATGGGTATCAGTCTTGAGTTTTCTACAAAATTTGATGAAAGACAATAATACCAGCTTGTGTTGGGTACTTACTAGTATGGGATCAGTTCTAAGCACTGCATGTGTCTGTCTGTCTGTGTGGTGGTGGTGGTGGTGGTGGGGAGCCGGCAGGTATACGCGCATGAGTGCAGATGTTTAGAGGCCAGTAGAGGGCGTCAGATTTCTTGGAGCTATTCAACATAGGTGCTAGAGCTCTAGCTAAGGTCCTCTGCAAGAGTAATACCTGCTCTTAACTGCAGTCACTCTCCAGTCCTGCTGTTTAGTGTTTGTTTGTTTTAAGATCAGATTTTACTATATAGCTCATACTGGCCTCGAACTCACTATGTAGTCCAAGTTGGCCTTGGACCCAGGATCTTCCTGGCTCCATTTTCTAAGTGTCCCCATGATATTTGGTTATATTATTTATTTATTTGAGATGGTTTGGTATAGCCCAAGCTAGCTGGCCTTGAGAACTGATTTTCTTGCCTTCAGCCCCTGAGTGGTGAGATTATAGGCATGTATCACCATCCTGTCTAGTTTTTTGTCAACAAAAGCTAGTTTTCTGGGAAAATGAAACTTAATTGAGACAATGCCTCCATCAGATCTGCCTGAAGACAAGGCTGTGGAGCATTTTTCTTGATTAATGACTAATGTGGGAGGGCCCAGCTCACTGTAGGTTGTACTGAAAGGACCAAGTAGATGCCATAACAGGCTGTCAGTCTTCTCTCAGAGATCAGGCCTCAATTTCAGTTTCCTGAGACTTGAGCAAGCAGTTTCTGGGAGGGCCATGAACAAAAGACATAGTCCTTGCAGTAGCTCCCTTTCTGCACGTACTCTGACTGTTCAAGGTTCAGCCAGTTGTTTACTGTCTGGGACCCCTCACCAACTTAGAGCTGCGTGCATGGGTCAATGTGAACATGTGAGGCCAGCCAGCCTCCATGGCATCTCAAGGACAGAGCCTGGGCCACTGAGTCAGCCCCCACAGTCAGTATGTGCTAGGCCAGCCAGCTCCCATGGCAGCTCAAGGACAAAACCTGGGACTTGTCCAGGCCTGCCCCCAAATGATAACTGTAAACCCCAACCAGTAAATTCAAAGGTTACATACCCTCACCCAATCATATGATGCCAAGGCTTGTACCACACTGCTTGTGGTTTTTCCCTTTAAAAACCCCTCACCCTGGGATCTCAGGGCCATCCTCTTCCATCTGCTGTGTTGAGTGTTGGACACGGACCAAGCCTGGGCTTGCTTGTTATCAATAAACCCCTGCGTGTTTCGGATATTGGCTCTGTGATAGTCTTGGGGGGGGGGTCTCGAGATGCGGCCACAAGAGTGCCACCCCTGAGCAGGTGGTCCTGCATTGTATAAAAAAGCAGACTGGGGGCTGGAGAGATGACTCAGAGGTTAAGAGCACCGACTGCTCTTCCAGAGGACCTGAGTTCAATTCCCAGCACCCACATGGTGGCTCACAACCATCTGTAATGAGATCTGGCACCCTCTTCTGTGTACATAATAAATAAATAAATCTTTAAAAAAAAAAAAAAGAAGAAGACTGAGCCAGCAGTGGTGGCACATGCCTTTAATCCCAGCTTTGGGGAGGCAGATCTCTGAGTTCAAGGCTAACCTGGTCTATAAAATGAGTTCCAGGACAGCCAGGACTACACAGAGAAACCCTGTCATGAAAAAAAAAAACTAAAGAAACAAAACAAAACAAAAAACCCAAAATACAGACACTAAAAATATTGCATAAAATTATGCCCCCCAGTCTATGTGTATGAGTTATATATGAAACACAAAACTTATTACATTTATGCACCAAGGTGCACATGTTACAGGAAGTGACAGGACACTTTGAAGCAGAAAATGTATACCTGCTGAAGTATCTTGCCAGCCCAAATGTAAATTAATTTTGAGTTCAGACTTGAATCCTATGTAACCAATATCTCATTTATATGCAAATATTCTCAAATTTGAAAATCTAAAGTGCTGATTTTATATATATCATATATATATTGCTGATTTTATATATACCATATATATTGCTGATTATATATATATCATATACATATTGCTGATTTTATATACCATATACATATTGCTGATTTATATATACCATATATATGTATTGCTGATTTTATATATATCACACATATTGCTGATTTTATATATACCATATACATATTGCTGATTTTATATACCATATACATATTGCTGATTTATATATACCATATATATATTGCTGATTTTATATATACCATATATATTGCTGATTTTTATATATACCTTATATATGTGCTGATTTTATATATACCATATATATTGCTGACTTTATATATATCATATGCATATTGCTGGTTTTATATATACCATATACATATTGCTGATTTTATAACCATATACATATTGCTGACTTTATATATACCATATATATTGCTGATTTTATATATATCATATATATACATTGCTGGTTTTATATATACCATATATATATTTGGCACAATCTTATTTTCTAGCCCAGGCTGATCTTGAGCTTGTGGTCTTTCTGCCTCATAAGAACCAAGGTTACAGGTGTGCACCTCCATCCCTGGCCTGGCCTCAGGATGGGAATCAGGGAGGGATACTTGAACTGTACTATTGCGCTCCCCATTCATAAGGAAATGATGTGAAGAGCTCTCAGGCTTTTCTGGTCCATGGAGCCAGTAAGCGGCAGGCCCGGGGCAGCATGCACCCTCAGCACTAGGCACCACACCTCCCTGAGTGGAGTTATGCTTAGTTGCTAGACCAGGTTAATGTTAACATGCATGACAAGAGGAACTGTTGTATTCATGAGCCAAGTTCATGCATAGAAATGCTTTCAATACAAAGAGTTGCTGGGTTTTGTTTTCCTAAGATCAAGTTGTGCTAATATCATTAAGTCACCCATGAGACTTTCCTCACTGGACAAACAAGAGACTCATGGTGACTTTAAACAACCTTGGGGGGTGGGGGGAGCAGTCAGGGTTGGTCCTGGGAAGAAGGGTGGTAGGAGGAAGGTGGGTGAGAGTTTGGTAATGGTGGTACCAAAACAACTCAGCCTAGATGGGTGCTGGTGCTGGGGTCAAGATAAGTTGATAATCATTTGATGATAATTGGGTCATTGGATGATGACCCAAGACCCAACTCAACACTTTGACTTTTCCCAGATTGTTGTTAAAGAACCATCATGATGAAATCAATGTCACTAATAACACATTGGGCAAAGGTCAGTCATCCTAAGGGGAATAATGGCTGCATCAGACTGTGAGGATCCTGCTGTGGAGCCCAGGGTCATGGAAGTGAAGGATAGCTGAGTCCTGCTTCCTTCCTTATCATGCCAACAGTTTCCTCCTTGGATGAGACAAGATTCTCTGGAATTGTTGTGATAGGTTAGATAACAAGAGGAATTCGCAAGCCCTTCTGCATCCTGTTAGAAGTGGGACTGTAGTGCCCTCTCATGGAAGTGTCCAGAATTTAGGTGGTATCAGTTTGGGGACTGGCTGAGCCGTGAAAGGGAAGATTGTTCATTGATGACTGGGTCTAAGAGAAGATAATTTCAAGGTTCTTACTTGGTGGGGAATTATTTGTCTTAAAATGTGTGTTTGGAGACTGAGCCTCTCTTTGATATGACTAGATTTATAACTGCTTGGTTAATACTGTGTATTTTGGCATCGTCTGGATGGCTTCTCAGTACAGAAATGAATAGCTTTTTTTTGTTAACCTAAATTTCTCTGGAAAAAAAAATGTGTGTTTGGCCAAGGTGTCATGTGTTTAATTTATGAATCACTCTAAGATTTGTCTACTAATTAGACATGTTGAAAAGTTGAGTCTGATAATGATGCTTTTTTTGCTTTTGTATGCAAATAGTACATGAATACATTAACTTAATGAACTTTATTGAAGTAAATAATTAATTCATGCAGAAGAGTGTATTAATCATAAGTTATGTATAATTACCACTTGAACACATCTGTGTAAACCTAACTGGCTTAGTCTGCTGGGGATGCTGTAACACACACAGTACATCAGCAACAGACACATTTCTCACAGCATGAGGCTGGGACTCCCAGGACCAAGGCGTGGAAGGGCTGGCTTCTGGGAAGGGTTTTCTTCTTAGCTTGCACATGACTGCCTTCTGCTGGCCTCAAATCACAACCTCTAATGGCTCTAGCCCCTGAGGATATGGAAATGGGGGCCTCTGAAGGTTTCAGGAGGGCGCAACATTCAGTTGCTAACAGTGACCAACTAGAAAATTGTCGCCCTCTGATCACACTCCTTTCGGTCTTCCCCAGGTAACCACTAGCTGAGGGAGTTTAATGTGGCTTTGAACCTCATATAATTTTGGTTAGACAGCACATTCTCGTGTTTTTTTTTATTGCAAAAACAAAAATGAATGATTTAATTACTGTAGGCAAGAGTGGAAGGAGCATTAAAGAAATTATGACAAATTGACACAATATTTTGTGTGTGTAGCCATATTAAAAAATAGGCAAACTTTTTATAATGAAATAGTCTGGGGGTGTAGCCAAGAGTACATGCTTTGTATGCAGGAGGTCCTGGGTTCAATCCCTAATACCATAAACATAAAAAATAAAATAAGCCGGGCGGTGGTGGCGCACGCCTTTAATCCCAGCACTCGGGAGGCAGAGCCAGGCGGATCTCTGTGAGTTCGAGGCCAGTCTGGGCTACCAAGTGAGTTCCAGGAGAGGCGCAAAGCTACACAGAGAAACCCTGTCTCGAAAAACCAAAAAAAAAAAAAATAAAATAAAAAAATAAAAAATAAAATAAAATAAATTTATATGGAATCATCACTCAGATTTGGTGGTGTTTTGTTTAAATATTTATCTAATGGTAAGTACAAAAGGGGGCAAAACCATAGATATATACGTATCTATGATATTTTTAAAAGATACTGTGTATTAGTGTAGATATCTACACTTCTGCAGTGATACTTAAGAAATATTATTTTAGGGGGGAAAATGAAGAGGTTAAGAGCCAAAAGGAAAGAAATTCTTTTCACTGGATGGTGGAACTTGCTCTCTAGGTGTGACGTGGTATTCCTGTCTTTCATCAGAGAAGCTGGGATCAACCACAGGACATGGTCATGAGATCAGGGCCATTGTCATTTCCCCATTGAAGGGAAAGGGAAATGTTACTTTCCCCTGAGATTCCAGCCCCAGCCACAAGTTGTACATAATCTTGCTCCCCCTACATTCTCGTGTTTTCATGAGCCTGATCTTGTTATGTATAGTAGCTTGTCCATTTTCACTGAGGTATGGTATTCTACTGCATGAGTATACTGCCATGTGTGCATTTTAGTTTTTCAGGGTTTTTTTTGTTTGTTTGTTTTAGGACTTTTTTGTTTGTTTGTTTTTGTTTTTCAGGACAGGGTTTCTCTGTGTAGCCCTGGCTATCCTTCAACTCGCTCTGTAGACCAGTCTGGACTCGAACTCAGAGATGCTTCTGCCTCCCGAGTGCTGGGATTAAAGGCCTGCACCACCACAGCCAGGCGTAGATTTTCAGTCTTTAACTATTGTAACCAACGTGTGTCTTTTGGCACACATACCTAGTAGTAGAATTTGCTTCCAATCCTTTCCCATATGTTACCCGTATAGTCAGCATCAAATGGTTTTATAAAGTGGTTGTACCAATTTACAGGCTCACCAGCAATCTGTGGCAGTTGAGCCGAGGTAATAGTATTTACACCACAGCAATTGGCAATTTCTACAGACCAGGGTGTCTTTCCTGTGAAAGGCAGTTGTTAGCCAACACCCTATCACACAGAACTCCCCAAGTTTTCCATCATTTGGTGGTATTGTTCTCTTTTTCTCTGAAGAGAAATAATTAAAGTAATTAATGGGGAACGAAGGGTTTCACATGTGCTAGGCAGGAGCTTGATCACTGAGTTACATACCCAGCCCCCTATACAAGGTCTTGCTACATAGGTCTGGGTTGCCTGAAACTTGCTATTAGATTAGGCTAGCTCCAAACTTGCAACAATCCTCCTAAGTGTTGGGACTACAGGCATGCACCTGATTCAATATTTATTTATTTGTTTGTTTGTTTATGTGTTTATTTATTTATTTATTTATGTGTGAGTGGTTTGCCTGCATGTATCTATGTGCACCACATGCATGCCTGGTGTCTGCAGAGGTCAGAAGAGGGCACTGGATCCTCTGGAACTGGAGTTACAGACAGTGAGCCACCTTGTGGGTGCTGGGAACCAAACCAAAGTCCTCTGCAAGAGTAGCAAATGCTCTTAACCATTGAGTTCAGTACCTTGACTCAAAATTGTTACTCAATATTTTTAGAATTCTAAGATAAAACAGAAGTTGGAGAAAATATTTTAACTTCTTTGTCAAGCTTAACTATTCAAGTCAGACAGTCAGACATCTCTTATTTTATAGAATGCGTCTGTCTATATATACACAAACCTCCAAATTTAAAAATGAGAACATTCTGTTCTCAGACCCTTACAAATCTGCTCTTTTCCTTTATCCTAGTGTGTGTACTTGACTCTAGTCCTTACCAGGACTCCTCTCAAGAACCCCAGGATCAAGCTGGACAGGCAGTGAAGGCCTGTAATCCCAGCGCCTGGGAGGCAGAGGCAAGAGGATCAGGAGTTCAGAGTCACCCTGAGCTGTGTTGTGAGGTTGAGGCCAGCCTGGGGTATATGAGACTCTTCACTGAAAGAAAAAAAAAATGTAATAAGAAGAAAAAAAAACTTTGGATCAAGCAATTCCTGGCCAAGAAACAAGAGCAAAATTGTTCCATTCCACAAAGGATTACTAAGAAGACTGATAAAATCAGGTGCGACCCCAGAGGGGACGCTGGAGAAGAACCAAGCTGGGGCTGCAAGACCTTGCTTGTGAGATGGCGAAAATATTTACTCAAGGCCTTTGCCACCTTGTCACTTCCAAGCCAAAACTGTCACCACTAGGGGAAAAAGATAGGCCTCCCCAGCTGCTTCTCTCTATCGGAAGGCCCATGGAAGGCTCCGAGCCGCCCTCCTCACGACAGGCCACTCTGGAGCAACTCAAATGTCCATCAGCAGCAGAATGGCAATTTTTTTAAAGATTTATTTATTTATTATGTAAACAGTGTTCTGTTTGCATGTATCCCTGCAGGCCAGAAGAGGGAGCCAGATCTCATTACAGATGATTGTGAGCCACCATGTGGGTGCGTGGGTGCTGGGAATTGAACTCAGGACCTCTGGAAGAGCAGTCGGTGCTCTTAACCTCTGAGCCATCTCTCCAGTGCCAGAATGGCAATTTTTAAAAACATTTTCCTTCTTTCTTTCTTTCTTTCTTTCTTTCTTTCTTTCTTTCTTTCTTTCTTTCTTTCTTTCTTTCTTTCTTTTTTTTTTGTAGCTTTGCGCCTTTCCTGGAACTCACTTGGTAGCCCAGGCAGGCCTGGAACTCACAGAGATCCGCCTGGCTCTGCCTCCCGAGTGCTGGGATTAAAGATGTGCGCCACCACCGCCCGGCCCTTTCTTTCTTTCTTTCTTCCTTCCTTCCTTCCTTCCTTCCTTCCTTCCTTCCTTCCTTCCTTCCTTGGGTGCATGCGTGCGTGTGAGTGTGTGTGTGTGTATGTGTGTGTGTGTGTGTGTGTGTGTGTGTAGGTCAGAGGACAACCTGCATGAGTCAGTTCTCTTTCCACCCTGGGAGCAAACTCAAGTCATCAGGCTTGGAGACAGGAGCCTTTACCAGATGAGGCATCTCAGTGACCCTTATTTATCTATTTATTTCACACTTATTTTATACGTATTGGTATTTTGCCTGCATATATGTCTGTATACCACTTTCATACCTGGTGCCCTCAAGAGGCCAGAAGAGGGCTTCAGATGCCCTGAAACCGGTGTTACAGACAGTTGTGAGCCACCATGCGGGTGCTGAGAGTGGAACCCGGATCCTCTGGGAGAGCAGCTAGTACTTGTAGCCACTGAGCCACTTTCAAAATTTTTAATTAAATTATGTTTGTGGTACTAGGTGAGCAAGCAGTCTAGCACAGGACGGCAGTCTCCCCGGGTCAAATGCATTCTGATGCGTGTTACATAGCATTAGTAAAGAACAGGCTGGGCTGGGTGAGGCTCTGTTGGAAGAATGCTTATCCAGTTTGGTTTTCTGTTGCTGTGAGAAACACCAGGACCAAAATCAACTTGGGGAAGGAAAGGGTTTCAAAGTCGGAACCTGGAGGCTAGAGACTGAATAAAACCATGAAGGACACTTCGTTCTGGCTTTCCTCCTCTGGCTTGTTACACACACACACACACACACACACACACCACACACACACACACCATGGGGGCAGTTGTGGGGATTGATATGAGGTACCATTATGTAGCCCTGGCTGGCCCGGAACTTGATATGTAGACCAGGCTGGCCTCAAGCCCACAGAGACCCACCTGCCTCTGCCTCAAAAGTGCCTCAAAAGTGCAGACCAGGCTCACAGTGGGTTGGGCCCTCTCACATAGTTAGCAATGAAGAAAATGCCCCACAAATGTGCCACAGGACCATCTGACAGAAGCAATTCCTCAAATGAGGATCCCTCTTCCCACATGTGTGGAACTGACAGACAAGATGTCACACCTAGCTGATCATCAACCAGCCCCGGTGGGAAACACCTGGAATGTCAGCTTCTGGGAGTGGCAGCAGAAGAATCACAAATTCAAGATCTTCCTCAGCTACATAATGAAGTCAAGGCCAAGGCCAGCCTGGGCCACAGGAAACTCTATCTCAAAATAACAACAAAAACTACAAACAGAAAGATAAGAGGAAAAGAAAGCACAAAATGTTAACAGTAAACTGTGAGTCAACCTCACACACGAGGAACCTGCCTGACCTCATTTTGGAGGCAGGAGCCGTTAGGGTGTATTGTTAAAGTAAGTTTCTGTTTACTGTAAGTGCTGAGTTGCTCTGTTTTCCTGGATCCTGACCTTCCCCAACCCATGACCTTAATTTGTTTTTGAGAATGATCTGACCCTCCCTGACCCTCCCTGACCCTTCTCGAACCCTCCCGAATCACATGGTGACCATATGACTTTTTTTAAAGGGCTTTTTAGAAAATTTTCCTTATTGCCCCACTGTCTCTCTTCTGTAAAATTACTTTACTACTTAAAAGAGCCCCCAGAGATGGTTTTGGGGGTTGTTCTCTTTAACTGACTTAGGAGGAAGTTGCTGGTCAGCTCTTGGGTGCACCCCAACAAAAAACAAATCAAGTCTGCTTCAAATTTGGCTCAAATTGTGGTAGTGGTCTTATTGTTGCCATGAGGAATAACATTTTCTGGAGACCCCAGTGAGATTCAGACCACCCACCCAAATTCTAAACCTGGACCTTCGTTCTGGAACTCCAGTGGGGGGAGTGCTGGGTGGCTGCCTCAGGAGGCATGTGCCTTGAGGGTGCCTTCAGTTTGAGGACTGTCAGGGTGAACTTTCATGCTGAGACAAGCAGCAGGCATCTATAGAGGCCCCCTGGTGAGGTATAGTCTGGTTCTGTTTTGGAGGATCCCTATCTGGGATGTGGAGGGGGTTCGACAGGACCCTAATATTCTCCCATAGGGGCAAAAAGCAAGCTGTCCCACCACCCACCTGAGGTCTGGTTTTACGTCCCGTTGTCTTGTCTTTGGCTTCGTTTTTACTGTCCTCTTCTGCCTTTTGTACTTTCTGTGTCAATTGGTTTATTTTGGACTTGGGGGCGACAAAACTAATGAACAGTATGGGTGATCAGACTAGCAGGCCTAACGCCCCTCTAACCTGTGTTCTAAAGAATTTTGATAAACTTTATTCCACTGCAAGGAGGACTGTGATTATCCTATCACCAAGAGTCACCTCCAAACATTCTTTGAAACTGAATGGCCCACATTTGGGGTTGACTTGTCGGGGCCCAAAACAGCTTGACCACACAGCTGCCATGACAGGCTTACTGGCAGACAACACCCAGATCCAGGAAAAGCCATAAGCTGACACCACCCAGAGATCCACTCAGGGATGGGCCAACATCAAAGGGGAAGAACCTGACATCCCAAACATTCCAACCATCAGGTAAGATTAGGTAAACTCTAGGTGGTGGCGCACACCTTTAATCCCAACACTCTGAGGCAGAGGCAGGCGGAGCTCTGTGAGTTCAAGGCCAACCTGGGCTACAGAGTGAGTTCCAGGAAAGGCACAAAGCTACACAGAGAAACCCTGTCTCAAAAAACAAAAAAAGTTAGAAAAGATCACTAGATGTCCCTGAGACTAGTTCCTATTTCCCTTTACAGATACCCCTAGGTAAATGTCAGTCAATCAGGGTCCTAGAAATCCCCTTACCCCAACCTCTGCTATGATAGAAACCCTACCCCCTACCTGGGCTCAGGGCTCTCCTCTCTCACTGCTGCATCAGACAGACAGAGAGACCAAGCTTGAGCTTGAATAAAGGCTCTTTGCTTTTACATATGGGATTCAGTGTCCATGGTGGTCTTGGGGGTCCCTGCAATCTGGTCTTAGCAGACTGGCCCTCCCATGGCAGTGGTTAATATCACCCTCAGTAAACCCGGGTACACAGATCAGATTGTGTAAATCTTGTTTTGGGCTGAAGCAAATTCCAACCCCTGCCCCATGAAGGTCTGTATGGTCTGCAACAGGCAAGGTGGCCAAGCCCTGGTTGTTGGCAGCCTGACCCCTGGAGGGCCTATAGCAGAGACCAACAAGCCCCCTCTGAAGACAGTTCTGCAGGACTCACAGGAGGAAGAACCCTTTCTTCCTCATATAATCATCTTTACCCGCTTCTCCCCTCTTCATCTCAACCTCCATCTTGGCCACCCGAGTCCCCACCACCAAGGCCTCACTCTGCCCCCATGTCTCCATCTACCCCTACCCCACCAACTAGTTTTTCCCTAGCTCTGCCTATCTTCTCCCCACCCCCAGTCTTTTCCCCTCCCCACACCCACCAGGGAACCCCATATGGCCATCCCAACTTCTCCTCCGATCCTGATCCTGGCATGGCACCTCTTTTGGTCCTCGCTCCCCTACAGCCCAGAAGGTGTTTGATGGTAGAGACAGTCAGAAGATCTGATAAAGAAGATGGGGTATGCTGCATTACAAGCCCCATTCTCACTCTCAACTCCGCCCATGCACACCATGATAAAAAGAAGAGACCTTTATAAAAGGGCCAATGTGCCTACTGCCAGGAAATGGGTCATTGGAAAAAGGAATGTCCATGCAGGTAGCCCCGCCCCCCCCATACCCAACCCAATCCTTGCTGTGGAGGATTAGTGAGGCTGAGACTCCTTTGAACTAAGCCCTGAGACTATGGTAACCTTCACCATGGGGGACCAACTTGTGGACACAGGGATTACTCATTCAGTATTACAGGATCCCCTGGGATCCCTTGCCAACCAAACAATGGAAATACAGGGGGCAACAGGGGATGTCAAAGACTACAAATGGTCCACTGACTGGACTGTTAACCTAGGACAAGGAACTGTGACTCATTCTTTTATTGTTATTCCTGAATGTCCCTACCCTTTACTGGGCTGGACCTCTTGAACAAGCTCCAGGCAACAATATCATTTTCAGGAGACTCTCCTAGGTTGCAATTGGGAGACTCTGCTAAGGCTTTAACTATAACCTACCCAATAAATGAGGAATATCTGCTCCTCCAAAATCCAACCCATTCCCTGGAAGGAGAATGGAAAAAAGTTGCTGCTCCAGGAAATTCCTACAATTTGGGCAGAGGACAATCCTCCTGGCTTGGCAAAAACATGTGCCACTCATCATGGTGCAACTAACATCTAGGGCAATGCCCATTTGAGTTAAGTGGTACTCCATCAGTTCAGAAGCCAGGGAAGGGATTAAGATCCCTATCAGATGCCTCCTTGAAGCAGACATACATATTCCTTGCCAGTCAGTCTGGAATACTCCCCTTGTTACCTGTCCAAAAGCCTGGAACTTGAGACTGTAGACCAGTACAAGACTTGAGGGAAGTGAACAAGAGGGTTGAATCCATTTACCCAACTGTTCCAAATCTCTATGCTTTGCTTAGTTTATTACCACCAGAGCATAAAGTTTACACTGTATTGGACTTAAAAGATGCACTCTCCTCCATCCCTCTGTCAAAATTAAGTCAGGCTACCTTCACGTTTGAATGGGCTGACTCTGAACTGAGGGTACCAGAACAACTAACCTGGACCAGACGGCCTCAAGGGTTCAAAAACTCCCACCATCTTCAATGAAGCACTCACCCAGGATTTACGTGTCTTCCACAGGAAGTACCCTGAGGTAACCTTGCTTTAAATGTAGATGATTTATTATTGACTGTTAAGGATGAGGAGGATTGTTTGAGACTTCAGGGACCCCAAAATACTACCACGGAGGCCAAATCTCATATGTAAAAGCAAAGAGCCTTTATTTCAAGCTTGGAGCTTGGTCTCTCTATCTGTCTGACACAGGGTTGAGAGCAGAAAGCCCAGAGCCCAGGTGGGGTAGGGTTTTTATCATAGCAGAGGTTGGGGTGAGGAGATTTCTAAGGTTCAGGAAATCTGACTGACTGACATTTGTCTAGGGGTCTCTGTAAAAGAGAAATAGGTGTGTGCTAAGCTCAGGGACATCTGGCCATCTTATCTAACCTTATCTAAGGATTGGAATGTTTGGGATGTCAGGTACTTCCTCATCCCTGGCCCATCCCTGGGTGGTGTCAGTTTATGGCTTTTCCAGGATCCGGGTGTTGCCTGCCAGTAAGCCTGTCCTGGCAGCTGTGTCTGGGCCCCTAAGCCTGTCATGGAAACTGTGTGGTCAAGCTGTTTTGGGGCCCCCACAAGAGCCACCTGAGGCCTTTTGGAAACTCTAGCCCAGTTAGGCTATAGAGTTTCGAAAAGGAAAGCCCAAGTTTGCTCACCCCAGGTTACTTACTTGGGATACGAGCTGAGAGAAGGGTGAAAAGTGTCCCAAGCCCTCTTAGCAGCCGTTCTGCAAATCCCAACTCCAAGCACCATGAAACAAGTTAAGGAATTTCTGGGAACTGTTGGATGTTGCTGTCTTTGGATACCTGGGTTTGCTGAGATTGCCAATCCCGTGTACTCTGCCATGGCTGGGGCCACATCCCTTTGGAACGGACTGAGGGACATGAACAGGCCCTTAAGAACTTAAACGAGGCCCTGGTACAGGCCCCACATTAACTCTCCCTGATATCTCCAAGCTCTTTTATCTTTACATTCATGAAAGGGAGTCCTGACTCAGACCCTGGGTCCCTGGAAAAGGCCCACAGCTTACGTCTCAAAGACACTGGACCCTGGAGCCTCGGGATGGCCCCCTTGTTAAGAGTCACCACAGTCACTGCAATTCTTGTAGAAGAAGCTGACAAAGCTCAGGTTGGGATAGATTCTAAGTGTAGCATCTCCACACACAGTGGAGGCTGGCAAATGTCTAGTGCCGCCTGACCTAGTACCAAGCCCTTCTTTTAGATAAGGACAGACTGACCGTGGATAAATCCTTGGCCACTAATCTCACCACCCTGCTGCTGGATGACGACCCTGAGGAGCCCATCCATGACTGCCTGGAGATGCTGGACATTATCCAAGGTGTGTGACTTGACCTGACAGATGCTCCCCTCACTACCAGGGATGCAGATTTGTATATGGATGGCAGCAGCTTCATTCAAGAAGGAACCAGGTATGCTCTGGGGGTGGGGCAGTGGTCATAGGCCCTGAAGGTCATTTGGGCACAAACCTTGTCGAGGGGGCACATCTGCCCAGAAATAATTGCTCTTGTGAGACCAAAATGAGCCATCTTAGAAATAAGACCAAAATGCCTTTCCCCAAAAACTAAGGCCTAAGATTTCTCCTTCTAGGAATAGGCCAATAGTTACAGAAACAAGTCAGTTCAGATTCCAGAAACCAGGACGTGTAAAAGTACAGAGTCACAAGATAGTCACGAGGTAATGCCTGCCAGACTATGGAATGTCCTCTCCCTGGTTTCCAGGGTAACTGACCATAAAAATGCCCCCACCTGAGGGCAGCCAATGAGAAATGGTGGTGGGCAACCACTCCCTTAGAAGTAAGATTAAGCCATGATTTCTAGAAAGCCCCTAGAAGCGAGTCAATCAGAATTGTACCCGCACTAGCACCCCTAAATGATGTAACCTTGTGATTTTTCCCTTTAAAAAACTGAGCTTGCGGACAGGCGGGCACTTCCTCCAGCCTCCACTGCGTTGGATGTAATGGACGAAGTCCCTGCCTAGGCTTGTATTGCTTATTGCTTTTGGATATCCCAGAATTAAACCTTGCTTTTGCATTCCGGCATGCTCGTCTTTGGTGGTCTCTCTGGGGGGTCGTGATCTGGGCACAACATTTGGGGGCTCTCCGGGATCCCCAGAGACCCCCCCCGCCAGGACCCCTAAGAGCTCTGGAGGTCCATCTGCACCGATCGGTAAGAGCGCTCCATTTTCTTGTCTTTGCTTTCCTTTTACTTTCATTTTCTTATCCGAAGCCGGCGGTTGAATCTGACAGGCTCTCACCTTGGTGGACGCGCCTGTAAGGTGACCCTGGAGGAGTTGGGAGACGTTCCAACCCCTCATCAGGACGCGGGGTCCCCACAGGTCCCCTGTCATAGGACGCCCGTGAGGGGTCCGTCTGTTTGGACGCCCGTGAGGGGTCCGTCTGTTAGGACGCCCGTGAGGGGTCCATCTGTTTGGATGCCCGTGAGGGGTCCGTCTGGGGAACGGGAGACTGTTGAGTTGTCCCTGTCCCATCCGTACGGTCTTTGGCATAATCGAGGCTCCCTCTCCGGACTCTTGTCTGCCTGGACCATCTGTAGGGCCCTTGTTCTTCCTTTTTGTCTGCCTATCTTGTCCGTCAGTGTGATTTGTTATACCTATATAAATGTATAAATGTATAAATGTATGAGAACTGTGGCCACATGTGTGAATGTTTTATGCCTGAGCTTGTGTATGCATTGGGACTCGTGGGCCGGATTGCCAGCCGAAGGGATGGAGACCCCTTCAGTGGTTGAACTGGCACAGAGTAACCTAACATTGCTTCCTTGCTCTCTCTGACCAGAGCCCAGGGGCCCAGGGTGCCGCTGAGAGAGCTAGGCGGCCTGTGAGCATCACGAGGTGGGGGTGGGGCCTAGACGCGGCGGGTTAGGGGCCCCAGCTCGCTCAGAGAGCTTTGGAGTAGAGACTTTACAGTATGATGAGGTGGCGGCCAGATTGGCCCAGAGGCCGCATGGGAACTAGGCATGTCTGTGCGCTAGGGCAGGCTATGAGCACTGTGGGGCCCAGATATGGCCGGCAGGTTCTGGCTGGGCTCCTGTGTGGACAAGGGGCAGAGCTGGCGGGAGCCAGCAGGAGCCTCAAGGAGCTCAGTGTGGGGGCTGGTGGAGAACTAACTGCCCCTCCAGGGTCACAGCTGTGGAGTGGCCTACAAGTCCGTGGGCCCAGCCGGGGCATGGAGTCACTTTCAGTCTGCCATTCTCGTGTTCTTGAAAATCTGAGGTTAACAGCAATCTTTTTGTCCCCATGGTGCTTGCTTTCCCTGTCCTCTTCCTCTTCCATGCTGTTGGGTGGGGCTCCCAAGACCTGATCAAGGTCTGGCTCCAAGAATGGAATGTTACCAACAGTTTCTTGTCTGTGGTACAGTGCGGTTGCAAATTGAGTTATTCTTGTTATGGTATATGCATGTATTTCTGTTCTTGTTTAAAATATTGTAACTTTACAATATATTCTAGATTACTGAGGGGAATCACAAGAAAGACTTTGGTAAGAGTTTATGTTTTAAAAGAAAAGAAAAAGCGGAATTTGTCTAGAGTAAATGTCTGAGGGATCAAAGGAACGGACTGAGGGTATATAGAAGGTTGTAGAAAGTCAGAGGGGATGTGATGTAAACTGTTATGGTTTCTTGTACCTGCAAATACTGAATTTAAAAGTTAATTCTTGTTGGTTTTCATTTTAAGAATGGCTAATGATTCTGCAAACTGCTTATGTGTGTATGTGGACAGGTATGTGACTTGGAAATGCAAGCAAGCTTTAACTGTACAAATGTATGTGTGTAACTTGGATCCAACTGTGTGTATGTATGCAAGTAATTATTGTTTAGAGAAAACGAGCTTTAAACAGCAACCACGTGGCTCCCTCCATCTTGGCTGGTGACCTCATGGACAGCCATGTGGCTGGCAGCCATCTTTTACTAAGGTTATAAAGATCTGCTCGGGTTAACACCTAATACCTATGTCTTTCCCAAGTGTTCAACAGCAAGTTTTTAGAGAATTTAAATAAATGGCAACATACGTTTAATAAATAAGGTATTTTATTAATATTAAAGCTACACACCAATGCTTTTATACACAGGAATATACCTTGCTCTGGCAGCTAAACTTTGTATAATGATTTTAAAAGAACCAAAAGGATTATAAATAAATCCCAGATATTGAACTTTGGGATTGTTTGCACTTTGGAGCTTGGTTTTACTGTATACAGATTGTGATGATGCCATGTTTTCTCCCCCTTAAAGTAGAAGAAGATACTTTATTGTTGATATTACAGAAGACATTTGAGAGATCTCAATCTTTTAAGAACAGTTTTTAGAGTTAAAAACCAATGGCTTAAAAAAATGTTTCTCCTTACCCAAGGTACGTTCAGGCTTGAGAATGTTGTCTAGCCTCCTTGTATTTGCTAAGTTTGTTAAGCTTAAGTTATTTGGATAAACTGATACATATATGTTTTATATTGATATTTTGTTTTGGTTTCTTTACTGAACCTGTATTTGATGCTAGAAGAGCTTCAACTTAAAAGCAATTGTTTTTAGGCTACTTATTGTAGACTGTTAGAGAACATAAATAGTCAGTCATAAGTAATCAAGTTTTTTTAATTGTAGTCAGGGTAAGTAAGTACTGATGTAATATTACAGAGATAAGTTTACTCATTTACTCAGTCCCTTGCATATGTTTTCAGGGTTAAGCTTGAAACAAGTAATTAGAAACAAAGTTTGTCTATTCAGATATACCTGGACAGTCCTCATACTTCAGAAATCTGCAGAATATGGCATTTAAATGTTAATCTAAGCTTATTATCAGACAGGCTTCCAGATCCTAGCAGTGACCCAAGGTCTCTGAAGAAGATTCTGTACGAGGCACCACAACGTCTCTGCCTGAAATATGACAACGCTGACCACAGGGCAAGATGCCCCAGTGCAACGCCTGCCACCAGGACCCAGCCCAGACTGTGGACAAGCAGTAGGACACTGGAATTGATTGTACCCTTTTGCCTGCTCAAGGTCAGTCTTCCGTGTCCCTATTCCACAGGAAAAATATTCTGCCTTATGGGCCTGATGGCGGAAGAAGATTGATGCTGTTCTGATTGGTGCCTCCAACGTTATGGAGACCTGGGTAGGGATTGGTCCCTGTAATTTATAGGATTGGAAGCTTCTTGGTCTGCACTCAAATATAGTTTATCCTTCTCAGATTTCTGATAGTACTGATGGCTAGGCTAGCTCTAACTATGTCAGCGTGGCAGCATCACACAACCAGATCCTTCTGCAAGGCTATAGCTAGCTTGTTAGCTCACTTTTAGGAAAATGTTCTAAGATATAAAAGTTTAAATAAGTTATAAAGGTTCAGATATGAGTCTAAAATGAGATGTTTCAGATTACTCTCCTGTTCTATGGTTCAGAGCTTAACATTTAGGAGCCCTGATGGATGAGCTGGTAGAGCAATGACTACTTACTGTTCAGTCACAAGCTCAACATTTTGGATTTGTTTTAGATGTCATCTAAATATATTTAAATGTAAACCTAAAAGTGCTTCTCATCAGGTCAAAAAATTTCTGTCCTATTTATACCTGGCTTTCTGGACAGAAGAAAAATGTACAAGCTTTTAACCCAAATCTGTAGTTCTTGTTGGGACTCAAAGGTATGAGTCCACTTCCGCTGTTTTACAAGATACCCATTACCTGCTTTGTCTACAAAATGGATTTCAGTACAGATTGGTAATACTAATGTATCTAAAACTTTTATGTCATTTTGTAAGTAGGCCTCAAAGGATCAAAAGAGTCATAAAAACCTAGACCCACTTCACAGAGGTCGAAAGGATTCCTAAAGTATTCCTAACAATAAGTATTCCTAAAGATGGTATTTTTCCTCTCTCCTGGTCTTGGGACTACTGCTTTTCCCATTACTAAGGGTATGGACCTAAGGGTTCCAAATAAGTTCATAAATTTTAACTTCTGTTCCTAGTTTAAATTTGTCTCAACAGATTTCCACTTGGCTGGCAGTCACCTCCAAGTTTCAGTCGCTGACTCCACTGCTCCAGATGACGGTGAGCTCCAGACTTGCTAAAAGCTGACGTGAACCAGCCCAGCTAACGTGGTTCTTCCCTGTCCCTATGGGGTCAGGCAGCTACATGCTTCTGACAATTTCCCCTTTGCCCAGTCCTTGACTAGCTTTTCAGCCTTTTGGGGGCCCCTGACAACGGCACCCCAATGACAGCTCGAAGCATTTCCAGAAGAGAATACGTCACCCATGTTCCCTGTTCAGAAAAGGCTGAAATGCTGGGTCAAAAGGAAACTCCCTGACATAGAGACAAGATGGCTAACTATGCATGGTCATTATTAGAGAGGGATACTTACCAGCTAACTGCCCAAAACCCATGATTGGGCTCCATTAGGCACATGAGAAGGGGGAAATGTGAGACCAAAATGAGCCATCTTAGAAATGAAATAAGACCAAAATGCCTTCACCCAAAAACTAAGGCCTAAGATTTCTCCTTCTAGGAATAGGCCAATAGTTACAGAAACAAGTCAGTTCAGATTCCAGAAACCAGGAAGTGTAAAAGTACAGAGTCACAAGACAGTCACGAGGTAATGCCTGCCAGACTATGGAATGTCCTCTCCCTGGTTTCCAGGGTAACTGACCATAAAAATGCCCCCACCTGAGGGCAGCCAATGAGAAATGGTGGTGGGCAACCACTCCCTTAGAAGTAAGATTAAGCCATGATTTCTAGAAAGCCCCTAGAAGCGAGTCAATCAGAATTGTACCCGTACTAGCACCCCTAAATGATGTAACCTTGTGATTTTTCCCTTTAAAAGCTGAGCTTGCAGACAGGGGCGCTTCCTCCAGCCTCCACTGCGTTGGATGTATTGGACGAAGTCCCTGCCTAGGCTTGTATTGCTTTTGGATATCCCAGAATTAAACCTTGCTTTTGCATTCCGGCATGCTCGTCTTTGGTGGTCTTTCTGGGGGGTCGTGATCTGGGCACAACACTTTGACACAGGCTTTAAGACAGGCTGAAGGAAAAAAAGGTAAGCATCTACACAGACATGCTTTTGCCACAGCTGATGTTCATGGACAGATAGATAAACAAAGGGGCTTACTCACCTCAGAGAGAAAGACTATTAAAAATAAACATGAAATTGTCCAGTTGCTAGAGGCCATCTGGCTACCAACCGAACTGGCCGTTATTCACTGGCCAGGACACCAAAAAGACAAAAGTCCCCAAACACAAGGTGTCAACCATGCAGATCAAGTTGCCAAAGAGGCTGCTCTTGGGGAACCCAAACTCCATGCTATCCTGCAACTATCTGCTATCCGAGTCCCCACTCTTCCTCGATGAAGATATTCCTGAGTACAGAAGAGATCAAGAAGAGTTCCAGAAGAGATCAAGTCATATTCTGATTTAGGGGCTCAGAAGAGCTGCATCAGATGGTGGATCTCACCTGATAGAAGAATCTGCGTGACAAAGGTACTGGGCCCAAACCAGCTAACTGTCTTGCATCATGCCATGCATTGTCACCTAAGAAGATCTCAGAACTCATCTCCTCTTACTTCTGGCTACCTGGACACTGAGAGACACTTCAGAGTATTTCAGACGGCTGTCTGACCTGTGCCCAGGTAAATACAAAGAAGGACATGCTTCCCCCGGGCCAACAGAGTCAAGGTACAGTACCTGGTGAATTTTGTGAAATGGACTTCACTGAAGTCAAGCCAGGACTGTTTGGCTACAAATATCTCCTGGTCTTTGTCAATACTGTCACAAGTTGGGAAGAGGCCTTTCCATCCCAAATGGAAACAGCCCAACTGGTAGCTAAGAAATTAATAATGGAAATTATTCCCAGATTTGGCCTCCCCATATCTCTGGGGTCCAACAATGGCCTGACCTTCACAGCCAAGTTATCTTAATTTAAGTTGGAAAATTCATTGTATGTATCATCCTCAGAGCTCAGGAAAAGTAGAGAGGATGAATAGAACTGTGAAGATTTTTAACTAAATACGCTATTGAAACTGGTGGTAACTGGGTTGACCTCTTGCCTTATGTCCTTCTTAGAGTCCGATGTACCCCCTACCTAGAAAAGTTCACCCCATATGAGATAGTCTATGGGTGATCACCTCCTGTGATCCCTTGGATACATGCTGGACTGTTATCAGATTGTCCCACTCTAATCTCTGAGTCCTTAAAAGGATTGATGTTAACATTAGATAAGATTCTACCTCAGAAGCCAGGTGGTGGTGGCTCATGCCTTTAATCCCAGCACTTAGAGGCAGAGTCAGGCAGATCTTTGTGAGTTGGAGGCCAGCCTGGTCTACAGAGTGAGCTCCAGGAAAGGCACAAAGCTACAGAGAGAAACCCTGTCTCAAAAAAACAAAAAAACAAAAAAAAAAAAAAAAAAAGATTCTACCTCAGGTCCAGGCTGCTCAGCCTGTTGGGTAACACCTGCCTGATCACTCATTTTAGCCCAGAGATGCTGTATTCAAAACCAACCAGCTTGAACCTAGATGGAAAGGACCTTACTCCTACTGCTGTTAAAGTTGCTGGTATTTCTGCCTGGGTTCATCACTCACACCTCAAGAAAGAACCTGAGAAACCCACGAAAGAGGAGCCCAGCCCCCAAAGGTGGAAAGAACAAACTTTCTTTCTCTTTTTTTTTTTGTTTTGTTTTTTGTTTTGTTTTTTTTTAGAGACAGGGTTTCTCTGTGTAGCTTTGTGCCTTTCCTGGATCTTGCTCTGTAGACCAGGCTAGCCTCGAATTCACAAAGATCCACCTGGCTCTGCCTCCTGAGTGCTGGGATTAAAGGCGTGCGCCGCCACCACCGCCCGGCTAAAGAACAAACTTTCTAAGGTTTGACTGTCTAACAACTTTGTGTTCCTGCTGTTGAAATTTGCACCATGATTGTCCTGTGGCTAACAGTTTTGTTGTATTGTTTTCAACCTATGGAAATGGAACCTAAATGCATCTTGACAGGGAAATAGAAAGCTCCCTATCATAGGAAACACCCTGATGTTGTCTTGCCATGCAAAAGGCATGCCTTTATCCACCAGGACCCATAGACTGGACAAAAGAAGGGGAATAGTCTTTAGCCATATGGATGGAGGATACTTGGGATGAACTAATCTGACCAATCCCAAGAAATGGATTCAGGCCTGTTCTCTTTAACAGGAATTAGAAGGCAGTTGCTGGCCAGCTCGTGGGTGCACCTCAATAAAAAATCAAGCTTACTGCAAATTTGGCTCAAATTGTGGTAATGGTTTTATTCTCTCCATTGGGATTAACACATATTTTGGATTGGAAGAAATGAAGATGCTACCTCTAATCCCAGCACTTGGGAGGCAAAGGCAGGTGAATCTGAGTTCAAGGCCAGCCTGGTCTACAGAGTGAGATCCAGGACAACCAGGACTACACAGAGAAACCCTGTCTCGAAAAACCAAAAAAAAAAAAAAAAAAAAAAAAAAAAAACTAAAAGAAGCCGGGCGGTGGTGGCGCACGCCTTTAATCCCAGCACTTGGGAGGCAGAGCCAGGCGGATCTCTGTGAGTTCGAGGCCAGCCTGGGCTACCAAGTGAATTCCAGGAAAGGCGCAAAGCTACACAGAGAAACCCTGTCTCGAAAAACCAAAAAAAAAAACAAAACAAACAAACAAAAAAAAAACACTAAAAGAAAAGAAAGAAAGAAGCGAAGACACAAAAGACTACACAGTTGATTACCATGAATAGTCTGAGATCTCACACCACTAGTCCACCAGGGGTACAGCAGGTGGGGTGACGTATTCACACCACTAGTCCACCAGGGGCACAGCAGGTGGGGTGATGTATTCACACCACTAGTCCACCAGGGGCATACCAGGTGGGGTGACCTATTAAGTGGCTGTTAACTGGCAGAGGAAAGGAGGGAGACTGCTAGAATGCTGGGATTATTCCAGTCTGGATCCAGGTGATGGAAACATGAAGACAAATGAAGCTACAATTGATTTGTATGTTTTATTGTATTTAAAGTATGCCCTAATAAAATGTTTTAAAAAATCATACAGCTGGCAATTCTTCAGAGTGACTTATGTCAGTGACAGCTGCCAGTTACCCAGACTGATGTTAGATCTTTATTTACGTCAGGTACAGCCCTGTCTTTTTCCGATGTTTACTTGACATTCCTGTGTCGGCATGGAAATACCATTGTTCTGGTTTCCTTTTTGTGGCTGAGACTAAAAAAAAAACACTCTCACTGAAAGCAACTTAGAAGAGGAAAGAGTTTATTTGGCTTATATTTCCGGGTCACAGTCCGTCACTGAAGGAAATCAGGGCAGAAATTCAAAAGGGAACTTAAATCAGAAACCAGGAAGGAATGCTGTTTGCAAGCTCAACCACTCACAAGCTTTTTTTTTTTTTTTTTTTTTTTTTTTAAGATTTATTTATTATGTATACAGCATGTTTGCCTGCAGGCCAGAAGAGGGCACCAGATCTCATTATTGATGGTTGTGAGCCACCATGTGGTTGCTGGGAATTGAACTCAGGACCTCTGGAAGAGCAGGCAGTGCTCTTAACCTCTGAGTCATCTCTCCAGCCCCACAAGCTTTCTTATACAGCCCTGGACCACCTTCCTAGGAATGGTGTCACTCACAGTGGGCTGGGCCCTACTGCATCTGTTATTAATCAAGACAGTCCCCACAAGCCAATCTGATCTAGGTAATACCTTAGAATTTCCTCTTAGATGACTCTAGTCTGTGTCAAGTTGACCATTAAAGCCAACTAGGCTGGGCGGTGGTGGCTCACGCCTTTAATCTCAGCACTCGGGAGGCAGAATCAGGCGGATCTCTGTGAGTTCGAGGCCAGCCTGGTCTACAGAGTGAGTTCCAGGAAAGGCGCAAAGCTACACAGAGAAACCCTGTCTCGAAAAACCAAAATAAATAAATAAATAAATAAAGAGACCTAAAAAAATTTAAATGAAAAATGTTATAGAATCAAAGATCTTATATACAGATTAGTGCTAATCCATGGGCAATGGCCACAATGCTATATAGAGAGCTATAAATAAATAAATATGGCTAAAGAAAAACCAATGAAGAGGAAAACGGACAACTGTACCTAACAGTTGGTCATTTATTACTTTACTCTCAAAAATGAAATGATTAACTAGGAGTAGGGGTACATGTCTTTGATCCCAGCACTCAGGAGGCAGAGACAGGAGGATCTCTATGGGCCTGGTCTGCACTAGAGAGAACCTGTTTTTAAGAATACTAATTTATATATATAATTTAAAAAGCAAATGAGTGCCAGGAAGATGGCCCACCAGGTAAGGGTGCTTGTCATCAACCTGACCCAGGAACTCACAGGGCAGAATGGGAGAACTGACTTCCACACGTTCTTATCTGATCTACACATCACACACACACACACACACACACACACAAAATGAAATTGGGACATATTCTGAGTTTTGCTTGTGAGGGGTTTAGCCAAAGGTCAAGTATAACAATAAAATAATCATATTCTTTTCATTAAAAATTATATTTATTTATTTTTGTGTCGGGGTGCACTCCTGGAGGTCAGAGGTCAGCTTGTAGGCGCTAATTCTCCCCTGTAGGGATCCTGGATTGAACTCAGGCTCCACAGAAAGGCCTCTGCCCACTGAGCCATCCTGCTGCCTCTCATTTCCTCTCATTTTAATGTAAAAATTTATTAAATTTATTTATTTATTTATAGTCTCTATGTAGCCTTGGCTGTCCTGGAACACACTATGTAGGCCAGGCTAGCCTCAGACTCAAAGACCTTCCTGCCTCTGCCTCCTGAGTGCTGGAACTGAAGACGCGCACCATACTCCAGTTTATCTTTTTACTTTGTGTGTGTGGTTGGAGGGCGTGTGTGTGTGTGTGTGTGTGTGTGTGTGTGTGTGTGTGTGTGTACCAGAAGATACCTGTGGGAGTCAGTTCTCTCCTTTCTCCATGTGAGTTCCAGGGATCAAATTCAAGTGATTGGAACTGGCAGCAAGCATCTTTATCTGCTGAGCCCCTACACACACACACACACACACACACACACACGCACGCGCACGCGCACGCACACACACACACACACACACACACACACACACACACACACACACACACACACTTTTTACTTTTTACAAAACAGATTCTTGCTTTGAAGCCCAGGCTGGCTTGAACTCACAGAGATCCGCTTGCCTCTTCCTCTGGAGTGCTGGGATTAAAGGGGTGTGCCATCACTGCCTGGCAAGATTACTACCCTCTATTGTGGGGCGCGGTTTGGGGCTCAGAGGCAGAGTTCTTGCCTCTCTTGTGCAAAGCCCTGGATTTGACCCCAGTGCCGTGACCCAAAACAAACAGACAAGGGTCAAGCACACTCTAGTTTTTGTTTGAGGTTTTCTTTCTTCAATCACTGATTCGGGAGGAATGAGTTTGCATAGTAGATCAAAGTTTATCGGCAAAAAGGCGAAAGGCTACGCGGGGCAGACCTGTAGTTAACGAAAACTGGACCCACGTGGCTTGCTGCTGCAGCGGGGCGCGCACACACCTCGGAGGGGGCTGGTCAGCGTCTTAGTCAGCGGGACTGGGTTTGGACTGATGTTGGACGATACTGATCAGAGAAGCAGAAGCCAGACCTGGTTGGCTGCTGTTAGGAAGCATGATGGGATCATAGTGTGGGGCGGGGGGAGGGGGGGCAGAGCAGGCTAGGAGGGGGTGGAAAGTGACAGTGTGGACAGATGGAGACTATCAGCCTAGCTGCCAATGAGTCCTTCCTAAAACAGCTGAAAAGAATAAAGGGTTGGGCCTCGGGGCGCACACTTTAGTCCTAGCACTTGGATCCCTGTGCGCTCCCAAGGACAGCCTAGTCTACATAGAGGGATCCAGACTAGCCAGGGCTACATAGTGAGACCCTGTCTCAAATAAATGAATAAATAAATAGAAAAAAAAAATGAGAAAAGTCGCTGGAAACTGAGGAAGTCGTAGTAGACTAAAGAGCAAAGAACCCATCAAATGTGTTGTTAAATAAGCAATTACCAATCTAGCAAGTGTGGAGAGGCTCTTATCTAAACTTTAATTGAAAGACGTGCTGAGGCCAGCGAGATGGCTCGGTGGGGGGAAGCATTTGCTGCGCAAGCCCAATAAACCAAGCTCTGTCCCCAGAACCAACATAAAGAAATAAACTAAAGAAAATAGAGCCAGCCTTTAATCCCAGCAGAGGCAAGTGGATCTATATGGTCGGAGGCCAGCCTGGTCTACAGAGTGAGTTTCAGCATAGCCAGGGCTATGTAGAGAGACCCTGTCTCAAAATACATACATACATACATACATACATACATACATACAGCGTCATAGTTATTTTTGGCTAATTTTAGTGAACGTATGTGGTATTTCATTCTAGTCTTCATTTACATTTCTCTGATATGAATCCAATTGAACACTTTCTTCTTTTTTTTTTTTTTTCCAGAGCTGAGGACCAAACCCAGGGCCTTGCGCTTGCTAGGCAAACGCTCTACCACTGAGCTAAATCCCCAACCCCAAGGTTCTTTTTTGTTTTTGTTTTTGTTTGTTTGTTTTTCAAGATAGGGTTTGTCTGTGTAGCTCTGGCTGTCCACGAACTTGCTCTGTAGACCAGGCTAGCCTCAAACTCACAGAGATCCACCTGGCTCTGCCTCCTGAGTGCTGGGATTAAAGGCGTGCGCCACCACTGCCTGGCCTTTTCTTACTTTTTTTTTTTTTTTTTTAAGATTTATTTATTTATTATGTATACAGCATGTATTATGACTGCAGGCCAGAAGAGGGCACCAGATCTCATTTCAGGTGGTTGTGAGCCACCATGTGGTTGCTGGGAATTGAACTCAGGACCTCTGGAAGAGCAGCCAGTGCTCTTAACCACTGAGCCATCTCTCCAGCCCAGTTCTTACTGTTTTATGGGTATTATCTGTATGTACTAATTATTAAGGCTTTACTGATTACAGTGTAAATACCTTCTCCTTTGTGTGAAGGCTGTATTTTTATTTTCCTAGGTATAATAAACAGAACCAATATAGCTATTGAGATTGTTTTATTAATTTTATGAATAGTATTAGTCAAACAAATATTTGGCAAACGGGATTATGATATATAATAACTCTAGTGTTTTGATTTGCATTATTCAATTTCTTGTAAACACTTCTTGGTTTTAAAACAGTATACAGAGGCTTGAGAGATGGCTCAGAGGTTAAGAGCACTGGCTGTTCTTCCTGAGGTCCTGAGTTCAATTCTCAGCAACCACATGGCAGCTCAAAATCATCATCATATATATATATATATATATATATATATATATA
Organism: Peromyscus californicus insignis; assembly: GCF_007827085.1. Taxonomy (NCBI): domain Eukaryota; kingdom Metazoa; phylum Chordata; class Mammalia; order Rodentia; family Cricetidae; genus Peromyscus; species Peromyscus californicus. The sequence continues at coordinate 35,766,957 of NW_026294573.1, forward strand.
TATATATATATATATATATATGTTTGGTTTTGTTGGCTTATTTTTTTTAGATTTACTTATTTTACTTTATGTGTATGAATTATGTGCCCCCACATGGATGCCTGTTGGATTCCCTGGAGCTGGGGTTGCATATAGTTGTGAGTTGTAGGTGCTGAGAATGGAATCCAAGTCCTCTGTAAGAGCAAGCACTCCGAACGAGTGAGGAGTCTTTCCAGGCCCCACTGTTCGGTTTTATCTTTTGGCAATGCTGGGAAATGAACCCAGGGACTTGAGCCGAGGGCCACAGGACATGCTCAGCAAGCACTCTGCTACTGAGCTCCATCCTCAACTCTAAAGTTCTCCTTAAAGATATCCAGTTAATGGGGGCTGGAGAGATGGCTCAGTGGTTAAGGGCACTGGCTGCTCTTCCAGAGGTCCTGAGTTCAATTCCCAGCAACCACATGGTGGCTGGAAACCATCTGTAATGAGATCTGGTGCCCTCTTCTGGCATGCATGGATACATGCAGACAGAACACTGTATACATAATAAATAAGTCTAAAAAAAAAAAAAAGATACCCCATTAACACACTTTCTCTGGCAACTTGAATTCAATACCCAGTCTTGCCCGAAGGTGGAAGGAGAGGACCAGCTCCACAAGGCTGTGTTCCGACCTTCATACGATACTGTGCCACACACACACAGGAATAATAAATCATTTTTAATTGCTGGTATTTAGTACTTCTCAAGCATATTCAAGTTCCTGATTTCATCTCCAGCACAAGGAAAAAATGTGGTAAATTTTTATCTGTTTTTTATTTTTAAGTATTTGAAGGCTGGCCACAGAGGCACAAGTTTCTAATCCCAGAACTTGGGTATTGGAGGAAGGAGGATGGGGAGGAATTCAGGGTCATCCTTGGCCACATATTGAGTTCAAGAACAAACTAGACTACACGACAACTATCTAAAAAAAAAAGATTAAATCCATATTTGAAAATTCTTCCTCATTGCTTTGTACATACAATTAGCAGGTTTAAAATAAGCAGTATGATAACATCTTACTCTGAAGTATTAAAAATGTTCCTTAGTGACTAAGATGTCAGAAATGAGACTGAAGACATTTGGCTACTGAACCTTCTAAGGGCTCAGGCCAAAGTCACAGATGGAACAGCAAATGTGAACCAAATATCAAGTCTGTTAGTCAATTGCAATGCACTGACTGCAAAACGCTGCTTCATGTGGTGCATTATAAAACACTCCATAACTCTCCTTATACAGAAAATAAATCTGTAGAGAAAATACTTAGAACGAGAATAATATTTCTAGCTGAGAGTGATTGCTTTGAGGGATTGACACCTGGGGAAATTTTTATCATTTTATTATTTTTTTAGATTTTATTTATTTTTATTTTATGCATATCAGTGTCTGCCTGAATCTATGTCTGCGCAACATGTTGATGCAATATCCTTGGAGGCCAGAAGAGGGCTTCAGATCCCCTGGGATTGGAGTAGGAGCCGCTTGTAATGCCATGTGGGTGCTGAGAATGGAACCTGGGTGTTCTGGAAGAGCAGCCAGTGCTCTTAACCACTGAGTCATTTCTCCAGCCCCTGGAGCTAGTTTTAAAATACCTTGTTTTCTGTATTGATGGTTATAATCAGTGTGGAGAGCAATGCCCCTGTGTATGAATGAGGACCACCATGTCAAGGATACCAACGCCTCAGGTTCATGGGAATGGCGAGGCTTTCCCCAGGCTGGGTGGGAGTCAGGATGGTAATGAATGGTTGGCCTTTAGCTAAAAACAGTACATGCAGAAAGTATCAGCCACAGGGCTCCCTCAGATGACACCAGCCCCTACAGAGACCCCCTACCAAGATCTGCTAGCTCACCTCCTCCTTTGGCTATATATAAAAAGGGGCTGAGTTTCCCCCTGCTGGTGCCTCTCAGAGTCTCAGCAGGACCACCCAACCCCAGCTTTTCTGTGTGGCTGTTATTCCTTCATTCCCTGATGCCCAAGCAAGTCTATCCCAAAGCTGTGCAGATTTCAGCAAATCAGCATAAATCTTTTTTTTAAGATTGATGTGTATGGGTGTATTGTTTGTGTGTATGGAAATGTACCATGTGCATGTAGTCCCCTCAGGTCAGAAGAGTTCAGATCCCCTGAAATGAGAGTTACAGACAGCTGGGACTTGCCAGGTAGTTGCTGTGCCAAGAAGTGAGCCTGCCCTGGTCCTCCATAGCCACTGAGCAATCTCTCCCACCCCAACACAAGTCTTTTTTAAGTGTTTATTTTATTAGTGTGCCTGTGTGTCTATATTCATGCTTGTGTGTGTGCGCAGGTGCTTGTGTCCCACAGGATGTGTGTGGAGGTCAGAGAACACTTTCCTTACATGGGAGCCTCAAGAACAGAATTCAAGTCGTCAGGCTGGGCAGCAAGTCCCTTACTTGATGGGCCATCTAGTTGGTCCCGCCTTCTTTTTGAGTCTCTGGTAGCTTCTGCTGAGATGCATACTCCAGGCTAGCCCGTCTGGGAGCTTCCTGAGGTGCATACTCCAGGCTAGCCCATCTGTGAGCTCCCAGCAACTCTTCTGGCTTATCTTCCCTCTGTAGGAGTGCTGGGGTTACAGACCCATGCCACCACATTCGCCTGGCTTTATTTTATTATTATTTGTTTTACTTCATTTTGAGACAAGGTCTCTCTGTAGCCCTGACTGTCCTGGAACTAGCTCTGTAGACCAGGCTGGCCTCGAACTCAGAGATCTGCCTGCCTCTGCTTCCCAAGTGCTGGGATTAAAGGTGTGTGCCACAGATGAGCCTTTTGAAGAAATACTTTGTATTCAAGTCATAGCAGTGCCCAAGTCTTGCATGTGTACACTTGAAGGTCTGAAAAGAATGTTGATGGTAGCACTGTGCGTGTGTGTGTGTGTGTGTGTGTGTGTGTGTGTGTGTGTGTGTGTGAGAGAGAGAGAGAGAGAGAGAGAGAGAGAGAGAGAGAGAGAGAGAGAGAGAACTGAGACACACAGAGAGAAGGAGGAATGATTCAAATAGCAGGACCATACAGAATGGGTAGAGTGTGTGAAAGGTTTACAACACGCCCCCACGGTCGGGCGTGTTCGCATATGCCCAACAGACACTTCCACCTAGCCAGTTCCAGGTCAGGGCATCTCGCGTGACCAAGATCCGTGACGTTCCATTGGCTACGTAGGCGCTCAACGTGGCCATGTGATCTACGCGCTTGCGTGTAGTAGTGACGCTGATCTGTCCACGCCCAGCCTTTAAAATCCGGCGCCATGTTCCTGGTTCCTTCTTCTTCTTCTTCTTCTTCCTCCTTCTCCACACACGTGTTTCCTGCAGGCCTGTTCACTCTCTGTCCCTTTACCTTTAATAAAACTCTTGTTAGCAGATTCTGTCGTGTTTCGTGGCATTTCCTTGCAGGGTAAGAACACAACGCAGCCGAAAAACTAACAGTGTGGAATAGAATACTGGACTGTATTTAAAAACGAAGAATATTCCTCACACACCACAACGTGGAAAATCACTTGTTTCCGCGATAAGTCTCACTATGCAGTCTAGGCTGGTCTCAAAATCATGATCTTCCTGCCTCAGTCTCCTGAGAGTATACTTGTCCGACACCACACTCAGGTTCAATATGGGTAAATCCTAGTCCAGGACAGTCAGGGCTTTATAGAGAGACCCTGTCTCAAAAACAAAACAAAACAAAACCGAGAGCCTGAGAGCTGGCCCAGTAGTGAGTGCGCTTTCGATGCAAGCCTGAGGACTGAGCTCGATCCCTGGAGTCCACAGTGGTGTGAGAATACCAACTCCTGAAAGTTGTCCAAGGTTTTCACACATATACCCACAATCTCTCACACATGTAATAATAATACATAAACAATAAACTTTTAAAAGTTGAGGGTTTTGTTGTTGTTTTTATTTGTTGGCTTTTGTTTTTCGAGACAGGGTTTCTTTGTGCAGCCCTGACTGTCTCTCACTCTGAGGACCAGACCGGCCTCGAACTCACAGAGATCCGCCTGCCTCTGCCTCCCAAGTGCTGGGATTAAAGGCGAGTGTCACCACTGCCTGGCTTATATTTAAAAAACTTTAATTGACACATAGTAATTACACTTCTATCTGGGGTACAGTGTAACATTTCAATGCATATAGTCTATGTGCAATGGTTGGATTGGGGCGACATCTGTCACCTCAGACACATGCCATTTCCTTCCGTTGGGACTTTCACTTCCTTTTTCTTCTATCTCTTTCCTTTCGGAAACGGGGTGCTGGGGATAGAACCCAGAGCCTCGGTGTATGGTTTATCACCGAGCTACACCCTGAAGCCCCTACTAGCCAGTTTGAAATAAACAGTTGCCAACCATAGTCACCCTTCTGTGCTATAGGACATTAGAAGCTATTGTCCTGGGCTGGGGAGATGGCTTTGTGGGTAAATCTCTGGCTGCACACGCATGAGGAGCTGAGTTCAGATCCCCAACACCCACATACGAGCCAAGTGTCAGTGGAATCGGTCTGTAACCCCAGTGCGAGCATACATGTACACACACACTTGAACATACGTAGAAGGCATGAGTGCCAGCACTCGGGAGGCAGAGCCAGGCGGATCTCTGTGAGTTCGAGGCCAGCCTGGGCTACCAAGCGAGTTCCAGGAAAGGCACAAAGCTACATAGAGAAACCCTGTCTGAAAAAAAAAAAAAAAAAAGAAGAAGAAGAAGAAGAAGAAGAAGGCAAAAGTGTTCACAGCTAAACACTGAGGAAAACAGGGATGCTAATCATTATGGGTGTCTCCTCAATGAAGGGAATGAGTTCCACCCAGAAGGCTGGGAGTAGACGTTGTTAATTGCCTGGTGACCTTTACTATCTGTGGAGCCAGCTCACCCAAATCCCTTAGCATGTTTACCCCAAACTCTCCCTCCCTAGACCTTTATCTTTATCTTTATCTTTGTTTCAACAGAACCCATCCTTAGGGGAGATTATCACATGTACATTACAGCCTGCTGATATCTATGCTATCTCAGAGACCACACCAGATCAGCCCTTAAGCTATAGAACCCATCTTCACGGGAGAGGTCGGGTATACTCTGCAAAAGAGTTTTTGTTTGTTTGTTTTGTTTCTCGAGACAGGATTTCTCTGTGTAGCTTTTGCGCCTTTCCTGGAATTCACTCTGTAGCCCAGGATGGCCTCGAACTCACAGAGATCCGCCTGGCTCTGGCTCCCGAGTGGTGGGATTAAAGGCGTGTGCCACCACGCCTGCTGCAAGAGAGTTTTGAAGTAGTCATGTCTTAAGCTTCATTGTGCACATAGGATTGAGATGATTGTTATCAGGAAACTCTTTTCAAAACTTAAATTTTACTTACATATGTCTAAAATAAACTGGCCCAGAGTCAGACTCCCGAACCAGCACCAACTAAGTCTGGCTGAACTGAGATTTTCTTTTTTTGTTTTGTTTTGTTTTGTTTTGTTTTGTTTTGTTTTGTTGAGACAGGGTTTCTCTGTGTAGCCCTGGCTATCCTGGAACTTGCTTTGTAGACCAGGCTAGCCGCGAACTCACCGAGATCCCACAGAGATCGGCCTGGCTCTACCTCCCAAGTGCTGGGATTAAAGGCGTGCGCCACCAGCGCCTGGCTGAGTTTTCTTTCTTATATGACTTAGATCATTTCCCTACTGTCTGTGACGCTTATAGGGACCCCCACAAACATACATACACATGAGTATGCACACACACACACACACACACACACACACACACACGCTCTTCTAGTCCAAGCATATTCCTCCATCCACTGAACATCCTCTCTCCACTCCTTCCTTCCCAGGCTCTGGTACCCACTAACCACTACTCTACTTTTTTAAATCAACTTTCCACATGTAAGTGAGAATACACAGTATTTTTCTTTCTAGACTGATTTATTTCACTCAATAATATCCCACAATCCCACCCCAAGTTACCAGAACATCATCCCTCTGTAGCCAAACAGTATCCCATTGTGTATATAACATGGCTCTTCATCCGTTCGTAAGCTGGGAGACACTTGGATTGAGTCTCTATGTTACTGCCACAAACATGGGGGTGCAGACGTGCCCCCCCATGCACAGATTGCAATTCCTCTGCATAAATACCCACTGGTGGGGGTTGCTGGATCACGTGGTAGCTCTGTTCTGTGAAGAAGCTCCATATTGTTTTCTATCATGGCTGTGTGGTTTACATTTCCACCAGCAGAGTGAGATTCCCTTTCTCCATGTCCTTGTCAGTATTTGCTAATTTTTGACTTTTGGTTTTGGTTTGATTTTTGATTTTTTTGGGGGATATCTCTGGCTGTCCTGGAACTTGCTATATAGACCAGGCTGGACTTGAACTCATAGAGATAGGCCTGCCTCTGCCTCTTGAGTGCTGGGGTCAAAGGCATTCTCCACCACATCTGGTCCAATCTTTGTCTTTTGGATAACAATCATTCAGAGTAGAATGGACTCATATCTTATAGTGGTTTTGATTCTTACTTCCCTGGTTAGTGACACTGAGCGTTTTTCCTCATATACTTGTTGGCCATTTGAATATCCTCTTAAGAAATGCTTATTTAGGTCATTTGCCTGGTTTCAAATTGTATTTCTATATTGCTATTGAAGTGCCTGAGTTCTTTATATATTTTGGAAAGCAATAGATTGTTGGTTGTATGAGTACATTGTATTTCCTACCCTCTGAGGTTGTCTGTACTTGAAATGTTGATGTCACTGTCAGGAAGATTTTAGTTTGCCATAATATCAATGGTCCATTTTCCTTTTTATAGCCTATTCTCCTGAGGTCATAGCCAAAAACATCCGTGCACAGACTAATTATGTATATAAAATTGTCTGATATGTATCTCTCTCTCTCTCTCTCTCTCTCTCTCTCTCTCTCTGTGAGTTCGAGGCCAGCCTGGGCTACCAAGTGAGTTTCAGGAAAGGCGCAAAGCTACACAGAGAAACCCTGTCTCGAAAAACAAAAACAAAACAAAACGGCTGAAGCCTGCCCCCCTCCCATTTTCTTTATTCATCCTTTTTGGTTTTTTGTTTGTCAAGATAGAGCTTCTCTGTGTAACAGCACTGACTGGCTGTCCTGAAGACCAGGCTGGCCTGGAACTCACAGAGATCCAACTCTACCTCCGGAGTGTTGTGATTAAAGGTGTGTGCCACCACCACCTAGCTGTATTCATCCATCGTTAATGGAAATTTTGGTTGATTCCTCATCTCGGCTACAGCTGGGGTTCTCAGCCAAGAACTCATTATGTGAACCTGGCTGATGTCATTGTAGCCACCCCCATACCTCTCTCTAAGTGTTGGGGTTACAGGCATGAACCACCACATCAGGCTTACAGTTTATTTAATTTTAGCTCAAGATAAGGTCTCCTATAGCCCTGGCTGTCCTTGAAGTTTGCCTCGAGGTTTTCCCGCGCTCTTGTTTTTCCTGCTTCTCCTTCTTGAGTGTTGGGATGTGCTCCACTGTCTGCCTATGTCATCTGGAGGCCCCTTATCTCACTGCGGTCTGGCTGCTTCAGCAAGATGTGGTGTGGATGGTGGTTCTGGGCACACTATTAACAGTGTGAGTCGGGGACTCCAGCCTACTGACCAACACCCTGGACTATCCTCCGTTACTTAAGTAGAAGGATAGAGGCTTCCCTGTCAGCAGCCTCCTCCTTCCGCCCCTCCCCCTTGGCCCTAATCTCATGCTCTGGGGGTATGTGGTTCACTGGGTGATGGGTGGATTTTCCTAAACCGCCTCACTCTGGAGTGGAACATTCCGTCCTCACAGGAGGACACACCAGGAAGTTTTAATCTCTGTTCTGCTGGCAAAGTTCTCCAAGGTCAGAATCCAGGCTTTGACAATTGTTTACTTCAGAGTGGCACCAAAATGAGGTCACAGACTTTCCACTCAAGCTTCTGAGAAACAATCCATGGGAGTGGTTCAGTGGGTAAAGATGCCTGTCACTACACCTGCAGACCTAAGTCCTATCCCTGGGAACCACGTTGTGGAAGGAGAGAACTGACTCCTGCTAGTTGTTCTCTGCGCACTCACACATAAAAAGAAACAATCTGAGCAAAAAGAGTGTGTCCCCTTGCCCACCTCTCTCTGCAACACAATTGCCACTCAGACTCTTCTATCCAGGTCTTCTGGGGTCACCACTGGTGACATCATTAACTGAATGATTAAAATTCACCTTAAAACTGAGACTGAGAGAGAAGCTTCGATTCTTCCTGCCTACAGTTGAATACCAAAAACTGGTCATTTACAAAGAATGGAAACGTCTTAGGCTCCCTGTTGGGGGGCCTGTGAAGCATAAGATGAAGGAGGAGACTCTGGTGAGATCTTCTTTCTGGGTCACATGAAGATTTCACACAGTGAGGGAGACCAGGCTTGTGAGCAATGGAGGTAATCACGCCCCACCCTTTACCAGGAGCCTATTTCTTTTCTTTCTTTCTTTTTTTTAAAATTTATTATGTGTACAGCGTTCTGCCTGCACACTAGAAGAGGGCATCAGATCTCACTACAGATGGTTGTGAGCCACTATGTGGTTGCTGGGACTTGAACTCAGGACCTCTGGAAGAGCAGCCAGTGCTCTTAACCTCTGAGCCATCTCTCCAGCCCGAGGAGCCTATTTCTATGGTAACTAACTACATGTAAGGGTACTCGTAAGCCTGGACCCATTCAGGAGGGTGGGACCATTCACAGTGCTCACTTCTGTCCTTACCTGTGTTTTCTTCAGCCATTTCCTCCTCCCCAGGCATAGACCTTCTCTCAGGAGCCAGAGTCCACTCCTCCAGGAACTTTTATCTCAGCGATAACTCACTTCCAAAATGAAAACCAGTCAACTCCAGTCAGAAACTCATAGACTGAAGCAGGCCTGGGTAGGAGACATTTTGGGACAAGAGTCATCTAGATCTCATAGCCTACAAGCAGTAAGTAGGGGACATTTGGTTGGGTGAGGGTGAAGAGACTTAGCAAGGACAAGAGCTTTCCTGGAGAGGAGACCCTGGGGAGGGGAGACCCTGGGGAGGGGAGACCCTGAGGAGGGGAGACCCTGGGGAGAGGAGATCCTGGGGAGGGAAGACCCTGGGGAGGGGAGATCCTGGGGAGGGGAGACCTTGGGGAGGGGAGGGGAGACCCTGGGCAGGGGAGACCCTGGGCAGGGGAGACCCTGGGGAGAGGAGACCCTGAGGAGGGGAGGGGACCCTGGGGAGGGGAGATCCTGGGGAGGAGAGATCCTGGGGAGGGGAGATCCTGGGGAGGGGAGATCCTGGGGAGGGGACCCTGGGGAAAGGAGATCCTGGGGAGGGGACCCTGGGGAAAGGAGATCCTGGGGAGGGGAGATCCTGGGGAGGGAAGACCCTGGGGAGGGGAGATCCTGGGGAGGGGAGACCTTGGGGAGGGGAGGGGAGACCCTGGGGAGAGGAGACCCTGGGGAGGGGAGCCTGGGGAAAGGAGATCCTGGGGAGGGGAGACCCTGAGGAGGGGAGGGGACCCTGGGGAGGGGAGATCCTGGGGAGGGGAGACCCTGAGGAGGGGAGGGGAGACCCTGGGGAGGGGAGACCATGGGAAGAGGAGGTTCAGTGGGATCCCTCCTTCCGCCTCACCTCAGAAGATGCTGAGAGACTCTTGTTCCTCCTGGCTGCTTGGGTGGGCAGACACCTCTTGACCTGGGTCAAGGCACCACATTCTAACCTCAAAGGTGGCAACTGCCTGGCCAACCCCTCTGCCCTTTGGTTCCTTCCTGCTTCGACTGGTGTCTGCTCCTGGTTTTCAGTCCTTTTTCTTTTCTTTATTCTCTTTCTTTCTTTGATGGATTAGGTCTTCATTTTCATTTCGGCAGGTGGTACGTCTGTGTGCTGAGTTTCACAGCACATGGACAATGAATGGGACTTCCATCCGTTGTGCTAAGGTCTTGGGGCTACTAAGGTCTGGGGCCCTGTTACAACTGTAGTTAGTAATTCTTGTGTATGGCATTGGGGATTGAACCCAGAGCCTTGCCCACGCTAGGCAAACCACTCCACAGCCTTAGTCTTGCTGCCCCTCACTGGCTTCCTGCCAGTTTGCTTGTTTGTTTTAAAAAGACAGACCATTGCTAAGCTCCCCAAGATGGTCTTGAACTCACAATATAGAATTTGAACTCACAATCCCCCTCCTTCAGCCTCCTGCCTGGCTGGGATTAGGGGCCTGCACCATGGGGCCTGAAGGTCATTCTTTATTTTAAATTGTCCACACTCACATTTTGGGGGTGCTTCCTCCTTCCTCGCTGGAGGGAGACTGACAGAGGAGTTGGAGAAGATTTTTGACCTGGTGTGAAACAGGAGTCCCTACAGACAGCCACTTGACCCAGAAGCATTTATTAGAAAGCTCATCATCCCATTCCTCTGCTCTCACCCGATAGGTGAGCACAGGTTCCACTATGCTTCTAGATTGTCTCCGTGTGCTGCCCCACTTTTCTGTTTGTCTAAAGTTGTTTGAAGACCTCCGTGTTTTTAAAATAACTTTTTAGGATGTATTCATTTTTATTTTATGAGTGCGGGTATTTCGTCTGCATGTATGTCTGTGCATCACCGGCATGCTTGGTGCCTGAGGAGGCTAGATGAGGGTGTCGGATCCCCTGGAACTGGAGTCATAGACAGTTGTGAGCAGCCATGTGGGTGCTAAGAATTGAACCCTGGCCCTCTGGAAAAACAGCAATGCTCTTTTGTTTTGTTTTTCTTGTTGTTTTAGGAGACAGGGTTTCTCCGCGTAACCCTGGCTGACCTGGAACTCACAGGCTCTTCCTGCCTTTGCTCCAGAGTGCTGGGATTAAAGATGCACACCCCCATTGCAGGCTGCAACAAGCTCTCTTCACTGATGAGCCATCTCTCTGGTCCATGCATCTATGGCTGAATTGTCTCATTTTATACCAAAGCCTGCTGTCTGCTGAGGGCTAGCTTTCCACTGTTTTTTAGTTTTTTCAAACTATGTTGGCCGCTGGGCATGGTGGCACACACCTGTAATTCCTAGTACTTAGGAAGCTGAGACAAAGAGGGCCTTGAGTTCTTGGCTAGCTTGGGCTACATAGTGAGAGAAAGGAAAAGAAAGCAAAATGAAACAAAAACCAAAACAAAATGTGTATGAGATTTTTTTCTTCCCTTTGGCTAAATTTTGTGGTGCTGAGGATTGAACCCATGGTCTCACAGACATGGGGTAATAACTCTACCACTGAGCTACAGTCCAAAGGTGTTGGACTTTTCAACGTTTTTAGCTGCTTTTAATGTATAACTGTAGGCTTTCTTGGGTTTATGGTGAATTAGATTCATATTAAAACTCCTAGTCGATTTTCTTGTAAGTGGTTCTGCTGATTGTATCATGATTTATTCCTGACCCCTTTCTATTTCCTTCCTTCCTTCCTGCCTTTCTTTCTCTCTGTCTGTCTGTCTTCGGTAGTGTGTGTGTGTGTGTGTGTGTGTGTGTGTGTGTGTGTGTGTGTGTGTGTGTGTGTGATGCCACAGTGCATGTGTACAGGTCAAAGGACAGTTTCGTTGAGGTCACTGAGGTTGTTCACCTCTTCTGCTTGTACCTGGGTCTGGCCATTGAACTCAGGTCAACAGGCTTTTGTGTGGAGTGCCTTTACCTACTGACCCATCTCTCTGGCACTGGATCAAATACTTCTCAATGGGTTTATATTTTATAAATACACCAGGGAATCACACAATGCTGTGTGCCCTGGACGAAGTCATGAGTCTCCAATCTACTTTCTCCTTTGTACCTTGTCCCATGACGTGTGCCTGTGTCCCTGTGTGGAGGTCAAGGCACATCGGGTATCTTGCTGGATCCCTCTCCACCCTAGTTTTGAAGCAGAATCTCACAGTGAAATGGAACTCACCAATTTGGTTAAAGACTGGCCGGTCAATGAGGCCCAGGATGCCCATCGCCCCACACTGCCCTCTGCCACTACACCCAGCTTTTCACATGGCTGATAGGGACCTGTTGTCTGTTCGTCATACTTGGGCAGCAGGCTCTCATTGACTGGGCAGTCTCTCCAGCTGCTCCTTCTGCCTTCTTTGGGCCTATACGGATTCAGCTTGACATGACTACAGCACTCTTGGGTCATGTCTGTCATGATCACCCCACAGTAATTCTGAGTGTTTACCCCCAATAGTTTCCCTGCAGATTATAACTAGACAAAACCATTAGAGTGGTAGATGGAGCTGTGCCCAGACCTTGGCTGCAGGAACATGCTGGACTCAGTTTAAGATAAACCAGATACCTTCCAATTTAGGTAAGTTCACTTTCCTCCTAACCAGTATTATGCTCTTCCTTCAGGCTCAGGTGACAGGCTAACCCCCACCCCTCACCTCCCCAACAAACTGCACTGTGAGATCCCAGATCTGTCTGCCTCTTTCCCTGTTCTCACAGCCCATGGAGGGCAGTTCTCACATACTAGGACCCGTATAACTAACATTTCCTCCATGGCCACCAGCCTTCTACATGAGAACACACTGATCTCAGCTTTTTGTGTTCTGTTTTAGGCTCTTAGACATTTTCTTAGTTTCTCATGGCCCTAATAAAGTATATGAATATTTATGTGTTTAAACTTAGCATCAGTGTGTTAGCATCAGCCTCCAAAGTAAGCAGGAGGGCTGTTTGAAATATCTAGTGAACCACACTGTTGGTGGCAGGTCTTTTTTTTCCAGTATCTTCTAGAATATTATTCTATATGACATCACCACCTTGTTCTAAAACGTTAGATACGTTTTCTTAATGGACCCGGCGGCATCATCTATTGGGAAAGTTAATGTCCAAAGCTTCCCCGTTCCGGCTGATTCTCTGGGATTCGGTAATGTGGCTTAGGGGACAGACTGGAGGCGGTGCACAACCAGAGTAATAACCCCATCATCACACCAGCCAGGCCGATTCCTGGAGCCCAAAGTAAGCTCATGTACCACAGATGAAATAAGCTCCAATAAAAGATCACCAACAGCCTAATAGGGTAATTGAGCAGCCGAAGAGCGAAAGATTGAGATACAGTGATGTATTGACCTCCGGGAAATAGCGCTAGGATTAACACGACATTCGTTATAATTACATTGGCTATTGGTCACAGGAACTAATCCATTTGGAATGAAACATTAAAGCCTTTTAATGGTGGCAGCTATTTGTGGAAAGAGTGGAGGTATTGGAAATGCCACTGAGGATAGTAGCAGGCATCTGGGGTGGGCAGGGGTGGGCAAGGGTGGGGGAAGGGGCAGCAGAGGGCTTATGGCCCTATACCAGTAGCAATCAGAAACAATGTGTTCGAGACCCAAATTAAAAAAAATCTTCCCAAAGGAGAGGCCCTGCTGTCAGGGGACTCGATGTAGCAGAGATACAACATTTCTTATGGACAGAGGGAATAGCTTGAAGAAACTGTTGTTCCATCTCTGATTTCCACACAGAACTGATCAGACAAAGGCCCCTCGGCCGTTTTGGATCTCTTTGAAATCTTTTAGCTAGCATTTTCTCTCTAGAGGAGCCTTTTCAGTTTGGAATGCCGTGTTGGCTGTGCCTTGGAAATGAGATCTCAAACCAGACAGGCACATCTACAGGGCTACCAGTGGCAGAACTGAACCTAACATTTAGTCTGGATGCACAGAGGGACCCACACACTTGCTAGGTCTTTAAACATTTGAGCTGGATGGATGTGGTGGTGCGTGCGTGTAATCCCAGCACTTGGGTGGTAGAGGCAGGAGGATCAAAAATTCAAGGTAGGGACTGGAGAAATGAATCAGTGGTTGAAAAATACTTGCTGCTTTGGCAAAGGACCCTAGTTCAGTTCCCAGCACCAGTTTGTCTTTGTTGTTTGAGACAGGGTTTCTCTGTGTAGCCCTGGCTGTCCTGGAACTTGCTCTGTAGACCAGGCTGCCCTCAAAGTCAGATCCGCCTGCACAAAGTAATTAAGAGTTCAAGGTTATCCTTGGCTACCTGAGACCCTGTTTAAACCCAAAACAAGCCCAAATAAACAAACAAATGAAATAAGGTTGCCAAAACTAGAGAGCAAAGTTTTTGACTAATGATGGCCTGATAAAGTTTTCTGTTGTGAACATACGCATTATTTATGAACACATAATCAATTGAGCATTTTTTTTCTTGCAAAGAAATTATCTAAATGTTTACAAATATCTTTTGTGGTAGAAGCTAAGCTATTTATATTTATGGGCAAGTTGACATTACCATTGGTTCATTTAATAAATGGTTATTGAATGTTTGCTATGTAGCAGGCAATACTCCAGGTACCAGAGTTAAACATTAACTAAAAAAGCAGAAGTTCCTTCCCTCATGGAGCTCACATTCTCCTTCTTCTTCTCCTTCTTCTTCTTCCAAGACAGGGTTCCACTGTGTAGCCCTGGCTGTCCTGGAACTCATTTTGTAACCCAGACTGACTGACGCTATTTTTTTTTTAAACAGAAGGTTTCATTACTCAGCCCAGGCTGGCCTGGGACTTGTGTGTGGCCAGCATAGCCTCAGACCTGTGATCTTCCAGCCTTAGCACCCCTTAGCAAGTGCTGGGATTCCAGGCTGATGCCAGCACACTCAGATTCTGATCCTTGTATCATTGTGTGATGTTCAAGTAAGGGTACTCATCTATTAAAGGAAAAAAAATGATAAGAGAAGGTTTGGCTATGGTAGCCTTGGTCTGGAATTTGCCATCCTCCAGTCTCAGCTACTAGACTTCAATTCCTAGTACTCATGTAAAAACCTGGCATGGAGGTGCACACTTATAATTCCTAGGAAGCAGAGATGGGAGGATCCCGGGGTTTGCTGGCTAGCAAGTCTAGCCTAATTGTTGAGCTACTGGCCCATGAGAAATTGTCTCAAAGGAGGTGGATGGCATTGTTGAGGATGATACCCAAGGTTGTCCTCTGGCCTCTACATGAACACACACACACACACACACACACACACACACACACACACACACACACACACCAGTACACACATAAACCCACATACATGCTTAAAAAGAAAGCTACAATTTACTTATTGTATGTGTGTGCTGAGGATTAAACCCAGAGCCTTGCATGCACCAGGCAAGCACTCTGCCACTGAGCCACACCTCAGCCCCAAACAGCATCTTTCTGCACTAGCCAGTGAATCTCAGTGACATAGGGGTTTGGGGAAAGTGCAAAGGAGGGGTGAGGCCCATACCCGGAGAGCCCATGACTGAGGGCCTGTGTGCAGGTGCTGCCTGCAGATTGGCACATGGGAAGGGGATGCTTTGGGAGGAAGTGCTCTCCAGCGGCCTGTTAGTGAAGGAGGAAGCCGACCATCGGAGAGCCAGGGGGAGGAAAAGATGAAATAATTAACTCTGAGAGGAGAGTAAATGGACTAGAAAAAATGTAGAGTCATTGCTAGGAAGTTAAGTGCCCACTGAGGAGAGCGTCATGAATTTAAAGGTTCGAAGCCAAAGAGGCAGCTTTCTTCAGCCTTGGTTTGCAGCACTGATGTGGATGGGACAGAACGGAGTTTCTGAGATGGACATGGCGGTGCAAACCTGTAACCTGGCATTTGGGAGACAGAGGCAGGAGGATCAGCAGTCTAAAGCCTGTGAGATGGCTCGGCAGGTAAAGGTGTTTCCTACCGAATCTGACAACCTGAATTCAGTCCCAGGGCACACGGGGTAGGAGAGCACTGACTCCCCCAAAACTGACCTCTGACCTCTACACGTGCTGTGCCGTGTACGTACCCACACGCATACGCCTATGCACATAAAATAATTAAGCAAAAATGTAATAAAAATGTCAAGGTCATTCTTTGCTACAGAGTGAGCTTGAGGCTAACCTAGGGTACATGAGACTCTGCCTCAGAGTACAGCTAGATAACTGATAGACAGATCTAGATAGACGAGGTAGGCAGGAGGGGGTGGCTGTGCTCACAGATAAGGACTAGAGGGAACCTGGAATGTTAGTACACAGGGTCGTTTCTTTAAAGGGAAGGAATGCGGTACTGTTGTGCACCCAGAAGGCTGGGAGTGGACATGTTTTCTAACCTGGTGACTTTTGCGCTATCTGTGTGGCTGGAGGCCACACCAGACTCTTAGCATGCATTTGCTTTTCCCAGTCAACCTGCAGAACCCATTCTTATGGATAGTGTCCCTCGTCCTCTACAAGGAGTTTCCCTCCAGTCATGTCCAATCTTTACTCAGCTTTCTGTGCTCCTCACGGAGATTTAGGCATGCTTCATCGTGCACGCGGGGTTGAGTTAATTATCACCAGAAAAGTTTCCACCACAGTGTGCTGTTCTGAAATATTCCTAAAATCAGTGACTCGGGGTCAGTCTCCCCAAGTTTGAACCAACACTGGCTACTGAGCTGTGTTCAACCAAACTGCCTTTTTGCCTTCCCTGGGACCATTGCTCTCCTGGGTGTGGTGACCACAGAGACCCCCACAGCTAGAGAGGCAGAAAGAACTGGGTTTCAGTTTTACCAAGCAAGCACTACACATTGAGCCCCAGTCAAGGGAGTGAAAGCATTTGCCATGGTTGACAGAGGCTGAGCTGTGGAGGGTACTGTCGGTCAGTTAAGGCCGCTAGGCTGAGGATTGAGAATGGGTGGCTTCTGTGCCACATACCCATTCCTTCATGGTTTTGGAAACTGGAAATCAAGATCTAGTCACAGGTGTGGGGTAGGGGGTGGGATAGCTCAGGCAGTGAAGCACAAGCCTGAGTCTGACCCCCAGCAGCCATGTGAAAAGCTGGATGTAGGAGCATGCCCGGTGGTGGCCCCCAGCACCTGGGAGGCTGGGTCTGAGGATTCCTGGGGTTCACTGGCCAGCCAGCCTAGCTTAACTGGCAAGCCCTAAGCCCTAGTTTGAGACCCTATCTCAAGACAGCAAAGTAGGACCTGGCAGCGGTGGTGCACACCTTTAATCCCAGCACTGTGGAGACAGAGGCAGGCGAATCTCTGTGAGTTTGAGGCCAACCTGGTTTACAGAGTGAGATCCAGGACAGCCAGGGCTACACAGAGAAACCTTGTCCCCCGAAAAAAAAAAAAACCAAGAAAACAAAACAAAACAAAAAGCCCCAGCAAAGTAGATAGTTCCTGGGTAATGACATGTGAGGTTGCTCTCCAGCCTCCACATACATGCACACATGTATGTACTGTATGTACTGCCCCATACACAAAAACATACATGTACACAAAGCAGACTGAAGCTTGAGAAAAGATAATTCAAGGCCTGTCTGAGCTACATAATGAGTTCAAGGCCAGACTGGTAACTCAGTGAGAGCCAGCCAAAGAAGTTGAAGGTGGTGAGGAGAGAAGAAGGTGGGGTGTGTGTGTGTGTGTGTGTGTGTGTGTGTGTGTGTGTTCTCTTTTAGACAAGCCCATGTCCCTGCTCTCGTGTATTACCTCCTCTCTAAAACTTCATGTTTAAGTTATTTAAAGATGGCATTAAAGGCCAGAGAGAGAGGTCACGGGGCAAACCTGAAGACCTAAGTTCAACCCCTGGGATCCACACAGTGGGAATAGAAAACCAACTCCCGCAAGTTGTCCTTTGACCTCCACACTCACAAAATCAATACATCATTTATTTATTTAGAAGTGGGGCCGAGAGGGGGATGGGTTGATTTTGGTCGTGTACCCCCATACTCTCAGCACTTGGAAGCTGAGACACAGGATTGACACCTCCAGTATCAGGTTAGCTGGGTTTAAAAGGGGTGATGGTGGCTGGCAATAAAATCCCGTTGGTGGAGAGCTTGCCTAGAACGCACAATGCCCTGGATTCAGTCCTCAGCACCACAGAAAGCCAGTCATGGTGACCCACACCTGTGTTCCCAGAATTCTGAAGGTGAAGGCCAGAGGGTCAGAAGTTCAAGGTCAGGTCGAGAGAGATGGCACAGCCATTAAGAGTGCTTGCCGAGAGGGTAGAGAGATGGCTCAGTTTAGAGCACTGGGTGCTCTTCCAGAGGGACCCAGGGTCCATTCCCAGCACCCACACGGCGGCTCACAGTTGGCTGCAAGTCCAGTCCCAGGGAGAATCTTACGCCCTCTTCCGGCTGCTGCAGGTACTGCATGCATGTGGTGCACAGACAAAACACCCATATTATAAGATTAAAAACAAAAGTGAATTTTTTTTAATCAAGGAAGAGAGCTGGCCATGGTGGCTTCTCCCTTTATCTCAGCACTCAGGAGGCAGAGGCAGGCAGATCTCTGTTAGTTAAAAGCCAGCCTTGTGTACAGAGTTCTAGGACTGCCAGAGCTATGTAGAAAGATCCTGACTCGAAAAAGAAATTTAAGAAAGAGTACTGCTCCACCAGCGGACCCAAGTTTAGTTCCCAGCACTGATGTCACAAGACTCCTAACTATCTGTAATTCCAGCTCTAAGGAATCTCGGAAGGAGCCTGCACATACATGGCTTGTACTTGAATAAAAATGAGAACGGGAACCTACAGAGATGGTTCAATGGTTACAAGCACTTGGCCACAGGTTCGGTTCCCAGCACACAGATGGCTCACAACTGTATCCAGGGCTTCAGATACCCTCTTCTGACCTCCATAGGCACCAGGCATGCACATGGTGCACAGACATACATGTAGGCAAAACACCTACACACAAAATAAATAAATCTCAAAAAAAAGTTCAATGTTATCTTTGGCTACAAGGAAAGTTTGAGACTACATGAGACTCTGACTCAGGGGGAGAGAGAGAGAGAGAGAGAGAGAGAGAGAGAGAGAGAGAGAGAGAGAGAGAGAGGAGAAATAGATGAGGACGAAGACAGGTCTCTACTGAGAAAAAAAATCGCATTGTCATCAAGTTCAAGTCACAGAGGGAGGTGTCTGCCATCCACAGCAACACTAAGAGTGTCACAGTCTGGATCTTCCAGAAGCTGGAGCTGAGACAGAATTGGGAACTGGACCTGCTGGAAGTTTAGCTGGGGTAAATATCTGTGAAGGAAGTGGAAGGAGGCAGACCCGGGCTGGTGACAGACTGGAAAGGCAGGCCCCAGGAGTCCTCAGTCACCAGCAGGGAACTCTGGAACAAACGCCGGCCATCAGAGGGTATTAAATCAGGCGGATAGAGAGGCCTGTCCCCCAACAGCACCCTGTACCAGATACTGGACTGCTGGACGCTGTGATCCAGATACAGCTGTCTGCAGATGACAGGGATCCTAAAATTACCGGAAGCTAAACCCCATTTGCTTCATGCATCCCCTGCAGCAGGGCCACAGTTCTTCCCGTCAGAAGAGGATCTGGCCCACCCCTCCCTAGCTGCCACAGAGATGGGTATTTACTTTGCATATATAAAGAACTCCAAGAAATCAATATGAACTTCTGTTACTGAGAATAGTAATGACTTGCCTGAATCTGAACCTTTCACATTCCAAATATCAGTGTAGAACAAGGTCAACAACTCATGCCCCATGGGCCAAGCACATGTTTTAAAGATGTAGTGAAAGGCCTGAGGGGGTAGCTCAGTGGTAGAGAGTTTGCCTAGACTGTGCAATGACCCCCGGATCGATGCCCAGCACCGCAAAAACATAAAAGATTTACCGGAACGTCATCCAGGGCACTTTTCTTCAGAGGGCTCTCATGGTTGCTTCCACGTTACAGTGGGGGACAAAAAACAACACGTATAGACTGGCTTGCAGGCACACGAGCCCACAGTCCGTCCTTCGAGGGCTGGGGGACAAGGTCTTATGCTGTAGCCCAGGTTGGTCTGAAAATTGCTATGCAGCCCAGACTGGCCTCCTGCCTCAGCCACCCTTGTTGGGCCAAACTAGGCTGTCTAATGAGAAGCCATAGTTAACAAACCAAAAAATATGTAGCTGAGTGTGGCGGCGCACGCCTTTAGTCCCAGGACTCTGGAGGCAGAGGCAGTCGGATCTTGGTCTACAGAGTGAGTTCCAGGACAGCCAAAGCTACACAGAGAAACCCTGTCTTGAACTAGTTTAAAAGAGGAAGCCAAGTCTAATGAAAGGAATCCTGGTAAGTCAGAGCATTGCGGGGAGAGATTGAAAGGACCCTGAAGAGGCTGGAGAGATGGCTCAGAGGTACAGAGTACTTCCTGCTCTTGCTGAGGACCGGGGTTGGTCCCAGCACCCACTTCCGTTGCCTCACAACTGCCCATAACTGGATCTGAGGCTCTCTTCTGGCCTCCACCAGCAACCACACACACACATGTGGTGTACACACCACCCACAGAGACATACACATATACACATAAAAAATAATAAATCTTTGAAAAAGACTCTGTCTCAAAAGAACAAAGAAGAGAAGGTAGCTAGGGAAGGAAGGCAGAATAAAGGTGGGAGGAGGAGGAGGAGAATGGCACACACCACCTTTGTATTGTTAGCAAAGCATTCTAAATTGAAGGTCGCACTCAAGTCCTTGAGACGTTCAAAAGCTGTACTTCACAATATGGACAGAAGGGGGCACCATTGAGCTAAGAATCTTGGAAACTACCTTCATTCCCAAAACTGACGAAACCAAGGTCTAAGCCAGATGGAGCCCGTTGCTGAGAGGGGGAAGTGGGAACAAGCCCCCACCCCCAACCCAGAATCTATCGTCTCCAATTGACAGCTGCTCACGAAGCAAAACTGTGTTCTCTCCAACAGTCTCGCCGGGTACTCAAACCACACTCAAGGGAAGGCCCCATGCCCAGCAGTAGGTGACCAAAGCAAAACGAACTTGGTATTCTTGGAAATTTTGTTTTTGTTTTTTTCTTGCCTCATAATGCTTTGGGATTTTTTTTTAAAGATTTATTTATTTATTATGTATACAGAAGAGGGTGCCAGATCTCATTACAGATGGTTGTGAGCCACCATGTGGTTGCTGGGAATTGAACTCATGACCTCTGGAAGGGCAGTCAGGGCCCTTAACCTCTGAGCCATCTCTCCAGCCTTGGGATTTTTTTTTTTTAAAACTTTGCTTTTATATTGTAGTTCCAAAAGTTTTAAGTTTTTGTGAGATTTCTCTCTGTATGTCTCTGTCTATATGTGTTTCCTTGGTTCTTTTTATTTACTTTTCTTCTGTTTATTTGTTTTGTCTTATCCAAATTTGGTTTTGTCTTACTCTTTTTTCTTTTGAGATGCCTGTTTATTTTCTAATGAGAGCAAGAAAGGGTGTGGATATGGGTGGGTGGGGTAGTAGGGAGGATGGGGGGAAGTTGGGAGAGAGGGACTGATTGCATGAAAAAAATCTACTAAAAAAGGTCAAGCCGGGCGGTGGTGGCGCACGCCTTTAATCCCAGCACTTGGGAGGCAGGGGCAGGGGGATCTCTGTGAGTTTGAGGCCAGCCTGGTCTACAAAGTGAGTTCCAGGAAAGGTGCAAAACTACATAGAGAAACCCTGTCTCGAAAAACAAAACAAAAAGGTGAAAAAGTGGTGAAATCAGATGAAATGAAAACAAATTTTCTGCAAGAAAACAAAATGAGACTTAAAATATTGAAGGTGGTGAACATTTCCAGAGCCATACTGGCAAGAGATAGCATAACCCACCACACTGGATTGTCTGCAAACATCTGAGGGTGTGAAGGAGAAACGGTACCGTGGGCACCGTGAACTACCAGAACTTGGAAGACAGAAGCAGGAAAATCAAGAGTTCAAGGTCATCTTCAGCTATGCACAGATCCTTGAGGCCAGCCTGGGCTACATGAGACCCTGCTTCAAAACCAAACAAAAACTCCTGCACTATGGTTGGAGACTCCTTCAGGAGAGCACTGGAGAGGACTTAGGGGGTTAAGAGCACGTGTTCCTCTTCCAGAAGATCTGGGTTTTATTCCCAGCACCCACATGGTGGCTCATCGTTACCCTCTTCCGACCTCTGCCAGCACCAGGCACACACATGCAGGCAAAGCATTCATACACATAAAGTAAAATAAATAAATCTAAAAGGAATTTAAAAAAAAAAAGACTCTCGAGAGCCAGGCTGGTGGCACATTCCGTTAACCCCAGCACTGGGGAGGCCGAGGCAGATGTGAATTTGAAGCCAGTCTGCTCTGCATAGTGAGTTCCAGGACAGTTAGGGCTATGCAGAGAGACCCTACCTCAAAACAAACACACACACACAAACCCTCTTGAAATAGAAACTCAAAAATTAAAAGCACAAGCCAGGTGGTAGTGGTGCATGCCTTTAATCCCAGTACCCAGGAGGCACAGCCAGGCGGATCTCTGAGAGTTCGAGACCAGTCTGGTCTACAGAGTGAGATCCAGGACACACACCAAAACTACACAGAGAAACCCTGGCTTGGAAAAAAAAACAAAACAAAAATTAAAAGCACAAACAAGCACCTTCATAGGAAGGGACCATTGAACACAATAGAGGAAAAAAAACTTAGAAATGACTAAGGGTTGGCCCTGGTGTTATGGCTCAAACCTGGACTCTAGCTCTTGAGACTCTGGGGTGGGGTGATGTGAATTCCAGGCCCACATGGAGGTGGGCAGACATGGTACTGGAGAAGCAGTTGAGAGCTTATTTATGATTTGAAAGTTGTAGGCAGACAGAGGGTGAGAAACTCTAGGCTTGGAGTCTGCCTTTGAACCTCAAAGCCCAGCCTCGGTGCACACCTCCTCCAACAAGGCCATACCTCCTAATCCTTCCCAAACAGTTCCACAACTGGGGACCAAGCATTCTAACAAATGAGCCCATGGGGGCCAGTGTGGTTCAAACCAGCACAGGGAGGAAAGGAAAGATTGATATCTGGAAATTAGAGGTCTGATCCTTTTTTTTTCTTGGTTTTTTGAGACAGGGTTTCTCTGTGTAGTTTTGGTGCCTTTCCTGGATCTTGCTCTGTAGACCAGGCTGGCCTTGAAGATCCGCCTGGCTCTGCCTCCCGAGTGATGGGATTAAAGGCGTGGGCCACCACCGCCCAGCCTTAGAGGCCTGATCTTACAGATTAAGTGAACCCAGTAGTAACTAGAAAAATTAAGTTAGAATACTCCGAGATGCAGCCTCCTACTCACCAACAAGACCAAAAGTCAAGCAGGTGAAGAGCCAGTTTATTTCTTTATTTGTTATTTAATGTGTATAAGTGTTTCACCAGCATGAATACATGTATACTATGTGCATGTCTAGTGCCCTTGGAGGGCACATGGAAGACACACTATGCATAAGGTTATTCACTGCATCACTGTAAGCGATTGTAGAATACCGGGAGGGAAAAAAAAATGGTTGATTCATATTAGTTCATCCACAGAAATGAGGGGATGCAGCTGAAAGATTTGCCCTGAAAGACAGAAGTGGGGGTTGTGGTGCGGGCTCAGTGGTTAAGACACTTACCTTTCAGAGGACCTGAGTTCAATTCCCAGCACCCACAAAGAGTGGCTCCCAACACCTGTAACTCCAGCTCTCAGGGATCTGAGTCTCTCTTCTGGCCTCTGAGGGCACCCGCACACATTACTGTCACACACACACACACACACACACACACACACACACACACACACACACACACAGGAAAACAAACCAAGAGAAAGACAGGAGAGTGGGGCGGAGAGACGGCCTGGTGGCCGAGTGTGCTGCCCCTGCAAGATCAGCCAGCCTCTTTACTCCGGAGCCTTTTCTCCAGCTCTACTTTGCGCTTTTCTTTTTTTGCTTTTCTCAAAGGTTTTGTTGTTGTTGTTAGTCTTTTAATTGTGATCCTGACAGAAAACCCTTCAATCTTCAGGAAAAATGTGAAGCAAAGTCAACGGAATTCCTGGGAGAAGGACCGAAGAAGAAACCAGACAAAGCTTTGTTAGGAGAGAGCAGGAGGAAGTTTGGCCTCCTGAGGCAAACACAGGGAGAGGAGGAGAAAGATGAGAAGAGACTGGGGGAGCAGGCAAGCAATATCCCCGGCAAGCAGCGGCCCAGCCTTCCTGGGTCTGGGCAGGAGCAAACCAAGAAAGACCAGGCTAGAAAGTGCCAAACTTCACCACAGCTTGGGGAGTCCAGGTGT
Organism: Peromyscus californicus insignis; assembly: GCF_007827085.1. NCBI lineage: Eukaryota > Metazoa > Chordata > Mammalia > Rodentia > Cricetidae > Peromyscus > Peromyscus californicus. Next base: position 35,790,842 of record NW_026294573.1, read on the forward strand.
TCACGCAGTCACCTGCTTCTACAGTCAGTGGAACTCTCAAAAAGAAATAAGAATTCAGAACTATACAGAAAGTCTGCTCCTCGAAGCTCTCCCTTCGCGTCCCCACCTCCACCTCCATCCCCTCCCACCACAGGGGCGCTGCCTCTGATCCCTTCTCCCGGCGAGGGGCAGGTGCAGCCCCCTACTTCCTGTCCTCAGATAAAAGCCAGCGCCCTGCAGCACAAGCTCTCCTCCGCCCTGCAGCACAAGCTCTCCTCTGCGCCCTGCAGCACAAGCTCTCCTCCGCCCTGCAGCACAAGCTCTCCTCTGCGCCCTGCAGCACAGGCTCTCCTCCGCCCTGCAGCACAGGCTCTCCTCCGCCCTGCAGCACAGGCTCTCCTCCGCGCCCTGCAGCACAAGCTCTCCTCCGCGCCCTGCAGCACAAGCTCTCCGCCGCCCTGCAGCACAGGCTCTCCTCCGCCCTGCAGCACAGGCTCTCCTCCGCCCTGCAGCACAGGCTCTCCGCCGCCCTGCAGCACAGGCTCTCCGCCGCCCTGCAGCACAGGCTCTCCGCCGCCCTGCAGCACAGGCTCTCCGCCGCCCTGCAGCACAGGCTCTCCGCCGCCCTGCAGCACAGGCTCTCCTCCGCCCTGCAGCACAGGCTCTCCTCCGCGCCCTGCAGCACAGGCTCTCCTCTGCGCCCTGCTTTTTTCTCTTTTGGAAAATAATGGATTGATTGGTTAGTCAGTGGTGCAGGAATGGTGGGCGGCGGCACTCGGGCCACAGGGTACAATTAGTAAGTTTAGTTGTTGTTTTTCGAGACAGGGTTTCAAAACTGTGTAGCCCTGGCTGTCCTAGAACTCGCTCTGTAGACCAGGCTGGACCTCGAACTCACAGAGACCCACTTGCTTCTCCCTCCACACCTGACACAAATGTTTTAAAAGTTACATACTCTGAGCCAGCGGAAGTGGCGCACACCTTTGATCCCAGCACTTGGGAGGCAGAGGCGGACGGATCTCTGTGAGTTTGAGGCCAGCCTGTCTACATAGTGAGTTCCAGGACAGCCAGAACTACATGGTGAGACTCTGTCTAATGCAACAAATCAAAACAACAAACAAACCACTTTTTTTTTCTTTTTTCCAGACAGGGTTTCTCTGTGTAGCTTTGGAGCCTGTCCTAGAACTCACTCTGTAGACCAGGCTGGCCTCGAACTCACAGAGATCCGCCTGCCTCTGCCTCCCAAGTGCGGGGATTAAAGGCGTGCAACACCACCCAGCACAAACCACTTTTTTGTTGTTGTTGTTTTTCTGTGTAACAGTTCTGGCTGTCCTGGAATTCACTCTGTAGACCAGGCTGGCCTCGAACTCAGATATTCTGCCTCTGCACGCCCAGCTCAAAAAGTCACTTCTTACTAGCACTTTCTACAAGAAATGTTTCTGTTTTGTTTATCCCATTTAAAGTAATAGAAATTTAGCTTCTTTGTTTTGTTTAGGGCAAAACTGGATTTATGTAATCTCTCATTAGTTTCCATAAACCAATGTCTACAAAGGGCCTGGATTTAATACTCCAGTAAGACAGAATATTCCAGGTGTCCACAATAAGATTTAAGGCTTATTTCTCCTCAGGCTGCAGTTTCCCAGTTCCCTCCCTAATCAGCGAGCCAGAGCCTCAGACAGCCTGGATCACAAAGGCCTTCCTTCGCCGGCGGCGGTGGTGGCGCACGCCTTTAATCCCAGCACTCGGGAGGCAGAGCCAGGCGGATCTCTGTGAGTTCGAGGCCAGCCTGGTCTCCAAAGCGAGTTCCAGGAAAGGCGCAAAGCTACACAGAGAAACCCTGTCTCGAAAAACAAAAACAAAAAAACAAACAAACAAACAAAGGCCTTCCTTCTTCCCAGGGGGCACAAACAGAGTCTAAAGCCTTTATTTCAAACAACAACAGCAACAACTAAAACAAGGTTTAAGTAATTTGATAGGACAAATAATTCAAGCCACCTGTGGTGGTACATGCCTCAGGAAAATCTCTGTGAGGTTTGAGGTCAGCTTTCATTACATAGTGAGACTCTGTCTTGGGGGGAAAACAAACAAATTGTTAGAGCCTGGTGGTGGCGTATGCCTTTGATCTCAGCCCTCAGGAGGCAGAGGCAGGTGGCTCTCTGAGGCCAGCCTGGCCTACAGAGTGAGTTCCAGGACGGCCAGGGCTACACAGAGAAACACTGTCTCAAAAAAAAAAAAAAAAAAAAAAAAAGTTTAAAAATCATGTTATTTAATTGAACATAATTTCAGTATTTTCTTATTACTATCCTTTTTTTTTTAAAAAAAACTTCTTTATTGACTCTTTGGGGGTTTCACATCATGCACCCCAATTCTGTTCATCTCCTCATCTCCTGGTGCCCCCATATCCTCTCCTCATCCCTGCCACGCCCCCCCATAAGGAAACAAATCAAAGTATGAAAACAAGCCATCAAAAGCAAAACCAAACCAAACCAAAACAAAATCCACTTCAACAGAAAAATCTCTTTGGTCTCCTTCTTTCCTGCTTCTCCGACACCTCTTCACTGGTCCTGGGGGCACTGGAGGCTTAAGTCTGCCACATAGTGTACCGCACTGCCCCATCAGTTTTACTGGCAAATGTTTGTTGCAATGAGTCACTGGTCTGGTTCGAGGTCTCTGGTTTCTGGTACACTGTCATCACTGGATCCTCACTGGAACTCCTCTGGGATATCCGGTGGCTGCCACGGGTCATGGAGATGCTGTGGGTATGGTTCCACAGGACCTGTCCCTTCATGAGCTCCAGCAGGTCCTAGATGGGGTAGATGCTATGGCGGGTCAACCCAAGGCCCAGCTGTGGGCCTGGATGGTAGCCAAGCTGGTCAGTCCTGGGCCCCTGGGGCCACCCACCTCAGGCAAGGGGGTCGATTCAGCTCCCCTACATGCATGCCCTGGGGGTCAGTTCACCCTGGCCTGTGGTGAGGGGTGGGGACCATCTCTCCAGCATGCAGGGGCCATCTCTCTTGCTGTAGTGTCCAGTGAGAGGCAAGGCCTGCTTTCCCAGGGCCAGGGAAGGGCATGGCCAGCTCAGTATGGCCCTCTGATTTCATCTCACATCTATGGCCTCCTGAGGTGACACAAGCCACAGACATCCACACAAACTCCAGCTGTAACTTGACCACAGACCCAGACATGACCCTTGGCAGTAGTTTGGGCCAGGTCGACATTCTGTCTTTGGGTAAAGGGACTGGCCATTCAGGTGGGAATGGTTGTAGCCCTAACCTTTGGCCTCTATGTGACCTTTGGTGGCAATGCAGGACCTGGACTTCAGCACAGACCCCAGCCACAGTAGAACCATAAACCCCAACATGGTCCTCAACAGTGGCTGGGTCTGGATATCACTACTGCCCCAGAGACAGTATGGCCCTGAGACACCAACATGTCCCTCGATCTCGGGTGTCTTCATGTCCTCCGATGGTAACAGGTACATCAGACATCAGCATAGACCCTAGCTGCAGTAGGGCCACAGACCCTGACATGGCCCTCAGCTGCAGCTCTGGCCCAGATGTCACCAAGACATTGAGTAGCAGCGCAGGCCACTCAGATCTGGATGCATCCTGGCCCTCGGACACCAACCTGGACTCAGGTGGCTGACCTGACTCCGGGCATCCTCGTGGCACTTGGTGGCAACAGGAGCCACATACGTCAATCTAAACCCTGGCTGTTATAGGGCCACGTACCCAGACATGGTCTGGGGCAGCACCCGGGACCCAGATGGCACAGTGGTCCTGGTGGCAGGGCAGTCCATCCATATCTATTATGGCCCCTGCTATGGCGTGGCCCTCAGATTCCAACCAAGTTGCAAGCTCCGGCTCAGTCTTATTATCACCTTAAACAGTACACTTGTCACTCCCATGAGTGAATTTATATCTTTTGTAAATCTGCTGTGTATATCCAGAAATACTTAGTATTCCTTTGCATGTTTTAAAACTTTTCATAGGCCATGGTGGTGGGGCAGGCCTTTAGTCCCAGCACTCGGGAGGCAGAGGCAGGTGGAGTTCTGTGATTTTGAGGTCCGTCTACAGACTGAGTTCCAGGACAGCCAGGACTATATAATAAGACCTTGTCTCAAAAGACAATGACATTTTTGGAACCTAGGGCCTATGTTGAGACACTTTGCTCAGCCTTGGTGTAGGGAGGAGGGTCCTGGACCTGCCTCAACTGAATCTACCAGGCTGGGCTGACTCCCCAGGGAGACCTTGCCTTGGAGGAGGTGGGAATGGGGGGTGGATTGTGGGGGAAGGCTGAGGGGTGGGAGGAGGGAGGAGAGGGGAATCCGTGGCTGATATGTAAAATTAAATTAATTATAAAATAAAAATATTTTAAAAAGACAACAATAAATAGTAAATAAATAAATACATAAATGACTTTTCATAAATGGCGTCACATGGCCTAAACTCCTTTGCAGCTTCTGTTCTTTGAGCTTATGTGTTTATTAGCATCTTTTTCTTCACAGAGTTAAGGATTAAATCCATTTATTTGAATCAGGGTGGGGTCTGGCGTGGTGGCACATGCCTTTGATCCCAGCACTTGGGAGGCAGAGGCAGGTGGATTTCTGTGAGTTCAAGGCCAATCTGGTCTAAAGATTGAATTCAGAACAGCCAGAGCTACACAGAGAAGCCCTGTCTCAAAAATAAAATAAAAACAATAAACAGGGCGGGCAGTGGTGGCCACACCTTTAATCCCAACATTTTGGGTCTCCAATTTCAAGGCCAGGCTGGTCTATGGAGCAAGCTCCAGGACAGCAATAGCCAGAGTTACACAGAGAAACTCTGTCTCAAAAAACAAGCCAAAAACCCCCAAAAAACCCTGAAACAATAACACCTAACAAACAAAAACCTGAACAGGGCTAGTAAGGAAAAATTGACTTTAAATCTCCTGTCTGACTTACCAATTCCTTACACTGATCATTGTCACACCTGGGCCTGGGTGTGTTCTGAGCCCTCTCTCTCCCTGTTCAAATCCCCTGTGATCTTATTGATCTTTGAGGCTTCAAGTCTGAAATCTACCATTCCACCGAGATTTACTTTCTAGGCTTCTAACCAATCCACCCACTTCTGGACTCTCCAACTGGATGCTGCATAGACAACTTCAGAACATCCTGTCCAAAAATGAATCCATTCCCCACAGAGTCCCGCCCCTCTGTTAGTGTTCCTGCCAAAAGGAAGGGCATCAGCCACCTCCCAGGGGCTCAGGGAAATGCTAGTTCCCTTCGTCAACCCACAGTGTAGCACTAGCTTCGATTCATCCTGTCATTTTAGAACACCTCACTGGGCAAGGGCATTCACACTAACACACATGCACGCTCACACACTCAACCCCCCCCCCACTCACACTCAAACACACACCCCATTCTCACACACTCCTTTTGTTTTGCTCCAATCTGTCACAGGTCCTGTGGAAACAGCTAATCTTCATGCTGTGGCTCAGTTGGGTTTGTTTGGTTTTGGAGGGACAGAGTCTTACTGTGTAGCCCAGACTGTCCCCACACTCAGGATCCTCCCATCTCTGCCTCCCAAACACTGGGATTACAGGTGTGTGCCACTCTGCCCAGATTCAAAAGTGTATTACTAAATTTTGTTTCTGAGACTGAGTCCGCTGCTGAAGCCCTTTTTTCAATTTATAGACCAGGATAGCCTTGAACTGAGTCATCTGTCTGCCTGGTTTATTTCTCTTTAAAAAATATTTCTTCATTACATTTATTTTTATTTTTTTATTTTTTGGTTTTTCGAGACAGGGTTTCTCTGTGTAGCTTTGCGCCTTTCCTGGAACTCACTCTGTAGACCAGGCTGGCCTCGAACTCACAGAGATCCGCCTGCCTCTACCTCCCAAGTGCTGGGATTAAAGGCGTGCGCCACCACCGCCCGGCTCATTACATTTATTTTTATGCTTACAAAGTGCTCGCCTGCATGGATGTATGTGCACCACGTTCATGCCTGGCGCCCTAGGAAATCACAAGAGGGCGACCAAATCTCCTGGACTGGAGTTACGGAGAATCAATGCCCACACATAGTGTATGGTCAATTGTGGAATGTCCAAATTGGGTGGTGGGGTATCTGGGCTTCAGTTTGCATGGAGAAAGGACAGAGATGCCCAGCCTCAGCAGGATCCTGCCCTATAAAAGCCTACAAGAGGGATGGTGGTATCCCTCCTGTCAACAGAGGTTGTGCGCTTGCCCCGCCTCGGTCACCAAGCCTTTCTTCTGTTTCTCTGAGGTCAAAGAGACTTGTTTGGGTGATCGGATCGTGGTTTCCCCAACAGCCCTGTGGATCAAACAGTTGCTCGGACTGCAGGTTGGAAGACGTATGTAGAGAAGGGCGGACACAGTGTCATTAAAAAGTGGTAGAGTATGCCGGGCGGTGGTGGCGCACGCCTTCAATCCCAGCACTCGGGAGGCAGAGCCAGGCGGATCTCTGTGAGTTCGAGGCCAGCCTGGGCTACCAAGTGAGTTCCAGGAGAGGCGCAAAGCTACACAGAGAAACTCTGTCTCGAAAAACCAAAAAAAAAAAAAAAAAAAGTGGTAGAGTTCAGAGGTTACCCTATCAGGGACCCAGCAGGCATCAGGCCCGCTAAGGAGTTGGAGGAGCGCTGAGTGGGAGGGTGTTGGGTGGGTGTGGCCTTGACTCCGCCCAGGCTCCGAGGCAATTAGAAGTTCCACGCAGCTGGAATTGTGGCGTAGTGGTGGTGGTGGGACACTCGCCTATGACGGCACCAGCCGGGTCAGCTTCCCCTCTGGTCTGAAGTGAGGTCTGGGCCGACATGGAGCAGGAAAATAGGTGGCCGGCTGTGCATCAGACGCCCTCGGTGAGTTTGTGGTCCAAGCCCAAGGAGGCTTGTTTAGTCGTTAATATGTATTTAATCAAGCATTAGAGCCTGTGTTGGGTGGTGAAGAGAGGGATTTGTGTGCCGTGGGAAGGGTAGGGAGGAAAACATAGTTATTGGAACCCTTTGTTAAACTCCACCAATTACAGCGTGAGTTAATTTTTGTTCAAAGATGGTTTCTCTGTGTAGCCCTGGCTCCCCTGGAACTCATTCTGTAGACCAGGGATTTGAGAAGGATTGTAGAGAGGGATTTGTGTACCATAGAAAGGGTGGGGAGGAAAAATGTATTTATTGGAGCCCTTTGCCAGATTCGACTGATTATGGCATGACTTAATTTTTTTTTTGGGGGGGGTGGCGCAGTTCAATGATGGGTTTCTCTGTGTATCCTTGACTGTTCTGAAACTCACTCTGTAGACCAGGTTGGTCTTGAACTCACAGAGATCTACCTGTCTCTTGCCTCCGGAGTGCTGGGATTAAAAGTGTGTGCCACCACCACCTGCTCCATGTCCTGCTTTTAAAAAAATTAATAATCTTATTTTTATTTATTTTGGGACAAGGTGTCTATGCTGTACTGGGCTGTGTAGACGAGACTAGCCTCAAACTTGAGACTGGCCTGCCTTTGCTTCCCCAGTGCTGGGATTAAGGGCGTGGACCAATGTGCCCAGTTTATTTTTGCTAGGATTCAAGTTGTGTGTGGCCACACCTGTCCATAATAACCTTAAAAAAAATTAAAGCCTTTAACTCAAATACTCCCTCCAAAAGTGCTCTTGGAGAATAGGGATGCTCACTTCAAGGCAATAATTAGAAAGCCATTGTAAGGAACCAGGTGTGAGTTAAAATGTCAGGCCCTTAACACAGTAGAAAGGAGAAACTGAGCATAGGGAGTTGTTGGAGACAGAACCACAACCGGTGATTGTATCTGAGGGTTCCAAAAGCACATAGCTCTTGTGATGCCATATAAGTACTAAGTAGCCAAGAGGTGATTTAAGATGTAAGGGGAGCCGGGCGGTGGTGGCGCACGCCTTTAATCCCAGCACTCGGGAGGCAGAGGCAGGCGGATCTCTGTGAGTTCGAGGCCAGCCTGGGCTACCAAGTCAGTTCCAGGAAAAGGCGCAAAGCTACACAGAGAAACCCTGTCTCGAAAAACCAAAAAAAAAAAAAAAAAAAAAAAGATGTAAGGGGAATCTCTCCAAACCGAAAACAAGCACCAGTTTATCCCAGGGACCTGGACATCAGTGGGTGAAATCATGGACACAGAAGGACAGCTGTTCTTAGATCTAGGCGGTGAACGTAGCCTAGGATAGCCCAGCAGACTGCTCACTTACAGGACTGGGTGTGAAGATTTGCTGAGACAGACTGGGATTGTGGCTGGGGTAACTTGACCAGAGACTAGGGAAAAGGCCAGGAAAGTGCATGCACGTGTGTGCGTGTGCTGAGAATTGTTGAACACGTGGGAGGCAAGATGTCTGAGTCTGAGAAGCCAGAGTTGCAAGATAGCCAGGGATACACAGAGAAACCCTGTTACAAGAAAAAGAGGAGGAGGCCAGGTACCCTAGCTGGGCGGCGGTGGTGGCGCACATCTTTAATCCCAGTACTCGGAAGGCAGAGCCAGGAGGATCTCTGTGAGTGAGTTCAAGGCCAGCCTGGTCTACAAAGGGAGTTCCAGGACAGGCTCCAAAGCTACACAGAGAAACCCTGTCTTGAAAAAAAACAAAAACCAAAAAAAACAAAAAAAAAACAAAAAAAAAAAACAACAAACCTCTTGCAATATTGGGATTTGAATCCAGGGTCTTGAAAGCTCTCATGTGCTAGGCAAGCATTCTACCACTGAGCTTTGCCCCTAGCACCTAAAGTTGGTTTTTGTTTGTTTTGTTTTGAGTTTATTGAAAGGAACTTTGGTTTTTGAGCATGCATCTTTGTGGTATGATTGAGCATTCCTTTGGTATATGCCCAAGAGTGGTATGGCTGGGTCTTGAGGTAAATCGATTCCCAATTTTCTGAGAAACTACCATACTGATTTCCACAGTGGTTGTACAAGTTTGCATTCCCACCAACAGTGGAGGAGTGTTCCCTTTGCTCCGCATCCTCTCCAACATAGACTGTCATTAGTTTGATCATAGCCATTCTGACAGGTGTAAGGTGGTATCTCAGAGTCATTTTGATTTGCATTTCTCTGATGACTAAAGATGTTGAGCATTTCCTTAAATGTCTTTCAGTCATTTGAGAGTCGTCTTTTGAGAATTCTCTGTTTAGCTCTTTAGCCCATTTTTTAATTGGATTGTTCAGTATTTTGGTGTCTAGTTTCTTGAGTTCTTTATATACTTTGGAGATCAGTCCTCTGTCAGATTGTGGGGTTGGTAAAGGTCTTTTCCCATTCTGTAGGCTGTCTTTTGGTTTTATTGACCGTGTCTTTTGCTCTACAAAAGCTTCTCAGTTTCAAGAGGTCCCATTTATTAATTGTTGTGCTCAGTGTCTGTGCTGCTGGTGTTATATTTAGGAAGTGATCTCCTGTGCCAGTGTGTTCAAGAGTACTTCCTACTTTTTCTTCTATTAAGTTCAGTGTAACAGGATTTATGTTGAGGTCTTTGATCCACTTGGACTTGAGTTTTGTGCATGGTGACAGATATGGATCTATTTGTAATCTTTTACATATTGACATCCAGTTATGCCAGCACCATTTGTTGAAGATACATTCTTTTTTCCATTGTATAGTTTTGGCCTCTTTGTCAAAAATCAGGTGTTCATATGTGTGTGGATTAATGTCAGGGTCTTCAATTCGATTCCATTGGTCTGTATGTCGGTCTTTATACCAGTACCAAGCTGTTTTTATTACTATAGCTCTATAGTAGAGCTTGAGGTCAGGGATGGTGATGCCTCCAGAGGTTGCTTTATTATACAGGATTCTTTTAGCTATCCTGGGTCTTTTGTTTTTCCATATGAAGTTGAGTAGTTTTCTTTCCAAGTCTGTGAAGAATTGTGTTGGGATTTTGATGGGGATTGCATTGAATCTGTAGATTGCTTTTGGTAAGATTGCCGTTTTTACTATGTTAATCCTACCTATCCATGAGCATGGGAGATCCTTCCATTTTTTGATATCTTCTTCAATTTCTTTCTTTAGAGATTTAAAGTTCTTATCAAATAGATCCCTCGCTTGTTTAGTTAGTGTTATCCCAAGGTATTTTATGTTATTTGTGGCTATTGTAAAGGGTGATGTTTCTCTGACTTCTTTCTCAGCCCCTTTATCATTTGTGTATAGGAGGGCTACTGATTTTTTTGAGTTGATCTTGTATCCTGCCACTTTACTGAAGGAGTTTATCAGCTGTAGGAGTTCCCTGGTAGAATTTTTGGGGTCACTTATGTATACTATCATATCATCTGCAAATAGTGAAAGTTTGACTTCTTCCTTTCCAATTTGTATCCCTTTGATCTCCTTTGGTTGTCTTATTGCTCTAGCTAGAACTTCAAGTACTATATTGAATAAATATGGAGAGAGTGGACAGCCTTGTCTTGTTCCTGATTTTAGTGGAATTGCTTTGAGTTTCTTTCTGTTTAATTTGATGGTGGCTGTTGGCTTGCTGTAAATTGCCTTTATTATGTTTAGGAATGTTCCTTGTATTCCTGATCTCTCTAAGACCTTTATCATGAAGGGGTGTTGGATTTTGTCAAAGGGTTTCAGCATCTAATGAGATGATCATGTGTTTTGTTTTGTTTTTTTTTTTTTTTTTTTTTTTTTTTTTCGTTTTTCGAGACAGGGTTTCTCTGTGTAGCTTTGTGCCTTTCCTGGGACTCGCTTGGTAGCCCAGGCTGGCCTCGAACTCACAGAGATCCACCTGGCTCTGCCTCCCGAGTGCTGGGATTAAAGGCGTGCGCCACCACCGCCCGGCCCATGTGGTTTTTTTTCTTTCAATTTGTTTATATGATGTATTACATTGACAGATTTTCGTATGTTGAACCATCCTTGCATCCCTGGGATGAAACCTACTTGGTCATGGGGGATAATTTTTTTGATGTGTTCTTGGATTCAGTTTGCCAATATTTTGTTAAGTATTTTTGCATCAATGTTCATGAGGGAGATTAGTCTGTAATTCTCTTTCTTTGTTGCATCTTTGTGAGGTTTGGGTATCAGGGTAATTGTAGCCTCATAAAGAGTTTGGTAATGTTCCTTCTGTTTCTATTGTGTGGAACAATTTGAAGAGTATTGGAATTAGCTCTTCTTTGAAAATCTGGTAGAATTCTGCACTGAAACCATCTGGTCCTGGGCTTTTTTTGGTTGGGAGACTTTTGATGACTGTTTCTATTTCTTTAGGGGTTATTGGACTATTTAAATAGTTTATCTGGTCTTGATTTAACTTTGGTATGTGGTATCTATCCAGAAAATTGTCCATTTCTTCCAGATTTTTCATTTTTGTGGAGTACAGGTTTTTGAAGTATGACCTGATGATTCTCTGATTTCCTCATTGTCTGTTGTTATGTCTCCCTTTTCATTTCCGATTTTGTTAATTTGGATGCTCTCTCTTTGCCTTTTGGTTAATTTGGGTAGGGGTTTGTCTATCTTGTTGATTTTTTTCAAAGAAACAACTCTTTGTTTGATTGATTTTTTTTTTTTTGTATTGTTCTTTTGGTTTCTATTTCATTGATTTCAGCCCTCAATTTGATTATTTCCTGGTGTCTATTTCTCCTGGGTGAGTTTGTTTCTTTTTGTTCTAGAGCTTTCAGTTGTGCTGTTAATTCACTGGTATGAGATTTCTCCATCTTTTTTATGTGTGCATTTAGAGCTATGAATTTTCCTCTTAGCACTGCTTTCATAGTGTCCCATAATTTTGGGTATGTTGTACTTTTATATTCATTGAATTCTAGGAAATCTTTAATTTCTTTCTTTATTTCTTCCTTGACCCATTTTTTCAAGTGGGCATTATTCAGGTTCCATGAGATTGTAGGCTTTCTATAATTTTTGTTGTTGAAATCTAACTTTAAGGCATGGTGGTCCGATAAGATACAGGAGGTTATTCCAATGTTTTTGTATCTGTTGAGATTTGCTTTGTGACAAAGCATGTGGTCAATTTTTGAGAAGGTTCCATGGGGTGCTGAGAAGAAGGTATATTCTTTTGTGTTAGGGTGGAATGTTCTGTAGATAACTTTTAAGTCCATTTGAGTCATAACATCTGTTAGGTCCTTTATTTCTTTGTTAAGTTTTAGTCTGGTAGATCAGTCTTTTGGTGAGAGTGGTGTGTTGAAATCTCCCACTACTAATGTGTGGGATTTGATGTGCAATTTAAGCTTTAGTAATGTTTCTTTTATAAATGTGGGTGCCTTTGTATTTGGGGCATAAATGTTCAGAATCGAGACTTCATCTTGGTGGATTTTTTCCTGTGATAAATATGTAATGTCCAGCCGGGCGGTGGTGGCGCACGCCTTTAATCCCAGCACTCGGGAGGCAGAGCCAGGTGAATCTCTGTGAGTTCGAGGCCAGCCTGGTCTCCAAAGCGAGTTCCAGGAAAGGCGCAAAGCTACACAGAGAAACCCTGTCTCGAAAAACCAAAAAAAAAAAAAAAAAAAAATATATGTAATGTCCATCCTGATCTCTTTCGATTGATTTTAGTTTGAAGTCTATTTTATTAGATATTAGGATAACTACACCAGCTTGCTTCTTAGGTACATTTGATTGGAAAGCCCTTTCCCAGCCCTTTACTCTGAGGTAGTGTCTGTCTTTGAAGTTAAGGTGTGTTTCTTGTATGCAGCAGAAGGATGGATCCTGTTTTGTTTTCTTCTTCTTCTTCTTCTTCTTCTTCTTCTTCTTCTTCTTCTTCTTCTTCTTCTTCTTCTTCTTCTTCTTTTTTGGTTTTTCAAGACAGGGTTTCTCTGTGTAGCTTTGCGCCTTTCCTGGAACTCACTTGGTAGCCCAGGCTGGCCTTGAACTCACAGAGATTCGCCTGGCTCTGTCTCCCGAGTGCTGGGATCAAAGGCATGCACCACCACCGCCCGGCGGATCCTGTTTTCTTATTCATTCTGTTAGTCTGTGTCTTATAGGTGAGTTGAGACCATTGATATTGATGGATATTGATGACCAGTGATTGTTAATTCCTATTATTTTATTTTATTTTTTTTGCGGTAGTGTTGCGTTTTCTTTCTTTGGTATTTGTTGGTGTGGGATTATCTATTACCTGAGTTTTTTTGGGTATGTTTAGCTTCTTTAGGCTGGATTTTTCCTTCTAGTGCTTTCTGTAGGGCTGGATTTGTGGATAGGTATTGTTTACTTTTTTTATTTTTTATTATCTTTTAAGCCTACAGCACCCGGTATTCCCAGGCGGTCTCCCATCCAAGTACTAACCAGGCCCGACCCTGCTTAGCTTCCAAGATCAGACGAGATCGGGTGCGTTCAGGGTGGTATGGCCGTAGAGATAGGTATTGTTTAAATCTGGTTTTATCATGGAATATTTTGTTTACTCCGTCTATGGTGATTGAGAGTTTTGCTGGGTATAATAGTCTTGGTTGGCATCTATGGTCTCTTAGTGTCTGCATAACATCTGTCCAGGACCTTCTAGCTTTCATAGTCTCTCTTGAGAAGTCAGGTGTTATTCTGATGGGTCTGTCTTTATATGTTACTTGGTCTTTTTCCTTTGCGACTCTTAATATTTTTTCTTTGTTCTGTATGTTTAGTGTTTTGATTATTATGTGGTGAGGGTACTTTTTTTTTTTTTTTTTTTTGATCCAGCCTATTCAGTGTTCTGTAAGCTTCTTGTATCTTCATAGGTATTTCTTTCTTTAGGTTAGGAAAGTTTTCTCCTATGATTTTGTTGAATATATTTTCTGTGCCTTTGAGTTAGTATTCTTCTTCTTCTATCCCTATTATTCTTAGGTTTGGTCTTTTCATAGTGTCCCAAATTTCTTGGATGTTTTGTGTTACGACTTTTTTGTCTTTAGTGTTTTCTTTGACTGACGAATCTATTTTCTCTGTTGTGTCTTCAATGTCAGAGATTCTCTGTTCCATCTCTTGCATTTGGTTGGTTATGCTTGCTTCTGAAGTTCCTGTTCGTTTAGTCAGGATTTTATTTCCAGCATTCCCTCAGTTTGTGTTTTCTTTATTGTCTCAATTTCAATTTTCAAATCTTGAATTGTTTCCTTCATCTGTTTAATTACTTTTCCTTGGCTTTCTTTGATATCTTCCAATTTTTTGTTGTTTTTTCTTCCATTTCTTTAAGGGAATTTTTTAATTTCCTCTTTAAGGGAGTTTTTCATTTCCTCTTTAAGGGCCTCTATCATCTTAAAGTCATTTTTAGGATTGATTTCTTCTGCTTCTTCTGCCTTGGTATGTTCAGGTCTTGCAGGTGTAGAATCGCTAGGTTCTGATGTTGTCATATAGGTCTTTATGTTGTTGCCTGTATTTTTGCACTGGCATCTACTCATCTCTTCCTCTGCTCAGTGCAGATGGTGTCTGTGTCTGAAGGTACCTCTCTTGTTCTAATTGTTAGTCTTGGTCCACTAGGAGTTCTTGGTTAAATCGGTGCTGTTGGGCTCTGTTTCTTTGGGAGCAGCTTAGTCCAGTCAGTGTTAGTGGGTTCTGTCTCAGGGAGCAGTTGTTCCCAGCTGGTGCAGGATGTGCTTATGGTTCCAGTGGTTGTTAGGTTCGTAGGGGTTAGGTTTTTTTTTTTTTTTTTGCGGGGGGAGCAGGGAAAGGTAGCTGTTTGGTCCCTGGGACTCCGATGGGTAGGGCCTAGGAGTCAGAGACCTGATCTGCTGGTCCGGAGATGGGGGCTTACCTGTTCCCAGTTGGTGTAGTGTAGGCTTATGATCCTGGTGATCTGGTTTGGTGGCTGGACTGCGCCTTCTTTTGTGTTCTCAGGTCACGTTTTGCTCATTCGTCAACTCCTCAGCTCATCTTGTTTCCTCAGACCGCAGACTGTAGGATTCTGAATCCTCTCCTGAATGGATCTCAGCTGAGCAGGTTGTTTAGTAGGAAAATCTCACCAACACCTCCAAGTTGGGTTTTGCAGGATCGGCAGCTGGGCCCTGGGTTGGCTTCAGACAGTGTTCAGATCCATTCTCATCCGCTGCCACTGCTGTCCTTCCCACAAGTCGGTCTGCGCAGACACAGTGTCAGAACAATTAATTATACCGATGGCAGAGCGCTCCTCTCTTTAGTAAAGGTGATGTTCCAAACGATGGCTTTAAGTGTACTTCTTCCTTGCCAATTCCTCAGCTGATCCTGTTTCCTCAGACTGGATGCCTCTCAGCTGAGCTGTGCTGCTCAAAAGCCTAAAAGCTTAACCCCCTACTTTCTCTTCTATCAAGTTCAGTGTAACAGGATTTATGTTGAGGTCTTTGATCCACTTGGACTTGAGTTTTGTGCATGGTGACAGATATGGATCTATTTGTAATCTTTTACATATTGACATCCAGTTATGCCAGCACCATTTGTTGAAGATACATTCTTTTTTCCATTGTATAGTTTTGGCCTCTTTGTCAAAAATCAGGTGTTCATATGTGTGTGGATTAATGTCAGGGTCTTCAATTCGATTCCATTGGTCTGTATGTCGGTCTTTATACCAGTACCAAGCTGTTTTTATTACTATAGCTCTATAGTAGAGCTTGAGGTCAGGGATGGTGATGCCTCCAGAGGTTGCTTTATTATACAGGATTCTTTTAGCTATCCTGGGTCTTTTGTTTTTCCATATGAAGTTGAGTAGTTTTCTTTCCAAGTCTGTGAAGAATTGTGTTGGGATTTTGATGGGGATTGCATTGAATCTGTAGATTGCTTTTGGTAAGATTGCCATTTTTACTATGTTAATCCTACCTATCCATGAGCATGGGAGATCCTTCCATTTTTTGATATCTTCTTCAATTTCTTTCTTTAGAGATTTGAAGCTCTTATCAAACAGGTCCTGGAACTTTGGTTTTTGTTTGGGTTTGTTTTGTTTCTGATGGTCTCTTAGCCCAGGACAGTTTTCACCCCTGATCTTATTTCTTCACCTGAAATGATGGTATACCTGCCTTATCCTGGAACTCACTATGGAGACCAGGCTGGTCTGTTGGACTCAGAGGTCCGCCTGCCTCTGCCTCCCAACCACTGCAATCAGAGGCTTGTGCCACTACACTTGGCTCACCATGCCTACCTTAAAAGGAGATTTTTAACAGATTTAAGCCCCAGGAGCAGTAGATGGAGCAGCTCCAAGGGAAGGAAGCACCCAAGTATGAATGTGGACCTCTCCAAGCTCAGTGGCCTAAACACTTTTCGTTTCTTTTATTTGAATACCTTATTAGAATTCTGTTAGGTTATGGAGTGTACCAACAGTGGAATTAATTCTCCTAAAATTTCTAATGTAACCCAAGTGACTAATAGCCACATTAGTATTCTAATGTCCACTGAAGTCCCTAATCTAACAACTTGCAGTTTAATTTAAATGTATCCGAGTCATTAGTATTTTGAATCATCAAAAACAAAAAACTTCACATGCATAAAAATGACTCATTCCGTGCTTGGGATATGGCTTGGTGGCAGAGCTCTTACCTAGCACTGTGAAGCCCTGTAATTTACTCTGGTGTGGAAAAAGAAAAAAAAAAAAGCCGGGCGGTGGTGGCGCACGCCTTTAATCCCAGCACTCGGGAGGCAGAGCCAGGCGGATCTCTGTGAGTTCGAGGCCAGCCTGGACTACCAAGTGAGTTCCAGGAAAGGCGCAAAGCTACACAGAGAAACCCTGTCTCGAAAAACCAAAAAAAAAAAAAAAAAAAAAAAAAAAAAAAATCTTAGTTTGAGCCGGGGCGGTGGTGGCGCACGCCTTTGATCCCAGCACTCGGGAGGCAGAGGCAGGCGGATCTCTGAGTTCGAGGCCAGCCTGGTCTCCAAAGCGAGTTCCAGGAAAGGCACAAAGCTACACAGAGAAACCCTGTCTCGAAAAACCAAAAAAAAAAAAAAAAAAAAAAAAAAAGACTCATTCCATGCACCGTTAATGAGACAGTGCTTAACAATTAGACGAAGTGGGTATTTGCTCAGATACAAAGGAGGTCTGGGGTGCCTCAGCAGGTAAGGGTACATGCTGCCAAGCCTAAGGACCCAAGTTCAATCCCTGGAATCCACATGCAGGAAGAGAGGTTTTCTATATAGAGTTCTTACATTTTTGTTTTTCTTTTTTTTTTTTTTTTTTTTTTTGGTTTTTCGAGACAGGGTTTCTCTGTGTAGCTTTGCGCCTGTCCTGGGACTCACTTGGTAGTCCAGGCTGGCCTCGAACTCACAGAGATCCGCCTGGCTCTGCCTCCCGAGTGCTGGGATTAAAGGCGTGCGCCACCACCGCCCGGCACATTTTTGTTTTTCAAGACAGGGTTTCTCTGTGTAGTTTTGGTGCCTGTCCTGGATCTCACTCTGTAGCCCAGGCTGACCTCGAACTCACAGAGATCCGCCTGCCTCTGCCTCCCAAGTGCTGGGATTAAAGGTGTGTGCCGCCGCCACCGCCAGGCGAGTTCTTAAAATTTTGTGTGTGTATCATTGGGATTACAGATGCATTTGTTATCGAGCCTGGCTTTATGTGGGATCTGTGGATTGGAATTCAGTTTGTGTGGCAAATGCTTTATTTATTCACTGGAACACCTTCCCCAGTTCTGGTCTTAAGCTTGTACCCATTCTGGAGTCCAGGACAGCTGAGAACTGACAGTTGGACATCCATGCTGTCACTGGTGATATGGTAAGCTCCATAACCAGACAAAATTCCGATAAAATGATGAGCTCTCACAAATGGAACTCCACCTCCAAAGATCCAAATAGCACAATGGCCACATCATCAAAACCAGCTTAGGTCCTTTGAGTGTACCTTTCGTAAGCCAGGTGGAGTAACCCATGCCTGAACCTTAGCACTTAGCAATAGAACAAGGCAGGGGGATTGCTGGAAGCAGGCGACACAGTGAATTCCAGCGAGCCTGATGTGGAGAATGAAGCCATGGGTAATGTTCTTCAGTCAGCCTGTCAAGCTCCTTGTGGTAAACTATGGTCAGTTCATGGCCTGCTTCCTGGGATTGGGAAGGAGAGATGTGTGCAGCTTAGAAGTAGAGTGAAGGGGACTTTCTTTCAGATGACTCTTTTCTTGTAGGATAATGGGCGGTCGACACCAGCGTTGCATGTATCTGTGTCTCCTGGAAACAGTGGAGTTCATCAGCCACCGGCCACTCAACATTTATCAGGGATGTCGAGGCCTTTTATGTTATCTGCTGAGGAATCCAAGCAGAATAAGGGTGAAGGGGAGTCACAGTTCATTATGTCACTACCCGAGCATAGTGCGAGGTACTCCTCCCAACTGACTCCTCCATCTTCCCAGATGTATCATCAGACACCATCTAACCACCAACCAGGGAGAATGATTGACGCGGGATCCCACATGATGCCCTTAGGGAGTCCAGGAGTGACCATAGCCTTTAGAGAGAATCGGATTCCTCACAATGGCCTGCCAGGCTCAGCTTCCAGTGGAGTCCCAGTAATGGCCCACAGCAGTACCCCAGCAATGCCTTATTCTGTCTCCTCAGCAGTACCTGCTACCACAGGCTCTTTAAATCATGGAATATTTTTGGTCCCAGGCATGCCTTCCACTGTGACCCATGCCATATCCCCCTCTATGGATCAGATGTTGCACTTAAATCCCTACAACCCTGGGATATCCACACCTAGGCTCCAGCCATTGCTAACGTTAGAATCCCAGAACTCACTTGTGGCCCAGTCAAATTGCCTGGAAGAACCTTTCGTACACAAGCAGCCCACACCTGCTCCACAGGGAACAGAGAACCCCAGTGTTCCAGGAAGGGCACCCAGGAGGCCACCCCCAGTCTCAAGGCCTTACGTCTGCACATTCATCAACTGTGGAAAAGCTTATACCAAGCGTTCTCACCTTGTAAGTCACCAACGCAAACACACAGGTAAGTGAGGTGTCGGGTGGAGAAGGGGATGTAGGGATCTTTGCTCTTTCTAAAATTTTGGATTTATTATGTGAATGAATGTTTTTGTCTCCATGAATGTCTGTATACTACATGCATGTCTAGTGCCCATGGAGGCCAGAAGAAGGCTTAGATCCCCTGGAACTAGAGTTAAACAGATGGTTGTGAGCCACCACATAGATGCTGGGAATTGAACCGGAGCCCTCTGCAAGAGCAACAAGTACTCTTCACCACTGAGCCAATCGTCTGGCCTATCTTTTTTTTTTTTTTTTTAATTTATGCAGGACCACTGATTTATGATTGCTTGGGATTGGCCCTTTCTCTTCCAAGCTTGGAACCAAGTGGTCCTGCCCTTACTAGCTTGTCACCCCCTCTGGTGGTACTGCCTCCCACTGGTTCCTTCTCTTCTTCTTTTTTTTTTTTTTTAAAGATTTATTTATTTATTATGTATGCAGCATGTATGACTGCAGGTCAGAAGAGGGCACCAGTTCTCATTCACGGTGGTTGTGAGCCACCATGTGGTTGCTGGGAATTGAACTCAGGACCCCTGGAAGAGCAGGCAGTGCTCTTAACCTCTGAGCCATCTCTACAGCCCCTCCTTCTCTTCTTTTGATTTCTCCACCTTGAATGCTCTTGCTCAGAACTCGATCTCTCCCTTCCCATTGTGGCTTCTTCTACTGAATTTAACACTCCCTTGTCTCTCCCTAGGTGAGAAGCCCTACGTATGTGACTGGGAGGGCTGTACATGGTCTTTCTTTCGCTCTGATGAGCTTGGACGACATAGACGGATCCACACGAGGGATCGACCACATAAATGCGGGGACTGTGGCCGACAGTTCATGAGATCCGACCATCTCAAGCAACACCAAAAAACTCATCAAACTCATCAAACTCGTCAGCGCCTGCCAGATTTCCAGACGCCTCAGGCCAACAATGGACAGACAGATGGACAGATAGGTGGTCCTCTTGCTCCTGGTCAGGGGCTTTAGCTCCCTTTCCTGGATTCTCAACCCAAGACCCTGATGCCCGAGACCGGGTCATCTCTGGGGTAGGTGAAAGTTCAGATGGACAGGAAGTGGTGGGGAAGCCCACAAGAAGCTTTTGACACCATCGTGGAGTCCTCAAAATCTGGTGCCCGCCTCTCAGGGATTACTGACTTCTGCAGCTTAGCCAGATGAGAAGATGAGTCATAGATTAGACTTAATTAGAAAGCTCTTTTCTCCTGTCAATCCCTAGCAGGAAACACTCTCATGCCTGCTCCATGAAACCCATGTTCTCTCCCAGGGTCTTCCACAGTTTCCAGGGCCAGACCATGGGAAAGATATCTTAGTGCTAGAAGGTACTAGACACATCATGCTCTACATCAGACTCTCTCTGGCCTTCACCACTCATACACCCAGAGTTTCTCTTCCCAAGTCTTCGACAGAATACCCAACTATAGGACATGACATCTGGCATTCCATGGGGCCACCAAAATCAAGCCTTGTGAGGAGACTAATACTCATGGGGGAAACTTCCCTGGAGGGGAGATAGGGGAGAGGCAGGTGGCAGTTTTCTCCTATCCCCACGAATTGTTGCAAGGCATTTTTGCTCCTGATAGCACAGTCTCTGGGAGACCTCCCAAGCAGCCCGCAGACATACCCTTCAACGTTGGTCATGAAGCAGAGCCCATCATGGAAACGTGTGGCCTTAGACCACTTCATTCCTTCCGTTCCCCTTGATGTTCTCCCGCCTATACCTTGGCTTTGATGTCCCCAATAAAAGCAGTATGTAGGCTGTTTATAAGATGGCTTGGGGAATGGGAGGGCTGAGGACAAATCTCACTGTAACTTCTTCCTTACCTGGCCCAGGTACCAGGTTTCAGATTTTCATTTATGCATTTAAAAAGTATCACATTTGTTATGTGCACATGTGTGGAGGTCAGGGACAACCCGGGGAGTCACTGATTTTCCAGCATGTGGGTCCCTGGGATTGAACTCAGGGTGTCAGGCGTGGCAGCACCTTTCTCTCATGGCCCGTCCAGATGGCCTTTGTTTGGCTTTGCTTTCAAGAAAGGGCTTCACAGTGTAGCTGAGGCTGGATAGCAGCTGTCTTCTGGAGTTGTGAGCACCCACCCCGCTTCAAGTTGCCTCTCTTGTCCTGCCCTCTGGTTTTGAGGGACAGTAACTCTCCCGGTAACTCATCCTGACTGTCTAGAACTTCTGGATTCAGTTGGCCATTTTACTGATCATTATGCTAATAGAAAGGAGCTTGACCAAGCCACCCAGTGGGAGAGCCAAAACCCCAAATATCTGTCTGCCCCCAAAGTGGGTATCTTCCCTAAGAGCTGGCAACTCCCATAGATGTTCCATAGCCCTGGGCCCAGTCCTGTGCCAAGTGCTGACTACAGAGGTGACTCCATCTTACACTTAGGGGACCATGTTGGGCCTACCTAGGTGCTCAGGAGTCAACTCACAAGCCTCCACAACACGGGACATGAGTGGTGTAGGGGCAGCTAAAGGATGTACCAGGAAGAACAAGCCTCAGTGTCCGAACTAGACCTTATCCACTGAGGCTTAGCCATGCCTCGATCCCGGACACACCCGTTGAGTGTCCTGGGCACTGAGGAGTTGGCAGTCACCATGACTGTTAATGATTAGAAAAGACCATGGGCAAAGCTTGTGAGCATGCTCAGTGTAGCCAGGAGGTGCCCAATACTCTGCAGACCCAGACTTTTCTTGGGCCTCTGGGGAAGGCCAGCAGCCTTGGCTGTGTGCTAGCCTTGTCGTGCATGGCCACTGACTGGGCCACTAATAACCAAAGCATATGTGGGCAAGCATTCTGAGTGGACATTATTTTAAAAATTCAGAGGGGCTCCCCTGACTAGTTCTAGACAACTGAGTTAGGGAGAGTCTCTTGTTCCTGAGTAAACGCCAACCTCTTCTAGGGAACATTTGGGGAACAGTGGGCCAGAACTGGTCTCCCATCTTCCATACAACCATGTGCGAGACCAGCAGACTAGATTGCTAGGATGCAAGACGAGAACTCTCTCTGCTAACACGTGCCAAGGATGAACCAGAGAGCCGTGGTAGCCAGAACTGACCTCTGCCTGCAGATGTTGGAAGCTAGCTACCGTTAGAAGTGTTAGCCTGGTGTGCTGGTACATGCCTGGAAACCCAGCACTCAGGAGACGGAAGCAGATTATGAGAAATGGCCGAAAGTGACAGATGACAGATGATGGGCAGTTGTCTGCCGTATATGAAAACTGTCCTAAGTTATTTTGACATTTTGCCTGTATGTGTACCAGAGGGCACGCATGGAAGTCAGAAGTGAGCTTGCAGGAGTTTCCCTCCTGTAACATAGGTACCAGGGATCAAACTCAGGTCTTCAGGCTTGGTGGCAAGCAACTTTACGACCCACTGAGCCACGTTGCAGGCCCATATATGAAAAAAAAAATTGTATGAGCAAGGCCTCAATAGCCTAAGCTGGCTCTGAACTCAGTATGTCACCAAGGATGACGTTTGGTTTATTCTATCTCCCAAATGCCACGGTCTCAGGTGTGTGCCAGCTACACAGGGGTGGTGCTGGGGACGAAAGCCAGGGCTTTAGGAATGCTGGCCAAACACGCTAGCACCAAGCTACCCCTCCCCAGTTGAAAGTTTGTATCTATGATGCAATTTAAAGAATAAGTTTAAAGAAAAAATTGCCTTTTTAAGTCACTTGAGTCAAAGAATTCGTTTATACATTTGAGTCTTTTTTTATCCTCCAGAGATGTAACCACTCTTGGATCTTGGTAAACCTGGTGCTGTTACTGTTTTTATCATGTATGAATCCATCTCTAATACAGTAATTGGTTTTGTATGATTTTACTATTTTTACTCTGTCTGAGGTCCAATAAATTTTAATATGAAGATTTCTGTCTTAGAGTCTGGAAATTTTTTGGCTGGATTGTTTTGTCAGTCTTCCCCCCACCCTCCCATGGTCTGAATGAGAATGGTTCACATCGGCTCATGTGTTTGAGTATTTGGTACCCAGCTGGTGGAACTCTTTGGGAATGATTAGGAGGTGTAGCCTTGTTGGAGGAGGTGTGTCTGTCACTCAGGTGGGCTCTGAGGTGTCAAAAGTCCACACATTTCCACTGTGCTTTCTCTCCTGCCACCTGTGGACATGGCCCCTCTGAAACTGTACCCCAAATTGAATGCTTTCTTTTATAAATTGGCCTTGGTCATGGTGTTTTATCCCAGCAATAGTAGAATAATATCACATTTGGAGCAGGGTATGGTAGCACATACCTGTAACCCCAGCCCTTGAAGAAATGAAGGCAGGAAAATCAGGTATCCAAGGTCATCCCTTGGTTACACACTTGAAGTCAGCCTGAGCTATGTTGAGACCCTGACTTGGGCAGGAGGAGATGCAGGCCTATTTTTCTGGGAGGGGGTATGGTCTCACTATGTAGTCCAGCCTGGTCTAGAACTTGTTATGTAGACCATGCTGGCTTTGAACTTGAGGTATTTCTCCTGCCTCAGTCTTAGTGTCGGGATTACAGGCACACACCGCCACATCTGGCTGGCATGGAATTTACTTTATTAGGTTTGGAGATGTGCTTCTAAGGTTTTCTTTTTTTATTTCAATGCTGGCATTGAGCTGAGGGCATTGCCCATGCTAAGCAAGAACTCTACCGTTGAGCCATATCCTCGGTTTTTAATTTTTAAATTTGAAACAGGGCTTCATTAAGTTGCTCAGGCTGGCCATTTGAGGAATGGATGCAATCACATCTTGCACTTTCTGTATCCTGCCTCAGTCTTCCAAGAAGCATGTCTGTGCTGCCAGGCCCAGATTACTTTAATCTTTCTTTGTTGATTTATTTTTTGAGTCCGGGTCTCACCATGTAGTACCAGATGGAACTCACTGTGTGGGCCTGGCTGACAGGTGACTCTCAGAGACCCGCCTGCCTCTGCCTCCAGAGGGCTGGGATTAAAGCTGTGTGCTACCACACCTAGCTTATTTTAATCTTTTTATTCCCCTTAAACACAGGGTTTCTTGGGGGCTGGAGAGATGGCTCAGTGGTTACAAGCACTGGCTGCTTTTCCAGAGGACCAGGGTTCAATCCCCAGCACCCATATGGCATCTCAGAACTGTAACTCCAGTTCCAGGGGATCCGACACCCTCACACAGATGTACATGCAGGAAAAACACCAGTGCACATAAAATAAATTAGTCTAGAAAGAAAAAGACAGGGTTTCTCTGTAGCTCTGGCTGTCCTGGAACTCCCTTTGTAGACCAGGCTGGCCTGGAACTCGGAGATCAGTCTGCCTCTGCCTCCCGAGTTCTGGGATTAAAGGCGTGCACCACCACCACCGCCCAGCTTACTTTGATCTTTTATGGATAGACCCAGAGTGAGCTTTTCATACATTTTTTTTTTTACACAGTTAACCTGTTTTCTGCCTAATGCTTTGTATATGATGTTTGTTTTCTGGCAAATGGAAATAAAACTATTCCCAGCCCTGTATGAACAGAAAGTCTACCTACTTAAAAAAAAATTTTTTTTGAGACAAAAGTCTCATGTATCTCAAGCTGGCCTCTAACTTATATTAATAGAGGATGGCCTTGAACTTCTGATCCTCCTGTCTGTACCAGCTAGCTACTGGGATCATGAGCTTGTATCATGCATCTTGTTTATTTGGTTCAAGTACTCTGCTAACATCCCCATCCCCCAATTTTATTATTACTTTTTGAGACAGGGTTTCACTATGTAACCTAGGCTGGCCTCAAATTCACAATCCTCCTGCCTCAGCATCTTGAGTACTGGGATACAGGCATGCACTACCAAGGCCAGTAGGTCAACACTAAAAGATCTAATACACTTGTTTTCTGTTAAAAACTGAGCTACTGGGGCTGGAGAGATGGTTCAGGGGTTAAGAGTACTGACTGCTCTTCCAGAGGTTTTAATTCCCAGCACCCACATGGCAACTTGCAACTGTCACTCATGGCTAAATATGGATGCATATAAAATAAGAATAAAAAAAAAAAAAAGAACTGAGCTACCCTGAGTACCGAGTATCTTTACCTCAACCTCCAACTGCATGCATGCTAAGTCACAATGAGGCAGTTTCCAGAGGTGTCCGCTGGATTCACTAATAGGTCTCGAGTTGATGCTGAACACAGAATTTTTTTGTAGCACTGGGTCTACCCTGTAGCATGTTTTCCTGTGGTGTCAGTTACTTATGTGTGGGTTGGAGAAGGCAGAGGTTAGTCAGCTTGGGATGAAGTCTGTCAGGTGAATTGTGAGCAGGAGCAGGTGACCCACGAGGTGTCTTTGGACAAGCAGGAGGAACTGTTGACCATGGAATCCAGAGGAGGGACATGTGAAGTCTAGAGGAGCTGAGGGACGGAGACAGGAGCTACCGATGGTTTGGAAGTGCTAATATGGCAGAGCAGGAGAGGAAGGTGATGTGGACCAGGATGCTGAGAAGGTACTTTTTTTTCCCCCTCTTTTCTTTTTGGTTTTTCGAGACAGAGTTACTCTATGAAGTAGTCATGGCTGTCCTGGAACTCACTCTGTAGACCAAGCTGGCCTCGAACTCACAGAGATTCATCTGCCTCTGCCTCCCCGAGTGCTGGGATTAAAGGCGTGCGCCACTACCCCCTGGCTGAGAAGATAAATTTTATAGGTGGGAGTTTCAAATGACAAAATGTGGGATATAGCCATAGGGTGAGGGGCCTGGAGCCAACTAGCGGTAAAGGTTTTTGGAAATGTAGAGTTTAAGGTGTTATCTGGGTTATCCTTGAGTGGTACACAGCACCACAGTTTATTGTTGAGTGGATAAAAAAGTACAGGAGAAGCTGAGCACAGTGATAAATGCCTGTAATCCCAGAGAAAAGTGGAGGCAGGGGCATTAGGAGTTCAAGATCATTTGCTCCATGGGGAGTTCAAGGTTAGTCTGGGCTACATGAGACCCTGTCTTAGAAGTCAGGTGTGGATGTACATCATATCTTTCATTCCAGCAGAGGCATGTGATCTCTGAGTTGGAGAGCAGTCCGCTCTAGGCCAGCTGGTGAGACATTGTCTGAAAAAAAGAGTACATGAGGAGATGACAGCACACTTTAATAAGTAAATTCAAGTGACCAGGGATGTGAGTGGAGAGGGGTGCTTGTTCCCAGTGCAGCAATGTGTGGACAAGGCGGCTGGTGGAGAGTCATGATTTTATTTTTCAACATCTGTGAGAGATCCAGAGACTGACAGGAGAGAACTCAGAGTTATAGCTAGAGTTTTCCTGCCTGGCCCACAGTCAGGACAAACTCTCTGACCTGCCAGTCCCACAGCCACTCAGACCCGACCAAGTAAACACAGAGACTTATATTGGTTACAAACTATATGGCCGTGGCAGGCTTCTTGCTAACTGTTCTTACAGCTTAAATCAATCCATTTCCATTAATCTATACCTTGCCACATGGCTCGTGGCTTACCGGCATCTTCACATGTGGCTTGTCATCATGGCGGCTGGCAGTGTCTCTCTCACCCAGTTTCCTGTTCTCTCAATTCTCCTCTCTCTTAGTCCCGCCTATACAGAGTCCCCACAAGGCAGACACTGAAGGACTGAAGAAGGAGCCTGGAAATCACTGAGGATATAGGGAAATTCTCAGATTGAGAGTCAGGAGTTCTAGAGAGGAGAGTGGGGTCCTTTGAGGGAAAGGTTGTCAGGACCCCCAACCCTGCAGTTAACACCCCCAGTTTTATTCATTCTTATTCATCCCTCAAACTCCTGTGTGTGTCCGGGTGCTCAGGGATTCTGGCGTGGGGACCACAGGGCCAAGTGGATCTCAGCAGCTCCTGAGCTAATGCTAGAAGGCCTAAGCCTGAGATAGGGGTGGTCACAATTACAGCCGCACTCAGGTTGCTTTGTGTGGCATCGCTGTGTGTGGAGGATGGTGGATGGGAGGCTGGGCAGAGAAGAGGCAGGTGATGTGCAGCCACTCAGATTGTGAGCAGTGTTGTCTGTGACGGACAACTTGGATGGTAAATTTGTCCTGACTGCTCTGGGCTGCAACAGGACCCTCCTAAGGCGACTTCTCTGGTCCCACTGGGGTCTGGAGTTCCTCTGTCAGGCTGATAGAGAATGCGGCCATCCTCCACAGACTGAGGAGGCTGAAGAGACAGGGATGGATGTCATCTGTGAAACTGACGCCTGAGTGGGTGCAGGAAAGGTGTGTGCTGGACAGTGCGAGGGATGGCGTGTAAGTGGTTTTTGAGAAACAGGCTCCCTCACATACAGCAAGGAAGCAGAGCTCCTGGTTTTGTTGGCCTGTGCTCGGAGACTTGTCTTCTGTGTCCCAGGCTGACCTCAAGCTTGCTATGTAACTGAGGATGACCTTGAACTCTCGATCCTTCTGCTTCTGACTCCTAGGGGCTGGGTTTTACAGACCACCATACCGAGCCATAACTACCCTTCTCCTCCAGGGCCTGGAGAGAGGCCTCATCAGTTAAGAGTACTTTTTTTTTAACCTCGGAGCTGAGGACCGAACCCAGGGCCTCGCACTTGCTAGGCAAGCGCTCTACCACTGAGCTAAAGCCCCAACCCCAAGACTACTTCTTGCTCTTGCAGAGGAGCCAGGTTTGGTTACCAGCCCCCATACAGCAGCTCATAACTATCCATAACTCCATTTCCAGGGGCTCTTACACCCTCTTCTCATTCCTGAAACCACCAGGTAAACACAGCGCAGTACACATATATACAGACGTGAAGGCAAAACACTCATACATAAAAAATGTATGTACATTTGTTTTTTCCAGACAGGGTTTCTCTGTGTAGCTTTTGGAGCCCGGAACTTGCTTTGTAGACCAGGCTGGCCTCAAACTCAGAGATCCGCCTGCCTCTGCCTCCTGAGTGCTGGAATTAAAGACCTGTGCCACCATGCTCCACTCTAAAAAGCTATTTTCTTTCTTTTTTTTTTTTTGCCTGCATGTAATTAATGTATGTCTGTGTACCCCATGAGCACCTGGGTGCCTAGGGAGGCCAGAAGAGGATTTGGATCTCTTGGAGCTAAAGTTACTACATACAGTGAGCCACCCTGTGGGTGCTGGGAATCGAATCCAAGTCCTTTAGAAGAGCAGCCTGTGCTCTTAGTTGTGAGTCATCCCTCCAGCCCCAATTTCTCTTCTCCCGGCTCTTTTTCCTCCTTCCTTGGAATAAGGATGAATAGCTACTACAAGGTAATCATATATAGTAGACAACTTCCATGTCCTCTTGCAACCCCAGAACCTCTCCCAGAGGTGTATGTGTGACAGGGCAAAGGTTCCTCCATCGTGTCTCATCTGAAGCCATCTTTGGTTTAACCTGAAACTGACTTTCCCCTGCTTTTTTTTTTTTTTTTTTTTTTTTTTTTTTTTTTTTTTTGGTTTTTCGAGACAGGGTTTCTCTGTGTAGCTTTGCGCCTTTCCTGGATCTCGCTCTGTAGACCAGGCTGACCTCGAACTCACAGAGATCTGCCTGCCTCTGCCTCTCAACTGCTGGGATTAAAGGTGTGCGCCACCACCACCTGGCTAAAAGTGACGTGTAAAACTCTATATGGTAGATTTTTTTTTTTCATTGTTGAGGACCAAACCCAGGGTCTTGCGCTTGTTAGGTAAGCGCTCTACCACTGAGCTAAATCCCTAACCTGACTTTCCCCTGCTTTTATCCTCCCACCCCACCCATGTGGTGAGTGTAGTGAGCACATACCCCGGTTACGGGGGAGGAATAATCACTCTTGATTCAGACTTGGTATAACATTTATTCACACAGTAAGATTACAAGCAATATTCATCCTGTCTTCCAAATCAAGCAGGAGAACCTCTCCGGGTGTACAGGTCCGGACTCGCCACATCTGTTCCTCTGTATCTTGGGTCAGCCTTCCTCAGGTCAGCCACGTCTGCACTGGGGACAGGATCTCACATCTCTGGAGGAGGAGAGTCGTCTTGCGCGAGGGCCTGATGAGCTTTGTTGGTCGGGTCTGAGGCTTCATCTTTTATATTCTTTTCTGGCTAGGTTTCTAGTCTGATCCCTACTTTCACACATAGCTTATAGCTTATCACTACTCCTTTTGTGGTTTACTTATGTCATTTCATTGCTTATCACTCCTGAGCAGGGTTGTTCACCCTAGGCCTTACATGTGTTCCTTACAGTGAGAAAGTACCAACTTGTTCTAGAAACACTGGGTTGAACTGCCCCAGCTGACTGCATGCTGTAGGCTTCTGTTAAACTGCTCGCTTGCTTGACTTCCCCCTGCAACTGTTAACCAGGATTTTTTGTTTGTTTATGTGTCCTTTGCCTTTAAAGCCCCATTGTAAAATGCACTGGAGGCTGCTCTGTGAGAAGTGTTTCTCTCCGGCAGTCTCTGAGTTCAGACTCTCACTTTGGACTTTGATCCTGCTGAGTGGTCTTTGGGTCCATCCATCCCCCATCCCCTCCCTATCCCCCAAGGCTGTGCTGAGCAGCCAAACCTCCCCCTACAGTACATAAGTAGCACATTATCCCCACCATGATGCTCTCCTGCTGTTTTCACTCACTGGCACTTCTTGGAGACTATTTTATGTCAGTCAAGCTAGAGCTACCGGAATCTTCTCTGATTCCCCGTTATGGATGCACCAGGGTTTTTTTGTTGTTGTTGTTGTTGTTTTTTTGTTTTGTTTTGTTTTTCTTTTTTTCCGGAGCTGAGGATCGAACCCAGGGCCTTGCACTTGCTAGGCAAGCGCTCTACCACTGTTCTTATTAAGTCAGTTTTCTATGGAAGGCTCTTAGCTCATTTACGTCAAACAATGCCATGATATTGAAGCTTTGTTTCGGCAGATGGGTTTATCTCAGTTGAGATATCTAAGTGCTTTGCCTGGGGCTAGATGATGTGGTTCAGATGGTAGGCACTTTCCCACTGCGCAGAAAGCCTGGATTCCGCACTCTGCACCACACATACCTATCGCTTGGGGGTTGGAGGCAGGAGAGCCTCACACTTGGAACCCTTCCACCTTCAGCCTCCTGAGTGCTGGAATTATAGGTGTCCCTTACCACCTCAGGCTTCACCACCTTCTTTTTTGATGGCTTCTGAATTTGAGTCACAGTTAGAGACCTTTTTCTAAATTCTTAGTGGAATTTACTTCTCCCCGCTAGGACTTGTACAACTGCATATTTTACCTTTATTATTATTATTATTATTATTATTATTATTATTATTATTATTATTTTTTTTTTTTTTGGTTTTTCGAGACAGGGTTTCTCTGTGTAGCTTTGCACCTTTCCTGGAACTCGCTTTGGAGACCAGGCTGGCCTCGAACTCACAGAGATTCGCCTGGCTCTGCCTCCCGAGTGCTGGGATTAAAGGCGTGCGCCACCACCGCCCGGCCTTTATTTTATTTTATTTTATTTTATTTTATTTTTTTGTTGGTTTTTCGAGACAGGGTTTCTCTGTGTAGCTTTGCACCTTTCCTGGAACTCGCTTTGGAGACCAGGCTGGCCTCGAACTCACAGAGATCCGCCTGGCTCTGCCTCCCGAGTGCTGGGATTAAAGGCGTGCGCCACCACCGCCCGGCCTTTATTTTATTTTATTTTATTTTATTTTATTTTATTTTATTTTATTTTTTTGTTGGTTTTTCGAGACAGGGTTTCTCTGTGTAGCTTTGCGCCTTTCCTGGGACTCACTTGGTAGCCCAGGCTGGCCTCGAACTCACAGAGATCCGCCTGGCTCTGCCTCCCGAGTGCTGGGATTAAAGGCGTGCGCCACCACCGCCCGGCTGCCTTTATTATTTTTAACCTTTTTAAAATTATAAATTTTTTGGAGAAGATACATTTTCACAAGAAACACTGGTGTGTGTGTCGTGTTGTCGTCTCCCCCCTCCCCCCCGCCAGACTTCTTGTTTCATGTCTTAGCACTAGGCCTGGAGTAGAGGCGCACACCTTTAATCCCATCACTGGCAGGATTACAGAGTTCAAGGTTAGATTGGGCTACAGAGTCTGTTTCAAACAAACAAAAATTATCTGAAATCTTCTAAGAGGAAAACTTTGCTAAAATAACACTGGGCCAATTCTTACTGGAGAAATCGGGGAAGTTAACTATGTCTTGCGGGCTGCAAGAATTTATCATAGAGATTCAGCTGTGTATTAAAGCTGAACTTTGACCGGCCAAGGGTCTGTCAAAAGGCAAAGCCATTTATTATGAATATTTGGTGTTACCCAGCCTTTAATATTCCAGCTGTCTTCTGCTATGAAATCCTTGCATGCCCAGACCAATTGGTAAAGACCTGCTGAACCTACCAGTTACTAACTCCCCTGCTGAGTTTAGAAGACAAGCTGGCGGGAGACACATAGCTTTGTTTCCTGTGCTAATGAAGCTCGGACCATCCCCTCGCCTTGAGGAGGCCGAGTGGTTCTCTAGAGCATTTTGACTGAGAACAAAAGAGGTTTTTACATATCAAGGTGAGAGGTAAAGCTTCATTCCTGAGGAGGCAGGGTACAAGGTGCCCAGGGAAAGAAAAGGCAGGCATATTTCTGTAGACAGGGACAGAACAGCATGGCGAGAGAGAAGAGGATGACAGAGGTTCCACAGCGGGTAAGCAGATCTCGGGTAGAGTTTTCTGAGTGCCAGGAGTAGAGAGCAGCAGAGATGGAGAAGGAGGATACAGAGGACGAAGATGAGGCTGGAAGCGTAGGAATTTAGTCGTTAGCAGGACTATGAGCTAGGGAACTGGACGGAACTGCAGTTATGGAGACAGGATTTCTTCCCAGAGAAATAAAGTAGACGGATATAGAGCTTGGTGTGTCTAGAGTTGTTCCTGCCTTGAATGCCTGGTGGAGCTATAGCCGAATTGATGTAATCTTGTCTTAGAGGAATAAAGTTAACAGACATAAGAACATAGTGTACGTAGATTTTTTTCCCCCCTCAGATCCCACGTCAGGATGAGCCCCTGACCCCTGGGTACTCCATAACCATGGGAAGTTCATGGATCCCCATAGTGTCTCTTGTCTAGTTCTAGAAGGCTCCAAACTGGCCACCTCAGCTTACAAGTGAGAACGAGCTGGCAGGCAAAGGCCCCAGGACGGAACACAGGCTGCCCATCTCCTTGACGGCTGCATGCAGTTCTTTAAAGGTTATACAGAACCTGGTGCCCCAGATGCCCTGGCCGGATGCTCTTTGCTGCGTGTTTTTTTTTTGTTTTTTTGTTCAGCCTTCTCCACTCTGCAGACAGGTTTTTAATGTACAGGCAGATTCATTACATGGCTTCTGAATCCTCCTTCGTCAGGATTCTGCCCCTTCACGGACCCGTGCAGTGACGATTGCTTCCTGATTCCCCTGGACCCGGAGATGGAGCCCACCTGTGGACTCCCTGGCAGGTGTCGGCCTGAGGCTCATCCAGCGGCACATCAGACTTCTTACGTGTAGCTCCATACTTTTTTTGGAGTTTGCAGATTCTAGCTTCAGCTAGTTGATCAACCAGTTGTCTCTAAGCTTCTGGTGCTTTGCCTTTTTTTTTTTTTTTTAATTTTTTTTATGCAAGAATATTTTGCAATATATATATTTATTTTGCAATACAATTCAGTTCTACATATCAGTCACGGATTCCCTTGTTCTCCCCCTCCTCCGCCCCCCCCTTTTTTTAATATTTTATCTTTATGTGTATGAGTGGTTTGCCTGCATGTATGTATGTCCACCTCCTTTTGTGCAGGTCAGAAGAGGGTGTCAGGTTCTCGGGAACCAGAGCTACAGACAGTTGTGAGTGGCCGTGTGTGTGCTGGGAATGGAACCCAGTTCTTTGAAAGAGAACCAAGCGGTCTTCACTGCTGAGCCACCTCTTCAGCCAGTTCCCCACCCCCACCCGACACACACCTTTATTTTTTCCATACAGGGTCTCACTGGATAGATCCCAGAACTCACGGAGATCCCCCTGTCTCTGCCTCCAGCGTGCTGTGATTAAAGGCCTGCTGCACCATGCTCAGCTCTCATTTTGTGTTACGTACTTACCACTTGAATCTGCCTACAGGTTGTCTTCCTCCGAGTCTCTGCTTGTCTGGACATCCACCCGTCCCGCCTTATTCACTGATTCTGAAGCTGCAGTGCTGCCTGGCAGCCACGTTTCTGCAGCGCTCTCCATCAGGCACTGCATGCGTCCCGCCTTCCCCACAGCGGCCTCTGCAGACCCTCCGCTCTCTCCCAGGCTGGTCTCCCCGGGACTCTCAGCACTCGGCCCTTCTCTGGAGTCTTGGAGACAGTGTTCCATGCTTCTGGTTCCTGACCCTCCTTGTTCCCACCCACCCCCATCCTCCTTGTACCTGGAGTTTTGGTTCCTGTCTGTCCAGCCCCGCTGACCCAGTGGCTACAAAACCACTAAGTTCTCTGCCATCTGCAGCCTGTACTCTCCAGTGAGAGGGGAACTCCTTAGAGGGGGTCATTTTCCAAGTGTCTGTCTGTGTACCCCTTCAGTTCTAGGGTACTATGTAAACGTTCTCTGTCCTCTCCCGCCCCCTTGCACCCCACCCCCCTTTTTCTTCCTTCCTTTGAGATAAGGTCCCTCCTGTAGTCCAGGCTGGCTTGGAGTTCACCCCACAATCAAGGAGAACCTTGAGCTCTCCTGACCCTCTAGCCTTTACTTCTTGAGTGCTAGGTTACAGGCATGGACCCCAAAGCCTGGTTTATACAGTGCTGGGGTGGAGCTCTGGAACTCCTGCGTGCTAGGCAAACACTGTCGGCTAAACCACATCCTCAGCCCACACTCTCTTATTTCCTAGTGTTGGTCTTTTAGAGTATTTTAAATTTGTATGAAGATAGGCTTTTGCAGTGTAGCCCTGCCTGAGTCTGCTGGATGACTGAATCCTCCTTCGTCAGGATTCTGCCCCTTCAGGGACCCGAGCAGTGACGCTTGCTTCCTGACAGGTGGGGAAAGGTGCTTGTCACCAAGCCTGATGACCTGAGTTTGGTCCCCAGGAACTACATGGTGGAAAGAGAGCAGACTCCCATGATTGGCCTCTGGCCTCTACAAGGTGTCAGATACTACCTCCAACCACTAAATAATGTTAGCCCTGGCTGGCCTAGGATTCAATATGTGGACCAACCTGGCTTTGAACTTGCAGTGATCCTCCTGCCTTTTCTGAGTACTGGGGTTACCGATGTGAGTCACTATACCCAGTCTCCTGTATTTTACATTTTCTGTGTATCAAACTTTGCCTGTTTATGGGGCTGGAGAAATGGTTCAGTGGTTAAGAGCACCTCTGCTCTTGCAGAGAACCCAGGTTCTATTCCCAGCACCCACAGGACAGCTCACAACCTCCTGATACTCCAGTTCCAGGGGATCTGATGCCCTCTTCTGACTTCTTTGGGGACCAGGCACACAGACATTCAGGCAAATCATTCTCATATGCATATGTGTATGGATATTAAAAACAGAAGCAAACACTTGATCTGTTTAAATCACAACAGGTTGTCTCTTTTCTGCTCTTGTGTCTCTCTTAACTGGATTGAGACTGACGTGGTCTCGGGGCATACTCTGTCATCCAGGACTTCACACTGCCATGTCTGTTAACGAGTCCATTAAGTTTTAAATAAAATGTAATTAGGGGCTTTAATGCTTTAATGTGAAATACTTCATGGGTTGTTATGAGTTTTAGTGAAACTTGGAAATGGTTGGGGTTTTAGGATGGGTTTGGAATATGTTACCATTTAAGTTAATGGAATATAGTCTCCTTTTGTCCAAAAATTCATGATCCGACAGATTAGCTGTGGATAATGAGGGATAACTATTATCTTTTCTTTTTATAGTTGTTGCATTTAATGTAAGACCCAAGCGCGACATTCCCCCGTCTCTTACCCCTTCCTTAGAGTGTCTTGTGATTGCTTGTTTGTTTGCTTGTTTGCTTGTTTGTTTGTTTGCTTGTTTCACTTGTGTTTTGGATCTAGAATGTCTGTGATACCTCCTGTGTTGAAAACTTTGTCTCCAACCTGAGGACGCTGGGGGTGAAGGAACCATGGGCTCTGTAGAAGGAAGTTAGACCTCTGACAGCATGCCCCAGTGTCTCCTCTCATCTCCATCTTGGGGTTCCTCTGCTGAGTGCTGCTGTGACAACCACAAGCTCAAAGACAGTGGGGCCAACTCACCATGGGCTGACACCGAGAGACTATAAACCAACATAAGCAATAAATATTCCCTTTCCTTTTCCCCTTTTTGACCTGATCTCCTGTAGACCAGGCTGGCCTCAAACATGGCCTTGAACTTTGAACTCCTGGTCCTACTGCCTCTGCCTTCCAAGTACAGGATATAGGCATGTATCCCCAAATCCAGCACTATCTCATCATTTTAAGTTGCCAAAGTGAATGAAGCAGACACATTTGGTCTTATCAACACCATGAATGAGTGCTAGAGATAGAATGGTGAGTGGAAC
The DNA here is from genome assembly GCF_007827085.1 of Peromyscus californicus insignis. Classification (NCBI taxonomy): domain Eukaryota; kingdom Metazoa; phylum Chordata; class Mammalia; order Rodentia; family Cricetidae; genus Peromyscus; species Peromyscus californicus. Next base: position 35,825,977 of record NW_026294573.1, read on the forward strand.
ATAAGAAAGTTCCAGAAGCCCACATATAATTTAGCATAATATTTATAAAGCTCAAGTTGAAAATTGCTATTTCTTTGTTTGTTTGTTTTAGGTTTTTCAAGACAGGGTTTCTCTGTGTAACAGTCCTGGCTGCCCTGGAACTTGCTCTGTAGACTAGGCTGGCCTTGAACTCACAGAGATCCACCTCATTCTGCCTCCCAAGTGCTGGGATTAAAGGTATGTGCCATCACTGCCCTGCTTGGAAATTATTTTCATTTTTAAATTTACTTTTGTCATGCTGGGAATTGAACCTAGTGCCTTGCACATGCTAACCAAGTGCTCTGCCACCGAGCTGCATTCCCAGTCCCAAGTTTTTATTTATTTATTTATTTATTTATTTATTTATTTTGGTTGTGTGCCTAGCCTGTAAAGTCTGAGTCATCTCTCCAGCCCCCAAGTTATTTTTAAATACATAATTAAGCCTGGCAGTGGTGACACACGCCTTTAATCCCAGCACTGGGGAGGCAGAGCCAGGCGGATCTCTGAGTTCAAGGCCAGCCTGGTCTACAGAGCGAGATCCAGGAAAGGTTTTAAAGCTACACAGAGAAACCCTGTCTCGAAAAACCAAAAAAAAAAAAAAAAAAAAGAAAAAGAAAAAAAGAAAAAAAAAGAAAAAGGGGGGAAAGTCTATGAGAATCTTACAAGTGAAAGTGCAGCCTTTGTATAGTCTCTCCTCGTTTATTGGCTGGAGTACACATAGGAACCAGAAAATTTGCATTTTAGTAACAATATTTCCTACTGAAGTGTTTGGTGGACTTTTTGCCACTCAACAAATTCAGGAAGAGCAACAGTCAAGCATTCATTGTCTGTCACCATGACCAAGGTTGGCAAGAACTGTTCTGTTGAACTCCCAACATAGTGTGGTACTGATCTTTGCTATTTGTTTGTTTGTCTTTGAATTTTATTGTATGTTCATTGGTGTGAAGGTGTCAGATCCCATGGAACTGGAGTTACAGACAGCTTGAGCTGCCATATGAATGTTGGGAATTCCTCTGGAAGAGCAGCCAGTGCTCTTAACTGCTGAGCCATCTCTCCAGCCCCTCTTTTTTTTTTTTTTTTTTTAAACAAACAAACTATTTTTATGCTGGGCAGTGGTGGCACATCCTTTTAATCCCAGCACTTGGGAATCAGAGGCAGCCTGAGTTCGAGGCCAGCCTAGTCTACAGAGTGACTTCCAGGACATCCAGGGCTACACAGAGAAATCTTGTCTCAAAAACCAAAACCAGAATAAAACAAAAAAACTCTTCTTACTTAATATCTATGGACGTTTTATATGCATGTATGTCCGTGCATCATGTGTGTGCAGTGCCCAAGAGGGCATCAGATGCCCTGAGACTGAAATCTGATGCAGTTGTGAGCTGCCATGTGGGTGCTGGGAATTGAACCTGGGTCCTCCGGGAGCGCAGCTGGTGCTCTTCACTGCTGAGCCATCTCTCCCTGGCCCCTGGTCTTTGCTCCTAACACGCTGCTTTGATCATTCCATGTGTTGAAAGGCACTAAAGAGTGGCATGTTCGCCGGGCGGTGGTGGCGCACGCCTTTAATCCCAGCACTGGCAGAGCCAGGCGGATCTCTGTGAGTTCGAGGCTAGCCTGGACTGCCAAGTGAGTTCCAGGAAAGGCGCAAAGCTACACAGAGAAACCCTGTCTCAAAAAACCAAAAAAAAAAAAAAAAAGAGTGGCATGTTCTCCTGGGCAGCAGAGCTAGCCCAGAGTGAGCGTTGTCACCATGAGGCTTTTCTCATCTTTAGCCTTGCGGAATCCAAGTGTGTAGTCATGCTTTCTTGTCGGACTTTCTTTTGGGACTGACAGCTTCTAAATAATGACATGGAGACTTATTAATTAGAAAAGCTTGGCCTTAGCTTAGGTTTTATAACTTAGTTAGCTCTTATAACTTCAATTAACCCATTTATATTAATCTATGTTCTGCCACGGTTCTCACTATCTCTCCACACTGTACGTCCAACTTCCTCAGTGTCTTGCTGGCATCTCCTGCACAAACAGATTCTAACCCAGAGTTCCTCTCTCCCAGAAGTCCTGTCTATTCTGTCCTGCCTAGCTATTGGCCATTCTGCTCTTTATTTTATTTCAATTAATTAATTAATTAATTAATTAATTAATTAATTAATTCCGAGACAGGGTTTCTCTGTGTAGTTTTGGTGCCTGTCCTGGATCTTGCTCTGTAGACCAAACTGGCCTCGAACTCACAGAGATCTGCCTGGCTCTGCCTCCCGAGTACCCGGATTAAAGGCGTGTGCCACCGCCACCGCCACCGCTACCACCACCTGGCTATTCTGCTCTTTATTAAACCAATCAGAAGTCACCTTAGGCAGAGACATATCTTTAGCGTGTACAAAAAGACTACAAAAGCATATGCATATATATTCTTTTTATAAGAACCAAGCACAATGTAATTTCTTTTTTAAAAATTAATTATGTATATATATAGTATGTATGTGAGTGTGTCTGTGTGTGTGTGTGTGTGTGCATGTTTGCACATGGTGTAGTTGTCCACAGAGGGCATCAGCTTCCTTGGAGCTGTAGTCCCCAACAGTTGTGAACCTTAGAAAGTGGCTGCTGGGCACTGAACTCAGGTTCTCTGCAAGAACAATATGCCATGGCAATCACTGAGCCGTTTCTCTCCACACACATATGCGTGCACACACAGTCATCAGGCTTGGAGGCAAGCACTGTTAACTGCTGAGCCATCTCGCCAACACCTGTATATATTCTTAAATGATGAAGTACCATTCAACTGTAAGTGTAAAAAGTCTAATTCGATGCCAGCAAGATAATTCAGTAGGCAAAGGCCCTTGCCGCCAAACCTGGTAACCTTATTTCAATCCCATGGGCCCATGTGGTGGAAGGAGGGAAAGGACTCCTGTGAGTTGCCCTCTGACCTCCACCTGTGTGTCCCCGTGAATACATAAATGATGTGGTACACATTTTAAAATCAAGTTTTCTCTAGGTTTCCTGCACAGTCACACTGTGATGGTCTCTTCAGCAATTCTTCCTCATTTAAAAACAATGGCACGCTCTCTACTTCCAGTCATCACACTGAAAGTCTCGTCATATCTCATCATCATCAATGTCTTCCCCAAAACGTTCCCACCTCCTGGCCCTGCAGCTTCATCTGGACCTTCCTACATAGGAAAGCAAGCCCGGGGCCTCTCGCTTGAGAATCGCCCTCTCCACCTGCCGGGGGAGCAGGGGGCTGGAGCTGCAGGACGGAGGAGGACTTTTGTCCCCACTGAGGCTCCTGTCTTCTGCAACTGCTGATGCCGCTGCCAAGGGTTTTTCTCTTCCTCACCTGGCATGTTCCCAGCAGGCTGGACTGGGCAGTCTCAGGGAGTCCCTGTCTGCCGCAGGCCCAGCAGGGCTGGCTCCCCTCAGGGACAGCAACAGATGAAGCAGTGCCAGCACCCACATCTCTTCACAAGAGTGGCAGGGGACACTAGATGCCCTCTCTTATTTGTTTTTAAGGATTTTTTTTTTCAATTTTTGTTTTCTGTGCATGAGTGCTTTTGTGTGCGTGTATGTACCCACAGGGGTGCTTGGTGCTTCCAGAGACCAGAGAAGGGTGTCCAGTCCTTTGCAATTGAGTTACAGAGAGTTGTGAGCTGCCATGTGGCTGCTGGGAACCCAGGCTTCTCTAGCTGCCTTACTTAGTTTCAAAAGCCGGAAAGTTCAGGAGAGATTGGTGAGGTCACTAGTCAGGCTACCCATGGCCACGTAACTTCCCCGTGACTATCATGGTGACTATCGTGAGTTCCTCTCAGTCTTTTTGAGGCTTTGTCACTGAGTAATTGAGTTTAGAGATCTCTTGGGGAAGGACTTGCTAAGATAAGGCCTTAAGGCATCGCAAACGTTGGCTGCTATATATAACCCAGCACACTGGTAGCTGTGTTCACTCTCTGCCATCTTGTCATGCCCCAGAGCACTAACAACAATGACTGGGTCTTAGTGGTGCATATGCATGACTTAAGAATCCATCCAACCACAAACAAGAGTGGGTGGCCGCATAGGGAAGCAGAGGAAATCACTTCCCACACAGCCTATAAAAAAAAAAAAAAAAAAGTCGGGGCTGGGGAGATGGCTCAGCGGTTAAGAACACTGGCTGTTCTTCCAGAGGACCTGGGTTCAATTCCCAGCACCCACGTGGCAGCTCACAACTGTCTGTAAATCCACTTCCAGAGGATCTGACACCTTCACACCACATGCACATAAAGTAAAAAAATTAATTATTTTTTTTTTAAAAGTCAGGTGGCTGAATAGGGAAACAGAGGAAATCACTTCCCATACAGCCTATAAAAAGTCTCCACGCAGCAGCAGGCCTCTGGTATCTAGAGACTCACTACTGGTTATGGGTGTGGTTCAATGCTACAGTGATGATCTCGGCACTAATGTAATAAGTCTTGTGATTATCGTAGAGGGCCCCATGAGAACGTGCTTTGCCCAAACTGGTGTCTTGTTCCCTTTCCACACTCCCCTATACCCAGAGGGTTGTGCTCAACTGACCTCTTTATAGCATAGACTTCGATGTACCTGTGCCGTCCTTCTGCAAGCAACTTAAATCCAGCTATTTTCATCATAATCTAGAAAAGAATCCCACCTTCCATTATGCCAACAACAGTATCCTGTTTGGTCCAGAAAAGAGCACTACCCAACAAAGACTGGGGGACTGACCAGGATCCCTCCCAGTGAGTCTGAACATAAATTAGTCTAGTTAATCTTACCTGAACCTCTTGGCTTTCAAAAATTAACTAAAACCAGGAGTTAGGGGGCTGGAGAGGTGGCTCAGTGGTTAAGAGTACTGGTTGTTCTTCCAGAGGACCCAAGCTCTATTCCCAGCACCCACATAGTGTGGTTCACAATTGTCTGTAACTCCAGTTCTAGGGGATCCAAAACCCTCTTCTGGTATCTGCATGTATATGGTGTACAGACATACATGCAGGCAGATCACCCATGCACATAAAATAAAAATAAAGTTTAAAATTGAAAAAAGTAACTGAACAGTGGTGGCACATGCCTTTAATCCCAGCAGCCAGAAGGCAGAGGCTCTCCGATCTCTGAGTTTGAGGCCAGCCTGGTCTACAGAGCAAGTTACAGGACAGCCAGGGCTACATAGCCTGTCTCAAAAAACAAAAACAAAGAAAACCTAAAAATAAGAGTTAGGCTGAGTTTTTTTCTGTTGACCACAGACAACATGGATGTGCAGTTAACACAAAGAAGACGCAAATACCCAGAATTCAGTGCCGTTCCTAAGTGTGCTCTAAGGAAGAGGCAGCATGCTATGTTGTTCTAGAGATGGATTTCCAAGCGTTGGGCCTTGTCTGCCCCACTGAATGACAGGTGGTGGTGGTCCATTGGTACTGTCACAAAAACCATGTGAGGATCTTCATATACCCCATCTATCAGGTTAACCAGGAGTGTACCTGCCGAGAGCCATCCCTGGTGGTGGATGGGTCCGGCAGAGGGTGTAAGGAGTCGGCGGGGAAAGAAGTGAGCCAGGCCATGGTGGTTAGGAGAATCTTGCAGCAACTACCCTGGACATTTTGCCATGTCTCAAGCAATGTATTATTAACTTACTGGTCAGAGTGCCCAGGAAAAATGCTCAGGCCAAAGCTGCTGCAGTTATTATTCAAATTCTGGCATAATACAATGTTCACATTTGTATCTTTATAGAATTTGTCTATATGTCTAATCCTGACATTCTGTTGTTCCTTGGTCATATGACATTACAGTGCCTCTGCATGAGCTAACTTCTAAGAGAGGGAGGTCCTAATACCTCATACTCTTATCATCTTTCCACTCCATACTTTGCTCATCAATATGCCTTTGTGTAGGGTAGTTGTATGCCACGTAATTGTCTGAGTGTTCAGTGGGAAGAGCCTTGTAATCTCAACTGAGGACAATTCCTCTAGCCCACTGAATCTTGTTGATCTTTTTAATTTTACTTTGTTTTGAATATCTTATTCCAGTGTAAGTACAGGGACAGATGTTTCAAGAATGTCTCATAGCCTCATAAAGAGACCTCTGGCTTCTTCTTTATGTGTCACAACCTCCAAGGCATAAGGAAAACCTTCAAGTAGATAAGGCTATCTCCCTCAAAGTGTGTGTGTGGGGGAATAGTATGTTCAGGACTTTCCTGGGTGAGCTTAGAAGCAGCATTCCTGGGAGAAGGTGTAAATGATTCATAAGGAATTTTCCATCAACCCAATATCCTCAAATTGTACAAATATTAAAAGTGCCCCAAGTATGTAACAGGTGGGGATGAAAACCAAAGGTGGCATGGCAGCCATCATGTGGCTCAGCTCTGCTGGATCTTTGCCAAGCAGCTGTGTTGGCTTTATGACGCCTGCCATTCCATTCGGATATGGCTGTGCCATGTACCTTTGAATGGGATTTATTCACACAGTGCCCAGAGCCCACCAATGGGTCACTTCTCCTGGTGCCTATGAATCCAAGCCCTCAGTCCTCCAACCTGAGCTCATAGCAGGTCCCGGACTAAAGATGACACTTGGCTTTCAGATCCAATAAGCTCCTGAAAAGGCATTGTTTACCTTACAAGACTCTTCTGATGCTTCAAATACCCAGAAATTAGTTAGTAGTAGTAGTAATAATAATACTATTAATTACTATAGTTATATAAGAATATAAATAATACATGTATAATAATAATAACAACAACAATAATAATAATAATACATTGGTTTCAGGGTTCGTGGTTTTGTTTTATTTTTGAGACAGCATCTTAAAATATTGAGGATCCTGAAAAGAAAATTTGGGGATTAATTGTCTCAAGTCCTTGCTCTAGTAGTCTGTGAAGCTGAATCGTCTCAGCTAGCCATCTTGAAATTGTCCTGAGTAGTCTGTAGTTCAAAGCCAATCTTTGGGTGGTGTTAATCAGCTTAATGGTATTATTGTAGTCCATGTGGAATTGTCAATTGTTGTGAGGTCCCATCATCCTTTTGTAGATTTCAAAGTTGCTGTTAGGCGTAGTCATGGTTCCCTGCAGTTTTTTTTTTTGTTGTTGTTCTTTTTTTTGTTTTTTGTTTTTTCGAGACAGGGTTTCTCTGTGTAGCTTTGCGCCTTTCCTAGAACTCGCTTTGGAGACCAGGCTGGCCTCGAACTCACAGAGATCCGCCTGCCTCTGCCTCCCAGTGTGCTGGGATTAAAGGCATGCTTTTTTTTGTTTTGTTTTGTTTTGTTTTTTTGTTTTTGTTTTGTTTTTTGTTTTTGTTTGTTTTTGTTTTTGTTTTTTTGTTTTGTTTTTTTTGTTTTTGTTTTTGTTTTTGTTTTGTTTTGTTTTTTTGAGACAAGATTTCTCTGTGTAGTTTTGGAGCCTGTCCTGGATCTCACTCTGTAGACCAAGCTGGCCTCGAACTCACAGGGATCTGCCTGGCTCTGCCTCTCCAGTGCTGGAATTAAAGGCATGCGCTACCACTGCCTGGTCCTGTTTGTGACTTTTTTCATGATGCCTTAGGTGATCCGATCGTGCAAAATTCTTACCGCACTTTAAACATTTGTAGGGTCGCGCTCCAGTGTGCTTTTTCTTGTGCCGGTTGAGCTCATCTGATCGCGAGAATTTCCACGGGCATCCAGGCATGGGGCATACGTAGGGCTTCTCCCCTGAACCAGAAAAAAAGAGAGGCTTGTTACACTCAGGGAAGGCGGGCCAGGGGTCCTGACAGTAACCGAGGACAAGGTTAGACAAGATGGAGAGGAGACTGAAGTATGAAAAGGAACAGCTGGAGAGAAAGAGGAGTTGGAAATACAAGAAACCTTTGAAGGATAGGAAGAAAGAAAAACAGCAAAAGGAGGTAAGGAAGGGATGAGCAAGAAAGCCAATGAAGGAATAAGAGAGAAGGAAGGAGACAGTCTCTACAGAGGTAGAGTGAAGTCTCTGAGTTGGGCACATGCCAATAGCCCTAGGTACCTGCTGGCTCAGGTGGAAGAATTTCCTGAACCAGCATGTTCAATACCAGTGTGGACAACATGCTGAGACCTCATTTCTCCAGGGGATAAAAACAAATAAACTCATGAACCTCCACAAGGGACCAAATGAATACCTCACTTATCCCATCATGCAGTACCAGGGACATCACAGAAGGCTGTGGCCTTGTCTGACACTGGCCTGAGACCTGAGCTGTCAATAAAACCTCTTTATCCACTTTCTCCAGGGTCTCCTGGGGTCCCAAACTTCCAGGAAGTGGCAATAATCTCAAGTAATGTTGAAGCCCTACAAAAGCGCAGACCTGTAGCCACTTTCCCCTCCCCCACAGAGCCTCACTCACCAGTGTGTTTTCGGACATGGGCTCGGAGGTGAGAGGACTTTGAGTATGCCTGTCTACAGTCTACGTGACTGCACACATAGACCTTCTGACCGCTTCTCTTTGACTGAGGGGCCGGAGTCCTGAGATCCTCCTTCACCTCTGGTAGATTTCTCGGAACCAAAGGAGAGCTTGAAAAGCCTTCCAGAGGTTGTCCCTGGGCCGAGTGTGAATTTGGAATGCATTGGGATCTGTCCTCATAAGGCATCTGGCTACAAAGAAGGGACATCATCTGTCCTGTATAATAGGTCAGGCCACCGCTGGTGTTTGCCATCTGTGAGCCACAGAAACTCTGGTCACCAGTGAGGGTTGTCATTTGACCCCCAAAGAGAGTTCCATCAGCATTGGAGGGTGTAATCTGGCTTCCATAGATGGTCTGGTCAGAGAAAGTTGTTCCCTGACTTCTGTAGGGCGCATGGTTACCATTGAAGGGCATTGTCTGACCCCAAGAGAAGGTCTGGTGACCAGTGGGTGTTGTCATTTGACCCCCAAAGAGAGTTCCATCAGCACTGGAGGGTGTAATCTGGCTTCCATAGACGGTCTGGTCAGAGAAAGTTGTTCCCTGACTTTTGTAGGGAGCCTGGTTACTATTGAAGGGCATTGTCTGACCCCAAGAGAAGGTCTGGTGACCAGTGGGTGTTGTCATTTGACCCCCAAAGAGAGTTCCATCAGCACTGGAGGGTGTAATCTGGCTTCCATAGATGGTCTGGTCAGAGAAAGTTGTTCCCTGACTTTTGTAGGGAGCCTGGTTACTACTGAAGGGCATTGTCTGACCCCAAGAGAAGGTCTGGTGACCAATGGGAGTTGTCATTTGACCCCCAAAGAGAGTTCCATCAGCACTGGAGGGTGTAATCTGGCTTCCATAGACGGTCTGGTCAGAGAAAGTTGTTCCCTGACTTCTGTAGGTATCCTGGTTACCATTGAAGGGCATTCTCTGACCCCCAACGAAGGTCTGGACACCAGTGGAGGTTGTCATCTGGTTACCATCAGGGGGTGTCGTCTGAGCTCCATAGATGTAGCTTGTCATCTGACTCCTATAGAGAGGCTGGTAACCACTGAATATCATTTGATCGACACTGGGAGGTCTCATTCTATCTCTGTAGACATTCCAGTCACTATTAAGGCCCATCTGCTGATGCCCATGGTAAGTTTGCTCAACATCGGGGGTCATCATCTGACCCCAGTCGAAGGCTTGGTCACCCCCAGAAGTGATTGGACAGTCTTCCAATGGGGTTTGGTTGCCACTGAAGTTCATCACATGACCTTCTTCAAGAGTTGCTATCTGGCTTCTGTTTCGAGGAGTTTGATTATGACAGATTGTGTTTATCTGGCTGCCTTCATTGGAGACTGTCACCTTGCTTTCTGTGACTGTTGTAGTCTGCCAATCATCGAGTAGTGGCTTGGCGATATCATTGGCATCTGTTTGCTGAGAGCTTGCTGTGGGTGCCATCTGATCAGCAGGCACAGCTTGTTGGCATGATATAGGAACAGCCTTATTTGGCCCTGCAAGAGGCATAGCAAGGGCTTTTCCAGGGTGTGTTGAGTTGTGAGTAAGCACCGTCTGGGGGTTACTTGGAGATTCAGAGGTCACTGCTGTGGAACCATCGGAAGCCATGGCTCTGGGCTGACTTATGCTGGGGGGCGTGAGTGGCGTGAAGGGCTGAGGTTGAGAGCTGGAGCTTTGGCCTAGTTCTGACATGGCAGGAAGATTTAGGGAAACTCAAGTTCTTCAGATGTTTGGGGGATGGAGTTAGGCTTTTTGAGGAACTAGATTTTCAGTTGTGAGGACCTAGAAAGAAAAACAGGTCAGGCAGTCCTCGCTCAGATTCAAATTCCAGTGTTTACATCACTCTTCGTCCTCACCAATGCCATGTTACTCCATCCCACCATCGTTTCTTACTTAGAAGAGTGTTACTGCCTCTCAAATGGCCTCCCTGACTCGAGTTGACTGCTCACTGCATCCTACACACACACACACACACACACACACACACACACACACACACACACACACACACTGACATCTCTAAAGGATGAACCTGTGCTGTTCCCATCTACCAGACAATGACGGAATCTGAAGGAAGCAAGAGCAGCCTCCAAATCCCTGCAGATCTAAGCAGAAACTTGCAAATGCCCTGTTTCTCCAGACATTTTAGTAGAGATCTAGTTAAATGAATAAATCAACTTTTGAGGGAATTCAAACATTTCTACCAGTGACCCCAGGATCTAGGAGTCACAGCTATTAATGCTTTCAAAGGGAAAAGAGCTCCACGTAGTGGCACACCCCTAAGTATAGCTACCAAAGTATTAAAAGACTGGAGACATGATGAACCAACAAGCTAACTTTACAACCTGGCAGTTATCAAAATAAAATAAACTCAAAGATGGCAAAGAAGGAATTAGGATCCGAGCAGAAATAATAGAGTCAGCTAAAATAAAAACTGATTCTTTGAAAAGAACAACAACATTGTCAAACCTAGAGGTAAAGGAAGGGAGGGGGAGGGAGGGGAAAAGATGGATCAGCGGGTAAGGGTCCTCTCAGCCAAACCTGAGACCCACACGGTGATCGATCCGGTGATCGGGTGATAGAGAAAGCTCAGTTCCCAGCACCCGTGTGGCTCCTAACAACTGTCTGTCTAACTCCAGTTCCAGAGGGTCTGATGCCCCATTCTGGCCTTCCCAGGTGTTGCATGTGGCAGGCAAAATACTCATGCAAATAAAATAGAAATGAGCCGGCGGTGGTGGCGCTCGCCTTTAATCCCAGCACTCGGGAGGCAGAACCAGGTGGATCTCTGAGAGTTGGAGGCCAGCCTGGGCTACCAAGTGAGTTCCAGGAAAGGCGCAAAGCTACACAGAGAAACCCTGTCTTAAAAAAACAAGAAACAAACAAACAAACAAACAAACAAACAAAAGACAGCCAGGGCTCCAGAGAAACAAACAAATACAAAAAAGATTGTGCTTAAAAAAGAAATAGCTAGGTGGTGGTGTAGTTTGCCTTTAATCCCAACATGCTGGATCAGAGGCAGGCAGATCTCTGTGAGTTTGAGGCCAGTCTGGTCTACAAAGAGTTCCAGGATAGCTAGGGCGGTTACACAGCGAAACCCTGCCTGGAAAAACCAAAGCAAACAAATAGGTTCTGAGCTGGACAGCAGTCTCCGGTGTCTGCATTTACAGTGTTCCTTAGCAAGGCAGTAATTGTTCCCTGGAATGGAGACAGGGATGTGGCCACCCACCATACGGCTGGGTGAGGAAGGGGCTGGAGCAGATTCCTGGTTTTCAGTGTTTGGCTAAAAAAACGTACCCGACCCAATTACAGCTCCAGAAAGCATCTGGTTGCCCTTCCTGGAGACAGAACTACACTATGATGAGAAGACCATCATCATAGGCCACAGTTCGGGGCCATGGCAGCCACGAGGTATGCAGAAACAAACCAGGCATGCGCTCTTGTACTGGTGTCTGCATAGACTTGGGAGACGAGAAAGGGTGAGTGAGCGGGCAGGCGGGCAGGAACTCAGCTGCCCCCATCAGTGAGAGCTCAAGGCCAACTGCCCACACGTTCTACAGTTCAGCTCCACCGATAACCCCTTCCTTCCTAGACGGAACAACGAGAAGTGGCGGCTAGGCTGGACGCCAGATTGTACAAATTCACTGACGTGGTCACTTTCAGAACAGCGTTCCATGAACTGACTAGTGTTGTGAAGTCTATGCTAAAGGACCCAGAATAGGCAAGATGATGCCTGCCCTGTAACGTGTCAGGATGGGGTAGAAGAGCATCTATTACCACACAGTTACCACACGTGAAAGGTTCAGTTAAGCTACTAAAGTGACTGAAAAACAGATTGTTTAAACACTCACACTAAGTTACTAGCGTTTTCAGTTTCCAGAGGACTTAAATCTTCCTGAAAAGCTGTTAACTATAGCAGTATTTTTCTGTTTGATGAGGAACATGGAATCAGCCATCCTGTTGATCCAGAGAGTAAGTCAGAAGTAGAACCAGAATCAGACATGGTGGTGTGTCCCTAGAATCCCAGCACTTCAGAGGAGAGATGGGGTTTGGGTGGACAGGAACCAGGAGGTGACCCTATCTCAGGAAAGAAAGAGCGTGAAGTAGAGATAGACTCAGGTCTCCAGAGTCAATTATAACTCAATAGCTTTAGCAAGGTGTGACCTACTCTTGAGACCCCCAATACTTGGGAAGCTGAACAAGGTGGATAGTTTGAGACCTGCCTAGGCTAATTTAGCAAAACCCTATCTCAAAAACAAACAAACAAACAAACCCAAAGAAATAAAAACTAAACCGGTTTTCATGAAAATTATACAAGTGACACCTTTTCCTTTTTGAAATAAAATGTTTCTGTCTTGCCGGGGAAAGAAAACGTGATTAAAGATCCAGAATGTTGTCTTAGAACTCAAAACTCTAACGGCTGTTTCAATCTGGCTCCAGACAGTGAACTCAAATTTGGGTCTTCATTATTGAAATCCTTAACCCCGCCCCAGACTCTAGGTCCTTCTGACAGGTTGAGAGAGACCAGCATGATGCTGAGTCAGGAACTACAGGGAACAGATATCCACCTGTATACCAACTTCAGTAAGACTGACAAGACTAGGTCATTTGGGAGTGCTGCCACACAGAAATGTGGCAAGCATTTTTGTTTGTTTGTTTGTTTGTTTTTTGAGACAGCGCTTCTCTGTGTAACAGCCCAAGTTGTCCTGGAATTGACTCTGTAGACCAGGCTGGCCTCGAACTCAGAGATCTGCCTGCTTCTGCCCACCATGCCTGGCAGAGTTCAACCTCTTAATTTCTAGAGATCATTCAAGCGTCATCCCAAGATTGTTCTTTTTTTTTTTTTTTTTTTTTTTTGGTTTTTCGAGACAGGGTTTCTCTGTGTAGCTTTGCGCCTTTCCTGGAACTCACTTGGTAGTCCAGGCTGGCCTCGAACTCACAGAGATCCGCCTGGCTCTGCCTCCCAAGTGCTGGGATTAAAGGCGTGCGCCACCACCGCCCGGCCCAAGATTGTTCTTATACTCTCAGTCAGAAAGAAGCAACCTCTTTTTAAAATGTACTTTCTTTCTTTCTTTTTGGTTTCCTTTCTTTCTTTCTTTCTTTCTCTTTCTTTCTTTCTTATTTATTTATTTTAAATGCCGAATGCTGTTTATTGAAGGAGGGAGGAGGTCTTAAATACAGGCTTACAGCACAATGGAAGAACCCTGAGGGCAGAAGTTCGCTACTGATATTTTACAATCTTGCATCTAAGCTGTTAACGCCCATTATGCAGGATACACAGAAAAGGATATTCCCTTAAGTATTCAGCAGGGTGGAACCCAGCAGGGAATTAGCATAGGGAGGATATCAAAGTCAAGGTCAGCAAGCAAGGCAACAGTTACCCAAAACGGGGGCCAAGGCCCTACAGGTCCCCCTTTTACTAATAAATGAGCTTCTGATTTATGTTCCTTGGGACATCAGCAGGTCACCTTACCCGTCATGGAGACGCCTGCTCAGGCCACACAGGCGCTCTGTCTTAGGTTGGTGAGCACCCCTCAGGCACTACCCGTCTCTGAATACTCATTATCATATAGGCTCAGTCATGTGTGAGCTGCAGAGTTAACTGCTGCCAAAGATCTCAAAGTGGCACTGGGCTTGCAATCTGTGTGTTTGACACAGAAAAGACCAACAGAAGTCCTAACCCACCCATAGCCAGTAGGCTAAAGGCAACCGAGCCATTCCCTTTCTTTCTTTCTTTTTTTTTTTTTTTTTTGGTTTTTCGAGACAGGGTTTCTCTGTGTAGCTTTACGCCTTTCCTGGAACTCACTCTGTAGTCCAGGCTGGCCTGGAACTCACAGAGATCCGCCTGCCTCTGCCTCCCAAGTGCTGGGATTAAAGGCGTGCACCACCACCGCCCGGCCGCCATTCCCTTTCTTAACAAGCCTGACTGCAAATTGGATAAAATGTACTTTCAATATTAGCATATATTCAATCTATGAAATGTTTTCAATATGACATTTGCACTCATGTTTATAATGTACTTTGGTCAAATGTAAAAAAAAAAAAAAAATGAGATCTGGCGCCCTCTTCTGGCCTTCAGGCACACATGCAGACAGAACATTGTATACATAATAAATAAATAAATCTTAAAAAAAAGAAAAAAGAAAACTTTTTTTTTTTTTTTTTTTTTTTGGTTTTTTCGAGACAGGGTTTCTCTGTGTAGCTTTGCGCCTTTCCTGGATCTCGCGCTGTAGACCAGGCTGGCCTCGAACTCACAGAGATCCGCCTGGCTCTGCCTCCCGAGTGCTGGGATTAAAGGCGTGCGCCACCACCGCCCGGCGAAAAAAGAAAACTTTTATTTCCCAGTAATAAATAGATAGATAGCCAGGCAGTGGTGGCACACACCCAAGCAAATTGGATCCCTAAAATGAGGCCAGCCTGGTCTACAGAGCTAGTTCCGGGACACCTAGGGCTACAGAGAAACCCTGTCTCGAAGAACTAAAATAATAATAACAAATTAAAAAATAAAATAAGGGAGCTGGAGAGATGGCTCAGCAGTTAAGAGCACTGGCTGCTCTTCCAGAGGTCCTGAGTTCAATTCCCAGCAACCACATGGTGGCTCACAACCATCCATAATGAGATCTGATGCCCTCTTCTGACCTGCAAGCATATATGTAGGCAGAACACTGTATACATAATAAATAAATAAATCTTAAAAAATAAAATAAAATGAAATGAAAAAGATCGTGTCTAAAAAAATAAATAAATAGCTAGGTGGTGGTGCCCCATGCCTTTAGTCCCAGCACTTAGGAGGCAGAAACAGACAAATCTGAGTTTGAGGCCACCCTGGTGGACTAGAGTAAGTTCCAGGACCACACGGGAGAAACCCTGTCTTGAAAAACAAACCCAGGGGTTGGGGATTTAGCTCAGTGGTAGAGCGCTTGCCTAGCAAGCACAAGGCCCTGGGTTCGGTCCTCAGCTCTGGAAAAAAAAAAAAGAAAGAAAAAGAAAAACAAAGTAATAGTAAATAAAAATAATAAAATAAATAAAAAGGTTGGAGAATGTAGATCAGTGGTAGGACAACACTGTCTCTATCATTAGTGGAGCCCTGTGTTCAAGCCTTAACACTAAGAAAAGGGTGGGAGGCTGGGGCTGGAACAGCACCCCCATTGGGAGAGCTCTCATCTAGCATGAAGCCCTGGATTCTATCTTCAGCACCATACACAAAAAGAGGCCAAGGACCCCAAAACATTCCATTGAAGACACACAAATGGATAACAAGCAAAAGGGTACCCAATGTCAACTCAGGGAAACAAAATGAGAGACCATACAACCGTTGGGATTTTAAAACAGACAAGCCCCACCAGCCAATCAGTGGTATTGCTGAGCTACAGAGAATCGGAATTCTTGTATACCGCTAGAAACACAAAACGACACAACTGCTGTCGAAACTGGGACAAAACGCAATGATTTACCGTACAACACCAGCAATCCACTTCCCTTGGGGTCTACACCCCAAGAGAATTGAAAATATATTTGTACCTTTATGTTCATTCTTGTACATATTATGGTAACCCAAACATGAAACGTATCTAGGAGTCTGTCCATCATCAGATGGATGGGTAATTGAAAGGCGGGATTGTGAACAATGGAAGGAAACGCTCAGGCAATACTGTAGCATGGGTAGACTTCAAGGACATTATGCGCAGGTAAGGACAGCAGTCACAAAGACAACAGTGAGGTCTGGCTTACTTAAGGACCTCCACAAAGCCACACAGGAGACACTAGCTGTTGCCCGAGGGGTCGGGGGAGGGGAGTGAAGAGTTTTTATCTAGGAGAGGCCAAGCAGAGCTATACAGGGAGATGTCTCAAAAACCAATAGCAAGCTGGGAGTGGTAACACAGGCCTTTAATACCCAGCATGTGGAAGGCAGAGGCAGGTGGATCTCTGTGAGTTGGAGGCCAGGCTGGTCTACACAGAAGAGTTTCAGAGCAGTCAAACAACAACTCAAGGAATGCCCAGCTACAACGAAACCAATGGAAAGTGTCATTTCAAATGCCAGGACAGCCAGGGCTACAGAGAAACAAACAAATAAATAAAAAATAAATAGCTGGGCATGGTGGTGCATGTCTTTGATCCCAGCACTTGGAAGGCAGAAGCTAGCAGATGTCTGAGTTGAGGCCAGCCTCGTCTATAGTAGTTGAGTTCCAGGACAGCCAGGACTACGAACACAACTAGATAGATTTAAAAAAAATTAAGGGCTGGAGAGATGGCTCAGCGGTTAAGAGCACTGCCTGTTTTTCCTGAGGTCCTGAGTTCAATTCCCAGCAACCACATGGTGGCTCACAACCATCTGTAATGAGATCTGGTGCCCTCTTCTGGCCTGCAGACAGAACACTGTACACATAATAAATAAATAAATTTTTTTTTTTTTTTTTTTTTGGTTTTTCGAGACAGGGTTTCTCTGTGCAGCTTTGCGCCTTTCCTGGAACTGGCTTTGGAGACCAGGCTGGCCTCGAACTCACAGAGATCCGCCTGGCTCTGCCTCCCGAGTGCTGGGATTAAAGGCGTGCGCCACCACCGCCCGGCAAATAAATAAATTTTAAAAAATTAAAATATAGACCCGGAAGAGCATCTTAATGTACTTCCTATCTCATGAGTCCACACTTACCTTACCATCCAGCTGGGCTGGAAGCTCCTCGAGGTCAATAACTCTTGAGTACCTGAAAAGAGTGTAAAGAGGGATTTCTAGTGCAGCAGTTACAGGCTCTGGTCTCTTAACTTTCAGGTCCCAAGAATGCAAACAGATCTGTCCCCCTATGCAGGACCACTGAAACAATCATTTTACAGGCGGGGCATGATGACTTACATCTTTCACCTCAGCACAGGGGAGGCAGAGGCAGGTGGATTTCCGTGAGTTCCAGGCCAGTCTGGTCTACATAATCAGAGTTTCAGGACAGCTAGGGCTATGTGGAGATACCTTGCCACAAAAACAAAACAAAACAAAACAAAACAAAAACAATTACTTTATTTTATTTATTTATTTAGGTTTTTCGAGACAGGGTTTTTCTAAGTAACAGTCCTGGCTATCCTGGAACTCACTCTATAGACCAGGCTGGCCTAGAACTCAAGAGATCCGACTGCCTCTGCCTCCCGAGTGCTGGGATCAAAGGTGGTGTTGTTTATTTGTTTGTTTTTCGAGACATGGTTTCTCTGTGCACTTTTGGTGCCTGTCCTGGATCTCGAACTCAGAGATCTGCCTGCCTCTGTCTCCCCAGTGCTGGGATTAAAGGCGTGCGCCACTGCCGCCCGCTTGTTTTACTATTTTTAAATTATTATTAGATCAGGCCCGAGCGGTGGTGGCGCACGCCTTTAATCCCAGCACTCGGGAGGCTGAGGCAGGCGGATCTCTGTGAGTTAGAAGCCAGCCTGGGCTACAAAGTGAGTTCCAGGAAAGGCGCAGCTACACAGAGAAACCCTGTCTCGAAAAAACCAAAAAAAAAAAAAAAAAAAAAAAAAAAATTAGATCAGGCTGGCTTTGAAATCAGAGATCCGCCTGCTTCTGGCTCCAAGTGCGGGGATTTGAGGTGTGTGCGAACACGGAACACACTCTAATCCTGAAATCCATCTGCCCTGGCATTCTATACACCCTTGCAGCCTGTTTAAGGGTTGGACTCTAATCACATCTTAGGCAGTCGGATGAGGCACCCCCCTGTCTCCTGTACAGGCAGCGTTTGTCTAGTAGAGGGCAGGCCCTGATGCTCAGCAAATGAGCCCCTAAAATAATAGAACCTCTTCAAATACTTCTGCCTTACTATTCCCCATTAGCCGAACCCCTCTCCCTCCCCTACTTTCTAGCAATCTGACCTCCCCAACCTTAGAACTTCCAACTCAGGCTGGCAACTTTTCCCGACGACGAGATTAGAGCCGCAGACTCACCTATTCAGGATGTCGACTCCCGACCACAACTACTGGCAGAAACCCAGTCATTCTGGTGGAGACACCAATAGTACTGGCCGTTGACCTTTATATATAGCCTAGTTTTGGGCACCACCCTTTGAGGGGAGGAGCCTGGCTCCGCAAATGTCTAGCAAGAAGCCTAAGCAATGAGTCTCAATCTTGAGGTCTCGAGGGTTGAATGACTTTTTCACAAGGGTCACATATCAGATATTTACATTACAATTCATAACAGCAGCAAAGTTACTGTTATGAAGTAGTAACGAAAATAATTTTATGGTTGGAAGTCGCCACAACATAAATAATTATATTAAAGGGTGTCAGCAAAGAAGAAAAAAAAGGGTATCAGCATGAGGAAGATGAGGATCACTGCCTTAGGCACTCTTCCCTCGATTTCACTGGATGCAACTATGTGCGTTGGCTTACCTTGTGGAGTTTACGGTGGTCATCTTGTGATGTGAAAGTTGAGGATAAGGGTCCTAAAGAATTCCCTATAGCAATCGGGAGGCAGCGGCAGGCGGATCTCTGTGAGTTTGAGGCCAGCCTGGGCTACAGAGTGAGTTCTGGGACAGCCAGGGCTACACAGAGAAACCCTATCTCGAAACCCCCCCCCCCCAAAAAAAATAAATAAAAAATAAAAAATAAGGCCGGGCGGTGGTGGCGCACGCCTTTAATCCCAGCACTTGGGAGGCAGAGCCAGGCGGATCTCTGTGAGTTCGAGGCCAGCCTGGGCTACCAAGTGAGTTCCAGGAAAGGCGCAAAGCTACACAGAGAAACCCTGTCTCGAAAAAACCAAAAAAATAAATAAATAAATAAATAAATAAATAAATAAATAAATAAATAAATAAATAAATAAATAATAAATAAAAAATAAAAACAAAAATAAATAAATAAATAGATAGATAGATAGATAGATAGATAAATAAATAAATAAATAAATAAATAAATAAAAGAATTCCCTATAGCTTCTAGATTGGAACCAGAATGATTTTGCTCTCATGGTATAAACCTTAAGTAAAGAATCAGCCGCTGGTGCTGGGTCTGAGAACGCCCTCCCGGTAGTTGGGTCTGGAGCATCTTTTCGAGGACGTCAACACATCCAAGTTTGAGACGCGGGCTTTCTGGCAGTACTGTAACGGCTTTCGGTTCTGCCTGGCTGTTGATACCCTGTATCTGACGCTGTGTCGCCCTCCAAGGCCACCCAACTTTAGAGATATTCGGAGGAATCCCACGGTAGCCTCCCGCAGCCCGCTAAGATGGAGATGCAAGCGGCCAAGAGGGCGAATATTCGCCTCCCACCTAAAGTAAATCGGATTTTGCGTATAAGGAATTTGCCATACAAAATCACAGTGGAAGAAATGTATGATATATTCGGGAAATATGGGTCTATTCGTCAAATCAGAGTAGGGAATACACCTGAGACCAGAGGGACAGCCGATGTAGTCTACGAAGACATCTTTGATGCTAAGAATGCATGCGACCATCTTTCCGGATTCAACGTGTGTAACAGATACCTCGTGGTGTATTATAACGCTAACCCGGCATTCCAGAAGATGGGCATCAAGAAGAAGGAGGAGCAGCTGAAGCTTCTCAAGGAGAAGGTATGGCATCAACACAGACCCCCACCCACCCACAAAGGAGCTCCGGGACTTCACTCTGAAGACGTCCCTGCAGGGTCCCCAGTCACCATTTTCTTCTTAGTTAAAACTGAACGCTGTGAATTCTCGTTTGAGACCTAGAATGACTTGTTTTAAACTTTTCTAAGCATTAGAATATATTATGTTAATAAATCTGTAGCTTTTGTAAATAAATAAAATAAAATTGGAACGATACAGAGAAGATCAGCATGGCCTCTTCACAAGGGATGACTGGGCAAATTCGTGAAGCGTTCCATATTTTTTTTCAGTAGTTTATTTGATTTGTTCTGATGCCTGAGGTATTTTTTCCACCTTAAGTCCTGTTTTAAACTTTTCTAATTCCTTCGAGGCCAGCCTGGTCTCCAAAGCGAGTTCCAGGAAAGGCGCAAAGCTACACAGAGAAACCCTGTCTGGAAAAACCAAAAACAAAACAAAACAAAAAAAACTTTTCTAATTCCTAATATTTGTTTCTTTTGTGAGTACATGCATGTGTGTTTTTTTTTTTAAAGTGTGTATGACCAAATGAAAATAAAGGAAGGACTATGAACTTTTGCTTTTACTGTGCTGAAAAAAAAAGTATCAGCCACTGGAACATGAAGATTGCGTCTCTTTGATAGTCGGAAATGTAATCAAATAATTTCTGGTTGAAACACTGAGAACACGTCAGGTCACTTCAGGGATACCGTGATAAGGCAGGGTCTGGGTTGCTTAGCTGATTTGCATTTGTTTGTTCGTTTTGGTTTTGGCTTTTCCAAGACAGAATTTCACTGTGAAATCCCTTGCTGTGCTGGAACTCAGCTGGCCTTGAACTCAAGAGATCTACCTGCCTCTGCCTCCTGAGGGCTGAGATCAAAGATGAGCGCACAGTGTTTTTATATTTATTAATGTACTCTTCTGTAGTCTTTCAGTTTCCTTTGGTGTTCTTTTTTTAAGTTTCTGAGTCGTGTGTTTGATCAATTCACTTTCCAGCCTTTGTTTTTTACTCCATTTGCATTTATAAATATGATTGATTTGTTTGGTCTCATATAATTTTAACCTGAAAATAGCAGACTTATTATGTGTAGGTCTGGCAGCTCAGGACTGCTGCCTCTGTCCCTCGGCGGCCGGAACCAGCTGAGAGGCACTGAGAAGATAGAAGATGGGAGAATCCACGCATGCGGATAGCACTGTGCCCCGCCTTGCCTGCGGCTTCCTTCAGTGTGCCAGTGTTTGGTAAACAGTTCTCCCAGGAAGGAGGGGAAGAAGGGTGGACATACTTACCTGGGAGCTTTTGAGAGCAAACTACAAGGACACGGCTTTCATTGCCTCAAACCTTAAAGCTACAGGCAACCCTAGCGTGAGCAGGCCTCTTACAGACACCTGGTCCAGGATCCAGGGCAGCTGAAGCAGGTAGCCTAGTTGGGGCCGGAGGAGCAGGCTGGCTCTGAGAATCCAAAGCCTCTGGCCTGAGGTCATCTGCCACACAAACAGTGAAGCAGAACAGAGAAATCTAAAGAGGGAAGTTAATGCTTTCAACACAGACACCCCCCCCACACACACACCCCAGGGAAAACTGCCTTGCTGCAGGCAAAGAAGTATTTGGAAGGGAAAAAAAGACAAAGTAGCTTGGCTTCTCTCATCCATGGGCCTGAAATCAAACTGGGTCTCCAACTCCGCACTCCTGTGGGACCTGGGTCCTCGGTCTGTTTGGTTCTGCCGCAGTCTTAAGACTCCGCCCAGGTTCCCCTCAATTCATGGCTCTACTCCTGAGTGTAGAGATTACATGATGTGCCAGCATAGCCAAGGCTCACTCCAGTGGTTTTGGTTTTTTGAGACAGTGTCTCATTATGTAGCTCAGGCTGGCCTTGAACTTTACAGTACCTCGGCCTCCAGCTTTACCTGGCTCTTAAGATTTTTTCATTCATCGATGTGCGTGCGTGCGTATGTGTGCATATGATATGTACGTGAAGGTGCCCTCAGAAGTCAGAAGAGGGCATTGGATCCTTGGAACTGGAGTTACATACAGGTGGTTGTAAACTGTTCATTGTGGGTGCTGGGAATGGAACTCGGGTCCTCTGCAGCAGCAGCAGCAAGCACACTTAACCACTGAGCATTGCTCCAGCCCTCACATAAGCTTTTGTACAAAATGACCCAAGTAAAGTGTCGCCTAGCTTGCCTGTCCAGCAAGCCTGAGGTAGCTAGGTCTGCCAGCTCTCAGATTCCTCAGCCCCTGCCTCCATTTCCATTTCCTTTAACAGCGTGGAAGTATTTCATTAAGGAAAGGCTCCCAGGGGAACCAGTAAGGGACCAGAATGCAGAAGTCCGACCCGGGTGTGAGTACAGAAGTTCAGGATTCCCAGGGTCCTGCTGAGGATGGGCGGCAGGTGTGAGCTCTTCCCAACTCACACCTTTTTGCCTTTCCCAGGTGAGGGAGAGGCAAAGAAGAACCGAAGGTGTTTGGGTATGACCACTTCATTGTAACTAAATCTCTTTGGAAGAATGTCTTTCTGTCCCCAAGTCCTCTTCCAAGCCCGGTCCCCAGTAGTTAAGTATACAACTGTATTTAGAGAGATCTTCAATGAAGTTATCACTTAGAAAATATGACTGAGCCAGGCATGGTGGCGCATGCCTTTATTCCCAGCACTTGAGAGGCAGAGGCAGGTGGATCTCTGTGAGTTTGAAATCAACCTGGTCTACATAGTGAGTTCCTGGACAGTCAGAGCGATATAGTGAGACCCTGTCATGAAAACAAAACAAAACACAAACAAAAATAAAAACTAACAACAAAGCAAAGCAAAACAAAACAAACCATCAAACAGAAAGAAAGAAAGAAAGAAAGAAAGAAAGAAAGAAAGAAAGAAAGAAAGAAAGAAAGAAAGAAAGAAAATTTTAAAAAAAGGAAAGAAAAGAAATATGACTGGCATTGTAGGAACACGAAATGCCTGTGTAGGTGGGTATGACAGGTGGGTACGACAGAGAGGCTGTGAACAGCCAGGGAGTAGGTTACCATCTGCACAGTGCCCTGGGAGAGGCCAACGCTGTTCTCAGTACCTTGACTGGCCATCTTGCCTGCAGAACTCTGAGAAATCAAAATTCACATGTTCAAGCCACTCACCCATCTTATTTTGTCAAGACATCTGGGAGGATAAATGAGTTCTTTGTTTTTTTTTTTTTTTTTTTCATCTAGAGGCAGGGGATGGTCTGTTTTGTATAATCAACTCATCTCTAAAATGAATTGTCACTTTTTTCTGGTGTTTGGAGACAGCGGCTCACTGTGTAGCTCTGCTGGCCTGGGACTCTGACTGGCTTCCATCTTGTGCCAAGCCTCTGGCCTCTGCCTCCCGAGCAGGGGGATTACAGAAGTAAAGTAACATGGCCCCCAGTGCTGCCCCCACAGTGCCTGACGCAGTACCTAGAGCCTAACATTTCCCGGAGACTTGGGATGGACCGTCCCTGCTACAGAACCTGCCAGCTTCCTCTAATTCGTGGGAAAGGGTTTGGTGTGTTTACTGGCTAGTTCATCCATTCCATCTTAGCCATGAGCTGTCATTCATTCCTGCAGGAGATGCTCTGCAAACCAACCAACCGCATCTCCTTGGGAGCCCACAAGAGCCGCAATGCTTCCGTGAGGAAAAAAAACCCTTCAGTTTTCTGTCCTCTGCCTAGAACGCAACTCTGCAGGGAACAGCCCTCCCTCGGCCTAGACAAGGACTGAAGACTTACGGCACTTTCCCAGGTGCATTGTTTACTGAGCACAACTGGCAATTTCCCCTTGCCCGTTTATGTGTGATAATAAAATAAACCTGTGACTAATAGGATTCCATATTTATAAAACATGTTTTGGGGTGTCTTTTTTGCATTTCAATAAACATTATTCATAAGCACAACTGTAAAAAGCACTTTGCAAGCCTTGGTCAGTAGAACTGCGGGAGGTGTGGATGGGATGAACTGGAAACATATTTAATCAGAATGCATGTTTACTGTAGTGTGTTGGGGAGTGTGGGGGTGTCAAGTTCTTGATGGAATGGCTTGCCCTCAGGTGTCATTTCAATCCCTCCACATGACTAACAAGTCGCCAAGGGCTCAGGAGGTGGGGTGGGGTGGGGTAGGGTGGGGTAGGGTGGGGTAGGGTGGGGTAGGGTGGGGTGGGGGGTGGAGGGGGAAGGCTAGGTCTCCAAATGGTGGCATAATTAAGAGAGTAGGAGGATTTAGGATGTCATCCTCATAAACTTGAAGCTGAAAGGGGCTGTAGCCTTGTTGAAGAAAGATGGTCACTGGGGGGAGGGGTATTTGAGGGGTGCAGTTGGTCCCTGGTGTCTGTCTCTGTCGTCTGTTTCTCGCTCCCTCTCCTCTCACTCTGTCCCTTTCTGTTCTAGTTCTCCATGCTTTGCTCCACCACAGTCCCAGAAGAAATGGAACCAGAAGGCTATGAATCTAAATCATGAGGCCAAAACAACAACAACAAAAAATTCCAACAAAACAAAACAAATACCATTCCTCCCCTGAAGATTGGCCTTGAATGCACTCTGAAGACCACAGCAACCCGGGAGTTTTGAGCCTGCCAGTGAATCATCTGTCTAAAGCTAAGAGTGCCTGAAGCAATGGATCTCAACCTTCCTGCAGGAGCTGGGATATAGGCCATATCAGTAGACCTATCAGTTTTAAATTCTTGCTAGAAACCACCCACCCACCCCCCCACCACCCACCCCCCCCACCACCACCCCCCCTCCCTCCCGCAAAAAAATTCTTGCTTGCAAGCGTTTATTATGTCACAGTTGACTAATTTATAACATTGTTACAACTGTGTGGCAATGTGGAGTGAGAAGGCCAAGTCTTGGCCCCCAGCTTTGTGAATACACAAACGAGCAAACACTGGGGTGAGTTGAGAAGCCCCCCCTACAGAAGAGGATACGTTATGTTAAAATAACAGCTGCAGACAGTCGGAAGTTTGAGCAGCAAGCTGGTGTCTCCGGAGAGGTCTGCCTGCCTGCCTGTGATACCAGCACTCAGGAGCCCGAGGCTCATGCCTGCCTCAAAACCAAACAAAATGGACTGTTGGAGCAAGGTCAGATCCGCCAGTGGGGCAGCAATCAGGACTAGAGCAGGCTAAGAAAGGGTCACCTGCAGTGTGGCCTGAAAACCATTTATAGATAGTAAAAGTGATATGACATGCAGAAAACAGAGAATGCCTGTATTAATGGTTCTCAACCTTCCTAATGCTGCGACCGTTTAGTACAGTCCCTCATGTTGTGGTGACCCCAACCATAAAAGTATTTTGTTGCTACTTCATAACTGTAATTTTGCTACTGTTATGAATCATCGTAATGTAAATATCTGATATGCAGGATATCTGATATATGACCCCTTTGAAAGGGTCTTTTGATATTCCCGTAGGGATCAAGTCCCATAGGTTAAGAACTGCTAGGTCAAGTCCCATAGGTTAAGAACTGCTAGGTCAAGTCCCATAGGTTAAGAACTGCTAGGTCAAGTCCCATAGGTTAAGAACTGCTAGCCTAGAGACAAGTCAGTGTGTCTCTGTCTGGCATTTGCCTTGCAGAATGTGGCTTGAGTAGTATGTGTCCCGTGGATGCCTGGGACGCAGCTATGTGTTGCAAGGGCAAATTCCTGGTTGGGTTTAAAAAAAAAAACCTGTGGCAGCTTCATACACCTCTATCCTGGGTTTTGAACATCCCCACACCACCCCCAATTAGACTCCCTCCCCATGGAGTGCTGCTTTGTCTCAACAAGCCCTCCTACTTCCATGCCAGTTTTTTGAACCCACTGCGTTTAATTTTGGGGGGCACGAGCATCAGGACGGGGTTATTTACTAGAGCATGGGTAACTTACCAGTTGCTACACACTGCTAACTGAGGGGCTTTCCTGAATACAAAGCGAGATGGCTCCTCTTGTCGTTTCTCTCATAAAGACTCAACTATACAGGAAGCATGCAGGCTTGCTTAAGGCCAAATTCAGCTTAGTGGAACACTTTTTGATTTCTGCTCTGCCTGTTTATTTGGAGAGACTGACCCACACCTTTGGGTATCAACATTTCCTCTCTCATTCACTACAGTGAATTTATTTGGTTTCAATTTGTGATTCACAAATATTTTTCTCAGTATAGAATTCACAGACCTTGGAGCCAGGTCGAATGAATAACTGTTAATCTAACCAAAGGGAGACCATTCAGGGCTTGGGAGGAGGCTTATTGATGACCTAAGTGGAGAGCTCTAACAGGCCTGAGTATGGCAAACACAGGCCCTAGAGGGCAAACATGGCGGGCGCCCACAGGTGCCCTTCCCCCCCTTGCTAAAAACTGTCTGATTGCATGTGTTAAGCGAGTAGCCACCAAGGTTCTTTGTCTGATTTAGCCACTGACTCATTCCTGAGACAGAACACCGAGGTCCAACATCACAAATCATTATCTGGGGGCTGGAGAGACGGCTTAGCAGTTAAGAGCACCGGCTGCTCTTCCAGAGGACCTGGGATCAATTTCCCCACACCCACATGGCAGCTCACAACTGTCTGTAACTCCAGTTCCAGGGGACCCGACACCCTCACACAGACACATATGCAGGCAAAACACCAGTGCACATGAAATGAAAATAAACAAATTTTAAAAATTCGTTATTTGGCTAACATGTTCAGTCAGAATCTACCAACTCACCCGAGCACAGACTCCCCCTTTTCTCCTTAAATCCCCGCTCCTGCCAAAAACACCTGCCTGCTTACTGCTTGCTGTCTGCCTTTGTGGTACCCTCCCTCCCCTCAGTAACAAGTCTCCTTTTGTGCTGAAAATTTGGTGTCTGGGTGTGTCCTGCACAGTTCCGAGGGGGGCTACCCTCCCTTACACTAAAAGCTATGCCCCACCAGGGATCGTGATGATATGGATCAGAAGACTGAAATGGGGATTGAGGTACTGTAGCTCAGGAGACAGACGGCTCACCCAGCATTCACTACACAGCTGGGTGTGTGTGTGATACCAAATGCTTATGCACTATGGAGGTGGAGGCAGAAAGATCAGAAAGTCATCCTCGGCTAAGTAAGTTAGAGGTCAACCTGGGCTACATGAAGCCCTGTCTCAAAAAAAAAAAAAAAAAAAAAAAAAAAAAAAAAAAGGCAAAGGCAGGTGGATTTCTGTGAGTTCGAGACCAGCCAGGTCTCCATAACGAGTTCCAGGACAGCTAGAGCTACACAGACCCTGTATAGATAAATAAAAAATAGATTAAAAAAATGAACACGTAAGAAAATTCAGCCAGCAGTCCTGCCAGGACTGCTGAGGGGCCTTCTTGGAACCTTTAGTTACGCTTGTAAGCCTGTCGTATTCTTTTTTCTCTTGAGACATTTCCTTAATGTGTTTGGTGGCAGAGCCTAAAGAAATGGCAATGTAAGCACCTTTTAGCTTCCACTTCCTGTAAACAATTAGGGAAAGATGAGTTTAGTACCAAACACAGATCCTCAACTTGAGCGGGAAGATCCGAGGCGACATGCTGTCCCCATTGAGTGTTTCTGTTGAACACGCATTTTACCCTTCTTCCTGAGAGTGGATCCTTCCTAGCTGAACCCCTGGGAAGCTATTCAAATAGCAAAGAGCCAATTCGCCATAGACCCAACAAAGGCCCTAGAAGTGGGCGTTGGGAACGAGCGCCACCTAGTGGTGATAAATCGGGCTCCATGAAATTTCTCCGGCTGAAACAGTATCAACAAAACCTAGCGGGAAATCTTTTTTGTGGTCCCTACGGAATGTATCAGGGGGCCGTATTAAGTGAAGGAGCTGGCTGGGTTTAATATAACGCCATTATAGTCGCAATTATTTTCATCCACACAGGCCCCAGGTCTTGATATGATGCCTGGAAACACAGTATACAGGTAGGTTGCAGGCGTCGCTACATTTTCTCTATTTGGTAGTGGTTGCAGATCAACTGGTAGGTCTTGGATAGCTTTTCAAAGCTGGTGTAGGGAAGCAAGTCGCACTGATGTCAAGCCTGTCAAGGACCACTTTCCCTCTCCCCCTCACACTGAAGCACCGGCACCACCGGAAGTGTTTTTCCGATTGTTTGGAATCAGCTGGAAAACCTCCAATTGCCCTGTTTTCGCTTTAAGGCATGACCTTTAGCTAAAGCCACCCACTGAACCCATTATTTTCCTGTATGAAAAAGGAAAGATGGGGGCTGGAGAGATAGCCCAGTGGTTAAGAGCACTGGCTGCTCTTCCAGAGGATCTGGGTTCAATTCCTAGCACCCACATGAGAGCTCACAGCTGTCTGTTAACTCCCGTTCCAGGGCATCCTCACACACACGTACATGCACATAAAATAAAAACAAGCCCTTTTAAAAAGAAGAAAGAGGAAAGATTAACAAATCAGGAGATGATTTTTTAAAAAAGAAGGCAGCTTTCAAAGTAACAGAAGTCTTGGTCCACCATCTTTGGGAAAACCCCCACAGCCAGGATGCCTTGGCTACAGAAAACTTTCTGGCCAAATCTATCGGAAAGTCTCCAGCAGTTCCAGGAGTTTAGAGGGCCCTTTTGAGTTGTAAGATGTGGGCTTAAGGCTTAAGACTTTGAAGTTTTGCTGCAGTGGGGGGTGGGTAGGACTCAGTACCTTTTGATAGCACTGAAGGAGGTCATTTTCAGAGGACTCAGTCTTTGAGTAGACCGTGATGTGTTCCATTGCCCTCCATTAGTGGATCAGAAAAAGCCTTCTTTGGGGATGTAGCTCAGTTAGGAGAGTGCTTGGCTAGCATGCAGGAGACCCTGAGTCCCATCCCCAGCATTGCATAAACTGGGCGTGGCCAAAAGGCTTGTCACCCCCAGTCCCCCACCCCATACTTAGGAGGGGGAGGGGGAGAATTAGAAGTTTAAGATCATCCTTGGAAACATAGTTCAAAGCCAGCTTGGGCTACGTGAGACTTTGTCTCACAAAGAAAAAACAGCTTTCTTTACTTGGAGAAAATAAATTTGAGCAACAGGTATCAAGCTGTGTTGGATCTAGTCTTTAGATTTCAAGGGAGCAGAGAAAGTTCTATGATGAGGGGTTGTGTGGTTTGAATGAGCAATGTCCTCCATTAGGCTCAGGCATTTGAACACTTGGGTCCCAGTGGATGGTGCTGTTTGGAGCGGTTTAGGAGGTGCAGCCTTGCTGGGGAAGTGTGCCACTCCCGGTCTTGGGAGAGTATGGCCTTGCCCAATTCCAGATCACTCTCTCTACCTCACGCTTCCAGTTGAAGATGTGACCTCTGCTTCCCTCTCAGGTCCCTGTGCCCATCTGCTGCCATACTGCCCCGCCAGGATGAGCTCTTATCCCTGTGATACCATAAGCCCAAATAAACTCTTCCCTGCCCTTCAAGGTTGGCAGCGAAATGCTTCTAATCCCCCAAGCCATCTGGCCGCCCCTAACTGAAGTTTCTATTGTCTTCTATTGGTGAAATTATTAAGGCCACTCCACGTAGTTAAAAGGAGATTTTTTTAATGGCGTAACTTACAAATCAAGGGATAGGTAGGTCGCGGGGTCTGGGGAAGGTGTATCGCAGTTCAGCGGTGTTCTCTGGAGCTCTGCTTGGCCCACCTCCACCATCCAGGGTCCCAGAACGGAGAGAGCGCTCCCCGATCCAGATCTCGGGTTCCCAGGCGCCTCCCTTGGCCCCGCCTTGTAGGCGTGACAGTTGCCGAAGTCTCAATGGGGGTTGGAACTTCCAGATCAAAGCTGGAATGGCTACCCACTACAGTCTTCCCAGAATTATGGGTTATAATAATTGTAACAATTTTTAGAGCAGTCATCCCACTAATATTTTTCAAAATTTGACCATTTGGTTTGCTTTACCTGGAGTGTTGGAGTATAGAGCTTTTAACAGTGAAAGGTTTGAGGACCCAGGAAGGACCTGGTACCCATCTAGACCCTCTGGAAGTAGATATCTTTTAGATATGACTTTTCTTTTTCCAAGTGTGATTATTATTATCATTATTATTGTCAATTTAACATAAGCTGGGGTCATCGGGAAAGAGGGAATGTCAATTGAGGAATCGCTTCAGGAGATGAGTCTGTAGGCAAGCTTGTGGGGTGTTTTCTTGATTTATGTGGGAGGACCCAGCCCACTCTGGGCAGCACCACACCACTCCCCACGTGGTCCTGGATTTTATAAGGAAGCAGGCTGCGCAAACCATGGGGAGCAGCCAGTCAGCAGCACCCCTCCGAGGCTCTGCTTCAGTACATGCCACTCGTTCCTGCTTGAGTTTCTGCCCTTATTCCTCACAGTGATCAGCCATGGCTGGGATGTACAAGTCAAATAAACCCTTTCTCCCCAAGTTGTTTTTTGGTCAGTGTTTAATCAAAGCATATAGAAATGAATTAAAAACATCAAGTCTTGTGCGTGGCACACTCGGTAGCTAAGGTGAAAGCAGCATCAGCAAACCAGTTCGGTCCGTTATTGGATCCAGTCCACTCTGGAACCCAGCCTGGTCTAAAACATAGTTCAAATAAACCTCCAGAGCTCAGAACGCAAGTCTGTGGTCTTGGACTCAGAGCCAAACTCATGTGGGGCTCTAGTTATTTCAAGAGAGTGACAGAGAACAGATCTCTAGTGGGTGACTTGCTTGGCTGTAGTGTAGGAAGACCAAAGATCCAATGGCTTTGGTCCGACTGTGGGTACAAGTCTGAGAAAGAAACAACGTAGACAAGTTACATTTAACAGTTGGATTGAATGCAGAAAGATTATGGGATTGGGCAGTGGAAGCGGGCAGACGCAGAGAGACTTGTAACAATGTCTGCAAAGCATTTGCAGATGGAGAAAGGGAAGCGGTGGGTATCAAAGGGACGTGAAGCACAGAGAAAGCTGGCGTGGTTCCAGGGTGGCGCTGGCCTTGTTTGAACACACTTTGCATGGTTCCTTGCCTGGCTCTGATTGGCTGAAGCTTGCTGCTTTGACTGACTAGGACACAGCTGTTTGTTTCCAGGGCAACTCCTAGCGTAGATTTCCTTTCTTTTTTAAATTAAATTAATTTATTTTTAATGCACAGAAGTTATGTTACAGGGTTGTTGTTTTTCTTCCCCTCAGGGTTTCATGTAACCCAGGCTGGCCTGAAACTCAATTTGTAGTGAAGGATGGTCTGGAACTCCTGACCCTCCTCCTTCTACCTCCCATGCTCACAGGGCGACCTACCGCCCCCTTCTGGCCTCCTCAGGCATCAGGCACACATGGAATTCTTAGTAGTTGATAGGTGTGGGCTGAGGATGGCTGGCACATGATGATAGACATTATGATGGGAATGTAAGCAGACACCTCAGACAACTTACCTGTGCTCATGTATGTGAGTGTGGTAGTCCTATATATATGGAGAAGCATTGCACTTCAGCAAACCAAAGAAACAGTATTTGGTTTTTCAAGACAGGGTTTCTCTGTGTAGCCCTGGTTTGTTCTAGAACTTGCTCTGTAGACCAGGCTGGCTTCAAACTCATAGAGCTGCCTGCCTCTCCTTCCTTCCTTCCTTCCTTCCTTCCTTCCTTCCTTCCTTCCTTCCTTCCTTCCACACAGGGTCCCATATAGCCCAGGCTGGCCTTGAACTCCCTCTGATGCTGAAGATAATTTTGAATTCCTGATCCTCCTGCCTCTTCCTCTTGAGTGCTAGGACTACAGGCCTGCCACTCCTGCCCTCTGTATCCTTTTTAACCAGCCAACAAGCAGAAGTAAAGTGTTTCCCTGAGTTTTATGAGCTATTTAAACAAGTTATTAAACCTGACGAGGGAACTGTGAGGACCCTTGATTAGATTTGGTTGATGGCAAGGTTAGAGGATGGCCTGCAGTGGGGACAGTCTGGTGGGCCCGAACACTTGTTGAGTGTGAGCTAACCCCAGGTAGTTCATGAGGACAGAGTTGCAGGGTACCTAGTTGGTGTTTGGAGAGGTAGAGAACTGGCTGTTTGTGTAAAAAGTCTACACGCCAGTGTCTGAAGTGTTGTGAGTAAAAACAGTTCAGAGAGCCCTTTGGGAACTGTCCTGTGTTGGGGCTCAGATCCCATAAAACTGCCACGTAACAATTTACCCTTCTCATGGGAAGCATATGGGATTAACAGACTGTGACAATGGGCTTTTATTTTTCCACAATATTTTAACTTTTATCTGTTAAAAGGCTTCCAAGACCAAAGAAAGCAACTCCAGGAAAGTAATTTATATAAAATTTTATTTGATCTGACACTTGATCTTTAAAGTTCAATGGCTTCAAATGGGAAGACATATAAGGGAAGTCATACAATTTTATTATGGAAAATTGCAAACCTATTAGACCTGGAGGGAGTGGTAGAGTAAGTCTCCTGGCCCTCTCACGGCTTCAACAGCCATCAACATTCTATTGCTTTAAGTCATGTGCTAGCTCTCCACCACCACTTTGAAAATTTTTGCTGGAGGTTTTTGTTTTGTTTTTGAGACAGGATCTCACTATATAGCCCTGGCTGTGGTGGACTTGCTGTGTAGACCAGGCTGGTCTTGAATTCATAGAGATCCACCTGCCTCTACAGCTAGGATTAAAGGTGTGTGCCACCATACGGAAAAACTGTGCCTATTTATGGAGTATGTGAGTGTTGTATTTGTGTATTTTTTTTTTTTGAGACAGGGTTTCTCTGTGTAGTTTTGGTGCCTTTCCTGGAACTCGCTCTGTAGACCAGGCTGGCCTCGAATCACAGAGATCCGTCTGGCTCTGCCTCCCGAGTGCTGGGATTAAAGTCGTGCATGCGCCATCGCCGTCTGGCATATTTATGTATTTTATATAATGTTTAAATTAGCTTAGACAGCGCAGATTTTTTTCACTTCTTTCTCAGACCAATGTAAGTAGAAAGATGAACTCATACTGGACACCATGGTGGTATCTCAGGAAAAGCCACGTATCATTTTTGATTTTGAAAAACATTTAAAAACTGTTTTCTCTAGCCCGTTGAAATATGTATTAACAGCACAAGATTATCACCTATAGTGACCCACCTTGCAACATCAGAGTTCCTTACGTCCACCAATGAACTGAGACCCACATTGCTCAACCTTTTCCATCTGTGATGGCTAATACTGTCAGTGAAAGGACCTAGCATCACCTAGGAGACAAGCCTCCAAGCATGCCTGTGACAGGAACAAACCCAGTACATACTATCTAAAACACGGTTCCCTTTCTGAGCATGAGAAAATAATGGCAGGTGTCAGAATTCTGTCCTCATTGGCGTGGCAGTTGTTTGGGTCCACAGATGCCTGGCTGCGTTTCTGATACCCACACCCATGTGACCAGATCCCACCACAACAGGAGCAAAAATCAGTTTGGTGTTCTAGGATTACTGGAACTATTAAAAATGCATTCCTTCAGTCTGAGGATGGGCGCAGTGTAGGCGATTTCTGGGTTGTGCTTGGTGATGGTCTTACCAAGAAACAGAAAGAGGCTCGGTGGGTAGAAGACTTACCTAGAGTGCATGAAGACCTGGGTTCTACCCTAGCACTGCGTGACACCCCCCATGGTGCTGCCTGCCTGTAATTCCAGGTGTGTGTGAGCTGATGGCATGCGCGGCAGAAGCTCAAGGTCATCCCTCCATCACCGAGTGATGTGGTGATGTATTGTGAACCCTAATAAATTTGCCTGAAGATCGGAGGACAGAACAAGCCACTAGATTAAACATAGAGGTCAGGCAGTGGTGGCACACACCTTTAATCCTAACACTCGGGAGGCAGAGATCCATCTGCATCTCTGTGAATTTAAAGCCACCCTGGATTACACGAGATTGAGTCAGTCTAAGAGAAACAGCCAGGCAGTGGTGGCACATACCTTTAATCCTAGCCCTTGAGATCTCACACCTTTAATCCCAGTATTTGGGAAGCACACACTCCATTAATCCCAGCACTAGGAAGTGATGTCTGGGTGGAGAAAGGTATATAAGGCGTGAGGAGACGGGAACTAAAGGCTTTTTGCCTGAGGAAGCCTTATTGGCTGGAGACCTTTTCAGGCTGAGGAGTCCTAGAGGTAAGAGGGGGCTGTGGCTTGTTCCTTTGTCTCTCTGATCTTTCAGCATTTACCTCAATATCTGGCTCTGGGATTTTTATTAAAAGACCAATTTAAGATTCAAGCAACAGAGTGAGTTGGAGGCCAGCTTCGGCTACTCAGGACTCTGAGAAGAGAAAGGAAAGTCCTCAAAATTCCTCTTTGTCTTTGGTGGGATTTTAATTTCCATCCTGTTTTGTGGTATGAAGTCCAGCAGTCTTGTTGGTGGGGGAGATGGGCTCCTGGTTTTGACAGACCCTGGACTAGGGCTTTTCCAGAGGACGTGTCCACTGTCAAATTCTCCATTGCATTTTTTACATAAATAAGTTTCAAAGAATAATAACGGTTTGTGTTTCATTTAAAAATATTTAATGGCAGTGGCTTTAATGTTTAGTCATTTAATATGATGCCGCCTTTTAAATTCTGAAAGAAAAAGATCCCTCTAGCCCATGGTCTCATTTTACTCAGTAGTTTTTTTTTTTTTTAAAAACCAGAAATGGTTTTTTGTGTTTTTTCTGCTGCTACATAATACGATTATGTAGCTTTCAATTTTATTTTACCAGTGTGATTAATTAGATTGATGAGTTTCCTAATACTGAACTATCCTTAAGGATCTGACATAAATTCTCTTTTTAGGTTTGTTCTTAGGCCCTTAATAGTTTTTGTTGCTATTGTGAATAGAACCTTATTTCCCATTACATCTTCTAATTGGCTATTGCTGGTATATAGGAAAGCTATTGATTTTTGTACATTGATCTTGTATGTAGTCACCTTGTTGAATTCTCTTATTAGTGGTAATAGTTTGTCAATTGATTTTCTCAGGCTCTTCTATACCGGGGAAAGCAAGGTCTGCAAACCGCAGCTTCTCTCTTCTGCGCTGCTCACGCCTCCAGCCAGTCCTCTTCTCTGATGGCATTATCAGAACACCTGGTGCCATTTTGAGCACTAGGGGTGGTTGAGGCCAGTCCTGCCTGGTTCCTGACTCCAGCCGGAGCGCTTGTGCTGGTGTTTGTTTGTGTGTTTGTTTTGTTTCCTTCAAGACAGGGTTTCTCTGTGTAGTTTTGGAGCCTGTCCTGGAACTCACTGTGTAGATCAGGCTGCTCTCGAACTCACAGAGATCCGCCTGGCTCTGCCTCCCAAGTGCTGGGCTTGTTGAGACATTTCTTTTCCATTATGTCACCACCGGGAGTCAAATTTATCAAGACAGTCATATTTTATGTTGAATTTATGCAATAAATAAGTTGATCCATGGTGTGTGTGTGTGTGTGTGTGTGTGTGTGTGTGTGTGTGTGTGTGTGTGTTTTACTGGGGATTGAGCCCAAGGCAATGCACATCCGAGGCAAATGCTCTCCCACTGAGATATATATACAGGGCTGATACATATCTTTTAATTTAAAAAATATTTATTTAGTTTAATCCCAGCACTTGGGAGGCAGAGGCAGGCGGATCTCTGTGAGTTTGAGGCCAGCTTGGTCAAAAGAGTGAGTTGCAGGACAGCCAGGGCTGTTACACAGAGAAACCCTGTCTTGAAAAACAAAACAAAACAATATATCTATGGATATGTATGTATCCATACATATAATATATATATATATATATATATATATATATTTGTATGTGTGTGTGCGCGCACACATATTTGTTATGTGGGTGCTGGAATCCTAAACTCAGGTCCTAATGTTTGCACAGCGAGCACATTTAACTTCTAAGACATCTCCTCCATCACTGAAATATTTTTGGTTTACTGAGGACTGAACCAAGGGCCTTGCAAACACTGGGTAACACATACTATTGATACTCTATCCCTAGCCCTCTTTTCTTGTTGTAAATTTTGAGACAGGGTCTCACTATGCTGCTCAGGCTGGTCTTGAGCATGGTATCACAGACAGACCTGGAATTTACCATCCTCCTGCCTCAGGCTCCCTAGTTACTCGGATTACAGGCCTGGGTCACGTGTGTGTGTGTGTGTGTGTGTGTGTGTGTGTGTGTGTGTGTGTGTGTGCCTGTGTGCATTCCATTATGTAGGCCAAGCTTGCTGGAACTCAGCCTCCTCCAGAGTGCTGGGATTACAGTTGTGGGCCACTGTATCGGGCTCCAATTTGTGTCTTAGTGATGAACCACCCTAGCACTAGTGGAATATGTCCTCTTTAGAGTTATTGGGTTGTTCTTTTAATACATTGCTTAGTTTGATTTGTTCACATTTTATTTAGGCTTTTTGCTTCATGATTTGAATTGATTTATGAACTCTTTTCCTCTTCCCATTATTGTCTGGCTTTGGTTTTAAGATATGTAAGGAGAATGTTCTGGGTGACTTTCTAGCTCTCCTCAGATTTTTACACCAGTTAACAGAACATGAAAGTCCTATGTTCTTCCAAGGCAT
Organism: Peromyscus californicus insignis; assembly: GCF_007827085.1. NCBI lineage: Eukaryota > Metazoa > Chordata > Mammalia > Rodentia > Cricetidae > Peromyscus > Peromyscus californicus. The sequence continues at coordinate 35,862,282 of NW_026294573.1, forward strand.
TCTTCTCTTTTCTAACGTCTGATATTGACATTGTGTGTGCTACTTTTCTAGGTTGAAATGAGGGCACTTTCTGATTTATTTTATTATTTGAAATGTATGTACGTGTGTGCAGTGTCCTCAGGGACCAGAAGAGGGCATCAGATCCCACAGAACTGAAGTTACGGCTGTGTTGAGCAGGTTTAAGTAGATGCTAGGAACCAAACTCCAGTCCTCTGCAATAGCACTAAGTGCTCTTAACTAACGAGCCAGCCCCATTTGTCTATCGGTCATCTATCTATCTATCTATCTATCTATCTATCTGTCTGTCTGTCTGTCTGTCTGTCCGTCCATCCATCTATCCATCCATCATTTCTCCCTCCCCACTTTCTGTTGATCTTTCTGTCTTCTGTCTGTCTTTCTGTTTCATTTCTTGAGATGGAATTAAATTTTGTAGACCAGGCTCACCTGGAACTCACTGGGTAGTCCAGGCTGGCCTCAACTTTATGGTGATCCTCCTGACTTCTGATGAAGTCACAATCATGCATCATTATATCCAGTTGTGAACTGGGAAAATTTTCAATATCTCCCCACTTCCCCAAGTCAGGGTTTCTCTGTGTAACCTTGGCTGTCCTGGAACTTGCTCTGTAGACCAGGCTGGCCTCGAACTCACAGAGATACGCCTGCCTCTGCCTCCTGAATGCTGGGATTAAGGGTGTGTGCCACCACCACCCATTTTTAAATTTCAACATCTTATGGGCTCTAAAAGTTAATTTATACCAGGCAGTGGTGGCTTATGCCTTTAATCCCAGCACTCGAGAGACAAGAGGCAGGCAGATTTCTGTAAGTTCGAGGCCAGCCTGTTCTACAGAGCGAGTTCCAGGACAGCCAGGGCTACACAGAGAAATCCTGTCTTAAAAAAAAAAAAAAAACCAAAAAGAGTAAATAGGCTGATAATTGTTATGGAAGTTGAAGAATTACTTAAGACTCCCTTGTCAAAATAAAACAAGGGGCTCGGGTTACTCCTAAATATCAACAGACTAGGCACATGTATGTGTGGGCTGTGGGGAAAGAAGCGGGACAGGGAGCGGGAGAGCCAGAGAGAAAAGAGACAGAGATGTACTATCACTCTCTTTGCACCTGGAGAAGCAAGTTTAACTCTGCCCTGAAAGCTTAGCACAACGGCAATGCTTGGTATACAGAGGCACTTAATGAGCAGAAGCAATTACCATTATTAATCCAGTTAATTAAAAAAATTAATGTCCCAGACACTGTGCTAATGTTTTACATGGGTTATTGGTATTTCATTTAAGCAGGTACTGTTACAATTTCATTTCGTAAATGAAGAAATATTTTTTTGAAATAGGTTTTGAGAAATTGACTTTCCAATGTCACAGAGCTTTTCTCTTCAGCTCAGGATACAACGCAGCGAGATAGAAAGCAAATGTTTCAGAAGCAAGCAGCGCACCACCACGCGCGGACTCTTGCGAGCACAGCACGCGAACGACTCAGTGTGCCAAGTCGCTTTCACACTGGGTTGCCAGCCGGCTCCTTTTTGTCCACGCACAGACCGGAAGTGTTTCTGACGGTCGCGTTTCTACAACGCACAGCCGGAAGTTTCTATCCGTGAGTTTGCAGAGCTTGATAAATTGAGGAGTGGGTTGCCGCTGGAGTTCCCAGGTGTGTGTGGGAGCCGGGGGATGGCGAGGTAGGGAGGACGGTGCGACCGTAAGGGACACCCGCGCGGGGAGGCGGAGAACACAGGCAGAACCCAGACCTGGTTTGGACCGTTCTCCTCGCGGCCTGCCTCTTTACCCTGCCCCCGTTTGGAGCTGGAGTGACAGGGGCCCCGCCCCCCTGACGGTAGCAAGGTCTCTCCGCAGGTATTGACCCTTGATCTCGGGGTGCTTCCCCATCTCTCAGGCGTGATGGCTACGGGCGCGGATGTACGGGACATTCTAGAACTTGGTGGTCCAGAGGGAGATGCAGCTTCTGGGACCATCAGCAAGAAGGATATTATCAACCCGGACAAGGTAGCTGGGGCACTTGAGAGCATTGAGTCGGGGTGAAGGTGTTGGCGAAGGAATGGGAAGGGGTGACACCAGGAGAGATGGTGGAAGTGATAATTCCACCATCATAAAATGCGTAATAAAAGAAGTGCTACTGTGAAAAGTATGCCATTGTTAATGTGATGCAGGAGATAGGACACTGGGAGGTGGTGGACTCTCTGGGACCAAGAGAGTGTGACACTTGTAAGTTGTTGGGAAGAGAGACAAAGACATTGTGACAGTCTTCAGGGAGGGAAGGATTTTCTTCCCTGACAGGTGAAATGAGGTGGGAGAGGGATGCCTTGCTAGCACAGGGTATGCTATTTGCGTGAGTAGGTTACTATGACTTTAGCTCAGCATTTGTTTGTTCAGAGATTGTGCTGGGTCAAAAATTTTCAGGTAAGGGTAGGTCTAGGCTATCGTTTCTTCCCTGTGGTTTTATTTCCAGAAAAAGTCCAAGAAATCCTCGGAGACACTGACCTTCAAGAGGCCTGAGGGCATGCATCGGGAGGTCTATGCTTTGCTTTACTCAGACAAGAAGCAAGTATTGGAATTCCAAGTCCCCTGTGCATTACCCTAGCTCACATGGCATATCCTTACTTCCCTGTTTTCTCTTCCACTTCTTTCCCCAGCTCTTATCCCCAAACAGGGCTCCTCCTGCAGGGCAGCCCAGTGTCTTGCTCCAGGACATGACTTCCTTATTTAGGGGTGGACGGAACTTCTTGGGCTTAGTAGTTCTTCATTCGCCTGATTCTAACCTTTCACCTCCCTAACCTTCACTGCCAGGGATGCACCCCCACTACTGCCCAGCGACACTGGTCAGGGGTATCGCACCGTGAAGGCTAAATTGGGGTCCAAGAAGGTTCGGCCTTGGAAGTGGATGCCATTTACCAACCCAGCTCGAAAGGATGGTGCTATGTTTTTCCACTGGCGACGAGCAGCAGAGGAGGGCAAAGACTACCCTTTTGCCAGGTTCAATAAGGTGAGCTGCTGACAGACACAAGCCAAGCCCATCTGAGCCACTTGAATGAATTTTCTAGTCTCCCAGGGTTGACTCTAGAATGTGCTCAGTCCCAGCCATGGTTACCCACTCAGTCCTAGGTCAGGTGCTGTGGACTGACTCTTCTGCCCACTGAATTCTTTCCTTCCCTGGATCTACTGTGGGTTTTAGTGGCTTCCCCTGGCTCTTCACGTTGCTGCTCCTCAGAGCTGTGTCCAGGTGCTTTTCTCCTCCGTATGTTTCTATTGTTCTCATTTAATGCCGCTGCTTCAGTTACTCTTCAGAGGCTCCTGACCCCAGCCCACAGGTTCTGATTTGCTAGCATCCCTTTCTGAGTGTCCCACAGGTAGCTCCCATCAGCGGTACCCTGGAACAGAACAGAATGAAATCCTTCCTCTATTCCTACTCAGTGAGAGGCACCATTTTTACATTGTCTGTATTACAGACTTGGGACTCACCCTTGACTTAGCCTTTTCTCTTCGCTGTAAACAGGAGAAAGGAGGAGAGAAGAGGATGGCACACGTGTAAAGAAATAAATGAATTCTTTCAGCTGAGTGCCTCCAATATGCTAGAATTAGAATTTGAATGAACATGAAATGATATCAACGGTGCACTTATGGGTGTAGGAGAGGCCTACTTTTTATTTATTTATTTTTGTGTGTACATGCACATGCCAGTCTGTGGAAACTTTTTCTCTGTTTTAACCACATGGGCAAACTTACAGGGGTCAAACTCAGGTTGTCTGGCCCTCCTGAGCCACCTTGCCAGCCCCGAGGCCCAGTGACGTCTCATTGAGTTCTGCTAATTCTGTTGTGATTACCGGTCACAGCTCTGCCTGTGCTCTTCATCTTTGTGCTAGCACCCTAAACCAAGATCAGTTATTTGTTTGGTCTAGATTATTGAGCCCTATAGAAAGCGAGGCCTTTTCCAGTCTCACCCAGCCACTGAGAGGAAGGGCTAGAGTAGTCTAGGCTTGGATAGCCCATGGCTAAGGCACTGTACAGTGTGGCTCAGAACAGTCTAGAATTGGAGCTTAAAACAAGGGGCTCGCCGGGCGGTGGTGGCGCACGCCTTTAATCCCAGCACTCGGGAGGCAGAGCCAGGCGGATCTCTGTGAGTTCGAGGCCAGCCTGGGCTACCAAGTGAGTTCCAGGAAAAGGCGCAAAGCTACACAGAGAAACCCTGTCTCGAAAAACCAAAAAAAAACAACAACAAAAAAAAAAAAACAAGGGGCTCAAACTCAATCCTCTCAGCCCAGTGTCTCTCTGTACCTGAGTACCCTCTCCTGGGTGGCTTACAGGCTTTCTCACACTGAGCACAACCAAATGTGACTCTATTACCCCCACCCCAAACCAGAGTTTCCTCCATCCCACCATCATTCTTAGGACCTTAGGCTCAGGCTAGAGAAGCTGGAGATACAAGTTGGTAAAGCTCAGTGAAAAGGTAAGGTATTTGAGGAAGGGGTAGATGAGATAGCCTGATGTTAAGGTAAAAGAACACTCCGTGTTTACTGCCTCTAGCATGTTGAAGCCTAGACCTTGAGAATAAAAATAAGTTAGACAAAAGTGTCTGTCCTTAAAAAACTTCATGTTGTTGAGAGGGAAAGGAAGATGGGGACAATTACAGTCTGGTAGGGGATGAGCTATTGGGAAGGCTGGAAGGTTATGGGAGTTTTCTCGATGATGTCACTAGGTGGTGCAGTGATTCTTTTTTTTCTTCCCTTCATACACATGGAACATGGTGAGGAAAAAAAAATACAAAGGAATGTAAGGGCCCAGAGGTTCCTGCCTCTAGACCTATGGCCGAGTTTGATCCCTGGAACCCAAATGGTGGAAGGAGAGAACAGACCCCCAAATGTTGCCCTCTGACCTCCAAATATACCCATCCCCACACACTTGAAAACAAAAATGTAATGTAAAAATGAAAAAGAAGCAGGGTGGTGGTGGTGCATGCCTTTAATCCCAGCACTTGGGTGGCAGAGGCAGGTGGATCTCTGTGAGTTCGAGCCCAGCCTGGTCTACAGAGTGAGATCCAGGACAGCCAGGGCTGTTACATAGAGAAATCCTGTCTCAAAAAAAAAAAAAAAAACCAAAAAAAAAAACCAAAAAAAAAACCCAATAAATAAAAAAAAAAACAAAAAGGTAAAAAGAATTTTAAGGGTTCATGTATATTGGATGCTATGTGCATTCGCACACTGATAAAAGGTCCATGTAGGGTGATGTGGTGGAGCTGTGGCTCAATTGGTCAACAGCAACCATGTGGTGGCCCTTCGTAACCAGGCTTAAGAACCTGGGCTTTGCCCTCATGCCTTTGGGCCACCCACAGATTTGAAAGTAGAGTCATGTCAGGGCTGGCTGAGTTTTGGAAAGGTCTGGGTGACTACAACAAGGTAGAGAATGAGTTCACGCTCTTCCTCTCCAGCTGCTCCTTTTGAGGGGCCGTACTCTCAGTGACTCGCCCTCTGCTCTTGCTCAGGCCATTAGTCCAGGAGTCCAGTTCTTTCTTTCTTGCTACTTCAGCCTCTAGGTCTGTGCCTTCTCTGCCACTCTAGTGTGGGCTTATGGCTTCTTGTCTCTGTCTCTGCTGAGGTGGCTCTTCAGTCTCCTACTCATCTTCCACCCCAGAGTCTTCTCTGTTGCCAGATGGTCTCAGATACAAGAAACAGGACCTTTTAAAAATGATTGTATGTGTATCAGTGTTCTGCCTGCATGTGTCTGTACACCACATGGGTGCAGTGCCCATGTACGCCAGAAGAGGGAGTCAGATTCACTGGAACTGGAATTGTAAATAGTTGTAGCTGCCCTGTGGGTGCTGGGGATGGAACCCAAGTCTAGAAAGTGAGGACTTTGAATCTCTTTTAAAACTAGCTAGGCCTGGCGGTGGTGGCGCATGCCTTTAATCCCAGTGGAGGCAGAGCCAGGTGGATCTCTGTGAGTTTGAGGCCAGCCTGGTGTACAGAGCGAGATCCAGGACAGGCACCAAAACTACACAGAGAAATCCTGTCTCAAAAAACCCAAAAAACTAGCTATATTGGATCTTGTCACACCCCAGGTGGACTCTAGGCTCCCAGAAGGGTGTACTCCCTGTGCAGCTGGTTCTGCTGCTGTATCAGACTCCCTTTAGGCTCCTCTCAGCTCACTCTGCTTCCCAGCCTGGTTCCAGAAGGCAGGCCCACACATTAGGGTGTTTTATTTGTTTGTTTTTAATCTCATGTTGTACCTGTGTTGTCCCCTCTGTTCTCCCTCACTAGTTCACTTCTCCTTAACCTTAAGATTTAGCCTGGTGTGGTGGTACACACTTGTAATCCCAGCACTTAGGAGGCAGAGGCAGGAGGATCAGGAGTTCAATGTCATCCTCAGGAACATACTGAATTCAGGGCTAGCCTGGGCTACAAACAAACAAAATCCCGCACAGGGCTGGAGAGATGACTTAGTGATTAAGAGTATTTCCAGGGGACTCAAGTTTGGTTCCCAGGACCTGGAGTGGGCAGCTCATGGGCCACTTCAAACTGCAGCTTCTTCTGAACATCTAATGCCTTGTTCTGGTTTCCACCGGCACCCCACCCCCCTCCACAGACACATTAAAAACAATAGCAAAATCAATAAATAAAAAGACTATGCCTGGCCAGGCAGTGGTGTTGCACACTTTTAATCCCAGCACTCAGGAGGCAGAGGCAGATGGATCTCTGTGAGTTCGAGGCCAGCCTGGTCTACAGAGTGAGTTCCAGGACAGCTAGGTACATAGAGAAACCCTGTCTCGAAAACAAAACAAACACAAAGCAAAGGACTAGGCTTGATTTACCTTTGCTCTGACCAGCTCTGTGCCCAGCTGTACCCAGTGTCACTTGTTTATTTTTATCATCAAACTTACCACAGAGTATCAAAATTGTTTTTCTGTGTCCCCCCCCCCCCTCAGTTGGATTGCTGGTTTTGAGAGGTGACCCCGGTGAGCACTGTGTCCCCAGCACAGGCTTAGCAGGCTCATGATAAGTATTTGTTGAATGAGTTGATTTGTCTTTTGGAACTGATTTGAGATTGGCCAGAAGTTCAGGGCATTATAAAACCAAATGAAATGATCTCCTTGTAGTAGCACATGCCTTTAATCCCAGCACTCCAGAGGCAGAGCAGGCAGATCTCTGAGTTTGAGGCCAGCCTGGTCTACACAGTGAGACCCTGTCACACATACACACACAAATTAAATTACTAAGTGGGATATATAGCCAAGCCTGGGAAACCAGATAAATCCTTCAGAGATGATGCCTGAGAGGTCAAAAGGATGAGAACGTTCTGTTGGTAGAAGGAATACAGAATTCAGAATAAAGGGAAAGAGCCTGATGTGTTCCAGACTTTCAGGCTGGAGATTTGGGTCCTCAAGGGCTAGTGGCTGCAGGTCAGGGCACCTATTCTTTAATGTGCATTGGCTCTTCACTGGTTCTGTGGTGTGCTGAGCCCTAACAGTGAGAAATGAACTGGCTAAGCCTTGCTCTTGAATTTGTGAATTATCTAGAAGGCACTTTATCTTAGAGGTTAATGGAGACATGACATGTGATCGAGAGCAGTACTCTTCCCAGGAACTGGCAAAATGTTCTATTTGTAGCCTAGCAGAGACTGAGAGATACTAGGATTCTAAGGCAACACAAGTTCATATTTATATTACGTTTATGGGCACATGGTTGACATATAAAAGTGCTTCCCTGTTTCCACTCTCACTGGAGACCAGCTGTGACAAGCCCCGCTGCTCAGCCCTGTAACCAGCATGGTGCAGGTCACATCTTGTTTGCAGACGGAGAATTGACTGGACAAGGACTGAGGGAAGCCCAGATCGGGGAGGGTGGTTTTGTTTCTCTAATGCAGGCCAGTGATGGTGCTGTGCTAATCTAAGTGAGCGGACCAAGTGTGGCCATGGAGATGAAGCCACAGATTAAGAAGTAGGAATTAAAAGATACTTTCCAATGCCAGGTGAGATGGTGCATGCCTGTAATCCAGTACCGGGGAGACTGAGACAGGAGGACTGCTGTGAGTTAGAGCCAGTCTGGCCTCCAAAGAGAGTAGTGGCCAGCCAAGGCCACTTCCCAAGCCTGTGTCATCAACAACAAAACAGAAACACAGACCATCACCAAACAACACACCCAGGGTTCTGGTGCTGGGTGTTGGTGACAGTGGTTGAGGTCTGGATCGGAGATGTTTGAAGAAGAGAGATGAGTGCAGTACTGAGTATGTGAAGGTTGGACATGTGTTGTGACCTCTGGTAGGAAGTGTCCAAGAGCAGCAGGAAAGAGCCTGCTGTATTTTTTTTTTTTTTTTTTTTAAAGATTTAGCTATTTATTATAAGCGCCAGAGATGGTTGTGAGCACCATGTGGTTGCTGGGAGTTGAACTCAGGACCTCTGGAAGAGCAGTAAGTGCTCTTAACCACTGAGCCATCTCTCCAGCCCTATTTTTGAATTCTTAAGAAGCTTCCTGTTACAGCCCAACACTGACTCCTTCCTTGTCTCTGACCTACACACGCAGCTTATTGTGATGCTGATAACTCTGAGGGAGACCTGGGGTAGGGGGAGGAATGTGGGCCAGGAGAGGAAGGGGCATTGGCAGGAGGATTCCCTGGAGATGCCCAACTTTGAAGTGCTGAGATCGGCAAATCCCACTGTGACCACTGGGTGGCAGTAGTGCTTTAGACAAGTGGCGCATGGCCTGGGGGCACCGGGCCTTCCTCTGTCTGATGGGTTCTTGACTCCACAATTGACCCCTGGGTGCCATAGAAGTGCTTACAGGTCAGGTAGGAGCGTGTGGCCCGGTCCCAAAGATGGTAAGTTGTCCTGAAGTGAGCCAAGGCAGGCCACTGCCTTAGAGGCTTACAGGGAGGGGCCTCTGGCCAGTCAGACGAGGCCTTCCCTTCTACAGGCTGCCCCTACACAGGGGTTGGTAACAAACAAGAAGGGGTGTGGCCACATGGCCAGCCTGCTTGGCCATATGACAAAGGAATGCGCCCCCCCCATGTCTTTGTGCCAGTAGACGGTGCAGGTGCCCGTGTACTCAGAGCAGGAGTACCAACTCTACCTTCATGATGATGCGTGGACTAAGGCAGAGACTGACCACCTCTTTGACCTCAGCCGCCGATTTGATCTGCGCTTTGTAGTTATTCATGATCGGTATGACCACCAGCAGTTCAAGGTGAGTTGGAGTGCCCAACCTTCCTGTCGTCCCTTCCGGATGCTTCTCAGTGTTCATCCCCATGTGTCTTTGATTCTCAGAAGCGTTCTGTAGAGGATTTGAAAGAGAGGTACTACCACATTTGTGCCAAGCTTGCCAATGTGAGGGCTGTGCCAGGCACAGATCTCAAAATACCAGTATTTGATGCTGGGCATGAGAGACGGCGGAAGGAACAGTTGGAGCGGCTTTACAACCGGACCCCAGAGCAGGTCACGACCTCTTCTCCATACCTGAAACCCTTTGCCTCCCCACCCTCCATGGCCTCAACTCTCTCCCCCCAAGCCCCTTCCCCTCAGCCCATTCCCATGGTGCCCATTCTTGCCCTCCCTGCAGTTTCCTTACCTCTGGTTCCCTCATAGATACCCTGGTATCTTTGAGCTCCCTGGCCACCCTGCCTCCACACAGCCCTCACACATGCCAAAGCATTTCTTGCTTTTGCAGGTGGCAGAGGAGGAGTACTTGCTACAGGAGCTTCGTAAGATCGAGGCCCGGAAAAAAGAGCGGGAAAAACGCAGCCAAGACCTGCAGAAGCTGATCACAGCAGCAGACACCACCGCAGAGCAGCGGCGCACAGAGCGCAAGGCCCCCAAGAAAAAGCTACCCCAGAAGAGGGAGGCTGAGAAGCCGGTGTGGGGGCTGACCCAACAGGCTCAGGGTGGAAGGGGCCCAGCCTCAGTGGGTCCCTGGCTACTCTCCCGTGACACCTTAGGCTCCCTAACTCTTCCCACAGGCTGTTCCAGAGACCGCGGGCATCAAGTTTCCAGATTTTAAGTCGGCAGGTGTCACCCTGAGGAGCCAGAGGGTGAGTTCCCGCCGTCAGTGGTTAAGCCCGGGCTGCAGACGGCTTCACTGCTACAGCTGCTGAGGCGAGTGCGGTGGGCCAGGGGGCTGTGGGAAGAGGTGGCCTAGCCAGGATCTCACGACACAGCCAGGTTGAGGTTGCCTTTCCTAGTCTCCACTTCTCAGCTTGTTCCATTTTAGCCATAGCTCCTGGCAGAGGTTCCCTGGGAGCTTCGTCACTGTAAGCATTGTCCAAGGGGTGTAGGACTTAGCTGACTGTCATTGCAGATGAAGCTGCCCAGCTCTGTGGGTCAGAAGAAGATCAAGGCTCTGGAACAGATGCTGCTGGAGCTGGGTGTGGGTGAGTGACGCCGAGCCTCCTGGGCTCGATAGCCCCTTCTCCCAGGGCTGTGCAAGGGAGGGTAGTTCATCCTGCAGGCCTTCCACCCTGGTCTGGCTCTGTCTTGCCTGCAGAACTGAGCCCCACCCCCACAGAGGAGCTGGTGCACATGTTTAACGAGTTACGGAGTGACCTGGTGCTGCTCTACGAGCTCAAGCAGGCCTGTGCCAACTGTGAATATGAGCTGCAGATGCTGCGGCACCGGCACGAGGCCCTGGCTAGGGCAGGAGTGCTGGGGGGCCCTGCCACACCAGCGGCGGGGCCAGCCCCGGCCTCTGCGGAGCCGGCCGTGTCTGAATCTGGACTTGGCCTTGACCCCACCAAGGACACCATCATTGATGTAGTGGGGGCACCCCTCACTCCCAATTCGGTAAGAGCCTGGGCAGGCTTTGGGGAGCATGCCCTGGCTCTGGGAGAGAACGCATGTATGTACAGTCCCCACTCCCTCCAGACCCTTCAAGGGAATGGTTCTCACTGTGAGGGGAGAGGGTGAGGACAGGAGTGGGTTGACTATTGGGCCTCTTCTCTGAGAATGACAGGCACTAAGCCCCGAGTCACACCTCAGAGGCCACTAACCTCAACACTTTCTGTCTCTTCAGCGGAAACGACGGGAATCTGCCTCCAGCTCATCTTCTGTGAAGAAAGCCAAGAAACCATGAGGGGCCATTAGGGTTGGTGGTATGGTGTAAATAGAGCTGTTCCATTGGACTGGAGTGATTGGGCTGATTCTGTTTCCTTACTTCCTCACATCCTTGGCTGGGATGACAGGCTGTGAGATCGATCACTACAGTGAGTCCCTGAAGGCTTGCTTGCAGTACCTACATTCAGGCCCGCCCTTCACCCCCCCCCCCCCCCCCCCCCCCCCCCCCCGCTTTGTTGCCTAGACTCTGTACCTCCAACACCTGTGGTTTTGTGTTTAAGATGGCCTTGCACACAGCAGGGGACTCAGATAGCAGCAGCTTTGGCAGGTCCTTGTGCTCCGGGTCTGTGCATCTCTAGCAGAGGCACTGAAGGTACTAGAGTGCCAGCTGCTGACATGCTGATGGCTTTGTATGGAGAAGAAGCCGGGGGCATTAGCATAGCAACAGCCTTACACACAAGGACCTTGTTTCCCCGACTTTATTCAGTGGCACGTTCACAGCAGGGATGGGGGTGGACACAAGGTGGGGCCTGTTCTGTCCTGGAGCCCTGGGGGCACCACACACCATGCACTATGGATGGGAGGGGGCACAGGGGGGACTTGGTGGTCCCAGCAGAAGCCTGTGTACAAGGGAGAAGGCAGTGAGTACCTGGGTTCCCCCTAGCCCAGGCCCGTCATGGCAGGGGCTAATACTGGGCTGAGACTGAGGAGTGGGAGTGGGGTGGGGCACAAAGTGTCTGCTCCAGAGGGGCCAAGTGGCCAAGCCCGTACCCAGGGCACAAGCCCACAGGGCAGCTGGGGGACACTCTGGGCGCAGAGCTGTGCCACTCTCCCTTTCCCCTCTGGTGAGGGAGAGGATTCTGGTTTGGGCCAAGCAGCTACCCTGTCATGCCCCATCCCGTCCTCTGCCAATCAGAAGGGCTTTGATGTCTGCTTGAAGATGAAACCTCGGTATGCCAATGTCTTCATGATGTTGGCAATGTTCTTGCAGTCATCTAGAGAGAAGAGAAGACATTTAGACAGGGGCCAGATTCAGGAGCCACAGGCCTGAGGAGGTGGCTCTGGTGGCAATATCTCCAGCCTTGGGTTGGGCTGGGTGACACTGGGCCTGCAGGAAGCCTGGACTCAGTGCTTCTCAGTCCCATAATTCATGCTGGAAATTGGCCGCTGTGTCCCATCCCAGCCCCAGTGGTGATGTATGGGCGCCGTCGCAGTAAGAAAAAGGCAGAGTAAATGTGTAATTTCTCCCTTGACGGCCCCTGGCCGCTGGGCGATCCTTCTTGTTGCTGCCGCGTGGGGACGGCCTGTCCGCCACACTCCGTCTTCCCGCCACCCCGCCTTGATGTCTCCATTTCATTACTGTGTGGCCATTCATCACACCCACGGCCAGGGTGACTTTGTCGGCACTTGTGTGTGGGGAACTGTGGTCCAGGCCATCCTCAACTGGTGACAAGGCACAAGACTTGGCACGACTGTGCCAGAATCCTGGGAAACACCTGTTCTGGATATCTCTCTATGTAGCTCCCGACAGGCTGGGTAAGGCCCTGGCTTATGTGCTATCAGACCTACCAGACACGCCCACTAGTCAACCTACATCCTGCCTCTGTCCAAGTAGGCTGGCTGCTGGCCACCTTTGAGATCTTGTCGTGAGAGCTTACTCCATGCTGTAAGTAAGCAAGCTACTGTGGTAGACTGGAGGCTGCAGGGACTCTGGGGACTTGGCCAGGACAGAACTTGCTCCACTGTATCTTATGATACAGGAAGGGCAGTAACCTGGAACTTGGCTTACCAGAGCAGGGGTTCTCAACCTGTGGGTTGTGACCCCTTTAGGGTCATTTATCAGACACCCGACATCAGATATTTACATTATGATTCAGAACAGGAGCAAAATTACAGGTATGAAGTAGCAACGAAATAATTTTATGGCCGGGGGGCTCTCCACACATGAGGAACTGTATTAAAGGGTCGCAGCATTAGGAAGATTGAGAAGCACTGCTCTAGAGGAAGTCTGGTACAGAAACTATCTACCTGTTTTGCTGTTGTTCAGCTTCCCAGAGCAGTCCCCAACTGTCTCCTTTTATTCCTCTCCCACCTCCCTTCGTTGTCCACGGGCCATAGCCTGGCCTCAGCCACTACCTTACCCTCGTTAGATGGATGCTGTGATGCATAAGTACCATACACTGACGGCGTAATCAAGGGAGGGGTTGTGGTGAGGTCAGGAGAACTGATTCTTTTCCATGGAGCCTCTATGTTTACCCTCACTAAGACTGGTCTAGGAAAGGGGACCCCTGTACCCCCTGAGCTAAGAAAATCTCACTAGCCAAGGGCCTAGGGCAGGCCAATCAGATGAGATCCTGTCTTAGAAGAGTTCAATGTGTATGCACCTGCAGTGGACAGAGATGTGAGGAGGTGACACCTTGTTTCTCCAGGGACTCAGAAAGCCGAGAGGGCTGATCTGCTCTGAGGCAGAATGGGGAGAAGACAGATGGGTGGGTAGTGGCGGCCATGGCAACTCCAGACATGACCCATCCCCGTGGTTTATGGGCCGGACACGCGCCCCGCTCAGCTGAGGCCCTGTCATTTGTCTCCCTTAGTGAGTACGCCAGTCCTGTGGGGGTAGAGGGTGGAGGGAGAGCTATGACAGGAGGAGCTAGGCCGTTGACAGGGGAAGAGAACAGGAAGAGGCCTGGGAGGTATGGTGGGGCCAGATGCCGTGATGGCATTGTTGAGAGTTGGGGGAACCTGGGATAAAAAGACAGTCTTCCCAAATAAACCTCGCCCTGTCAGGGCACCTCAAATCCTTCCTGTCTCCAGTACTCTGGAGACCATGGCTGCTGTGCATATTAAGAATAAGTCCCCTCGTTATCTGCAATTACCCAGCGGCCACACACCTCATTTCTTCTAGCAGAAAAGAAAATTAGTTTTCTATTGACTTCATCTGGCTCCTCCTCATTGCTGGACAAATCACTCAATCTGCCTCCCCTGGTCCAAGTAAATGTCCTAGCCTAGACCCCCCAGGCCACCAGTGAGCAAGTGCTCATTTACCTGTGCTGGGAGGTGCCTTCATACCTCCCTCCATTAGTCTTGACCTCTCCCCATGCCATACAGGGCACTTCACCCAAGTCATGAGCTCTGGCTGCTCCTGAAGGCCACCTCCCCAACCGGGACTTCTCTCCAGTTTCTCCACAAACTCAAATGTTCAAACAGTTCTCTCCAGATAAACAGATAAAATATCCCCAAATACTGAATATTCTCCCCAAGTTTCCTCTTTCTCATCGTGCATCCTCAAATCAGCAAATAGCACCATGTATAGTCTACTCAGAACTCCCAAGGCTGACACCTCACCCACCAGCCAGATCTAACCAGGTATGAAACCTGCAGATTTGGTTTCCTTATGCTATCATCCAGTGGTTCTCAACCTGGGGGTCTTGACCAATGGAAAACACATATTTCTGATGGTCTTAGGAAACGAGACACTGTTCAGTAGCAAAATGACAGTTATGAAGTAGCAATGAAAATAATTGTATGGTTGGGGGTCGCCACACTATGAGGAACTGTACTAAAGGGTTAGGAAGGTTGAGGACCACTGCTAATCAAATGCTTCCACTCTCTAGCAGCACGTCACCTGTAATTCTGCTTAACCAGTCTAGTCTAGCCCTCAGATCCACCCTCTTGTAGCCAACATGGTCTTTTTTTCCCCCACAAACCTTATGTCCTTCCCTCTTTAAATTCCTTCAGTCATTCTTCCTGCCTTCTGCACTTTTTGTTTTTGAGATAGGGTTTCACAATGTAGTCCTGGGTGGCCTGGAACTCAAGAGATCTGTTTCTGCCTCTCAGTGCTTGGGACTGAAAGTGTGCACTTAGCATGCTTGATTAAAGTCTACACACATCAACATGTATTTTAACTGTGTGTGTGTGTGTGTGTGTGTGTGTGTAGGACATAGGACAACTTATGGAAGTTGGTTCTCTCCTGAGTGGGTCTGAGACCAAACTCAGGTCACATGGTGGCAAGCACCTTTACCCGTGAGTCATCTCACTCATCCTGCATTCCCCCTTTCCTTGAATGCTTAACCCTAGGGCTGTGGACATGCAAGGCAAGCACTTTCCACTGTGCTAGAGCCTTAGCCTCCTAGCCCAGGCAGGGTCTCAAACTTACTACAGACGAGGATAACGCTGACCTTGAACTCTTGGTCCTGCTTCTACTCTTGAGTGCTACAGTTGCAGGTATGTGCCACCATGCCTAGCTCTCAGCCCTTTTTACTTTTGACACAGGTCTCGGTAAGTCACCAAGGAAGGCTTGAACTCACTCAGTGGCCTGGCAGTTCTTGAACCACAATCTTCCTGCTTCAGCCTTGCTGTAACTGGGATGACAGGTCAGTGTGGTAAAGCCGGGCAAATCTTTAATCTAACTCAGTCTTGGCAAAAATCGATCCCTGTTGCTCCTGGCCTCACCCCTATAAACTGCCCCAAACTTCTACACTACAATCTCCAGGAGCATATACTGTTTTCTGAAAATGTCAAAGCATGCTATGGAGTCAGTCTAAACTGCAAATGCGATGTCAGGTGATGTCTGGCAGTGCTGTTTCTTTAGCCTCAGTGCCACTAGGGGTGACAACAGCCACAGCAGCACAATGAACACTGAGCAAATGCTCCCTCCTGCACCTCTGCAGAGCTTCTTCATGTGGCCAGTATGCTGGAGTTCTGATTATCCAAAGGCGAGAGTGTGTGACAGATTGTGTATGGCTTAGATGACAGACTGGCTGGTACACATGATAAAACTAACTGTCCTTCACTACATAGACTCACCTGAGGTCTAACTGTGGTGACTGGTTTCCTATTATGGAGACCCAAAGAGATGAGGAAAAATCTGCCTCAGGTCACTGTCCAAGTTGGCAGCTACAGACTGCAAGGCCAGGCAGGGTTCTTGGAGACTTCTCTGTTGTTGTTTTAATGACATTTATTTCCTGGTGTATAGGGGTGTATTCAGAGGGGTGAATGACTTGTGGGGTCATTCTCTCCTTCCACCATGTGGGTTCCTGGGACTAGGGAAGGGAGAGGTAGACTTGAGGCTCTGAGACCATTTGGGTTAGCTGGCAGCCTTGCCTTTTTAGCACCTCTTGCAGAGCTAATCAGGCCAGCCTAAGAGTGCTATGACATGGGATGGTAGGGCACTGTGTTCTGTCCATAAGGGACGCCTTTAAGCATAGGTGTTTACTTTCCAGTTCTAGAAGGCTAGCCACATCAGCTTGAGAACTTTGTTAGAAATATTTTTATATTGACCAGACTAGAATGGAAGGGTAAGAGCTCCACAAACCCTCAGAGCAGGTGGGTAGGGCAAGCACTGAGCAAGGAAGGCTAAGGCTGTTAGGTGTCCCCAGAGTCATCAGAGCTGCTTGGGAATCAGCTGCTACTGAGATGGTGGCTGAGGTCCCTCAGGACACACAGTAAGAGTCCACATAAAGGAACTCACCTGAGATGGCACGGCACGCTTGTTAGTTACACTGGTCTGGGAACTGAAGAGTAGAGGACAGGAAGTGAGTCCTAGGACAGGAAATTGGAATAGGCCAGGGAAAACCTTCATGAAGAAAGGGTCCAAGAAACCCTAGGAAAGTACACCAAGAGTTTCCACTCAGGTACTCACTTCCTTCAGCGAGTGCCAATCCATTCTGTGTGCTGGCTGTATATGGGCCATACTGGGTCTGAGGCTATCCAAGATTAGCAACCCACACTCGCAGAGCTCCAAGACAGCCCCGTAAGAGGTGCAGTGCTGTGAGAAAAAAAAAAAAAAAAGCGGGAAAGCTACCTGCTGCTTTCTGAAGCTCAGGTATGGATTCCTGGAAGAACAAAGCTCTGCAAAGGTTGGAGGGAGCTGGCCTAGAACGTGAGGATTAAGGTGAAGAGGCCATACAGACACGACTGGAAGTGATCTGTGGAGTGTCAATGTTAGTCTCACCAAGTGAGTGGGGGTGGGTGACACCCTGAGACGGTGACAAGGTATGATTGGAGCTGGTCAAGTCTGCAGTGACTGACTAGAGGAAACCCTGAGGAACCCATATGCCAATCTGAGTTCAAGAATTTGATTCTGGTGGCACTGTGGAGGCACTAATACATTTACGGAGTAGAATGACAAGACCAGACCTGGGTTTCAGAGTTGTCATTCTAAGGGCAGAATCATCAGTGAGCAGACTAAAGTACAGCTCGTGCCTGAGAGGCTAGCCCAGAACTAGGCTTGTAGTGGTGGGGGATGCTGACAGTGTGAAGAACAGACTGGAGGCAAGGGAGTTTTTAGTAAATAAAATTTGGGGCCAATGAGATGACTTGAGGGTAACTGTGCCAGCCTGACTACCTAAGTGTGAGCCCTGGAACTCATGATGGAAGGAGAAAACTGACTTTACAAGTTGTCCTCTCCCTTCCATCTCCCTGTGTGCAAATGTGTGCATACACAAATGTCTGTTGAAAAGAGGTAAGCTTTCATGAGTGTGCAAATGTGTGCATACACAAATAAAATGTCTGTTTAAAAGAGATAAGCTTCCAGGAGAAGACTGGGAGAGAAATGAATATAGGACTTAGTGCCACTCACTGAGGTAAGTAATCTCAGAGAAGGTGGATTTGGGGGCAGTGATGAATTTAGGTTTGGATGAAGGAAGTAGGAGTCTTGTGGGTCATTTAAAATTATAAGGCATTTTATTAGGATTTCAAGGCTTACTGTCTGGTTTGAGAAACACTTCTCTATCCTATCGTTAAAAAACAAAGGGCTGAAGAGATGGCTCAGCTGATAATCCTGGGTACCTATATAAAAGCCAGGCATGCTAGTCCATGCCTGCAATTCCAGCAAGAGAGAGGCAGAGATGAGAGGATCCTTGGGGCTTGCCGGCCAGCCAGTCTAGCTGAACTGGGAGAGTTCAGGGTTTGGTGAGAGACCTTGTCTCAAACAATAAGGTGGAGAATGATTGATACACCCAGTATCAAGCTCACACATGTATACCTCCCCCTACAGAACCCACAACACAAAGTTACCCCATATTTTCAGCTATATTTTATTATCATTATTACTTGTTTTTTTTAAGATTTATTTTTATTTTATGTATATGGGTATTTTGCCTTCATGTATGTCTATGTACCACATGCATGCAGTGCTTGTGAAGGCCAGAGGATTCCCTTGGGACTGAAGTTACAGACAGTTGTGTGTGCTGGGAACTGAACCCAGGTCCTTTGGAAGAGCAGTCTGGGCTTTTAACAGCTGAGCCATCTCTCTAGTCCATTATTTGGGTTTTTTGAAGCAGGGTCTCAATATGTAAACCAGGCTGGCCTTGTACTTATAGAGATCTGCCTGCCCCTACCTTCTGAGTGCTAGGACTAAAGGCGTACACCATCACCCCTGCTTAGCTATATTTCCTACTTAGCTGTTTAATCTGTCTAGAATTACACTTTGCGTGTGGTAAGAAATAGCTCTAACTTTATTATTTTTCTGATGCAGAACCCATTGCCCTATCAACATGGCCTAAACTGTCTTCTCTTTCTGTGCCTTCTGAAATAACAACTCTATCATATCTGCATAATGTGGGAACCAGTAAAGAGAACAAACATAAAATGACCAAAGGGTAAATCAAGTTGGGGAATCAGTGTGGGAAACTGCTGACGTTATTAATGAGGCTAAGAGGCAGTGTGGTCAAAGGGGCATGCAGACAGATGCCAAGGCCACCAGTGTAGCATCAGCGGCCTGTCTTCACCCTGTCTGGTAATCTCCAGAGACTGGTGAGGGATGGGGCCTGAGCCCATGGAGCAGAGGCCAGCAAAACTGAGGCGCAGGGATGGGCAGGGGGCAAACTACAAGGAGCAGGACCTGTGCATGAGAAAGAGGAGACCACAAGAAGAACTCTGAGCACTGACATTCTAGAATCTCACTGGCCTTGTGCCCACATCTGTCCAGACATCTAGCAGCAATAATGTCCCGAGCAAAAGTGCTGTGGGTTGCAGGGTGGTGGTGGCGCACGCCTTTAATCCCAGCACTCGGGAGGCAGAGGCAGGCGGATCTCTGTGAGTTCGAGGCCAGCCTGGGCTACCAAGTGAGTTCCAGGAAAGGCGCAAAGCTACACAGAGAAACCCTGTCTCGAAAAACCAAAAAAAAAAAAAAAAAAAAAAAAGTGCTGTGGGTTAACCCTAGGCCAGTATGAAAGGCCTGCCAGACCGATGTTGTCCTACCCCAACACGGGACATGCACTGAAATCTACTTGTCATCTCAAGTTCAAATCTGACTGCTCCTCTACATGTTGAGATAGGGTTTCTCTATGTAGTTTTAGCTGTCCTGGAACTCTCTATGTAGACCAGGCTGGCCTTGAACTCAGAGATCCAACTGCCTCTACCTCCTGAGTGCTGAAATTAAAGCATGTGCTCCATGCCTGGCTCTCTACGTTTTTATTCACTGGGTTTGGCACCTCTACGATGGGGGCCAGTCTAGCATTCAGCACCATAGGGTAGCTCAAAGAGGGCCCAGTGAATTTAGAATTCAAACAGTAGAGAATTCTATCTATTCTCAGATTCTGAGTTTGAGCCAAACTCAGCTACTTAATAACTGAACTTAAGCAAGTTCCCAAACTTTACCTTTTCTATTTTTGGTTTCTTGTCTAAAATGGGAATAATAATTATAGCAACTTCTTCTCTCAAAGGGTTATTTAAAAGATGCAATGAATTACCTGTGAAGTGTTTAACAATAGTGTCTGTGTTAGTTATCAGTTATCCTAACTCCTATAATATTGTTATTCTTAAATGGATATCCTGATACTCATTCTACAGCCCTAGGACCAGCCTTGGCCTACAGAGTCTCCTGTGCCCCGCCCCTATTCATGGCCACCTTGACCGGCATGACACTCTTTCCAGACATCCACTCCTTCTCCTCCCACTCAGCACACTTACAGCTTCCAACCCTCCCCTAGGTAGGGTCCTTATGGCCCGACTCTAAAGTGACCCCTTCTTTCAGCCCCTCCCCATCTCCCCCTCCACCCACAGAGGTGCCTGGAGGTGCCACAGGGCTGATGGTGAAGGATGACAGTGGCTCTACAATAAGGGAAAAGGCAATTTCATCTTGATTAGCAGGCGATTTCTCTCTCTGTAATAAGCGTGCTCCAAATAATTAGCGTGTTTTACGTAATAATGAAATTACAGAAATGCAGTCCACTTATTCAAACAACTCACCATTACCATATTTTTAAATATTAGACTTAATTAGAGTTTATCACTTCAGAGAAGTATGCGGACCGAAGATGTTTTTAAAAAAATCCTCATAAAGTGTTTATTAAGCGCTGGTAAAGCTAGGATAATGATGTGTTTGGAAATTAAGGCAATCAAACACTTACCGCCGCTCCTGGAGGCCGGGCATGGAAATGAGGCCATTACACGCCCATTACCCGCCAGCTCACAGCCACTCAGGGGGCGGGGGGGGGAGGATGTGCCTGGCCGAGAGGGCATGGTGCCCGGAAATACCTCTGCCAACCTCCCAGAGATGCCTGACCATTAAGTACAGATCAGCCGAAGTCACTTACACTGAGTTTGGCTGTCACGAGCCCAACTCAGACTTGGCCAAGCAAGTGACTGGATTGATCCCAAATGCCAAAAAAAGACAAGTATGATCTGACCAACTCTGATCCAGAGTCCCAGGCCTGGCAAGACATATCACCTCATTCAAACCCAATGCAGACTGGGGACAGAAGCCAGGTCAAGCAGCCAGAGAGGTCAGTGAGAGGAGGGGGAAGCTGGATCCCACTTGCTGGCTGCGGTCTCTGTGAGGAAGTGGCAGGTCTAGATCAAATGATCACTTCCAAGTCTAGGCCACACAAGAAGGGGTCACTAGAGAGGTGAGAGGAAGCCGATAACTGCGTTTGCGGCTAAGGAGGAAGACCTGAAAACAGAGCCGGCGTTAGGGAAAGCAAGTGCACGGGTGGAGAGTGGGGCTGTAGGCTCCAGCCCCCATTTGTCCCGGTGAATAACTAATTCCAGAATTTATAGTGCTGGGTTTTTGTTCTGTGGCCATTTATATCTGTGAGGGGAGGAAATGAAGAGGCAGCACGGACGCCACATCTTTCTGTGTTATTGCTTGTCTGCCATTTGCAAATCATTATTAATTGTGGGCCCTGGTGGCAGGCCGGGTGGGGGCCTGGCTGGGTACATCCACATAGCTCTTCATCAAGGACCCCAGCCGCTGCCCCAGAGAGCCAATTACCCCGCCCTGATTGGGATCAGATAAAGAGGGAATTTTTACAAATTAGGGAATAAATAGAATTTCCACACAGGGCGCGGGCAGGACCTGAGAGGCTATAATGAAAAACCATCCGTCACCATCAGCATGGCCTGGGCATGGAGCCCCGGCACTCCCTCCCTTGTGGGCCCTCCCTGTCGTTCAGGGACCTGAGCAGGCGGGTCTGAGAACACCCTAGCTGAGAATTCCCTGGGGGATATGTGTGTGGTGGGGTGGTGGTGGTGGTGGGATACTAAGTGTTGGAGAAGTCCAGGCCCTGGCTCAGGTGCTGTTCCTGTCTCTGCTTGCCTACCCTCAGGGGCTCAGAAAGGAGACATGCAGTCCTAGGAAAGACTAAAGTTGGGAACCACAGGGCCGAAGAATACATCGTGTCCCCACAGTCATAGCAGCCCTAAGGCAGAGCCCCAGTCCAGCCCCCAGATCCCTCAGTCTGGGCTCCCATTAGTGCTCCTCCCCTTGGATCATTAAATATGTATATCTTATTACACGCCTTGTTAGAGTATCGAGCTCTATTGACTGATGATAAATCCTGAGCCTCGTCCTAGCCGTAAATTTATCTGGAGATGATGAAGACTCAATAATCTAGTCAGGCAGATAATATCATCGGGCCTTAAAAAAGATCATTACATTATATGTCAGAATTAAAAGTGAAATACGCTGTAGTAACAGGGTGCTGCTCTGGCCATTACAACAGATGGGCCTCCCCCGACCCATTCCCAGCCCAGGTGGAGAGGCTGGGTGGCTGGGACTGCTATAGCTAGAAGTGGCAGAGGAGTCCTAGGTAACCCATGGCCAAGCTGAGGTCTGAAGGAAAGAGTTGGCTGTCCAGAACAGCTGAACAGACCTAACCTTCACAACGAAGGTCCTATTCCTAAGGACTGCACATGGATCAGTCTTTTAGGACCTTCAACAGCTCTAATAGGAAAAGGTCAGCATTTCATCACTTCAAGAGGAGCCTTGAAGACCCAGAACAGGTTTTTTCCAAAATGGAGGCACTGATATACTGAATAGTTAGGTGACTTACACTACCCTAGACACCAGCCTAGAGTCCCAGGTCCGGACACGTGTAACGGCCTAGCTGGAGCCTTCCTGTGAGTAAGTACTGTCAGTCCATCTCTGGCCACCTCCTTTCTTAGAGGTCTGCTGCCCAGCTTCCATCTTGACCTGAGAAACTGTGATGTCAGACTCTCTATTCATTGGCCTCAGTACATTTCTCTGTTGTGCCTTTTTACTACCCATTTCTATAGTAACTAACTTAACCTTGGAAATATCCCACTGTTCTTACCTTTGACACAATTCAGATATCCCTAGACTAACCACCGTATATCCATTTTCTTTCACTTAACTGGAACCTGGAACCATTTACATCTCTACCCTCTCTGTGTGCATCATCTCTCCTGAGCCTCTGACCTATGCATCACTGTGCCATACTGGCAGAGTTCATTGCTCCCTAATGTGGCAGAACCAATAATAATACATGACTAGAGCTAATTTGGTGATCTTATGATCCTTGCCAGTCACTAGGTTAGAGGTAGGCAAGTATTCTGGCTTCTGAGACACAGAGGTAAGTTTACTGGAAGGCCTTCAATGAAAATTTCACACTGATGAAGAGAAGCACGAAGGAAGATCTTGGCATACACTGTCTGGATTGCAGAAGCCACCACTCAGCATAGAGGGGAGTTAGCCGGGAAGACTATGCTGAATGTAGAACAAAAAATGGAAACATTTTTGGATCTCTGAGGACAATCCTGGGAGGCTGGATCAGTCAGCCTGACGGTTACCTCTAGATTCCTTTTGTTACATGATAAATCCCCCTTATTACTAAGTATGTTTTTAAAATAGACTTACTTAAGTATTTTATGTATGTATGAGTGTTCTATTTGCATGCATGCCTGCATGACAGAAGAGGGCATCAGGTTCCATTAGAGCTGGGTGTGAGCCACCATGTGGTTGCTGGGAATTGAACTCAGGACCTCTGGAAGAGCAGCCAGTACTTTCCAGCCCCGCTAAATATGTTTTAAAACAGATAACCCATGACCTATCTTTTCCTTGCAGCTGAAAGCATACAGACATAATTACTCTTCATTGTCAACTTGACTGGATTTGGAATCATCTAGAAGATATACCTCTGGGCATACAGTGTTTCCAGAGAAGTTTAACTGAGAAGGGAAGACCCACCCTGAATTTGGGCAGCACCATCCCATGAGCTGGGGTCCCCTACTGAGTAAAAAGGGAAAGAAAGCAAGCCACCTGAGCACTAGCATCCATGCCTGCTTCCTGACTAGAGGTGTGGTGTGACCAGCTGACTCATGATCTTGCTACCACGCCTTCCCAGCGATGATGTAGTGTATCCTCAAAGTGTGGGCCAAAACCAATGTTTCTTTCCTGCCACGTATGGTAGCACTTGAGAGGCTGAGGCAGGAGGACTGCTGTGGTCCCAAGGCCAGTCTGAGCTACAGAATGATATACTGTCTTTCAAAGCCCTAAAGGAAACAAATGCCAACTTGATTTTGGCAGCTCTTTTTATCAGAGCAATGAGAAAAATAATTACTACACTAACTGATATGAAGTAGAAAGGCAGGAAAACAATGGCAGAGGAATGCACTATGCATGGAGGAGACAGCAAAGACACTGCTACTTTAGGCTGGTTCCTTTATGTGCTCTTGAAACACCTAGTCAGATTGTTTCTTCCTGATCTTAGGACACAGGACATGCTACTAAAAAGGCCAGGGGACTCTAGCTTTGACTGAAACCCTTGTGGAAACAGAAGGTAAGAAAGTAAAAACCAACCGAGAGAAGAATTACCTCTGTGGTTTTACAGTGTCCGTTGACTAGAAACTCCCTGGCTCCACAGTCTACCGAGACTCAGGCTTCTTCCTCTTTTCTGCTCTACTCTCCCCAGACTAGAGTTCTACCACGCCATGTTCAAGACAAGAGGAGGAGGAATACAGAAAAGACAAGAACAGCATCTTTCCCTAAATGGTTTCCCTTTAAGTATCATCCTAGAGTTCCCACAAACTATATTTTTATTACACTGGCAGAGCTCAGAGACATGACCATGCCTAGCTGAATCAGAAACTAAAAAAGCAGACTTCAGTCAGGCATGGTAGCACAACTCTTGGGAGATTGAGTCTACAAAGTCTACAAAGTAGGATCCCATCTCAGAACAGACAGACAATCTGACAGACAACCAAACATGATGTCCTAGTTTCAGAAGGTTCCAGCTAGTCTGAAGATGAAGGGGGAATTGATTCCACATGTGTACCAGGTACTTTCTGTCCCAGCAACATAATGGGCATCTACCTTTACAACTTGGGACACGGTCCATCATGTCAGACTTCTTGTCAATATCCTCAACCCTGACGCCCTTTCTTTTGGCTATCCTGGCCTGGAAGAAGCCTAGCTGCTTCTCTAGGCCTACCTCTTGGCTGTGTGCAAATGGAGAAAACCACAACCTTACAGACAAGTGTCACCATGAGATGCTCACCAGTCCCTGTGGTATATAAACTGCCTAGGCAATCCCAAGACTACTGTCCAGTGTGAGCCCTTCTCTTTAGCCCTCAGGTCAACAAGCTCCTACCCTCCTCACAAACCTCAATCTACCAGTCTAGTACCCCAGCTTTCATGCCCAACTGGGCAGATACTTGATCTATTTGTGTCTGTCACAAGAGGGGACTAAACCTGCTATCTCTCCTGAAGCTGATTTGTCCACCTCACCTGGGATCTGGAGTCTAATCCAGCATATACACTTCCCAGAGGCCTGGACTTGAGTGCCCTTACCCTTGGATACAGTCCTACTGTTCTCCAGCCCTGATTCTTTCATCCAAGCTCCCAGCTGGGAGCCAGCCTCCATTTGATGGCCTCTCTCAGTTGGCTGGTACCCATACTCTGGCCCCTCTAAGAGGCAGACTACAGACTCCTGTCTGATGCTTGAGGTCTCCTTTTCCTGTCTCCCACCTTACAACCTGTTTTTTACCAAAGCTGTCTTCTCTAATGACCAGGGTTGCCCAGCAGGGGTGGGGCTTCTTAAGTTTGAGTTAAAATTTTATTTTTTATGTGTTTTTGTCTATATCTCTGTGTATCACTTGTGTACCTGGTGCCCATGGAAGCCAGAAGAGGGCATTGGATCCCCTGGGGAGCTGCAGTTACAGGTGGGTATGTACTGTCATATGGGTTCTAGGAACTGAACCAAGGTCTTCTGAAAGGGCAGACAGTGCTTTAACTGCTGTGCTACCTTCTCTCTGCAGCCTTTCTGTGTGACTCACACTCACTCTCTGGCTGTGGCTTTGGGGACATTACCACTTCTTTCTATGTCATCCTACCGGCTCCTGTGAGCACTCGATCTTCTGAACACTTCTCAGATGTGCTGCTCAAAGCTGTCACTGACCCTCTTCTCTTTTGCTCTCCTTAAGCAGAATTATCTACCTTATCCACCCTAGGAGCTTGAGTTGTCCATTTTCCAATAATCTCTAGGTCTACATTCTTACTACCATCCCTCACCGAGGTAAAAGCCACACTGCTGCCATTCTTTCTACAACGGTGTATTTTTAAATCATGACTCTGGTAATTCCACTCCATCTTGAACCCCTTCAATGATCCTGGAGCAGAAAAGGAGATAATGGGAACCAAGGTCAAACAGAGCCTTTGTTAACAGCACAGGGCCAATGCTACTGCTAATGCGGACAACTGCACTATGCTTACAGAGGTCACCAGGAAGAAAGCTAGGGAAGTGAAATATATTGCCTGCAAGGAACCTGGGGATGTAGTGCAGTAGAGTGTTTGCCTATTACACATGAGGATCTGGGCATGGAATGAACCAGGTGTGGTGGCTTACATCTAAAGTCCCAAAATACATGAGGTAGAGGCAGAAAGATCAGAATTAAAGGTGGCTGCAGAGGGAGTTTCAGGCCAGCCAGGGCTACAGAATGAGATCCTATCTCCAAAAAACAACTACCCAACCGAAAACAATTAGGAATGAAGTTCATAGCCTGGTATGATGGCACACCCCTTTAATCCCAACACTCGGGAGGCAGAGGTAGATGGATCTCTGTGAGTTCAAGGCCAGCCTGGTCTTACAGAGCAAGTTCTACGACAGCCAGAGTTCTCTATGAAGACCTTGTCTCAATCCACTCACCCCAAACAAAACAAAACAGAACAAGAATGAAGGTCAGGCATGGTGGTGCCCAGATGTAACCCCAGCATTTGGGAAGTGGAAGGAAGCCATAAATTCAAGGGCTGGCCTATATGAAACCTTGAAAGCAACTACCAGTTCCTCAGATGGCTATTGTCTCCCCTTGTTATTCCTAGGAGAGCATCAAAACTCCTTTACAGTTTTGGGGGTCTAGCCCTGTTTACTTCATCTCTTCTTGTGTGGTACAGCCCCTTTCACATGTTCTTCTTTGTCTAGAAACTAACTTCTCATCCGGCACACTGCTCATTCCCTGGACTCAGGTCTGATCATTTCCCTATGGGTTATCCTACCTGGGCCTCACATCTGTATAAGAACCTTTTCTGTATGTTCTCACAATACCTAGATGAGTCCCCTTATCATGATTGCTTCTGTCACCTCCTGCTAGATAATATACCACTTAAGGGGTTATTTCCATAGAGGCCCCTCAAGAAGATGGGTAGAGTTGACTGGAAAGATGGATAGGAAGGGCTGGAAAAGGAAGCAGGGAAGGCATGTGTCCATGATCGCAGATGAACTTCTCTGCCTCACATCTACCACCCAAAGTCTCTACATGTCAAGGCTGAGTATCAGCCATAGTCCTTGTTTCTAGCTTCTAACGTGCTGGAGGTGTTGCCTCTTGTCTGCCTCTGTTCCTTCCTAGCAGCCTGGTTTCCCCAAGACTATGCCAGGAGACTATCTAGAAGGACCTCATCAGCAGAGTGGGAGTGGTGGTGCTGGGGGTCCCCAATCCTAGGCAACAATGCCCTAGAGAACAGCTTAGCTGTGCCTAGGGACACTGGGGAGAGGGGCTGGCCTCCCTAAGCCCAGTCCCACCTGCTAAATATTTTATCCTCAAGCTGCTCAGCTAATCCTTATTAATTTCAGTACGCTGCCTCGCCTGGCTCGGCTCCCACTGCATTATTTATCCCCTTTGTTTGTTTGTCGCTAACAGGTGGGCCCCAGTGGAGGCGCTGACTGGGGACAAGCCCACTCCATCACAGTGTGGCTGTGAATTAATCATGAGGACTAATGGGAATCACCTCAGCTCCAGGCACTTCCCTAGCCACCTCTGCTTACGCTGGCACCCAGGGGTGGGCCAGGGCCATCTCAACTCCAGTTAACTCAATTCAAAACAGCACATTTTATTTATTATCTGCATACCCTTGTCAGGTGCTTCGTGCTATGCTTTGGGGATACAAGATGAAAAAACACTAGCTCTTGCCCTCAGGGAACTTCTGGTCTAGTGGGAAAGAGGCATCCACCAACTTCTGAGCCAGTGACTCTTAATTATAATGGTGATTAAATGTTGGAAAGAGCGAGTGCAGGGTGCTGTGTAAAAGTATATGGGGGAGAAGGGGATCTGGCCAAGTCTTGGGAGTTAAGGAAGGCTTCCCTCGAGGAAGTAAATCCAAACTGAGCCCTGAAGGATGGCCAACAGTCAATTAGGCCAAGAGGGTGCAGTGTAGAGCTCAGGGAAAGAAAGCATAGGTTAGAAAAATCACTCAGGTGAAGAAGACAGGTACAGGGGAGGGTCTGGAGTGTAGCAGTAAGAAAGGTCAGCAGGTACACAGCTAAGAGTCGGCAGAGTGTGTGGAGGTCCTTCCATGCACATGATCAGCCTGGATCCTGCTGGATCACCATAGTAATCCCAAACAGGATGCTCACTACCAACACCCTGATATCAACACACATTCACAACACCTGGGCTGATTTCAACAGCTTGATTCCTGACTTCGTGCTTGTCTGTGGTATGAGGCCCACTGCTCCAAAGGCTTTGATGTTTTGCTGGCGGCTGCTTGTGCACCCTGGAAGCCGTCGGGATCACTGAACTTCAACTGTATACACGTCAGGGAACACAGGTGAGCACGGCCTGGTCCTTGTGAAGTAGCTTATGTGCACCTGTCAGCTCCTTGATGGCTGGGAGTCCCCACTGATGGACTGAATGTAGTCCTTTAACCCTGGGGAGGTCCCAGGCACAGAAAAGAACACCAGAGACTCAGCCCAAAATGCTTACCTTATCTCTCAGAGAGAACTACTCTTGTCTCTGAGGCTCAGTTTGGTGTGGACCCAGTGTTCAGAAAACACTGGCAAATGTTTTCTGAATGAATTGAACAAAGTGAAAGCCAGCCATCTCCTGCAAGGACCTTTCCCCAGACACTTCCCTCAGAAACCTTTGTAGAAATCTAACCAGGGAAGGGCAGACACCTCATGGAGTCCCAGTACTTAGTCTCAGTAAGCCTGAGACCAGGGTGTCATTACCAACCCCAAGGAGGAACACACACAGGTTCTGATGGCGAGAATGACTTGCCCAGGACCACTCAACCTGGAAAAACAAGCCTCAACCGGAATGGGGTTGGCCCATTCTTCAACATTTGAGATACACCGTCTCTGTGGACATTTCCCTAGGGATCTCTCTTGATGATCAAGGGCCCTAGCTCCCGAGAACAATGCTAAAAGCCCCTGGCTTATGAAGCAAACATAGCTGTGTGAATGCATGGGCCTCACTGTGCACATGCTTAGGGTTTGTAATTCTATTCAAAGTGGCCACTTGGAAAATCCATATGTCTCCGGGCTCCCCGTACATCATGGTGTCAAGTCCTGGAGCAGAGGCATCCATCAGCAGCTCCGAATGCCATGCATGGTCTGTGTCGGCACACTCCGGATCCCACCCTGAGCTCCTTGGAGCTCACTGCGCTGGCTTACCCTGACCCGTTGGAGGGCCCATACTAGCCCTAGCCTGGTGCTTGGCCAGCCTCCTTTGCCACCTTCAGACTCAGTCCATGGCTATGGTCATCCCAGCTGCAAATGCCTCCTTTACTCTGCTTTGCCTATCTCTGCTCTCTCAGAGCTAGGCAGCCAGCTCAGAGGCAGCCAGCTCGGAGGCAGCTTCGATAACTTGCTAACGTGCTGCCCATGCTGTTCTTAAAAATTTATGACTGTGCAACATGAAAAATCCGGCTGAGGAACCGTCATTAGCAGAGCTGCCTCCCTCCCCCACCAGGGCTGCCCTCGTAAATTGAGATTTATGGCTGTGGCAGGCGGGCGGGGGCATATGCAGTGGTAAGGATGTTGTGGGGGAAATGGGGAGAGAGACCAATGAAGCAGCAGTGGGACCTGGGGCTCCCCCCTGCGGCAGCTCCAGCTCACCACAGGCTGCAGTGAGGACACCTCCAAAGCAAGTCTGGCCAGGTGTCAGCACAGTATGGATGCTGGATTCTGCTTGGCAGTGAACTGGAAGGGGAGGAGCCCAAACTAATACTGGTTTTCTTGGGTGTGCAAGACTAGATCTTGAGGTTCTAGGTGCTAAGCCCAGGTTCCTTAGCAGGATTAGGGAGGACAGGGTGGTCTAATCTAGTGATAAGCATGATCCTTGCTAGGGTCACAAGACTGGGGTCACCCTGAGTCAGCTTCCCCAACTAAGTACCCAGGTTGGGCTAGGATTGTGTAGCCCACCAAAGCAGTGGTTCTCGACCTTCCTAATGCTGTGACCCTTTAATTCAATTCCTCATGCTGTGGTGACCCGAAACCATAAAATTATCTTCAATGCTACTTCATAATTGTAGTTTTGCTACTGTTATAAATCATAATGTAAATATCTGATATGCAAGATATCTGATATGCAACCCCGTGAGGGGTCACAACCTACAGGCTGAGAACCATTGCAGTAGAGACCCGAAGGGAGGCAAACAGAAGGTTATGAGGGAGCCTTCCTCTGTCCCACTCCTTGGTAAGAATAAGACGGACAGGGAGAGACTGAAGGCCGTGTGTGCACAGGACAGGCCTCACTCCCACAGCCTCCTCCCACGGGACAGACTGGGGCAGAAAAGAGGTGATCCCACTGCACCCAACCCCCAACTCTAGGCCCTCTCTTGGCTCTCCTCCGCTACTCCTCTGCTCACTTAGCCCTGTCAGCCAGACCATTATGAAATTGGGGTTTCATTTACAGACTAATTAAACATTACAGCTTGTTCACAATTACAACGCGGGGATGAGGGAGTAACTAATTACGGAAGAAATGAGCTAACATTTATCTCTGCTCCCACCCTCCCTTTCTCCACTGGCCCCCACAATCTGGCTTCTTCTCTGTGGTCAGTACCAGGTCTCTTTATTTCCTAGGAGTGGGGAACTGGAAAAGCCTGGTTATCCGCCCCCCTCCCCATCCAACTGCTGTTTCCAATTATCCTGGGGGTGGGACTTGGCTCCTAGGGCTCTGTGCAAGAGACCCTGTGGGCATGACTAAAGCATGGAGCCTTGTGATGGCATGGGTGGCCGTGACAACTGAGGTAGAGGAGGCTCTGCTTTTGGGTTGTCAGGATGACAGTACTATTAGACTCTATGTGTCTTTATCTTACCCATGAAGGTTCTGGAGTGACTACTTAGATGTGTGTGACCACGTATGTGTATAGGTGATCCATGTTCTCACCCCCAGCCCCAGAACAGGACAGAAATAACTTAAGTGGCTATAGATGATGATGGGCAAAAACTGGCACAGGACATGGCCTTAACAGACTAGAGTCCATTTCCCACTGGGCAGCCCCATTTACTCTCCTAACTGGGAGAGAGGCTTTTCTACTCCAGGGCTCCATTGGCCTAGGCTTGGCCTCTGGCCACATGCTCCCTCTAAGGTTCAGGGAGCCTCCTGGGGGCTTAGAGTGCCCCCTGTGGGCAGGAGTCCTGGGGCCCTGCTGGCCTGACACAGGGTTTAATATAGTAACAGTGAGTGTAAGCGTTTCCATCCTGCCTGCCTTTGGGCAGAAGAAGAAAGGAAAGAGGAGGGAGAGGAGGGAGAGGAGGGAGCCGGCTGAAGGGAGGCTTTGAGGCCTCAGAACTCACATCAAACAGCCGGATCTGGGCCTAATTGTCTGACCCCTGCCCCTGCCTTCAATCAGCTCTGCAGCTCCTGCCCGCCCCTTGCCTAACTAGCAGCCATGTTCTCCTCATTAGGACAAGTTCCCCTTGCACACATGTCCTCGGACATGTCCCCAGCACTCCTAGCTCCCAACCCTGCCCGGTGGGAGGGTACAGCAGGGATCCAATTTTGGAGGGGCCTCTGTAAGAGCTATACCCTAGCTGGCCCAAGATGCATCAGCGCCCTGATCCTTGGGCTCCTGGGCTGGCTCGGTTGCTGGGGACATTCTATCCTGGTGTCCCTCTTGCACTAGTCCACTGTCTCAGACCCAGTCCCCATGGACAGGACCCATTTGGCTTTCATCCTCTTAGCCTGCAATGGGAAAGATCAGGTTGGCAGAGGTTCAGAGACTAGGTCTGAGTCTATGTGGGAGCTGAAGGAACCCATCTGCCCACTCCCCACGATGGTTAGTTCAGCGAATCCAGCTGTGGCAATATATGCAGGGTTGAAGAGGGTGGTGCCAACTTCTAAAGGTGAGGTGTGGGTTTAAAGTCTAGCTTTCTTCTTTTCTTGTTAGGCAGCCTGAGGTGAGAGACAACCTTTTTGAGACTCAGTTTCCTCACAAATATCTCTGCAGCAGGGTGAAAGCTGTCTTGAGGGTACCCAGCTAATGCCAAGGCACCCAGAGGCACCTAGGTTGTAGCCTAAATGTGGGAGCAGGGATGTCACACAGCAACTCCAAGGTGAGGGGCAGGGCCTCAGCTTAAGGAATGCCTTATGGTCCTGGGTCAGATGAGGCAAGTCAAGAGGAATGGGGTTGTCACCTGAGTACTAAGGGCTGGAGGGAGGGTGTGTAAGATGCTCTTAGGATTAATTATCAGGGTGCAGGACCCATTCAGGACTTGGAGAGGGGATTGTCTGCTCTGGGGCCCTGACATTGTCTCTCACCTTAAACCAGTGGTAATGACTTGCAAATATTGATGAAAAACACAAACTCCAGAGATTGTGTTTTTCAGGGAGTGAAGGTGGGGAGAGGGGATAAGGAGGAGAATAAACTGCAATGAAGTCCAGTTATCTCCCATCTGTAGCTGTTCCTAATCCCCTAGCCCAAAGGAATCCAATGCAGCCCCTTATCTGCCCTGTCAATCACTCAATCACCGCCCAGTGCTTGGTGGGCACCACACTCACACACACATGCTCTCACAAACACAGGCACTCCACTGACTCTTGCTCCAACATTCCCGCCCACCCCCAGCCCATTACTCTTCTGAGTAGGAGCAGCAAGCACGCACAGGTCCTGCCAGATGGATGCAATTTGCATAATATCAGCAGTGAAGGCTGCAAGATCACCAGGGGTCAGGGCGCTGACATCCCCACACAGTCTATCTGCAAGTGCTAATTTGGCCAGCATTGATCTGTCTTTCTGATTTCTTTGTCATTTACCTCTGCGATGGTCTGACAGGAGATACAGAGAGACAAGGGGAGACCACGCCAGCCTGGGGCTAAGGAGGTAGGGAACAAAGATTGTACTTTCACTGCATCACCCACACGGAAACACCTATGTGCACAGACTAGAACCTTCTTCCATCCATCAACTCACCCATCTATCTATTTTTCTGTCTGGGACTGTCATTGAAGACTACAGCCTGACCCAGTAGCAAGAACCAGTTCCAACACGCATACATCCCTAGGGGCCCCAAGGGGGTCTTGTTCAAGGAGGAAATTGCCAGTATCCCTCACTCCCAGGGACCATCCAGTAGGAAGTGTAGACCCTGTTGGCACCTGGATAACGATCCCTTATAGCCACCCACTTTCGGGATCTTCACTTTCTCAAGGCCACACCAGAAAGGAGATGGGCATGAGAAAGACACTCTAGTTCTGTTTTACTCTAAACACAAAGCTGGCCCTCCCAGCAGTAAAGGTGGCCAGAACCAAAACAGTAATGGTGGCAGCAGTGAGACATGTCTGAGGACAGATGAGAAGAGGGACATCAAAATCTACAGGGGCCTTAGGTCATCTGGAGCCTAGGTACTGACTGGGCTTTTGCCCTCTAGCTCAGCCAGAAAGCTGTGTGCATGTTGGGCCCAAATATTCCCTGCAGACTCCCATGTCACAGTCCTTACATTTTCCCGTCTCATGAGGGCTCAGGATAGGGAGAACACCGTCAGGGCAGATATGGTAGAAAGGGAGGCAAAGACTGCAGCTCTTGGAAGCAAGAGTCCTCGGGAGAGGGAACATGGTCACTGCTAAGAGATGTAGAGGGATTTGAGCATTCTCAGGGGTGCAACACCCCTCCCCCACCTTTGCCTCTCCCCTTTCCCCTTCCCATGGTAGAGCTAGGTGATCAGAAGGAACTCCCTGCTGAGCAAGAGGAGGGGCTGGTGTCCCTGTGTGCTAATCCCAGGCCTGAGGTCTTCAGAGAGACCTAGGAAACTTCAAGGAGGGGAAGCCAAAGCTGTACTGCAGCTGAGCTCATTAGCCAGCACCCCCCTCCCCACGAGGAGGAGGGCGGGAGGCCCAGTGAGCTTGGCGGCAGAGAAAAGGCTGTCACTGTCCTTTCTTCCTTTTGGTACAAGCGTCTCCCTGAGCCTACGATTCTCCTGCAGTGACACCTCTCACGGGCACTAATGAGATCCATGCCACAGAGCTAATGCATTCTGACTGGACTCTGATAGACACCCCACTCATGTGGGGGAGACCACAGGCTAGTACTTCCCCCCACAGAAGGGCACCCCCTCCCCCTTGCTACCACCTGCCAGCTCAGCTCTTGCCGAACTGCTGGGCAGCAAGCTCCTGAGAGTCCAGTTGGTCTCTGGCCATGCCACCTGTGCCATGGGCTTCAGCAGGACCCTCCCTGGTCTCAGAGCAGAGGGGCTAGGATCACAGGGCAGGACCACCCAGCTGGCTATCAGGGACTGTTGCAGTTATTCTCCCAGTCAGCGGCAACCAGCAGTCTGTGGACTGTCACAATAGCGGTTTTGACTGATATTTGCTGTGCAGATTTCAGAAAGGAAAGAAGGGAAGGAACCCAGGTTTGCTGCAGAGAGCCCAGTATGGAGGACTCAGGCTTTGTGTGTGTGTGTGTGTGTGTGTGTGTGTGTGTGTGTGTGTGTGTGTGTGTACGCGCACGTGCGCTGCTATGTGTATTGCTACAGATTGAACCCAGGGCCTTGCTCATGCTAGGGAAGTGCTCTACCACTGAGTTGCATCCCTAGCCTAAAGGACCCAGTTACTACAAATCTTATCAGGATAATCTTCTGTATACTCCTAATGTGAGGGCCTGGAAGATGAAGATGGGTGGGATTCCCTGGGCCAAGAGGTAGCGAGCAAACTGCAATTAGAGTAAGAACTTCCAGGGCCAGAGGAGGCCAGAGGTCAGCAGGTGCAGTGCCCTGGCTTCAGGGCACAGTGGTTTCAACAGGACTGATGGACGGCAGTACCTGCCTTCCTTTCTTCAGCTGTTGCTGCCCAAGCTTTGTAAAAGCCTATAAGGGTCACGTGACCTTAAGGAAACTAGGGAAAGTGAGCATGCAGGCTGGGCGGAAGAGATTATTTCAGTGGCTGAGGTGCTTTCTCTCAAGCATGAGGATCTGAGTTTGAGTTCCAGAACCCAGATTTTTTTTTTTTTTAAGTTAAAGCAATAACGAAGTTCAACATTAAAAAGCACAGCATTGGCAGGGTACAGGGATTGAGAAGCTAGGCTGTGTCTTTGGTATTTATTTAAGCCTAGCTCCTTAGTTCAACTGGCTGTGGGACCTTAAGCAAGTCATTCAACTGAGCTTCCATTCTCTAAGAAGGGAAAGTGGTGCCTCCCTTCATATGACTGTTATGACAATGAAATCAGTTTATGTAAAACAGTAGGAACACTTTGCTGGCCCTCGGATGAAGTGAAAGTAGCTGTGAGGCCGTCCTATCTTGGAGACAAGCTAACTGATGTTCCTGACAGAGCCACAGAGCCTTGGAAGTTGGCAGATCTACATTTAGCAGCTCTGCCATGTAGCCCTACCTTATACATCAGGCTTCCAAGGCCAAACCCACCTCTACTCTGCTAAAATGTCTTGCTCACAAACCTCCAGAGCCTTTCTGCCCAATGCCCTGGCATCTCTGGACCCTCCCTTAGCCACTCCTCAACTGTCATCTCCTTCAGTCTCCAGCCAAGCTCAAAAGTTTACCTGTAATTTCTGTGGGTACCAGGAACCAAGCCTGAATTTCTACCAATTCACCTGTAGCCCTGTCACAATTCTTGACACAAGCAGATGCAAGGTAAGCAGTTAAACCAAGTTTCCCCTGGTGCTTGCTCCCATTCTCAGTGCTGCCCTGGCTCTCAATGACCTTTTTGTGCCTTTTTTTTTTGGCCTCCCTGCCCCGCAGACTCTCCATCAGTCCTTTCCACACAAACCAGCAGACCACTCTCAAAGCTCTAGTCAGACCAAGTCCCTCCCCTCAAACACCTCAGGATACACAACTTCACTGGCCTTCCTTCCACCCACCCTCTCTCCCCGTCCTCTTCCTACAACACCACCCCTCTAGCAAGACTGCCTCCTTGTACTCTGAGCAACTCCCCATCATCAATGTCATATCATCATGGCACTGTGGAAGAACCAATCAGAGCCTGGAGATGGCTAAGTGGTGGGATCTGCACAATTCTTGTCCAGCATCACCCAATGCTGCTGCACCCCCACTCAACAATATACATACCATTCCCGACTCCAGCCTGGCAGCTCCTCACACAGTTAATTAGCACCATGTCACTGAGGACCAGCCTGAGTGGCCAGTGACAGGAGCTGACCCCTGACCCCAGGGCTGGGAAGCAGTCCACATCAAACTCTTACAGCGCGACCCTTTTAGCACGCACAGTAACTCGGGGCACCGCCAGCTGAAGCTCATTAAAGCTGTCTCTTTGGTGCGAGGGCCATTAACCTCACTGCTCAAAACCCACAGCTCCCCTCCCTGCTTCTCCCAGCCCAATTAATGCCCTCTATCCACCCTCCCTTCCAAACACCCTCACCCACACCTCAGAGCTAGCCAGGAGCTGGCAGGGCTGCCCTCCTCATTCAGACTGCTGAGACCAAGTGCCAAGAAGGGCCAGTGCCCTGGCAGCCTCTGACATTGGCAAAGCCACAGAGAGGGAGCTTCCTGAGCATCTACCTTGAGATGGGCCTTACACAGGCCTTTCCCTGGGCTGCTCATTGGCTCCTCCCACTGCCCCAGGAGGCTGGCAGCACTGCCCCTCAGCTGAGGTCTCAGGGTTCTGCACAGTAAAGTTAGAACTATTTCTGGCTTCATTGTTACTCAGAGCCGTGGGCTTCCCCCTGGGCCAGAGAGAAGAAAAAGTGTTCTTCTTTAAAGGAAAGGCCACCTCAGGAGTCCTAACCCAGGAGAAGACAGGGGAGGGATCACTGAGCCTCGAGAGGCAACAAAGAGTGGCGAGAGGGAGTTGTTCCCCTCACAGATATACCCTAGTTCAGACATACAGAAGCAGGACATTTGGCTCAAGGCTGTGGAGGATGCCTTCCCATAGTTCTGTTGTTCCGACCACCCACCCATCAGACTCCACTGCTGCTAGCCCTCTTGAACGAATGCAAGCCTTCTCAATGGTCCTATCTCGAACTTAGCCTCTCCCTTTCCCATCAGTCTTCCACTGACTCATTTACTTGCCAGCTTTTCATCCACCATCCGCAAGATTTTACTGAGCAGCTACTAAGAGCGCAACACCAACTGCTGCACTAACCCTGAATCAGAGCTCTGGTCATAGCATTCTTTGATCTTCCAACACCCCCTCTAGACCGTATTTCCAGAGAGGGAAGAATCGCCTTTTAACCCAGCACTCAAGGCTCTGCCTCTAGCAGTTTACTGAACTTTCTATTCTAGTCTTAGGAAACCACTTGCAGATGTCTAAACTTATCTTCTTAATATGCTTTCAGGTCTTCAGGCTTTCTTTGTACACACATTTTCCCTACCTAAATACTACTTCTTTGTTTTTCTACCTAGAAAATGTATTTATCCTTCAAGGATCCCAACTCAAGTGTTTTTATCTAGTAAATTTCCTGCTGATCCCTCAAGATTTATTGCAGGAAAGAACAGCAGTTATGGCAGGGTGTCCCAGAGCCCCAGGCTTCCTTCTCTCCCTGGTTCCTAAGCCTGATAAAGGGCATCCCAGGAATCACTACAATGGAGATGAAGTAGAAGCTACCTTGGCAACTGAGAACAGGGAAACTTCCCTGGTGGCAATCCAGATGTTTCTACCACAACAGGCAAGTACGCATTCCAGGCTCTATCCCTTCTCAGCATGCTCAGCACCCACTGGGCATTGATAGATGTGAAATGGGTAGAGGGGCTAATTTGTAGCAAGTGGCTGGGACCTTCTACCATTCTGATGTCCTAGCCCCTACAAATGACACCTTGTCAAAAGTAATCAAGTTCTAATAAGGTCATAATGCCACCCAGCATCAATCTGGCTCCATCCCCTAGAACAATGCCTAGAGCTGGTCATCTGTGTTCCTTGGAAGCGTCTTCACACACACACACACACACACACACACACACACACACACACAAAGAGACACAGGAAGAGACTTTCTTCTACAGATACACACACACAGATGGGTAGCTGTTTCCATAATCAGTCGCATGCCCTCAAATAAACATGGATGTATTGTTAGGCAGACACCTTCTTCTAACAGACATGTTCAAGGAATGGACACTTTATACTCAGACACACAGATATACAGGCAAGATGTCATACATAGACACATATTCACACTGATGCAGCGAAGCTCACAGAGCCACTAACTGGCCACTAACTATGTGGAATTGCAGCCACTCCAGTTTCTCCCAAGCAGAAATCCCCGAGTGTTACCCCACCTGTTACCCCAAGTGGCCCCTCCCAACCCAGGCACTCCTCAGTGGAGGCTGCTGCTCCTGCAGGGGAGTCAATACCCTGTGGACGAAGTCATCGGTCAGAAGGACCTAGACTAATTAAAAGCTGGTGAGGTTTAAATAATTCATCTCCTTAACTCCCATTGATCGTCCAGTTTAGTGGCCACAGACTTGAAACAATATTAAACAGCCTCCTCCAGCTCCACGGGGGGTGGGGTGGAGGGGTGGGTAAGCTGACATATGCCCATATCCCTGAAGACACTGCCCACTAGGGATGCAGGCAATGGGGACAAGGGACAGTACTTTGAATCTAAGGCCACCTGTGACTTACCCAAAGCCTGTATTCCAGTCTCCTCTGAAATGTTTTGAGAAATGCTTTCCAATTGCCCCAATCCATAATATCCTCAATCTACCCTCCCTACCCTCCTCCCTCCAGCCAATGGTGAGAACCTTCCATAGGGTTGGATACTGAATGAGACATGGAAACCCTCTGTTTGCCAGGGCACTGAGGCATGCGGGCAGGGGACTGACAGAGCTGCCAGGGGGATTTGTGGAGGGACTGACCAATGCCGCTGTGGGGCCGGCCTATGTGTTGCAGGCTGAGACCCTTGTTCATGTCTAGTAGTCCATTCTTGGGCCAGCAGCCCATGGCGAAGCTGTAAGCCTGGAAGACAGGAGGCAAGAGTTGTTAACGGAGGTCTTGACCACTGAGCAAACCCCACTCACCAAGTCTCCCCCAGTCCCCACTTCTTCCCTTCAGGTACTTGTAATACCACCTCATTAGAGTCCCTCACCACATTCCCTTTCACCAAGGCTCTCCCCACCATAAAAATCCCTTCCTTCTCCAAAGTCATCCTTCTCCTGGGCCTTCCCATTCAGCATCTGCCATCCTTCCTGGGAGTCCCTTGCAGGGCCCTTCTCTAGAAGTCTGGCTTGTAAGGTCCTCCCCTCATCAGAGCATCCCTTCACCATGCACCCCTGCACAGATTCCCATCCTGGAACACCACAGCTGTGCTGGGCTCCCTCCCTTGGTATGACTGGTCACAAAGACTGTTCTCAGGACGCAGGAAATTAGTATTTCCAAATTTCATTCCACAAACAGGAAAAATGAAACAGGAACTAGCCAGTAACATGCTTATGGTCAAGTTGCTTTTGATTCTGCACAGGCAAGGCTGTGGAAGGTTGTGAGTGCTGTGTTAGAGCTCAATGAAAGGGGAGTAAGGTCACCAGGTCAACTCAAGCATCAGTGAGGGAAGTACAGGGTGGTGTGTGTGTGTGTGTGTGTGTGTGTGTGTGTGTGTGTGTGTGTGTGTGTTCTGCTGAAGGTCAAGTGCTCACTTATGCATATTCAAAGCGGCCACCCATTGATCTGTACTTAATTGTTTTCCTGGGGTTGGGGAAGGAAGTGCTGGGGGCATCGATCTGTTCAGGGGCCCCGCAGCTCCACTGCTCCCTCCAGCCTCTATCGCACCATCTGGCCTCTAGCAACTTCCATCTGTGGGGAACACATGGCAGGACAGGATCTGCCTTCCCTCACTGGGGACAGGACCAGCAGCATCTTTCCTCACTGGCATGACAGGCCTAATGTCACTGATGAGGAAACTGAGGCCCAGAAGAAAGTGACTTTGAGTTATGTGGGTTAGACCTCTACAATGTGGCTAAGGAGGATTTCTTTCTTCTTAGTTTGCCAAAAAAGTCCTGGGCTTCTGCCAGCAGGCCTGAAGTCAAACTAAACATTTAACTATCCCTATCCCTTCACTTCAGAAGTCACTAAGCACTAAGCTGACCTTCTTCTAATGGCAGGAAGGTGACAGCATGTGGGACAGTGGCAACAGGGATGAAACCTGGGTGAGCTGGATCGGGTGAGAGAACCCAAATGTGCTAGCCATACTTAGATAAGCATTGCAGTGCCCACCTACTTCTGTGCCCAGCAGCTCCCACAGGGGAGAAGACCCAGCCCAGGGCCAGAAACAAGACGTCTCTGTGTGTGGGGGGGGGGTGGGGGGAGAGTATCTGTCAGTATGTATCTGTGCCAGGGCCCAGGGGCTAGGCAGGCAGAGGGCCAGTTTCTCTCCTTTCCAGCTTCAGGAACCCAGCCCATAGGCACTAGGAGACTAGGAGCCAATGCAATTTAAAGCTCAGCACTTCCCAAAGCCATTTTCCTTGACCACAGAGGGGGCAGCCAAAGCTCAACTCCAGCCAACCCTTCTCTACCTTCTCCCAGGTCACAGCTACAGCCGCAAATCGGAGGTGGAGTGTGGGACTCAAGGATGGGTTGGGAGAGAGCATGCTGGCAGAGCCAGGATGGGCAACAAGGGATGCACGCAGCAAAAAGATGCAGACGGAGAGGGGACAGAGTCAGTAGGTGGGCACAGCCGGGGGAACTGCTGAGCATGGCCAGCTGAGGCTGCAGTGCAGTGGGCCAGAGAGCAGTGGCGGCTGCCTTTCAAGTACTTTAAAATCACTTACAAAGGCCGGATTAAACGATCAGAAATTCCATTTAATAGGACAAATAAAGAAATAACAATCTACTCTATCAGCCTGGAGAAGGCGAGCTGGATGGGTTTTTTTCCCCCCTTGAAAAAGGAAAAAGGGAAGGAAGGGGGAAAAAAGAAGGATAATGTGTGTTTACTCAAGCAAAGAAAAAAATATTTAAGTGATGTCGGGGAGAAGATTGCAGTAACTAGTGAAGAATAACATCGTCTACTTTGCTGTCAAATCACACCCGAATTTCAGTAATAGATTCTCGGCTGACACTCAATTCAATTCGAAGGTGATCCTGCTTTATCCCAGCCCATCAAATATTAAACACTTGCATTAGCAGGTGCTGCCGCTTCCCGGCTTAAAGCGGCGGGCGGCAGGGCTGTGGCAGCCCCTCTACTCTGCTTGTGGCTCGGGGACAGGGCATCTTAACGTTATCTGCACGTCATCCCGAGCCTTATCTCAGCTAAGCGGGAAGACCACTTCAGATAACACTAGATGCTTGCCCCATACGTCACCATGATTAGATTATTACTGTAATTATGACTCCCCAAGATCTTCCCAGGCTAGGATGTGTAGAAGGGGGATGGAGAGCCAGGCTGGACCAGGGCAAGCGGGAGCCCCAGGCGGGAAAGAAGTAGCAGGCAAGGTGCAGCCTGGTCCCGCCTGACGGATGCCTTTCAGAAAGGGCAGTGTAGCTTGTCAGAGCAAGGGTGAGATGGATTGGCGTCTCCACTGTGGCTGTGGTGTCATGCTGCACAGTTTCACAGTACTAGATAAGGCATGCTAACCAATATTGCTGAGACACGGCCTCATCCAGCACTTCCTCAGGGGGTATGGGCCAGGAGGAGGGGGTGGCATGTGCACATGGGTCTGCCAAGCTCCTAATAAGAGGGATTTAATTTTTACAAATGCTGCTTCCAGCGGGGCCTTCACATACCAGCCAAAGTCCAAAATGATATTAAAAACGGTTAATTAAAACTGCTCTCCTTCAGCCTGGGATTCCTCCTGCTGCCCCTGCTGAGAACACTGGCACATCTCCCCCAGAGCTTAACCTTCTGACATGGCTACCAGTCTCACAGAAGCAGGCTAGGCACAGTACTTCAACACTTGCCCCTCCCCCCCACAAAACACACACACACACACACACACACACACACACACACACACACACACACACACAAACAAAAACCCCCAACCTCTGTCATTTTGGAATTTCTCAGGCACAGCTAGCAGTCACAGTCACAGGCAACACAGAGACACAAGAGGCTCTCAGAGCAATGCAACCTGTGTTCCCATCACTGGGTACTCTGGAAGTCACATCTGCATACCTGGGTATGCCCTTTGGAAGCCTCCCATCCTGGGCAATATATATCAGGGAGTGGCTGACTATGTAGGTGCTCACATGCCTCAGCCCCTCCCTCCAGTGACTGCCCATCCTGCTATCCTCCTAAAGAGACTGCATCTGTAAACAACCTTAGCAGAGCTCTTCCAGGAGTCTCGCTCAGGCCAAGGTGTACAAGTTATATTGTACACAAGGATTCTGACTGGAAGGTCAAGGCTGCCACCTGGCAATCAGTCAGAGCAGGAGGCTGAGCCCTGTGTGAGGCTGGAGGAGGCTAGGAAAGCCTCCTGGAGGAGTGTTACTGGAAGGCTTGAGTATAGCCAATAGGGAGCACTTAAGTCCAGACAGAAGATGTAGCCAAGACAAAAGAGAATGGAAGGAGTGGGGAGAGATTTCCTCTTCTTGCTCCCTTC
This sequence comes from Peromyscus californicus insignis, assembly GCF_007827085.1. NCBI lineage: Eukaryota > Metazoa > Chordata > Mammalia > Rodentia > Cricetidae > Peromyscus > Peromyscus californicus. Next base: position 35,904,723 of record NW_026294573.1, read on the forward strand.
CTTCAACCTGTGGGGAAGGGGCAAGGGCTTAGAGGCTTCCTAATCTTGATCAGTGTGGGATAGGAATCTGTTTTAAGAGCTCACTTCAAGCCCTTGTACATGAGCCGTTTACCAACGGTCGATGCTTCCCCATGGCACCTCTCCGCCATCAAGGCCCACCTGCCCAGATGTGCAGTTAGCACGTAACTCTTGGGGTCCCCAGCCAGAGGGTGGAGGAGGTAGGAGGATGACTACTAAGGAGAGGAAGATGACTTCTAAGTTCTGTCCATGACAGTCACTCAATGCTGAGCCAGGAGGACAGGTGGAGTTGGATTGAAAGATGCTGTACCCACTGAACCAACCCACCCTACCCTGTCAGGCAGGCACGCACACTTCCCTTCCCCTGGGCCGCTGTAATTTCCATGCGCAGGGAAGCAGGTGCCGAGCTGCTCCCGGCTGGCTTTCCCCTCTTGTGGCTCTGCCCGCCTTGGCTGCTGCCCCATTAGCTTAGTGGCCAGCCATCTGCGACGGGCCTGCTGCACAGCCCTGCTGTAGGCGCGGCGGGTGGCCCCCTGTGTAACAGGGAGCTTTGCCATTAGCGCCTTTAATATTCTGACACCTCAGCACAGCCTGCTATTACATGCAAACGCTGATCGCCCTGTGAAATTACATTGCTGGGCCCGCGAAATGGAATCGTGTATAATCAGCCTCCTCCATGCACTGTCAGTCCCATCACAAACACGGCGCCCGGCGGCTTACGGGGGCTTAGCAGCTGCGACAAGTGTATTGGGTTTAATAGATGAAGTAGCCCTCAACGACAGCAGCATCAGATCCTTCAAACAGGAGAGAAGAGGCATCAACAGCTGCTCTGGTGTCCCTGCCCACCCATACACTACCTGACAGCGGGTGGACAGGGCAGGAAGGGGGCTGGGTAAAAGGCTAGAACCTAGCTCAGACTGCAGACAAAAGTAGACTACTCAGTAACTTCCAGAACACCACAGACCAACATATCGGCTCTCTGCTGACAAGGCCTTCTGGATGACTTGTCACCCTGCAGAGCCAAGACTGGTGAGCCCTTTCCCAAGACTAGAGACCAAATCCAGCCTGTCGCTGTCTTAATGCCTACCAGAGAGGAAGGTGAAGGTGCCATTCTTTAGTGTGGGAGTTGGACAGATGCAAACACTACCTAAATATCAACATGTCTTCTTTATTTGAGGCCTAAGAGATTGAAACCGGAGCCACTGAAACAGAAAACATGCATGCTAGTCAGGTATTCTACCACTGTGATACATTGCTGGCCTTAACCAGCACTCAGCCAGTGAGCTGAGTATCCAGGCCACACACAAACACAGACTGGGTATGTGCCATGTGTGCTTAGCCATATCCAGCAGCCCATGTCTTGCAGAAAGGCAGTGCATTCTGGGCTCAAATCTGCACTCAACTCCTGGGTCTGCAAGTTAGCACTATAACCTTGAGTGACTTACTACATTTTTCTGAACCATAGTTATCTGTACTACAAAAAGAGATAATAATACTTTCTCTGGGTGTACCTGTGGCCACCTCCAGGTACTTGTGGTGTCATCACCCAAAACGTGCACCCCCTTTAAGAATACTACTCTCGCTGGGCGGTGGTGGCGCCCTTTAATCCCAGCACTCGGGAGGCAGAGGCAGGCGGATCTCTGAGTTCGAGGCCAGCCTGGTCTACAGAGCGAGATCCAGGAAAGGCGCAAAGCTACACAGAGAAACCCTGTCTCGAAAAACCAAAAAAAAAAAAAAAAAAAAAAAAAGAATACTACTCTCATCTTTTACAGGTTCAGCCTAATACCAACTGCGGAAAATGACGTTTTCCAAAGACAGTCATATTATCTCCCATTCCATCATCAAAAGTTTATGTCTCCTCCCATTCCTTGGAAACAGGATGGGTTTTGTGACTATTTCCACTATAGTGCTGAAATGCTGTTACTGCACGGCCACTACAGAAATGCATAGGCAGATTCCAATCCCGTTGCTAGAATACTTGTGCAGGCCCTGAACTGCTATCAAGTACTGAGACCATTCCAGGACAGCCACATCAAGTACTGAGACTGTCCTGGGACAGCCAATCAGTGAGGAAGTTCAAAACAACTCTCAGAGATGCCATACAGAGAAGCCATGAGACTGGATAAAAAAAGGAGGTGCCAGCCAGCCCCCAGCTGCTCCAGACACACAGTGTGCTAGATCAGAGCTAGATCACAGCCACATGAGAGCCTGTGCTTTCATAACTGAACTTTCCAGAATTTGTTGTTAGGATCATTAAATTTTGGGATGATTAGAAGTGGGGTAATAATTGAAAATCTAGTACCTACTCTTTTCTGGATATACTCTGCAGGTATCTTCAAATTCTTCTTTCCTGTAGCTTCTAGACTATTTCTTTCCCTGTGAGGCTTTATTCCAAATGATCACCACTTTGGTTAACTTCAATATCTACAGAATAACACAGTATAGAAAATTTGCCTCTCAATTTATTGACTCCTGGTTCTCAATAATGACCGTCTATAATGAGCTACTTCTGCCTCCTTCTATCTTTCCCCACAGCCACATCCGGGGCCTCGCCATCCCCAGAACTGCTTCCCTTCTGAACCCTCATCCTGCCAGACTCCCCGGACCTCAGGCAGCTTCTGTTATCCCCCTCTCCCCCTCTGCTTTTGCCTCCACTCCACCCACAGTCTGTCCATTCCTTCTGGCCTCACTCCCTTTTCTAGGAGGCCTGGAACCTTGACTCTAGGATTTCAACTACCCATCTCCTAGTCTCCAACTCCCCTAACCACTTGTCTTACACACCTTTCCCGAAAATGCCCAACAACAGCGTTTTGCCACATTGCTCTTGAACTAAGTATTTACAAAATCACACTTCTATGTAGGAAGTGGTCACCATGGATCCAAGATTGCCATCTTAGCACACACTCCATAGCACCCCAAACCCTCTTTCCTATTTTCACAAAAATAATGAAGTCACTGGCAGAATTATATGCTCCGCATTTAAAGAGGCAGGCTCTTGCCCACCTGCCCCTTCACCTCCAGATCTAATAGAGACACAGTACTTCTTGCCCACAGCCAGTCCCATGCTTGGTCTTTACTTGTCAACCCTTCCCACCCCCTCAGGTTCTTGCTCTGTTCTTTCTAAATCTGCAGCTTCAAATAATAGGAGAGTAGGAGGCGGGCTACTGGAAAGAAGAAGGGGTCCAGAGGGAGTGGGATAGGGATAAGAGACATAATGGGGGAATATGGCCAACATACATATATACATGTACAAAATTGCCAATGACTTTTTTTTCAATTAAAAAAAAGAAAATTCTTAACCTAATTGTTAATTAGCTCCTTCCCCTTTGCATTGAAGCATTTGCTTAAACCTCTACCATATTCACAGAACCTCTCTGAGTCCCACTTTGCTCTGAAGGATAACAGCTTCAATTCCATAGAGCTCTGTGAGGACTGAGTTAGTATATAAGGTGTTGAAATGATACCAAGCCCCTCAAAAACCACACTTTTTGAAAGCTCCCATTTATTCCCCATCCCTATCCATCTAGTGCCCCCCTGTTAACACACTTCTCAAAACCGTCCCCTCACTTCCAACCCCCCTGCAGTCGCTCTCCACTGCGGTCGGTCTGTAGGTCTCGTGTCACTTAGCTCCTGCTAAGGTCAACAACCCTCACCTTGCTGCCCTTGTCTGGGTAGCTGTGGGTTCCTCGCTAGCTTCGGCACTCCACAGCCTACTCCATCTCTGGAGCCCTTTCCCCGTGGCTTTCCTTGACATTGAGCCTCTCAGTTTCCCTAGCTCTGCCACGGTCCTCACACTCCCGCACAGTGTCCTCTGCATCTGGTCATCTAATACATGACAGATTCTGTTCTCCTTTCCTAGCTTTTCCTAGTTGCTATCACCCTCCTTTGGTGACTTCAACTCCTTTGTCTTCAACCTGTCTACTTTCCACATTTGTATTTCTCATTGCTACCTAAATGCCAAACACACATTACTTAGTTAGTCTTTCCATGTGGACGTCACACATGCACTTGTATATTTAGAATACAGCTCAACATCTATCTAAGCTGCTCCTTCTCCTGGGTTCTTAGAACCCAGTGTAGGCACCTCTATCACCAAACTGGTCTGCTAAGCCAGAAATGAAGAGTCAGCCTGGATCCCATTTTCTTCTTTACTGCCACCAAGTCCTGTGATTGTTGGTTAGTGTCTCATGCTTACTCAAGCAAAGGTAAGCACTAGCCTAAGATGCCCTCTGCTTTTGCCTCTCTCTCTTGTTTTTTCTATTTCAACTTGACTCAACTCCAAAGTGCCCCGCTTTGGTCTTTCCTGACTCATCCAACTCGAAATCCACCTACAGTCTGAATAGTACCTGTGACAGTAGAGGTCTTTACCAATCTGCTGCAAATCCGCTGGAGACTCCTATGAGCAATGGCTAGACTGTTATCTCGTGATGCTCCACCAAGAGAAGGGGAGGGAGAGGAGGAGGAGGATACAGTCTCTGTGTGTGCAGGAGGCTGCAACTCTCACCCAGCCAGTGCCCTTCAAGAACCATCTCTTCTTACCCAGCAGAACAGCAATCCTTCAGCCATTCTTAGAACTGACTGTGTGAAACAACAACTCCTGCCTCCCTTCTCCTTTCCTGAGCTCCTCGGCTATGGGGAGCCCCATTCCATTCACTGGGCCCAGTAGAAGCTTGGCTAGCAAGCCTACAGCGTCCATAGGCTGGGCTCCTGAGTCAGGCAACAGGAACTCAAAGCTCCCCAAGCCTAGCTGGAAGCTCTGTTGATGCATTGTGCTCTCTGGCTACCAGCACACGTCAGGGGCCTTGCAGCGGCTCCACCTCTGCCCATCAACAGAACTTAAGTAGAATAATTAGCTTCTCCATGTACTTGACCTTACACTGCCCACACCATGACAGCTGCCTCTCATGTGCTAGGCTACCACCACAGCAAAAGCAGGAGTTGTACCAAAGGTCTATCTATATTCCACAGCATTTGGTACTAGAGGTCCAAGGATGGAAAGACAGCTGCCAGCTCAGTTTGATACCATTAGGGTCCTGAGTACTTTCAGGTGGAGTAACTTGCTGAGTCAGAGGGGACTTGGGGACACCAAGGTTTATGGGAAGAAAACAGGGTAAGAGGCTCCTGAGCTATGCTGCCTGGGCCCCTGCAGATGAGGCTAGCCTGTCCAGAGCTACCTGTGCACTGTCATTGTCTAAGGCAAATAGGTCAGTAGGAGCCACCTGCCTGGAGTGAGAGCCACACTGCGAGTTTTCTTTGTTTTCATTACAATTTCCTCTCTCGCTGCTGCTTTTTAGCCAGCCCTTTCCTCCCTGGGGTGCTGGGGATTGAATGAAACACCACCCCCGGCTCCAATAAGTGTATTTCAATTACATCTGTCACTGTATAACGATATAATGATATATCATGTGATATTAAATCCATGGTAATCATATCAGGGATTTTTTTTAATCGTGCACTAATCACATTATTACATCTCTATAATTAACAACAGGAGGTATGGAAATCCAGTTAAGGCAGTAGGCTCAATGTAGTTTTCTCCCCACCCCCATCTTAGTTACCTCCAGATTAGGGCCAGATTAGGAGATGGGGACTGCAGGGCATTAACAAGCTGAACCAGTTTTACCTCCCAGTGCCAGTGCCATAGGCAGAATCTTCAGCATCCAGGGCTGACAGAGATAATCCAGACTGAGATCAGGATGTCCAGCTTGTAGCTGCTCAGAAAAGAGCCCACACAGAGAGGCAGAGCCACCCGGCTCAGCTGAGCCTTCTAGACCTCCTACCTGAACCTGTGGCACCAAGTCCTCAGCAGAGGGAGGGGGTACCTTGCCTTCAAACCAGCAAGGCCCTCCAAGGTGCTTGTAAGGCCCTGGGCAAGTCTCTGTCCCCCCCCCCCCCATGCCCCCTGCTACTGTTGGCACACACTCCCCTTGACCTGGCCTCTGACAGCTCTAAGACCACTGGGGCCAGCAACTTGGAGTCATTGCCTCTTGGCCTCATCAGCCTTGATGACCACAGAACAAACCCAACCCTCCCTGGGGCCATTCCTTCTCAGGTCTCTCTCTCTCTGAAGACTTGCCCTTCATATTACATGACAAGTGGGTCTCTGATAGCCACTGGACTGTTCTCACATCCCCTAAACAGTGTAAGTTCTTATTCTTCCCCACCCAAGCCTAGATGGAGAGAGGAAGGGCTGGGGACTGAGCTTGAACCATGTCAAATGACCGAGCCTGCTTTTCCCACCCCCTTCCTGATACTGAGCTGTTAGGGCTAATCCCCTCAGGGGTGTCAGAACCAGTCTGCAAAGCAGAATTCTGTGTTTCAAGTTCAAAGCTTTGAACCTGGCATGTAACTAGTCCTCAGTGAGGGGCAGGCATTCTGCTAAGTTTGACTCTCAGAAGTTGGACAAGCCTGAAGATAAAAGAGAAAAATCATGTCCTTTTTCCTAATAAAAAGGAGACACTAATAGCAGTCAGCACTTAGGCAAAGCACTTTAACTTTCTAAAGTGCTTTCCAAATTAAAATATAATCCTTTATTGAGCGTGTGCCACCACCATCTGCCCACCCTTCACACACAGCACACACACCTTCACTTTCTTCCTCCCTAGGAAAGCAGAAAAGGGGTGCACAACATCCATCCCATAGCTTCCTCCCTCTCTTGTCTGGACTGCTCATATAGTGTTTTGTTGTTGCTGTTTTGTTTGGTTGGTTTTAGCAAATGCTTTGTGCTAAGCCCTGTACTGGAAATATCTAAGTCCAGTAGACTAGGCCAGTGTCCTCAAAGAGCCATGAGCCAAAAGAAAAGACACTTAAAACACATTTGCAAAACAGCAGTGATGGCCAACATCCTCCAAGAACTTTAGTGAAGAGATGAAACTTGGAAAGACGTCACAGAGAAGAGCCCAGACGGCCTTCACTAGGACATACCAGGCGGGGTACCATCCAGGCAAAGAGCTGATTTGTCTAGATGAGACAAAGTCCTAAGAGAGCAGCTGATTACAGACACAACTGGGGTTGGATAGATTGCTCAAGAAGGGAAGCCTGTGGAGACAGAGGTGCGGCCCAAAGAACCTCCTCTCTAAACATATCTACCAGCCTAGCCAGCGGATCTCTCTTGTCAAATCAGTCTGTCCTCTACCTAGGTGTACCAGAAAGGAAGGATCTAGGCTTCAGAAACACTGACCTACTGTCAATGTCTACTGAGAGTGTCCATCTGCCAAGTTATATGCATGCACACAGCAACAAAGACAGCTCCAAGCTCCGAGAGATTCAAGTCTACGGGACAAGGAAGATACTAAGGACAAAGCTACACAACTAATCATTAATTTGCAGCTGTAGTACGAGCACCAAGATGAAATACAAGCTGTTGAGACAGATGAGGGCAGGAACAGCATGCCCCACACAGACTGCAGACTGCATAGGGGAGACGGTTAGGGAACACTGAGCCAAAGACCCTGGGGAGAGGCTAGAGACCAAGTAGCACAAAATCCAAGTTGGGCTCTTATGGTCATAAAGCTAAAAAGGCTGAACTGAGGATGTAGCTCAGTTGTTAGAGTACTAGCCCAGCATGGATGAGGCCCTGGGTTCAAACTCCAGCACTGCCTAAACTGGGCACAGTGGTGTACAAATGTATCTCAGGAGGACCAGAGGGTCAAGAGCATCATCTGTTCCACACTACATGAGACCTTGCGTACAGCTGGGTGTGGGGCAGGACAAGCATGGAGACGAGTCATTAGCTAAGGGGCTTGTTGCCAAGCCTGATGGCACGAATGTAATCCCCAGGACCCAGAGGTGGAAAGAGAGAGAAGAGTCCCAAAAGCTGTCCTCTGTCTCTACAAGTGTGCCACGACGTGTGCCCATCCCACCACAATTTTTCTAACGATAAAGACTGAAAGGATGTGAACAATGCCCCAGAGGAGAGGAGAGAAGAGAAAATCTCTTGTAACTCTAGCCACTCAGGATGCAGGACACAGAAGGCTAGAGTCTGAGACCAGTCTAGGCAAGACAGCAAGACTAGCTTAAAAATAGAAACTAAGAACAAGCAAGAGGGCACAGAGTAGTGTGGGGAGGTAGCTCAGCCACTGAATACTTACTTGCCTAGCATGCACAAAGCCCTGGGTTTGATCCTTAGCACTGTTTTGGAAAAAAAACAAAAACAAAAACAAAAACCCCTGCTGGACATGAGTAGAAAAAAAAATCACTTCAGGAAATGGCAACTCCAGTCTCAGGATCTTTAGTTCCTTCCTGGAAACAAGGGCCTTAATCACTGATTCCTTCAGTAATTACTAATTCCCTCGCTTCCTAATCGTTGGTCCCGCTCCTCCCTATCCCTTCTAGACTGCCCAACCAAACCTTCCCAACAGCACTTTGCTCAGCACATCCATATACATCTGATACTCTGACTTGGTTGCTAGAGTCTGTCTTGTTACCCCTTGATCTCTGACTGCTATTTTAGAGGCAGGACCTAAGCTCTACCCACAGGCTCCAGAGACAAGCGGGTACTGTTCCAGTGGGAAGTCTAGGTCCCCTTCCCTCTGCCCACAGTCTGAGGACTGCACAGGCCTCCACTTGAAAAGGGTGCTAAAAGCAATGATGTCTCCAAGTGCGATGGGAGATATTTGTGTCTGCTTTACCCTTGGCTTTTTGCTCCGGTTCAGGTAGGAGCGGGGTGGGCTGGCTGGCAGATCTGAGAGCGCGGCACGCCCCAGCGGGCAGGGCGCACAGCGCGGAGGAAGGCGCGAGTCAGTCTGGAGTGCTCCCCATTTATCAAGCTCACGCAGGCCGCCAGCCGAGCGAGTCTTTCTATCATTACACCTCTCAAAATCCGATTCATACCACTAATCCTGCCTTCATTCTCCCAGATTAATAACATCTCTTTCAACCTTCACAGTGTGATAAATAGACAAAGAGAGAACAAAAGGAGAGACAGAAGAGAGAGAAAGAGCTGGAGCAAGTCCCCATAATAGAGAGAGCCGAGAAAGAGGAGAGGGAAAAAAGGAGAGCGAGCGTGAGCAGGCAGCGGCTGGAGACTACAGCTACCTCAGAGAGCCGCTCTGAGGAGAGCTGTCGGCTGCGCCCCGCTATGCTCTGCTCTATCCCCAAAGAGAAAGAAAGGCTCGTTAACAGCTCCTTCCTGCCTGCACTTTTGTTCAAATTCTTTCCTTCCCTTCCAATCCTGCTTTAGGTCAAATCCTAGTGAAAATGAGTCTCCTGGCTTCCTGATCTCCTCCTAGCCTCCCCAACGAGGCCTAGAGAACCAGTCTGGCCCTTCTGGAAGGCTGAGTCTGGGTGCATGATGGGCCAGGAACGGCTCTGATAGGGGAAAGCAAGTTTGCCCCAAGTTTCACCAAGGCTGTTCCCTTAATCCAAACCCGAGCCCTTTCCTGCTATCTTGGCATAAAGAGAAAGGGTCAAGAGCAAGGGAGGCCTGGGATCTAATCCTTAAGGCACTGTCCTATGCATCTTGCCACCATAAGGCTCAAATGCAGGGCCCCTAGCCCCCAGCAGCCCAGCCAGATGGTAAATGTAAACGGCCCTCAGACTTGTTAAACTACAAATATGGCCACACCTCCAAATTATGGAGAAATGTGTCAGGGACAAGTCATTGGGCCCCAGTCCTGTACAACAACTTATCTGCCCCTTCTTCTCTACCTGCAGGATATCCCTTTTCTCTGCTCAGACCCCACTGAAGGGTCCTCTCCTAGATGCCATTCAAGTTCTTCAAGGGTAATCCAATCCCTCCCTCTCATGAGCTCTGTAGGGCAACACCGTTTCATCACTCTCTAGGGACAGCACTTCCCTAATTCGGGGGGGGGGGGGGGAGCTGGGGGTGTTGTCTCAATTCCTCTATTTCCAGGTCTAAACTGCCCTAAGCATTTCAATTCTTTCTTTGCTTTGTCCAAACTAGCCCTAGTCTCCTACGTCTTGACCTGCCCTCTGGGCTACACAGTATTCCTAGATTGCTGGCTGGCCTGGCTTAGAGGCAGGGGCAGAAGCACACCACACCATACAGGAAGCTCCAGGAGCACCCTACATCCTCGCCTTCACAATCCCTCAGAATTGGAGGAGGGCTGCAGCCAGCTCTTTAGACTGCTGCAGCTCTCAGAACACTCCCGGCAATGAAGGAGTAGAGCATGGGGGGTGGTGCATGCAGAACAGAGTCCTGCCCCTGCCCTGCCCAACCCAACCTTGTAGAAGCAGCCTTGTGCAACACTCAAAGGCTTCTCCAAACATAGAGAACCTGGCAGTAGCCAGGGATACCCTAAGGCAGACTGTTGTAGGAAGCTGGTGGCTGGTATACTTAGAGAACAGTGGTCCGCAGTCTTTTATAGGAATTTCTTACAGATGTTTCTCCAAGTCTTTCCTTCAGCAAGCTCTCTCTCCCCTCTCCCTGATCCTGCTACTCAAACACAACTGTCCTTTAGGACCCAAATGGCTGCTGTTCATATGCACCATTCATTTCTGGGGACCCCATCACTTCTAGCCCCAATTCTCCAGTTTTTCCAGTTAAACTGTCACTTGAAATAACTTGAAAACTCAGGGGAGAAAACAAAAGAAGGAAACCAACCCCAGCTTCGCAGGCCCCAGAAAGAAACCCTAAGGGAGGAATGCAGAAATGGGCAGAGGGAGGTTGGTGATCCCTCCACAAAGTTCGAGACGTCCCTAATGCCTTCCCACAGCCTCAGAGGACTCCCCACACTTTTCTTCTAGAGCCCTGGATCAGACACCTGCAAAGGAAGTGTGTCAGGATGATGGGACTGGTGTTCCCCTACAGGAAGAAGGGTCTGAGGAGAAACAGCAAGGGGAAGGACTATAGTCCTGGTGATGGGGATGGTCCTCTTTTTTTTTTTTTTGGTTTTTTGAGACAGGGTTTCTCTGTGTAGTTTTGGTGCCTGTCCTGGATCTTGCTCTGTAGACCAGGTTGGCCACGGACTCACCGAGATGTGCCTGGCTCTGCCTCCTGAGTGATGGGATTAAAGGCGTGTGCCACCTCCGCCCACCCAGCTAGGATCAATCCTCTATAACTAACTTAGCCTACTGGTGCCCTGGCTTCCAACTGGCCACACAGGCCCATAGTTCCTTCAAATTCAAGGTCATGGCACAGTTCTAGAAACATGGCCCTAGGCCCTTCCTTCCCTGAGTGACTAAACTGTCATCTGCCTGTAGTTAAAGCTCTCATCCACTAAGTAACTGAGTGGCTTCTCTGAGCTTGGAAAGGTCCTCCATCTCCTGGAGCCCCATCTCTGACAGGTGGACAGGCCAAGGCTCTGAGAAAGAAAAATCACACAGTCGTTTTATCCTCTGCCTCTATTGCCAATCTGTGCCCCACCCTGCTTTCTCCAAGTCCTCTAGGCTTCTTTGAGCCCTCCTTCCAAGGTAAGTCACCTAAGTCTGAAGGATGAGACCCATCTCCTAAGGGGGCTTTGCTCTTCCATAGAGAAATGGCCCAAGACGCCAGGAAATGATCTGCTGGGGACCAACAGTTATCAATCTACAGAGGGGTCTGGGAGGTGAGAAAGCAAGCCCGAACAGTATTTTCTCCTTACTCTCTTGTTCTAGAGCTGACTCCTCCGGGCAGCCAGTGACACAGAGCAGGAAAGGAGAAGTTGGGTCCTAATGTGTGAAAAGCTCCAGCAAAGCAAAATCATTTACTCTTTGGTGCGACTGCTCAGCAGAGCTAATAAATCTTGCATGAGCAGGGCCAATTCTAATTTCCTAATATGAAAAGGCATTTGGATTGAGAGAGAGGGGGAGATAAAAGTGATTGAATCTCCAATAGTCCAGGTTACTGACAAGAAACATCCTGCTCAGCCCTGAGAGAAGGATGGCAGCACCCGCCTGCTGCATACACCCATCTGTTCTGCCCCCCTCTTGGCGCGATACATCTCAGTCTCTTCTATTGACAGGACGTGGCTTTAAACACAGTTACACAAGTTATCATTTCTGCCTTCTGATCAATCTGAATTTTCAGGACAATTACCCTCTTAATCAATGATTGCTATCAGCAGCCCCGCGCCTGGACGGATTTCTCAGCAAGGTAATCATGCCGCCAGGCTGGACGGCGCGTGCATAGGCAATGAAGCTCCGGGTGGGGTCTCCTCCCTCCTTGAGCCCCTATATCCCAGCATCGCTGCCAGCGTCGAGGACAAGGACGGCAAAGTATGAAGGCCACTTCAAGGAGTGGTGGGAGGAGAAGAAAAGGGAGGGGGCCCAGCCACTCAGTCAGCGTTCTAAACCATCTGATTATGGAATAAACCTATTAAAACCCTAGATTTACTGCCCACCGCCCAGATACATCTCCACATGCCCTCCTGCCATCATTCATACCTCCTAATTAGCCTAATAAAGCCCTATTCTAATTATAGGCTCAAACTATTAGGGTGAGTAAGTACAAAGAAAAGAGAAATATTGGCTTTACTAATCTCTCAGATGCTCCATGGATCTGGTTTGCACTGGCTACTTACTGTCTGGGATGGCCAAGGCAGCCTCTTCTCCTTGGAAACCCGGACATCTGGAGCTATCATAAAGTAAGCCTGGCCTTGAGCCAGAAGGCTACCCAACCCAGCACTGTCCTTCCTGGGTTATCCCACAGACCAACCCTCTGTGCAAAAAATAATCCAGAGCCCCCCAGAAGAGGGGAGGAGAGGGGACAGGGAAATCCACTGTCCAGCTAGCTACACAGAAGCCATATCTGCCACACTGGGGACAACTCAGAAGATGTTCTCACATCACCCATTGTTGAGCAAGAGGCCAACAGTACAACAGAAATTACTTGATCTAGGACCCTAATAAGCTGATCTGAGTTCTGGCATGGGTCCATGTGCCAATACACAATTTGCTATTGTACCCTGAAGGGAGAAGATAATTAAAAAGTATGTTTTCCTTTTTTCCCAAGAGATTACAGAATATGCCACCATGCTCTGGTATGCATGTTTTTATTCATTGGCATTTACTAAGTGCTACCCATAAGTGAAGAGGGTACAGAAGTGACAATACAGAAGTGATTTCTACTCTCATGGACCTCACAATCTACAGAGAGAGAGAGAGAAAGAAAGAGGAGAGAGAGAGAGAGAGAGAGAGAGAGAGAGAGAGAGAGAGAGAGAGAGACAGAGAGAGATAAAAAAAGCATGAGAGACAGAGGGATAGAAAGAGAGATGGAGAGAGCAACAAAGTCAACTTGTACAAGACTATTCAAGGCAAAATTATTGACAGCAGCCAAAAGGTAGCAAAGACCCAAATGTCTAATAATGAATGAATGAATGAATGAATGAATGAAGAATATTTAGGCTATATAATGGCATGGGACTGTAATCCACACACTCAGAAGGCTGAGGCAGGAGGATAACTACAAATACAGTTTACATAGTGGTTTCCAGGCTAGCTTGGGCTATAGATAGAGAACCTACTTCAGAATAAATAAATAGGGCTGGAGAGTTGGCTCAGCAGTTAAGAGCACTGGCTGCTCTTGCAGAAGACCAAAATTTGGTTTCCAGCACCCAAACTAGGTAACTCACAACCACTTGTAACTCTAGTTACAGGGGATCTGACACCTTCTTCTGGCCTCTATGGGCACTAACACACGTGATGCATATACAGACAAGCAAACACACATACACATAAAGCAAAATAATAATAATAATAATAATAATAACAATAATAATAATAATAAAAAAAGGAAGGGAGGGAAGGAAATGTAGAATGTCTATACAATGGAATAATTATTTGCAGTAAAAAGAAATAGAGGACTGATTGATGCACTGTAAAATATGGATGAACCTTGAAAATTATGCTAAGTGAAAAAAGCTCATAAGGCCACATGTATGAATCTTGTAGAATTTTTGGTTTGCTCAAGGACAGGAAGTTTAGGGGAGGAGATAGTGGAATTTCTTTTGAAGACGAAAATATTCTCAAATTAAGTGTAATGATTGGCTACACAACCACGCAAAGACAGTAAAATACAAATTCTATGTCTTAAATGGGTGAATTATATAGTATATAACTTATATCTCAAATATAGCTACTTTTAAAAAACGTACAGTAGGGGGGCTGTGTGGCTCAGTGGTTAAGAGCATTGGCTGCTCTTCCAGAGGACCCAGGGTCTTGGAGGATAAACAAGAATTTACTGGGCAGGAATGCAGCAAAGGCTTCTTCAGGCAAATGGAACAGATGTAAACTTAAGGCTTGAACATACACCACACAGGCAACACTGGTGTAGTTGGAAGTTATACTGTAGGGTCTTCAAGGTCAGGCTAGAGAATTTATACTTCATTCAGTAGACATCAAGATATCTGAAGTAAAAAAGGTAGTACAGAACAGTCTGGGGTTTAGATGGCTCACGCATGAGAAACAACATGTCATAGTTGGAAGGCACGGTTTGGGGGTCACAATATCCAGAGTTTAAATGTTTAGGTTTATTTTTCTTAGAATAAACACATTTTCCCTTTTTCAGTGTATGTGTTACGCATGTGTGTATATACATATTTGCGTCTGTGTGGGAACATGTATGTGGATGCACATCACATGTTTACATGCATGTAGAAGTGGCCCAAGGTTGATGCTGGGATATCTTATTCTTTGAGGCAGAGTCTCTCAGTCATATGAAGAGTAACTGATATGGAGAGTGTCTCTGGCAAGCTTTCTCTGAGAACTCCCTGTCCACATCGTCCAAGGACTGGAAATTACAAGTGAACAACCTGGCCCACACAGCATTTACATAGGTCTTCATACTTGTGCAGAAAGCACTTTAACCACTGAACCATCTCTCTAGTTCCCCAGAATAAATTCTATTTTCTCATAATTTATTTCTTTTTACTTTATGTGCATTGGGGTTTTGCCTGCATGTGTATCATCTGTGTGAGGGTGTCAGATTTTGGGAGTCAGAGTTAGCTGTGAGCTGTCATGTGGGTGCTGGGAATTGAACTCGGGTCCTCTGGGAGAACAGCCAGTGCTCTTAACTATTGGGCCATCTCTCCAGCTCCCAGAATAAATTCTTAATAACTAGTGAGAGCTAGGATTTTGTCTATTCTGCGCATCTTTTCTCAGTGCTTGGTGGAGTGCCTAACCCAGTAGCTGCTCAATAGAATGAATGAGTGAATGAATGAATGACCAACTGACTACAGTGAACTCAATCTCATTTGGGAGACATACTAGACACCTTCCACGAACCCTGGCTCTCTAGTTATACAGCGTGAGCTCTTCAATGTAAGGTTCCTGTTTGAGTTCTGACCTATGGCCTCTGATCTCACACAGGGCTGATGCTCTATCTAGTTACATCCTCCTTCTGCTCTAGGGGGGTCTCCTTAAGGCTCAAAGAGGATATCACTGTGGCTAGAAGGAGGAGGGAGGTGAAGCTGTAGGGACGAGAGGCTTCAGTAGAGCAGAAGAGGAGGTGGCAGTGCCCACAATCTTTACCTGAAAGCAGCCGTGGTGCTCTAGGAAGCAAGCACATCAGGAGTCATAAAGCTAGAGAATAAGAGACCATCCCCAGCCTTTCAGAACCCTCTGTGGAATGCCCTGCACCACAGGCAGCAGGCCTGTGCAGGGAGGAGGCCAGCAGAGGTGAGGGAGAAACTCAACTGCAAGATTTGCAGGTGGATGCGGGGGTGGGGGAAGACTAGGTCTTGAGACCTGCCTTTTCTGTCTCTTCTCTGGTCAGTAGAGTCTTCAGAGCATGGTAGGAAGGGGCTCCTCAGTCTCCCAACCCCCAATTCCTATACCCCCCCCTCCTCATCCCTTCCCTTTCTTCCTGCAGAGCTTCCCTGGAGCCATAAAAATAAAATAAAACACAAACACCCACAGTCCAGGAGGAGGGCGTCAGACAGATAATGGGCATTTTATATCTTTTTATGACACTCCCCATAGGCAGCTCGGCAATCACAGTGCAATAAAGGCAGGCATGCAGCTTGCATAGTTAAACAACTGCCGGGTAATTAGGCACAGCAAACACACCACTGGGGAGGCCTCAGGCCTGCTCTGGGATCTGCCTGCAGCCTGCCTGCCTGCTTACAAGCAAGTAAGTGCCAAGGCCAGGGCTAACACCGAAAGAGAGGTGCTCATGGTGCTAGAGACAGAGCACTAACAGCTCCTGTCTGTACACCAGGGCACATGCCTCTGCACACTCACATATGCCTGTGCACACTCACAAGCATGCCTGCTATACCCAGGAGTGCCACTCCTGTTTTCCAAATAGGGCAACCTAGGGTCTCAAGACTCTAAGGCCTTTGAAGAAATCACAGCAGGCAACAGTAGGGGCTAGTACAGCAGGATGGCTCTTAGGACACATGAACATGCCCACAGACAGCTTTACATGGACCCTCTGTCTTTTGTAAACTCTGACTTAGTGAGGAACTTCATTAACATAAATCAGTTGTAAAAAGAAAAAAAAAAACAAATAAATTAGTTGTTAAAAACACAGGCATGGGCAGTGGTGACACACACCTTTAATCCCAGCACTTGGGAAGCAGAAGCAGGTAGATCTCTGAGTTCGAGGCCAGCCTGGTCTACAAGTGAGTTCCAGGACAGTCAGGGCTACACAGAGAAGCCCTGTCTTGAAAACCAAGAGAGGGACTACACAGGTGTGTACGTACACACGTATACACACACACACACACACACACACACACACACACACACACACACACACACACCCCTCTTCCCACTGTACCCACCACTTCCACTGCTTGCACCACCTCCCATTTTGCCTACAGCCCCACTCATCTTTCCATCTGGACCAGGAACTCTGTACAGGTGGAGATAGTCCAGATGTCCTGACACACTTCAGAGTCCCCAGTGGCTAGGGGATGACTACAAATATAGATGTCCCTGAACAGGAGGTGCATAGGCCACCAGCTACCCAAGGTTTAGGTCCAACCAAGACAGAAGTCCTCACAGAGCTAAGAACGTCAAGGTGCCCAATGCACACACATACTGCCTATTCCTGCTGTAGGGACCTAGCCTGTCAGTCCAGACTGCCAGGGAACTGGAGGCTGGCTAATGGGACAAAACACTGTTAAAATTCCACTTGAAGACAGAAAAAGCCAAAGTCCCACCTTGAGGAGTCATCTGGATCAGTTAAGCTAAAAACCACCCCCCACCCCCATAAGACACTTGCCAGAAGGCCATGAGTGTGATCAGATAGCTACCAACTTTCCTAAGTCTCTACCTGACCATCACTTAGCATCTAACAAGTCAGTCAACAGAAGGAATCCAAGGCCAGAGGAGGGCCCGATCTGCTCTCTGCATTTACAGCACTGAGTGCCTTGTCTCCATCCCTTCCACCCCTCAAAGAATACAGGTGACAACAAGCTTCTTCTAGCCCACGTTTTCCTGGCAAAGTCCAAACTAATGGCTCTCTGCTCCACTGACAGCCACCTTAAACTCTGACAGGTGCCATCTAGCCAAACTTCTATACCACCTTTGGCCCCAGCTCGACAGATATCTGGCTATATCCCTCCTCTCCTGCAGCAGTTCCAAGGTTACAGAGTAAAGTAGGAGGCTGGGTGGTGGTGGTGCATGACTTTAATCCCAGCACATGGGAGGCAGAGGCAGGTGGATCTCTGTGAATTCGAGGTCAGCCTGGGCTACAGAGTGAGTTCCAGGAAAGGTGCCAAAGCTACACAGAGAAACCCTGTCTTGAAAAACAAAAAAACAAAACAGAGTAAAGCCGGAAAGGGGAGGTAGAAGGCCTTCTCTGATCTGCCTTGTGCTGGCTGGTTCTATGTCAATGCACTGGAGAGGAGGGATCCTAAACTGAGCAAATGTCTCTTTAAGATCAGGCTGTAGGCAAGCCTGTAAGGCATTTTCCTAATTCATAATTAATGAGGGAGAGCCCAGCCCATCATGGGTGTATATCCCAGGGTTGGAGGACCTGGGTTCTATAAGCAAGTAGGCCGAGCAAGCCATAAGGAGCAAGCCAGTAAGCAGCACTCCTCCATGGCCTCTGCTTCAGCTTCTGCTTCCAGGTTCTTGTCCTATTTGAGTTCCCACCCTGACTTCCTTCAATGATGAACAGTGATATGAAAGTATAAGCAAAATAAACCCTTTGCTCCCCAACTTGCTTTTGCTCATGGTGTTCTATCTCAGCAATAGTAACCAGAACTAAGACACTGTCTCTTTGCTGGAGCAAAAGGAGGAACTCATGTTGCCATGAATATACTCACACTGGCAAGGGCAGAAGACACTATGAAAAGAGACACTTCAACACCTTTATTCGTAAGCTAAGGGAACCAAAGCGCCAAAAGCAAGGGACCCAACACCAGAGACAGTGTCTTTATTTTTCTACTTGCAGGTTTCACCCAGGTTTCTTTGTGGTGCACCATGCTGCCCTCTAGAGACAAGGGCCTCATTGCCAGTACCTGGAGCCAGACCACAAACCCTTCCTTGTGTGGGCATGTGTACACATCAGAATACAAAGAGATGTAGACATGGTGAGACATACTTCTCTAAACACAGACACACATGTATACATGGGCATACCCTCTCACATACAAAGATCCCCCTTAAACAGGTATCACTCTGCAGGGACTGGACTGTGAGGCTAATCCCTACCCTTTCCCAAGCACTGATTTTTACTGACTGTCTAACTAGTGGCTGCTGTGTGTCTGTCTCCAGCTTAAACCAGGCTAGACAGCAGAGCTGCCTTCAGGTGGTATCTGCTACTAGGCAAGGGACAAGAGGGAAACTATGGAAGGAAAGAGCCTGGATTTCCATCTTCCTGGTCATGTGGCCTTGGGCAGGCTTCTTTTTTTTTTTTTTTTGGGTTTTCGAGACAGGGTTTCTCTGTACAGCTTTGCGCCTTTCCTGGGACTCACTTGGTAGCCCAGGCTGGCCTCGAACTCACAGAGATCCGCCTGGCTCTGCCTCCCGAGTGCTGGGATTAAAGGCGTGTGCCACCACCGCCCGGCTCTTGGGCAGGCTTCTTAATCTAAGTCTTTACTTCAGCGCCATAAACTAAGGACAAGCCCTGCCTTGCTGAGTAGCCATGAGGATCCTGTATGCTGTATGTTGAACATCCAGCACCAAGGCTGGCACCAACTGGGGCCCAGTGCGTTAGTGCTGTCACTATTGACTCTGACAGACATGCTCAAGTCTGTTTTAGCAGGGTGACCTGCAGGACAGCGTGACGGACAGGAGCCTGGATTGTGCCTCCTGAAGTTCCAGCCTTGACTTTTCTACAACTCCTCCCACTTTTCAGGGTTCGGGGTAGCAACAAAGCAAAGGAAGGAAAAACAAAAGTCAAACCCGAGGAGAGGGCACTGAGGCCACTGACTAGGTGGAAGAGCACTGATCTCACCCGGGCGCTCTCCTGGAATCATGCCCCACCTCTCCCAAAAGTCCTTCACTCTGCCACAGTATGGATGCCCAAGTGGCTTCTGAGATTCCCCGCTGCCACCAGCTCTGTGAAAGGTGGAGCATATTCAGTCTGGTCCCTTTCCTCATGTGGTTCACAGTCTCTCACAGAGATGGACCAGGGCACATGAAATAACATGAAAGACAATGAATTCAGAGTTGTGCTATGCTCTGGTAGCTGGCCCTGAGGGTTAGAATATCAAAGTCTGTGTCAGAAAGGTCCCCAAATGACCAAGCAGAACTCCCCACTCTGTGCTTCAAAACAG
Source organism: Peromyscus californicus insignis (assembly GCF_007827085.1). Classification (NCBI taxonomy): domain Eukaryota; kingdom Metazoa; phylum Chordata; class Mammalia; order Rodentia; family Cricetidae; genus Peromyscus; species Peromyscus californicus. The sequence continues at coordinate 35,924,351 of NW_026294573.1, forward strand.
GCCCAGAATGGACTGAAGGACACAAGGAAGAGGTCTACTGTGGGGTCAAGGCTAGGAGACTCTGTCAGTGGACAGGACACAGATTGAGCAGCAGATAGAGGCAGCCAGGCCCAGAGGTAGGCCTGGTGTGACCTGCCAGAGGACACTGCAAGAATTCTGGGGTGAGGTCCACTGCAGAGGATGCAGGGACCTTGGCAGAAGACAGACTCCTGCTGCCCTAAGCTAATTCCCTCTCCCATTCCCCTCTTGCAAGCATACCCTCCAAAGATGCAGAATGAGGTGGGCACCCAGCAGCTGGTCTGACAAGCTGCCCACTCCACTCAGGGTATGACACTCTTCTAAGAGCTTTACAGACATGCTCAAATGGACTCCTCCAACTATAACCCCCATGCTGGAGGGATGCAGTCTTTTTTCCCTAGCAATCTCAAGCTGTCCACCGCTGCTATGTCTCAAAGCAGGTGGCTTCCTCCACACACTGCTATCCCTGGCCCACAGGTTTGCTCTCCCCTTGTATGATGTGAACATGGTGATTTCCAAGAGCTACTGTCCTTGCTCATATGCTCTCTGATTTTCTTTGGTAAAAAGTACACATGATGAGTCCACATCAGTAGCTTTAACCCTGAAAATCACTGTTGTACTTCCTTGATCCAGCCAACAATTTCATACCCCACAGGATCCTTCCTGGAAGCCCCTCTTACCGCCCCATGAAAACTTACTCATCTTCAGAACTCACCCCAGGAGCCTCCTTGCTAAACCTTTCTGGACTTACCCTCCCACTACCTAGAGAGCTTGTTTGGAGGTTCTAGCAGGGGAGTCTCCTCCTATTATCCTTGCCCTCCTCCATTTGGGGAAGGTCGTCCTCTTTGACAGAGAGTGCAGCTTCAAGAGGGACACACATGGAGTGGTAAGGGAGGAAGGGGACACCCACCTAGGCAGCCAGATCAGCCGAATCAACCCTGGCCATCAATGGGGTGACGCATGTCGCAGCCAGGTCGTCCTCATGTCCTACTGTCCCACTACCTAATCACCAATAAAAACTCTTCCTCCTGCCTTTGCTCTGGAGGCAGCAAAGCTGTTTAAGAGCAAGGACTCCGGAGCACATGGCCTGCATTCCAGTGCCCGCTCCATCACTCCCTGTTGCTGACCTGGGGAAGGCATATGAGCGCTGGTGCTTCTACTTCCTCCTTCCTCTGTAGGGCAGCTGGGGACCCAAGGGGCTCAAACTAAGCATTTAGAGCCACATCTGGCTTTGTTAATTATTCATTATCTCCACTCTGTGAATAAGAAAACCAAGGTTCAGGAAACCAAGGTTCAGGGAAGGTTCCTGTCTATAGGAAGGTGACAGAGTTTTAGCAAGTACCTAAGCTGAATGTGACTCTGGTCCACTGGACAGCCAGGCCTGGGACAGCAGACTGCTCCTCCATGCACTCTGAGGGTGAGAGAGTGCAAGGGCGGTGCTGAGCCCATCTTCCCCAGCATGAGCCTGCTGGGGAGCTCTTCTCCCCAGTGCCTGCAGGCAGACTCCCACTGCATACCGAGGCTCTCGTCTCCTTGACCTCTCTCTCCCCTCCTTGGAGCCTGCTCATCTCTTCTGAGTGTGCCAAGTATGGAGGCAACACAAGTGTGCTCCTGCCTCATCCTTGGTCAACTCTAAGACTAGGATACTACGTTTCTCATTTTAGAGAGGATACTGAGGCACAACCAAGTTAAGTGATTTTCCTAAAACTCCACAACTAAAAAGTAGAGAAGCAGGATTCTGAGCCAGCCACTTTCTATTGGTTCAGGGAGGGACCGGCTCCAGCATACAAGGCTGGTTGGCAGTGACATTACAGAGCCCAGCCCGGCCCGGCACATCAGGCCCCAAAGCTCTTTCTAACATAATGGTCTCTGGCTTATGAGCTACACCCCTACACCCCTAAGATGCAGCATATGCACCAAATGAAGGAGAAGTCTCACAGAGACAGCCCAGGTCCTCTCGGTTTTGTCTGCATGGTGGACATCTCTACCACACATTCCATAAGCACTGTGGCCCAAGGCCTGCAGGCAAACCAAGGTTTGCAATGTTTTCAGACATCACTGAGATCCTGTCTATTCTGCCTGCCTAACAGTTCTCCACAGCACACTGAAGTGTCCCTCCCCAGCCACTGTCCTGACACCTGCTACGAACTCGTAGTAGAGAAGTGTCTTTTGCTTGGAATAACTGTCCAAAGGTCAACTATAGCAACATAAAGCACAGTTCCCTCAATGTCTCAAGTTCCATGAATGCTCAAAACCAGAGCCTAAGGCAAAAAGGACCCCAGTATGGGGCTCAGGGAGGATGGGGGTGAATGACTGCCTTTCTACTTTCCCACTAAGCCCTCCCTGACCACTTGTCTAAGATACACACTCGACTCAGGATTGCCTCTTCCTGGCTGTTTGCCTGGAGGAAGATGCTTAATTTCTCTAAGCCCATTTGCTTGGCAAAAATCCGACAGACACCTGTCTATAGCAGCCCGACTCAGTGTGGATTCAGTTAATACTCACCAGTGCCTACTGTTAGGGTCAAGGGCTGAGTATTGAAAAGAGATGGCTACATACAGACCTTAAGGACCTCATGGGCTAGTAGGAAAACGTGCAAGCATATGATACACTTAGTACAAAGTTCTAAGGGGAAGAGGTGACAGATTCTTTTCTATTAGAGGGTGTGTGTGTGTGTGTGTGTGTGTGTGTGTGTGTGTGTGTGTGTGAGAGAGAGAGAGAGAGAGAGAGAGAGAGAGAGAGAGAGAGAGAGAGAGAGATACAGGGACTCACATAAAAGGGTTTTGAAGGATGAACAGGAGTTTTCTACAAACACAAAAAGGAGAAAATAAAACATAAGGGAGTAGCATAAGAAACAGAGAGGTGGAACAATTAGGTATATTTAAAAAGCAGCAAGAAGTTTGCTATGTTATGGGAAGGAAAGAAGTATGGACATCAGGATATTGCAATGAGCTATATCATCCAGGACCTTGCTATAGAGCCCGAGAGAAAGACTGGGCAAAGCCTCAGTACCTACCCTCTTGGCTCCAGTGCTCTTCCTGTCAGAACAAGCACCTTGCGATCACAGTTTCCTGTGCCTTTGATTTAAGAGTTCCTCTCCTGGCCCTGACAGTAAGGCATTTCTGTCCCACAGATTATAACTCACTCTGGGCTATTATTCAGCTCCCCAGCCCTGGCCCTGCTGCAGTTAGTCCAAACATAATATCCTTCATGCATATATTATCTGTCTCCCTATTATCTGGAATCATTTCGGAATTAAATTTCAGTCCCGCAATATTGGCTTCAGGAGCGGCGCGCTTTATGGGCTAGTCAAAGGTTAGAATACCAATCAAAATAACAGTGCCGATGCAGCGAGACAGTTTAATATTCCAAAACCCGGTAATTGTAAAAGGACATAATATTTTTTCCCTGATTACCCCAAAGGCAACACATGTTAACAAGGCGAGGGAAGGAGTGAAAGAAATTTCAGAGTTCAGACAGCTGTAAGACATATTTAAAGGAAAAGCCCAGGCTGAGCCCTACAGCATGGGGGCAGGGAGGCAAGAAGAAAGGAGACATTCCCTGTGGCTCTGGCAGCTGACATTAAACACACTGCTGTCCCTCCTCTACTTCTGGACTAGACTTCAAGAGCTTTCCCCGAGGCACACACAGTGCAAAGTAGACTGAGAGGAAAGAACTCACAAACTCGAGTCCCAAGGCCTGGGTTCTAGTTTGCACCTGCAGGAAGGCAACCCCCTGCTTGAACCAGCCCAGGGGCATCCACAGCAGGCCCTAGCCACTCTTCACAGGCCAGCTTCTGGCCTGATAGACACCTGGGCACATCATGCCCTTATTACTACCTGGGGCTATGTGTCCTGCACCCTGTGCTTAGTGAGCCTGCTCCTCAAAAACGGTGAGAGGTCTTGGGCATCCAACCCAGACTGCACACTGCCCGTGGACAGTGAACTGCTTCTGGATGGTGCCGAAGACCTGGATGGTGCACAATCCTCGCCTGGTTCTGCCCACAGAGCTCAAGAGTCTCCTACCAGGCAAGCTGCCTTCTCAGAGCACTGCAGACCTTCCAGATAGTCACATCTCTTCATTTTCACTGGAGGTTTGTTCTTGTTGTGTCCAAATTAGCTTCTCATCAGTCCTACTCAAAGGGCTACGGGGCCAGTGCCACTCAGTCACTCTTCTAAAAATGGTCCAGAACAGCAACCTGATGAGCAGACTTCTAGAGCACTCCTGCCTACTGGCTTCCCAGCTGGCTCAGCACTCACTGAAGCCTCAGATCTGCATCACCAAGACCTGCTGACCTGCCGATGGCCCCCAGCAAAGAACTTCATTAAGGCCAAGAATTTATTCCTCCATAAGCCCTTAATTTATTACTGCACTGATTGGGACTCTGAATGCTCCAAGGTCAGGAAAAGTCCCACTCAATTGCAGACTCCAATGCTCCCTTCTGCTGTTTCCCCTGCTATTCCCTCCCAGAGGTTAGGGAGAGAGAATGGTTCTTGGAGAGATCCCCAAAAGCTCTCTCCTCTTCCTCTCTACTCTCCCTTGGCTATCTGGCCCCAAGCTCCCCCTTTCAGAGCACACAGAAAACATAGCAGGGCATGGAGTACAGGTGGCAATGGGAAAGCAGAGCTACATACAGTCTTTACACCCTCCTTTTATCTGACTGCTCAATTCTAAGTGCCCCTACCCCCCAACTGCCGGGCAGGACTGGAGAGCCAGCCTGCTTACCCAACTCAGAATCCTCCTAAGGCTGCCTGCTTATTTTCCCACAAAGCCCACCCAGGCAGACTGGCATGAGAGGGAACTCCTGACAGTTATGTGTACACACAGTTGCACAGCTTGGTCTGCATATACATGAAGGTTTATATATGTGTAGCATGCATTTATAGATTCATTTGTACCTATGTCCCATGCATTGAGTAAAACCCATTTTCTGTATTCATCCACACACATCTTTCCTGACGTGTCTCAACCAATCTTTCTGTTTCATAATTCCTTATTTAGGACAATTTTTTTCCTATCTAGTCTTAGCCAACACTTCTGTGGCTGTACTTTAGAAATTGCCAATATCCCATTTCTTAAATCATTAATTCAGGGCGGTGGTGGCGCACGCCTTTAATCCCAGCACTTGGGAGGCAGAGGCAGGCGGATCTCTGTGAGTTCGAGGCCAGCCTGGACTACCAAGTGAGTTCCAGGAAAGGCGCAAAGCTACACAGAGAAACCCTGTCTTGAAAAAACCAAAAAAAAGAAAATTTATTAAAAAGCCGGGCAGTGGTGGCGCACGCCTTTAATCCCAGCACTCGGGAGGCAGAGGCAGGCGGATCTCTGTGAGTTCGAGGCCAGCCTGGGCTACCAAGTGAGTTCCAGGAAAGGCGCAAAGCTACTCAGAGAAACCCTGTCTCGAAAAACCAAAAAAAAAAAAAAAAAAAAAAAAAAAAAAAAAAAAAAAAAAAAAAAAATCATTAATTCAAACATCCTACTTTTTAAAAAATGTCAGTCTAATTTGGCCTAGGCCAGCCTGAAACTTGCTATGGATTCAAGGGGTCAAGGATGATCTTCAACTCCTGATCCTCCTTGCCTTGACCTTCCTAGCACTGGAATTACAGACACCCAGTGCCATACTTGGCTTTTTACCTTGGTGCGAGGGATCTTCACACGGTGTGGCAAGCACTTTATCGACTGAGCCACCTCCCTAGTCCTTTTTATTTTTCTGAGATAGAGTCTCACTCTATAGCCCAGAATAGCCTGGAACTTGCAGCAATCCTCCTGCCTCAGCATCCAGAGAGATAAGATTACCAGCACCAGCCACTCTACATGGTTAGACATGGCACTGTTCAACGATAATCTCTTGCCCTGCCATCTGGCACACTCAGCTGTACCCACTGCTCCTCATTTCAGCAGGACTTACCTGCTTTGTCCCTAGTCATCAGATCCTTCCTCTTTTCAACATCTGTCTTAGATCCCACAGTCTATACTGTCAGCTGCTGTCTTGACAGTATCTTTTTGTCACATCTCCACCCCAGACAATCCTAAGGCTCCCTTCTTCACACCCACAGCCAGCTGCTGAGTGCTGCTAAGGGTCAGACCTCTGAACAGAGCGGCTCTGCTATGCGATGTCCTGTCTAGAACTCCTACTGTCCTCAAGTCAGCTCCTAACGCCTCCCACGGGGACAGTAGTCCTCTCCTACTTTCTGTGAGCCCTCCTAGAGCTCCCTAGTAGTTGTCAGCAAATGGTTTACCTACTTGTCACACAGGGAAAAGCAAAAGCCATCAAGCTATCAGACAGTGTGCCTTTTTTTTTTTTTTTTTTTTTTTTTGTCAGCTTGACACAAACCTAGACATTATGGAGAAGCAGGAATCTTAATTGAGAAAATGTTTCCATGAGGTTGGCCTTTAAGCAAGTCTGTGGGATATTTTCTTGATTAAAGACTGACATGGGAGGGCTCGGCCCACTGTGGGAAGTGCTGTCCCTGGGCAGGTGGTTCTGAAGTGTCTGAGAACCAGACTAAGCAAGGCATGCAAACAAATGAACAAGCATTGTTCCTCCACGATCTCTGCTTCAGTGCCTGCCTTGGCTTCACTCAATGGACTGTGGGACTTGGATATGTCAGCCAAATAAACACCTTCCTCTCCCAAGTTGCTTTTGGTCATGGTCAGCATCAAAGCCAGAGAAAGCAAACTAGGGCAGAAACTGGCACCAGGAACATGGGATACTGCTGTGATAGACCAGACCATGCTGTTT